>NC_087476.1:87755404-88355404 GCF_036417665.1 Passer domesticus
CGCAGAAAAGCAACAGGGCTTAAGCAGATTTTATTTATTTTGGCAGTTCTCTACATTGGACTAATAGGTTTTTAAAAAACCTTTCTATTTTCAAGGATGCAATGCATCCCTGAAGTTTACATACCTGGTTATCATACTCTGGATATTCCCTAGGTTGTACCAGGTTTGCTCTTGTGGGTTTTTTTTGTTTTGTTTTGTTTTTTGGGGGTTTTTTTTGCTTGTTTGTGTTTTTTTTGTTTGTTTGTTTGTTTGTTTTTCTTTTGATAATGAAATATGGGGTTTGTCATGCACTTGGATAGATTTCTGAGAATTATTTGAAAACCTACCACATCAACTTTATATTTAGATTTCCAAATTCTCCCTGTGTCCTACATAATATCTATTATATCTCAGAGTGAAAGAAATGAGTAACGAATTTTAATTATAGTTTTTCTCCACTTTCTTACCACAATATGCTGTTTCTTTGCACTATGAATTTCACTAAAATAAAAGAATGGTCCTTGAGACCATTGAGATATTACTCTTTCAATATTTTAGCATTTAATGTGTACTTTGCTTTTAATTTGCATGTGAGAAATTATTAAATAAAGAGGGACAAATGGATTCTTATCTGTCAATCCATATTTTTTCACAAAAACTGTGTCTTCAGCACTGACTAAGGCTTAAATTTTTTCATCAAATTACTGGTCTCTGCATAGTGTATTTATAAATCAATTAACATAATAAAAGCAATTCATAGATCTCAAATAAAATGTCAATTTCATGACTAGTTGTTGAATGGTAGTTCAGACACAGGAAGCTGACAGTGAATCTGGGACTCTGATAGATGTCTTCTCTGTCTGTATTTCGTGAAAGCCTCCAAAGACATTAAACAGTTCCATAACACTGGACACCAATTTTTCTGTTTGAATCTATTTCAAGGGGTTGTTCATATACTTACCCTCAAAAAACAGGCATTGCAATTTTTGATCAATGCTGTTTGAATATATGACTTGCCTTCTTAGTTTCACACTCCTAAATCCTGGTAAATATAAAGCAAAATTCCAAACAATGTTTCTCAGAAATCTCATGTTGTCTATCAAGTGCCAGAACTGCTCCCATTTCTGTCACCGTGCTTCTGAGTTTGCTGGCATGTAAAATCACAATATTAAAATTACTGCAATGTCACAGGTCTTATTAAATTGAAGTACTGGACACACTGGTAGATTATTTCTTCCCTCTTTGGTTCCTTTTGTTTATTTTCTCTTTAGGGTACACAGTTGGAGAGTACAATTATTCTCTATTGTCTCCTCCACTTTTTATTTCTTCTCTTCAACTGACTATATGTGAGACTTCCACTTTTACATTATATTCCCACTTAAATTTATTCAGCTTCACCTGGAAAGGAACACTCCCAGAAATTCTTCAATAAGTTTCAAGCAAAGAACTGTTAATCATTCAATACAACTATAAAATGAACAGGACTACATGTTATATGTAGTTATATTTCAACTATATGAAGGTTGTCCTAAATGTAGTTATTGACATCATCAAGACTTTCCCATGGTACAGAAAGGGTTCTTCTCACTTCCAAGGATGAGACACTGAAGTGTCTAAATACATATATGCATTTTTCAAGGCCACAAACCTTGTGTTCTTTAAAGATGTTGTGAAGCTCAAAGAACACCCAGAATCCAATCTATTTACTTACCAGGATATCAACCCACCCATTTGCAAAACTGTACTTCTGAATTTTATAACTGAAGATCAGATTCTTTGATCAATTCTGTCTAAAATAAGGCTAATGTTTATTGTTAATAAGTTAGGTGTACTTCCATGTTTCTTTTCATCCATGTTTATTATCCTGCTAAATTAAAGATAGATGCACTACTAGGAGATAGTTGTAATAATTGTTTTACGGAAATAGAAAGAGAAAAGTTGCAGGGTAATACAATGGATCTATTAATAAACTGCTCCACAAGGTAGAAAATTATCATATTAACAAACCTTGTGAATGCCAGACTTGGATATGAATCTGTTAATCTGTGGCCTTACATCAAATCACTGAACCTATCATGATTTACAAATTCTGTTTACACCAAGAAATAGTGTCATCTCTACTTTAAAAATAATTTAATCACCCTGGTATAATGCACCACATGGATGTTAGTATATAATTTTTCAGGTGACTTTTATGACAATGTAACCTCTTCCAAACCACAATAAGATTCTGGAGATATTTTTGTATTAGTTTTACTAAAGTGGTCTAATTAACTCTGTCAGTTTAAATAATACACTTCTATCTGTAAATCAGCCCTCAGTTTTTATGTTCATAAAGAGGGGATGATAACGCCAAGAAAAACACACCCAGAAAGAATTCAACCTATTTTACTACAAGCCTCTAACAAGGCAATCAACACAAAACAATCAAAATTTCACTGGAGCTATAAGATGGAATTTTGTCTCTTATGTGAATGTGAGTTGGGATGAAAATACATGAGGCTGAAGAGCAAGGATTGGCATTTGATGGGATTTGGCGTGAGTAAAGTCTTGGAAGCTTTTCCTTGTCTTTGTGCAATGACACAGAAATTATACGTAGTACAATATCTTCTTAAAAATTATTATTTCTGTTGCTTTCCATAACTTAACATCAGAAAAAATTATCTTGTGCTATGCTGTCCTATAGACATTTTGATGCAGTTTCTCCTTAAGGGTGAAGAGCTTTTCATAAAAGGCAAAGGACAGACAGTGACAGCAGCAGCACACTGGTAGAGATTCAACATTTGTCCCTAGGCAGCACTTCAAAATTCCTGAATACTTAAGCAAAATCTCTGTTTTGCTGCTTGTTTTGTACTGATTTTTATCCCTCTTCTTTTCACTGTACTGGTTCCCAACCAACACTCCAATCTAAAAAAAGAACAACTCACAGCTGAAGTCATCTTCATCAGTATCTTATATTCATTAAAATTAGAGTATTTTTAGAGAATTACACAGAATTACATGGAGGAGCTACCTAACCTGTACAGTTTGGCATAAAAAGGTTTTGTGCTGTGTCATCTTTCACCAAAACTCCTCCCATTTACAGAATAATGTCTATAGGTCATGTTCAGATGGAGCCCAGATAACCCTAAGGGAGAATTTATTTTTATCTGTCATTAATTTTCTCAGCACATGCATTGGAAAGAGTTAAACCTAGAACTAGGTATATATTGGGAGTCCAAGAATCATCTGTGGCTGCATTATAGAATTCCTGTTTTACTTTTGCAAGTCATTTCATGTCTGTGGTATAGGTTCTCCAACTGCCAAATGGGAATAATTCCACTTGGTTCTTGTTGTAGTCTCTGAGGATGAAAAACATTGCATAAGAGTTGAAATATTCTTACAAGTGACAAAGAATGTATCTAAAAGAAAAGGCATCTGCTTGATCTTCCTTAGCTTATTTTGAGTGGTTTGAACTCACTGGAGTTATTTTGGCATTTTTACAGAGTTGATTTATCATATCATAAGCAGTCAGAGTCGTTGCTCACTGGATGTGTGTTGATGTAATTAACAGCCTGCAAGAAAGAAAGTCTTGCAAAGCTCAGGCTCACCAGGATGTAAAGATATGCACATTTTAGCATAGTGGGGAAAAATAGACCAAAAAAATTTAATTTGATGATGTAACACCAGCGCAAATTAAATTAATTCCTGGGGAATATATTTTGGATGAAGATAAAATAAATCCCTTTGGATGGAAAGCTTGAAATAACGCTTTGTTAAACATCATTAATGGAACACCTTCTTTCTGTACCGATTAAGCTCATTGACCACGAGCAAGAAAGTTGCCCAGCAAGGTAGTTCTCTTCTTTTTTTATTTCCAGCATGTCTTGTTTGAAAGGGATAATTGTGCCCAGCAGATCTTGTTTCTAACACTTCTTATATATAGTGAAATGCAGTAATTTAACAGCTTGCTTGGGGAACAAGAATTTGTTCCAGTTCCTGATTTAAATGTTTATGCTAATTGCTATTTATTGGCTCAGATGCAAATGATAGGTTGGCCAAAGTGAAATTTTATGACGAGCAAACTCCCCCCTTTTGTGCAAATTGAAAAAGTGAAACAAGAAGAGGATGAAATGAGCCGAAGATGGTCTTAATGGCTGCTTTTTAATGGGGAAGATAAAATTAAGACTGATTTACGTGGCCAACTCCCCTGTTTTCTCTTATCAGCTCATTTGGCAGGAAAAATGGAAAAGTAATTGTTCCTCTTTCAATATGGGTCTCAAACCATTATTTATTGGCTGAAATTAATCGCTGTTTATCCTTCATTCACGTGGAAACCGCTCTATCAGCATTATGAACTCCAGCAACTCAACTAGTCCCTTGCAATTTAGCCAACAGCATGCACAGATCCTGATGAGCCGTGCCTTAATTTTCTGGGCTGTGGGAGTTAATGAAGACTCCTTTCTTAGGTGGACATATTTGTATTTATATGACATTAATAACAAAGGTCTGCACTTTCCTTTCTGCAGCATGTAAACTTTTTTTCTTTTTAGTAGAGAAAAAAATAATAGATTATTCATAAAGCTGGACAGGGTTGAAAGAGAAGACAGAGAGAAGATAGAGGTATATCCTTGTACAGGAAAGCTCTTTGGGAATGGAATAATGTAATATTCAACTCTGTGATCCCCTGTTATGGAGTGTGTAATGTGATTGCAATGCTTTGCTGCTGATCAGTGCTTTTATTTAGTCTTTCCTCCTTATGTTTTATCTTCGTTCCATCCACCTTCCAGCCTGGTAAGTGCACTGTACCGGCTGCCTGTGCATTTAATGCCAAAGGGAACTATGCAGCTGGGACAGCTACAGCTGCATCTTATCTAATTCTGACTAAGGGGGCCAACTGGTGCTGGCAACAAGCATTTCAGGCAGAAGTCCTTTCCTGATTCTCTTTTTGAGATGGTGCAAAGCATCACCCCGTTCTCCATTCCTCATAGCCAGGAGGAGAGTCAAAAAGCTTTCCTTTCCTTTGCTGCCTTTTTTTTTTTGTTTCCAGCCCCAGAATGCCTTTGGAAACGAGATGCCCAATTTCAGCAGCAGTATCAACTGCTGCCATCAAAATATAAAAAAAAAAAATCAAATGCAGTTTACATTGTAATAGAATGAAAAAGGGATTATTAAGCAGACACATGGGAGCTGTCCTACTGGCTGAAGCCTAAGGTGTGTCTGGTCTACTGTTGTGTCCATGACAGTGGCCAGTGAAGAGGAAAAATAAGAAGGTGTGAAGTGGTCTTGTTTGCTGCCTTCAGCTAAGGGCCAAGTTGATTTCTAATTGGTCAATATGGGCTAAAACCCCGAAGAACAAGTTTGAAAGGATTTAAGACCAGCAAAAGCAGCCATGGATGAGAAATATCCTTCTACTGAACATTGCTTCTGAAGATCACTGTACAGGGGCATATGCACTTAAATATGCTGGTGTTCAAAGGGTATCCTAATCTTGCCCCTCACAGGACCGAAGAATGAAATAAAATTGAGCAAATTTTAAGTATATCCATGTATGCTGCAATTTAGGCTTTAGCAATCTGTTTTACAAGATATACTCATGTTGTCTTTCTTTATTAATGTTTTGAGGGACATCACTGGACACACTCCTATTTGCCTTTGTCCTGATTCAAAATTACAGTGAAAGTCAATAGACATTTTTCTACTGATTTACCTGGGTTTTGGACCAGCTCCAATATCTGTACATCACCATTTTAGAAAAGGCAGAGATGGTGAATTTGTCTCAGGTTTATAAACCCAGTAATGAGTTTCCAGATGTGACTTATGTCCAGCTCACTTCTTAGGAAGGGGGCAGGAATCTGTGTGAAGAATATGTGTGAAACTCTGGTATTGGTATCAAAAGCAATAAAAATCTTCTAGTTAACACTTTACAGATGAACTTTTTATTCCTTCATCAGTATATGGTTAGAACTCTTAAGAGAATACCAGCTTAACTTCCCAGTTAAAAAAGGAAATTCAAATACTTTTAAATTTTGTATAAAACAGAGAGTGAAGGAATTCCCATACTTTTGGATTAAATTATCTGTGTATATAGCCCCACACAGGCTAAGAATTGATTCTGCAACAGGTTAAACACAGGGAAAGTGTTCATACAAACTCTGGTGTAGAAGGGAAATAGTATTTATGTTAATGAATTTTGAAGTTTATATCACACTTTACAAGCCTGGTATTCCATCATGGGGACCAGACATCCTCCAGGCCTGTTATTTGTCTTAGACCCAATTGTCCTGGTTCAGCTTTCATAGTTACAGCTGGGAAGGTTTCCTTGGTATGAAGAGTAGCAAGGCAAGGCTATCCTCCACCAGTGATCTCTTGGCACGTGTTGTACAGGGAGCACCAAGTTTGTGATAAAAGACTTAAGAGGCAGATTGAAGCCCCACACTTTGTCTCCTGAGGTAAATACTAATTGTTACTACCAATCACAAAAGATGGTGTTTATTACATATTCACATGTACCAAGAGAGGAAAATAACAGTTCGAAAATGTAATTTTGGAAATGCTCCATTTGGGTGCTGCACCGTCACTGGCACAAATAAGAATGTTTTACATTTTGTTGGTTATCTAGACTATGGCTTTGATCCTGCTTCTAGTTACTTTAGTGGGAGTTCTTCCATAAACTTGACTGGGGCTCTTTGCATTAGAACACACCACTTTCTTGTCTCTATTTAAAGACAAGCCTGAGTCCTGGGGCTAAATTATAATTATATTTTCATCCAAATTTCTGAAACTGATTGCACGTACTCCTGCACATAAGAGCTACTTTCAAAGTCTTGAATTTCAGAGTTATTAACCATACAGTAAGAGCCAATACATGCAATGTGTGTGCTCAGATCATACCTTCTGCCTCAAGTGCAGGTTTATGTGTCTTATGTCACCAGTAAATTGAGTCCAAGCTCCTAAGAAAACTTTGAAAGTAATTTCTACACCTAGAATTCGACTCCACTTTTTGAAGCTAAGTCAGAAGCTTATCACTGCACAAAGCAGTGTATTTCCAGATACTTAATGCATCCCAGATATCTTTATTTTAAAAAGTATGTATTTTTATTTTTCAGAAGTGTTGCTTGTTTGTTTTGTGCTGTCAGGGAGTTCAGCATGCTTGGAGTATTTCAGTGAAAAGGAAAAGCTGATCTTTCACTGTCCGGTAGACTTAAGACCAATCATCAGTGCCAAGGCGAGTTCTTGTCTGCTAATAATCATTCTTGCCATTGCAGAAGTGTGCTTTCCTACTCTTTCATCCAAAATACTGTGTCTTTAAGATAAAAGACATGGCAAACAACAGATCTGCTTACCTTCGACTTTGCCAGTTTTTCAACTATATCATTAAATTCAACAAAGTTGAAAGTAACAGAGGGCCCAGAACATTTTCAGTGGTAAAAATATTTTTTAATATTATTTCTATGATTAAAATGTTAAAATAATGTAAGATTGTTCCTATCCACTTAAGATTATTCTCATTAATTTCCATAATTGTTAGAGTCCACTTAAGTAATTTATGGGTGGGTCTTTAATGCAGCTGTATCAATAATTGAATCCACTTTGGCCTTGCTGACCATAGTGCTTTCCACCTAAATTTCGTAATTGATACTGGATAAACTCAGATGCCACAGCTGCGAGGTGCAAGAGCCTTGAGGGGGTCTGGTACTGTGTTCCATTTTATTTTGTTTATACTCTACAGAGGTGATAAGTATTTAGGGAATATGTCTTGATTATACAAAAAAGTTGTATGGAGAAGCTCACATCAAAATATATCCTCAGCAGAAAAAGGTCTTTTGAGGATAATTCATATGGCAAACTAGCTGGGGACAGGAAAGCACTGCTTTGTGTCCAGTGGCTGTCTCTTACTGGTTTCAACAGGAGCTCTGCTTTAGATTGCTGAAATATACATAGTTATATATAATCTATCTGTATATGTAAATCACCCATATCTGTTTAGCTTGAAGTGTTTACACAATTTCGGATATATTTCCATTCTCTGAAGGGAATTTAATATGTGGAAACTCAGAAAAATGTATCATAGCCTAGGTCCAAAGCAACCAAATAGAGCTTGAAAGGGAATGACTGTAGTCTCTCAGCAGATACCAGTATTTCTGTATCTGAGATCTGGGAAATTCCCCAGACTCTGTTTTATTGTTGAAGTGGATCCAAATTCCAAGTAACATTTCTGGCTCCCTTAAGAATCTGGTGCTGATCCTCTGTTGTCTTGCACCTTGTGCTATCACCGAACCTGTACAAAATGAATGCAAAACACCACAGAGTCCAGTTTGACATTTACTTCAGTGCAGTTATATCAGCTCATACCACCAGAGATAGTGGCCCTAGTTCTGATATGGCAGTTTTTTAATCTCACTTTGCACTGGAGAAATATGCGTGTAGTCCACCATAATGGGAAAAAATAGTACTTCAGGTGTATTTGATGGTCAAATAATTTCATTTCAGTTCCCCACCTGTCAAAACAAGTGCAATAATATTTTCTTCACAGGAGTCTTGAGGAAAGCCTTGCCTTTCAACTCAATTTCTAACTCATTTGAGAATAACAAATTGTCTTACCTTTGCTAGGGTTTTGTCAACTGTTTATCCCAAGATAATGAATCCAAGATAAACTCACCTTCTTCCATTAACATGGCGAGGGAGAAAGACAACCAATTACATTCCACATATCTCTACCATCCTGGTTTCTGAAGGCAGAGCTGCCATAATTCATACTACTGAAGCTGTACCTCCAGAGGAGATGAGGGAGGGATTAAGTAGAAAGCAGTTTAAATACTTTGAGAATTTTTTTCTACTGTGAGGTATTGAGGAGTGCCAGGATCAGCTATCCATTAATTTTGGCTGATTGCTTGTGAATTGGCATCTGAGAAAGATTTCAGCAAATGTCTTGCCTGCTGTGATATCCTTGTGAGAGTCACGGAGCTCAGCCAGTCTTTGCAGAGGACTGGACAAAACAGTGGGGTAGCCACGCTCACACATCTCTTCTCACTGGCCCCAGGGCTAGAAACATTTCTGATCAGTTTATGCACATTTGCCTAACTTAATTTGGCCTGTTTTTTGGGAAGGATCTTTAAACAGCCATGACTTTCCCAACATCAGAGTGGATCCTCCAGGCCAGCAGGCACAGTCAAGACCAGTCTTGCCATGCTGCTCTATGATGCTGTACTGTTTCACTATACACTTCTTTATGGTCATGTCTATGCAACAGACTGGATGAAAAAATATCTCAACCTTTTTACCATGCAGTTACATCCTTCGTAACCAAAGCAATCAAAAGCTGTAGTAGATATTGTGCTCTGGACCATGGTATTCACTGGAGATTATCTGATTTAGATGAATTTCAATTACGTCTCTTCTCCTCAAGCATAAACACAGTCTCCTGGCTCTTTGGAAACAGAGGAGGACACAGAAGTTATAACATTAGTCATTCTGAAAGCTAAACTGTGGGTTGTTAGGTAAAAATGAACAAGACTCTCCTAAATAATTTACTCTCTTGTGAATCAAATTAGTGACTCCATAGCCTAGGTGCACATTTGAAATGAAATCTTCAGTTATTTTGAACCAGGTATTTGATTGCTTCACGTGGTGTCATTTTATTCTGGTATGATGTACCCTGTTAGAGCATTTGCCCTGTACAGCCCATGAGCCTGTGAAGCTGTAGCTCCCTCAGTAACCTTCCTGCCAGCCCAAGGAATCCTTCTTGGCTGAGCCATTCCTATTGCAAAACACACAACAAGCCTTGTCCAGCTTTGTTACTGTTCTTTGTACATTTTTGGCCTTTAAGAACCTATTTTTCAGTGAAATGGGACTAGAAATTAATGCAATATACAGGATGAATGCACAAAAAATGTTCAGACTAGGAACATTAATTGCACCTCATAAAGGCTGGCAAGTGTTCCCAAAGCTCAAAGATTAGTAGCTTCCAAAAACGAAAAATGATACTGCTACTTTTTTTTTGCTTTTGACAGTGAAGCTTTTGTGTCTAATCAGAATTTCTGAGATCCAAGGGAAACTCTTGCCAGCCTACATTTCTCTCCATTAAGACTTCTATTTATGAAACAAAAAAAAACACAACCAAACTGGCAGTTGACAGATTGGCCAGTTTAGCACTACATCATGACATGGTTATGCATGCCAGTAAGAAAATGGTTCCAATGAAGCAATTTATGATTTTAAAATAATGTAAAAACCATGTAGTAATGTATAAATAATCCTCAAGGTTCTTTCAAGAAACATAAGTATAATGAATTATTTTATTATGGTACATAATCTGATGTTCACACAGATACTGGAAGATTTACACTTCAGTTGAAGGCTGAAAACAGAGAGGATCTGAGAAGTTTTTGTCCAGATTGGCATGTCCTTTACATTCAGCATGTTACATAGATTTGCCACTTTAGCCACAGGCAATTTCTTTGGTGAGGAAATCATCTGCATTCTATTTGGTGAGGAAATAGATATTACTTTTATAATCAGCATGCTGGATTTAGCTTCATCTAAGAATACTAAAATGTGCATTGTCCATAAACTGTCAGTGGCTATTTAGAATGAATCTCCCTAATTCAACTAGGTGTTTTTGGACTGATGTGTGAAATTTTCAATATTTACTGTAGGTATGTAGTATCTGAATGTAGAACTAATGCACTCATCAGTGTATCATAAAATTAAGGTAGAAGAGAACCAAACACTGGGTTTTGAAGGCAAGAAGAACTTGCATTGACATGCAAATTTATGTCAGTCTTATGTACTGAAGCCAGCAGCCAAACAGCTCATTTAAAGAATGAGCCATAAAGGCCTACACTGTCAGTGGATGCTGAGACAGGATTTATGGTGCCCAGCAGACACTGCCTTGGAAGATGATTCAGGTAAACCTGCTTGATTACTTATGTGGCCTTTCTGTTCAGTGTGAGTTATCAAAAGTGTGGTACAAAACACATGGGTATGAAAGGTAAATAACCAGGTCAACCAAATTAATTGATGGAAATGAGTCCTGCACCATTATATAGTAAATATGTCAAATTACTGAAGATATGCCTTACCCAGTTGTCAAAAAAAAAAAAAAGTTTGTCCCATAGTACCGGGAAAGAAGACTAAATTTGGCTAGATTTCTATCAGGGAAAAGAATTTCTCAATTCTTTTTTCCTCCCACAAATAATTACAGACGGAGATGTTCTGAAGTAGATACACTAAGATTAGTTCAAGTGTTAAACTCTGACATATTTGAATATTGCTATAGTTCATATTTCAAAACCAGGCATGAAGGAGGAAGGATATAGATCCTATGAATTTCTATCAATTGCCACATCTTAGTGTCAGCAAGTGATAGACGGTTTTGTCCTTATCTTGTCCCATTTCTATAATGTAATACACAATATACAACTCATGCTGGAGCTGTGGCATTAATACATGCATAGTGTTTTAGTAAATTCAGACTTCTTCATTGCAATACACTCCACTAAAGCAAAAAAAAAAAAAAAGGCAAGCTACATATGGGCCTTACTTCAAGAAAGTATTTACTCATTTCCACATTTTATTCCTATTCATGACAGCTAAAGGAGTTTAAAGCTCCATTTACTTTAATGATACAGTGTTAGTTTTCTAATATTACAACAGAAATATCCTTCTGACATGACCTGGAAACACCTCTGACGGTGCCTGCACTCACTGAGTCCTGTTTGGGGAAAGTGAACAGTTAATACTTATGGTTTTGATAACAGCATCGTGGTTTTGTGGTGGAGTTATTTGCCTTCTAGGCATGGGCCAGAATTAACAAACTCATTTTGTATGTTTTAAAATATGTTTTTATTGAATAGAGATAGACCAGATTTCAGCATGTTTTGGAAAAACACTTTTTCTTTAGTCTAGTAGCACCTCACAGAACTGTCAAATTGCAATTTCTTTGAAAGAAGCTACTTCATTTAATAAAACTGACAACTTATCCTACAGAAGAAGAGATTTCTGAGTCATTGTTAATTACTGTGATTACTGTGTTCTCCTTTTTTTCACACTAATACATATTTATTGCTACTTAATAATACAATTTTGTCTTCACATTTTTAGAATGCACTGACTAACCTATAAATGGATATAGAAAGAAGCTGATTGGCCTACAGAATTTTATGCATTTTCTGATCTCTTGCTTTTCTTTTGTGCTTATTCTTTTGTATGTCAACTAGCATTTTTAGAATCACAAGATTTTTCTGAAACTTTAGCATTCTTGCCATAAGCAAGAAAGCCACAAGCAATGTTTTGAAGATTTTATTCTGGGTCAAAGAGAATCTGCTGACAATAGGAATTCCTTGTGAGTAGACCCTGCTGAATAAGGACTTTTGCTGGACTTTTTCTTTTATTTCACTGAAATATGCTCTCAAAGTGAGCAGTGTGGTGTAGAATTGCTACTAGTTTGCACTCAGAAAAGTTCCGAAATATGTTTCTTGCTTAGGACCTTAGTTAACAACACTTAAATAAGATGTATTTTGTATTTATTCATAAAAATCTGTGTTTCTAACAATATTTATAGCCCTTGAATATAGTTTTCAGAGAGGTTCATCTGATACCACTATTTCCTCTGAACAACACATTGAGAATATCAACCTCTGTTCTCCACGCTTCCCAGCTGTTACTACAAGCAAACCTATGGAGGTCAATGTTACCTGGCACTCCTTGGTGGATCTGAGATATCTTGTAGATTTTGGTCCTGAGCTTCACAACACAGGATAATTTCTCTAAGGCAAGGATAATTTCACTAAGGCAAGGATAATTTCTCTATTCTCCTATCGTCACTCTGAAATTCCTTTAGAAATTTGCTCTCCTTCTCTCTTGTGCTTTTTGGGGACCACAACAAATGAGGTGATAACTTGCTTAGTCTTAACAGTGCCCATGGTTTATTACAAGCAATGGAGGATGTGCATTTGTCGCTATTTCCTTCTGTTTCTGAAATCTCTCTTTTATGCAGGAGTTAAATTAAACAAATTGTTTCTGCTTTAGTAACAAAGAGAAATAACTTCAGCTGTCTCCAGACTTAGGCTGTTGTCGCTGGAGTATTGGTTTTGGAAACAAGATGCTTCGTCTCTGCCCCCACCCCAACATGTTCAAAGTAATTTTCTCAGGCTGGTCTAACACCCTGGCGTTATTCAAGGAAAATGGACTTCAGGGACCCAGCAAAAAATTAATGGTTTTAAACATCAGCAAATTTCCCAATCCAGTTCACAGTGGGGTTTTTGTGGTGGTTTGGGGGTTTTTTGCTTTTGTTTGTTAGTTTGTTAATGTTATTTAAAATAGGAATGATCTTATCCGCCGAAACTACAAAATCACAGAGTAGTTCTGAGGACTTATTACTGCTGCACTTGTACCATGTTTTGTAAGTGGTGAGACCAAAATGCACCACTGCTGGGCTACTGCAATTTCTTGACAGGTCCAAGCTTTCAGGTTATTATTAAATGTCATTGCTTTAAGCTTGCTGTGGGCAAAAGGTGTCGGGGTAAATTAAGTACAACAATTTTCAAGCTTCCTCTCTCTAGGCCTGTTCGTAGGTTGTTTTTATCAACTTCCATGAAACTTGCAGGTGCTCAGAATAAGGTCCCATCTAGCAAATCAGTCTACACCCTGCATCTGCCAAAGATGTGGAGATATGCATTAGGTTTTGGCTGACATCTCTATCTTGACATGACAAACACTAAAAAACATTCACCCTCCCCCCAAGTAAAAACGAAAAAAATGCAAGGAAAACCTTAATATTGGTTAAAATGTCAGTTGAATTAAATGAGAGTGATGTGATTTGTACCCATGAGGGCAGAAAGAAAGAACAGAAGGTATGTTAGAGGTGCAAAAAAATATTGAGTTTCACACATAGCATGTACAAGCTGACAAGTCTGCTGGCAGCTGCCTGGTCACGGGGGGCTGCAGGGATAGCAGGAAAATGTAGTCAGTACTGTGGTCCTGAGAAATGGGAGAGAAAAAGAGACAGAGCAGGGCAATAGAGATACACCTCTTGGCTTGCTAAAGCTCAAGTCACTTTGGATTCAACTCTGGGCTCACAGAATTGGGAAAGACCAAAACTCAGCTTCCAAGAGAGTTAAAACACAGGGAGAGGCCCTCTTTTAGAGGGTATTTAAATAGGTATTTGCTCTGATTGATCACCTGGCTTTACCCAAGGTTCCATTGTATTGGATCTATATGGAGCTTAATGTCTAAACATACTGGGAACTGCTGAGACAAAAGGCAAAATATAAATAAAATTTTAATTGCATGATTTCTGCTTTTTCATATTAGTATGAAGATTGAACAAGAAAACCAAAATACAAAGTCTAAAAAAATCAGAAAATTATTTTTTCTGGTAATCAGGACTGCTAATTGGAGATGTGGATTGTTTTGGTTTTCTACAGAAATTAAATTACATTTCAAGGAAAATCAAATTGAAAGAAAAAATATTTAAATCTGTAACAAAAAAGCTTTTTCATACCTTAATGATGAAACAGATTGTTAAGCTATATAACCAATAGTTTCATGGTAGTGAAGGGAAATGGATGAAGATTAATTTCAGTTTTTAATTATTGCAATATTTTCTCATAGCTTTACAAAAAGTAATTAAGTTTACCCAAAGTTCCATTTTCTCTGAAAGAAAAAAAAAAAAAATAAGAGCCAATAGTCTGATAATAAGATCTTACACTTTGTAAAGTTTTTGAACTTTTCCAAGTGTGGGGTTTTCTTCCAAATTAGGCACATCCTCATAATATTCGAAGAATAATACTTTCCATAATTGCTTTAGATGTTAGATGTATTTCTGCTGTGGTTGAGGAGATGGTGCTGAGTTTGTTTTTTAATGTGTTAAGGTACCTAGAGTTTGGGATGGGCACTTAACTGTTTTTTTTTTTTAATGTTAAAAACCCAGTTGTAATAACACCTACAACAGTTATGACCTAGGAGTTGGGCTCATGCTGTTGTTCCTATATGCTTTTTATTGGAGTTGGCACAAGGAACGTCTGACATTACCAACAGCAAATCTATTTTGTGGGTAATTTGGGGGATGCAAGACGCCACTTCTTCACATCACTTAAGCAAGCCCTTAGCTCATTACACACACTCAAGTTTAATTGACTTGAAGGTTTAAGCAGAGCACAGTCTGTGAATAGGGCTACATTGAATAGACCCATGGTTTTCTCAGCCTGGAAACTACCAATCCACACAACCAAATGGGAAGTTCTGCAGTCAGGCCTGTGCCCAGGTTTTCCAGTGACTCCTAAGCAAGCTAAAAATCTGTTAGGCTTGAGCATCCACACATCATCCCAGCTCCAGCAGCAATGGCCCTGCAGTGGCACTGAAGATGAGTGTTGCACCTGGTTGCAGGTGTCATTTTTGAAAGAAATCAGAAAATATGGGACTTAGGTAACAGGTTAAAATAACATGAAGGTGTTGTGGGAAGCCAGTCTTCCTCCTGCTCTTTTCAGTGACAAATTTTGTAACATTCTTAAGAGCAAACACTTGGAAAATGCAGGGTGAAGTCAGGGGCTCAGTTTGGGCAGCCTCCCAACTGCATCTACCTTCGGATACAGCAGTGCTGTTTCAGCTAATGACTTCATACTTTAGATCACCATGATATCACAGATAGGGGTTTTAGCAGATTTGAATTCTGTTGAAATCTTTAGGCTTATTCCACCTTTATACTGAATGCCAGAGAAGCTCCAGTTAATCTTCTTTAAGGCCCTATTCGCTTAATGGAAACGCTTAGCTGCATAATTGCTTTGAGCCTATTGCTATTCCAAAAGGAAAATATAATAATCTAATGGTATTGTCTCTATAAGCGAATGAGAATTTCAGGAGTGGATGTTGGTGCCACCCATGTGATCCAGAGAGGTTAATGCAGTTAAAGTTATTTCACAGTCCATTAAGGAGCTTACGGTGACCCATCGACCTTTGAGCCAACAACACGGAATCCATTATCATCACAACGGAGGAGCCGGGGCTCCAGCGGCTCCGCAATGGGCCCAGGAAATCCCAAGTTAGTACTTAGTCTAAAAAAATGCACTTTTCTTTCTGCTTCTTGGGTATGGCTATTAATACACCCTCCTGTAATTTGTAACATTAACATTGCTGAAGGTACAGAAAAGGACATTGAAATGAAGACGTCAAAACTGCTGACTTGGTTCGGAGTATGATAATATTGGCTGCATATTGAAATGGTGGATATATATAACAGGAGAGATCAAGATGAAGAAAGTCAAAGAAACTCGGGGAAATTGATGATAAATTATTGAAGGTTCTGAAACTCATTTAACCAAATAATGGCTTTACTTTTTATTTTCTGATGCCACAGGGCTGGTGGGGTTTATTTTTTTGTTTTGTTTTGTTGTTTAAAATTATTTATATGAAGTAGATATTTGCAGAAAATTAAAAGGACATTGAGAGTTTACCATATACAGCATAGGTACATTTTAGTTCTGCAGATGTAGTTAATTCATATTTTTTTCATCTAAACCTTTTTTTTCCTCTAATTATTTTATTTACACATTAGTAGCATTCTGCAGAAGTATCCACTAGTATGTTTAATGATATTAAAATGAATACTTAATCTCTAATGTACAAAAGAATTTTTAAAAGATAATGTCAGTCACACAAAAAGCATTGATATGGGGTGATGAGGAAGAAAAATTAAATTTTAAAATTCTGAAATTTAGCAAGAAAGTGTCACAGATTTTACTGTCAAAGTTAATGAAAATGCAATCTTCCATGTTGCTTAAGAGAATTAATAAGAATATTGGGATAATATATGCATGCAATTGCATCCCATTTTATAAAAACTATACTATTAAAATTATACCATGGAAAAGCTCAATAAACATTAAGAAATTTGATAATACAAGTGTCAAGATTATACAGTTTTTTGCTGTGGTTCTTGATGAAAAGAGAATGACATATCTTCCCAAAAGCCTTACAAGTTATTAAGGATCACAGCACTGGAAAGTTGACCAGTATCTCTGAGAGTTCAGGACCCATTTTAAACAAATAAAAATTGAGACAGTCACAAGCAAAGCCCCTCATGTCTGTGTTATGGTAGTACTGACAGAGAAAAAACATGTATAGCTACACCAATTTCAAGAATGCAAGGCAATAACATCTTTTCATAGTTGGTAGTCAGCTCAAATAATTGGAAACAGGGTTATATCCTCCTGATTACTCTAAAGAAAGAAGAATGTTCTGGTGATAATTTTTAATGACAGCATTTATGGTAAATTTTGTGTCTTTAGTATGGAAAAATTTGAGGAAGTAGTCTGAGTTGCTCTCTTAAAAACATAATTAAAACTTGCATATATCCTAATTTTCTGTATCATGTCTTTAGAGAGATTATGAAAACAATTTATATTGAGACTGGATTATGTAGAAGCTGCTGCAAGAAACACAGCAGGATATTTTGTGGAATTCCAGAATGTGTGTTAGCTAACTGCATAGTGTCTCTTTTACCATTTTACAGAAAAATAAAATTAGCTGAATGACTCTATTAAATGACAGAGATAATCTCTCTCTGACTCTTTAACAAACATGAAGGGGGGAACAAATCTGTGGAGTGCTGTGAAGCTGGTAGAGTTTGCATCACTGCACATGGTAAAATAGCTCTTTTAAAAATATTGGGTTTTTATCATAGCAAAGGGGCAGCCAGGCTGTACCTTCCTTTTTAAAGATCACCATGGTCACCCTGTCATTAGCTAAATAATTAGGTAAATAGTGATACTGAGGGGAAAATAACAATTTGAGTACAAAATTATAACTAGACTTGAAAGATATTTTATGACATACATATTGTTTTAGAAAACTGGTGAAATCATCAGGAATTGCCATGAGCAGCATGCCATACTGGTAATTTTTCTTCTATTTCTAGTCCTTATTTTTAATGAAGAAATGGTCATTTTGTTAATTCCTACACTCAGTCACTACAGCAGTGTGCAGCTTAACTGAGCCCCAGTTCTCTCTCTTTCACACACAGAGGCACTCTCAAATACATTCACAGAGCAGCAATTATTGAGAAAGTAGCCAGGGTAAATGTAGGTTGGCATAATAATATAATACAAGTAATTAATCATGGGGTGTAGGATTCATTATGTCAACAAACTAGATGAAACCTCCTTGGGAGGGTGATATAAAACAATATGTAAGAATGATTTCTTTAAAGTGGCAGGCAGAGATAATCAATCAAAACTCTATCTGAAAAAGAAACATATTCAAAAACCTGGAATATTTGGGACCAGGAAGTGTAGATACCATTACTGCAATATAGGATAGCTTTCAGAGAGTTCTTGTGCAAACGCAAATAATAAATGGTATATCAAAACAATAGACACATTTTACCACATCATATATATGCATAATAAAAGATTTTTAAAACATATATTTAATTTTTCCTAAGGACTTGAACACTTTCCTGAAGATTATAGGAAAAATTATAAAAAATGTGAACCCTCCTAAAGACTCTACATTTTCAAGTAGCAGTGAAAGAAATAAATAACATTGACACACAGCTAGGAAGTCCCACCACTGTACACGGGCAGCATGCAGAAGTTGATTTTTCTATGTAGAAATCATATATAGGATTACAGATTTCTGGCAAAAGTTACTAATAACTTGTTAGTGAAATAGCAAGTGAGTAGTGAAAGTCTTTGGACATAAATGGAGCTCCAAAGTGAGTCTCAGCCTTCAGCGGCCAAAAATAAACCAGTTCTTGGCTGAAAGACATAAGTGTTATTGTGAAATTGATATCCTTCCTTGGCTTATTCCCAGACAATATGTTGCCTTTCTGGGGGCTGATCAATGTGATTGATGTGATGTGTGAAATCCAGGAGGGAGCTCCCCTTTAATCAAACCCACTGTCCTCCACTGATAGGCAGCTGTGGACTAACATGTTCTTCTGCCTTGCTCCCCCTGGCTCCCCTCAGAAATTAGTACAGCCACATCAAAAAGGACGAGAGGGGAGAGAAAAACTAACTGCAGCACAGGACATGAGAGGGCAGCAATCGAGCAGTGGATTTAAGTGCTAAAAAACTAAAAGCCCGTGACTCTCCCAGGCAGCCCCTCCCGCACAGGCTGGCTGCGGGGATGGAGAGGATGGGTTCGCTCCCAGGACAGAGCCCTGGTGCTGGGTTACCCCCCTCCCCTGGCTTCCCCTCTCCCTTAACATCGATCTGAGCTCTTTGTACTGCTTCAGGCTAGCACGAAGGTAAAATAATCAGGGCTGAAAATACCTTAAAAGGTTTTTGGGCATTACTTTACTCTCTTAGACATGATGTAAGCAGCTGTGCAAAGAATTTTAAATACTGACCCACTGCAGTTTTGCACATCACTGGATTACAGTCCTTCACGTTTCTCTTCTGCTTGTACAGCGAAAGATGTGTGTGTCCAAAGGTTGTTGGTTTTGGACTTCAAGCAGCACAATCTTTTAGCTAAACAGCAATAAAATTGTTAATACTTCCCTAGCATGTGGAATACATTAAATTGGTCTATCTTACAAAGTTAATGTTACAGCATCATTTTTTAAAATATGTTTTTAGAGGCTTATTCTTATAATTGTAAAGGTTTCAGAGGTACAAATCTTATTTAGTTAACTTCTTTTACAATTTTCTGTATTATTGTAGTACTTGCATATCCACTCTTGATGCCAAGCTGTCAAATAATTATGTCATATGCTGCCAGCTAAGTCCATCCAGGCCTTCTATGGAAAATTTATATGGTTTTTAAGTTAAACCAAGAAAAAATAACTTTTTCAAAAATGGAGCAAGTAAGGGAGTTTTGCAAACTAAAAATGCTCTTGATTGCAAAGGCGGAGTAGCCAGAGTAAATATATATTTGAAGAATACCCATAATAGGTGGGTAAATAACAGTTGAACTAGGATTAGAAGATTAGAAATGGATGCTAACTTTAAGTATGTGAACATCTTTGCAAAGTCTATTCCAGCAGTCATGGACCACGTTTCAACACCTTATAAAAATGAATTTACAGAGAGAGACTGATTTCCTTGAATTTGAGCAGAGTCCTCTGACACTGAAATGCAAAGGCTTTGTATGGTCCAGCCATCTTACTGCCAAGAGCTCTACCTGACTGTCAGGTTTTATATTTGCCATTGTAGCCAGAAGTTGAAAGCCTGAATAAAAACCCAGCAGTGTCAAACCCAGAGCATTAATCTGCTTTTTTTTCTTTTTTTCTGTCCTTTTGTGAGTAGCACCACACTGCTGCTGGGGGACCCATGAACATGCAGATAGGCATCCCTGCAAGATCTACCTTGCTCTTGTACTCTTCTGAGTACCAAAAATATATATTTATTTGCATCAGCCAAGACCTTTCCCCATTAGAGAGCAACCAACAATCATTTATGTACAAATGCATCATGAGAGAATTGAACACTTTATTTTCCTTTCCTTATTTCAAGTTGCATAACTAAACCCTTTTCTTTCAGATTCAGGCAAGACTGCACAGCAACTTTGCATTGAACAGGAAAAAAAACCCCTCAACTAATACCATGGGGTAAATGAAAATATTGAGAAGGCAGAATTTTCCAAGGTACAGATTTTAAGCTGAAATTTTTAAAATAGCAAAATCATCAATGTACTATCATCACCAACACACACTTAGAAAATTGCATAGAGTGACTATGAAGGACACCTAACTAGATCTTAGCTATTGTATTGCTGTAAAAATACACACATTTTCCACATGCAGGCACAGAGTATTTGTATTTGTACATCCATATAGCACTCTTATCCAAAAAGTTCAAAGGCCCTAAGTTGCACCAGTATTTTTTCCAAATCCAGAGTATTTCAGGGTTTTTCTCAGGTCCAGAAAATAACTATTTCATGGCGTATTTGTAATTCATTAGCATTTTTATTTTAAATTCTTGTTTTGAAAAGGAAAATGCAGTATTCTTGAGTTCTCCTTTATGTAGTGAAAATTAAAGAATTATCTGACTACCAAAATGCATCTGCCAAAGTTTAGATCCTCATCTTCATTTCTGAAAATATCCTTTTCATAGGACAGACTAAATGAAACACTAAGAGGGATTAATAAGTGTAACATTACTTTCCTGAATTCTCAGTCCTGCCCTATCTACCTCACCATGCTGGTCCTTGCCTTTGGAGATTCTGTCAAGGGCCAGTTCTTGTGGTGATGGACACCGATTATCTCAGAGAAGGATAAGAAGCTGAAGGTGTCACGTGGGTCCTCAGTCACGCCAGAGACAACCATCTGAAGGATGTGATATGAAAAATATCTAGCTTGCAGCCAGTAGTTCCCATGGAAATTAACCCAGATTGGAATACTGCTGGTCTAAACTTCTACAATTTTTTAAGGAAAATCCACAAATGGTGTGTCTTCATATTAAGAGCCAATGTTTGGAAGTAATCATTTTCATCAAAGAAAAGATGCATAAATGTTGTCCCTAAATCATAATATTTGCTGAAAGAAAATTTATTTTGGCATCAGTGAACTACACTGTGTTAAACCTCTTACTTTTGATAGCATGCAACACAGTAATATGAGAATGACATACCACAGATAGTAAACATTTCAAATGTGCATCAGCTCATTAAAGCAAGTATTTGTTGAATGCATGTTAGCAGCACTGCTCAAAGTAAGGCTACAACACATTCTTTGGCTGTCGCCATAATGAATATCCCTCTAAGTACATTTTCATGGAAGTCACACTGAAAGATTGCAAACTCTGATCTCAGCTGGACCACTGCAGTGAGTCCTGCAGATAATGTCTAATGCACAAAGACCAAACAATGGGTAGACTGCCAAATTCTTATTTGTCCTTCACATGAAGACCATATTGACTGTTTCAAAAACTCTTTGTATGAGCCATTATTTTCAAATTGTTTCCCAACTTATACTGCAATTGAAAATTGGACAGCTCTTCAATTGCTCCAACATTTCAATTGATTACCAATACAGGTTTTCAGAATTAAGAATATTGCTCTATTCTTTTCCACAGCATCATGTTGACTTTGTGCTGTGGTCATTTAAATATTGCTGCACAGTTTGTGCCAGACTCTGGTGTTTAGATAACAGAAGAGAGAATCAATTAGATTTATTATCTCTAAACTGTACAGTAAGTGATAAGACAACCCCTACACGTAAAGTAGCACCCATTTTCAAGGACTTGTGTGGATGTGCAGTTTTAGTAGTTTAAGTAACACAGCAATTTATAGGGAAATATACAATGATGGAAAAGACTCTGCTTAAATAGGATCAAAATTATCCCCAAGCAGGAAATGGAGAAGAAAGCAGATGAAAGCCCTCATTCATGAAGGAACTGACTATGGCTGATTACCAAAGTTGAGGTTACAGCTCTGAGCCAAATGAACTAGAGAAAACTTCTTGAGTTTTCCTGCCTTCTTTTTGTTCAGAAGTTTGCTTATTTTGCTCTTACTGTTTTTAGTAGGAGCCTTTGAGTAAAATTGACCAGAAGATGTGATAGAAGTGCATTTTAATAGCTTTACATTCTTTAACAAATGATCTCCCGCAACTGTTCCAAAGTCAAGTGAATGTAAATTAAGTAGTTTTCTGACATCAATAAACTTTAATTCATAATCTGCATGACTGTATTTATGGCCAAATAAAAATGTAATGTGAAACATTTTTTCCTCCTCCACTAGAAAGCATAAACAGCATTTGTTTCTTCTCTAGCCAACACTAGGGATTTCCCTTCATTTGTTCCCAAAGAGATATTCAAATTGATGGGATAGCATTAAGGAAAAGGTCATAAACACAAAGGCTAAAGAGTTTGATCCATCCCCTGAAATCAATGGAAAGTTACTTGTTGGTTTCAATGAGAGCAAGGTTGGGCCCATAGTACTTTAATCTTTGCTCATAATTTTTCAGAGTCAAGTATTCTGCCTTCAATGACTTAGAAAAAAAAAAAAAAAAAGGAAGTCCATCCCTCTGAATAAATTACTCATAATCAACCTTGGAAATACCTCCCTATATAAAATACACACAGTGTTTTTCTGTCTGAAGATAAGGAATAAGTTTCACATGAGTAATTTCCATGTCTACTAACTTCCCCAAACATGTTCCTCCATTAATTTTTCCACCATGATAAAACCTCACTTATTACTGGTTCAAGGTTTATCATGACTTTTGTGATGCATGCAGGTCATTCAAAAGCCTATTGACTCATACAATTTGGACTAAATTTGCCATATTGCCTTATACCTGGGACATATAAAGAGACAGTAAATATCCAGTTTTCCAAAGAAACTTAAGGCTCCCTCTGGATGTAACAGACCTATAGTTTCCTGAGTATTAAGTTCCTCAGTGAGTGCTCATCTGCTGCCCATTCATGACATGTGTTGTCTAAATAACATGTAAGTATTTTACCTCTACAGATATGAGCAATGCAAACTGGGAAAGTATGAATGATACAAGTTGGGAAAGCATGACAGTTTTCTGAAGCTGTAGCATCTCAGGATACTTTATTTGATTATACTTGGCAAGATATGAATCTGAAAAGTATAACACTTAGACTAGACACCTCTGCAAGAGTCCTAGGCTAACACAGAAAATGGTCCCAGAAATTCAGATGTTTTTCCTCAATAGCTGTTACCATGATTGAAGGGAATGGTACTGTGCAGCTGAGGACATCAGTTTTTCCATGTGTTCATCAACCAAAGTCCTGATCAGCTTTAGCCCTAGAAGGTTCCAGCATTCTCTGGAAGTGCTGGTCTGACCTGGGTAGCTGCAGAGCATTTTTTAAAATCTCTTTATTATTTTCTTACTAATATTCTTATTATTCTATTATAACCTGATTGTAGTCTTTTTAATTTTCACTGCCTCTGCTGTTTTTATGTGTTCTAAATAGGGACTTTAATTGATATTTCACTAATACAGAAATTTCTGGTCATATACCATCCCACAGAGCACCCCTGAATATCCCCAGAATCCATGGACAGGCCTATTGCAATATAAACAATAAGTGAAACTTTAAGAAAATCTTACATTGTGATCAATTTTCCTATTTACTTCAAAAGGCAGTGTTCTCCATTTTTCATATGTGGTTTATCAAGTCCTACAGTCCCTTAACCACCATCTAATTAGATAGGTTCAGGATTTTCATCACTCTTACAAAATTATAAGGTTAAAGGTATTACATCCACTCTTTCTGCAATAGAAGGTAACCCACTATAAAATGTTGTGATGACAATGCTTATTTGAAGTATTTTCAGTTGAAAAGAGACTAGAAAAGTTAGAATTATGGAAGTAGATTATCCAGTGTGCTTTACATCACAGCAAAATCTAGGATCAACATAAAGCTAAAAAACCTTGCTCTTTAAAATATTTGGGCATACTGTAGAAATGTTATATTTCAAAAATCCATTGTTCTCACTAAAAGATTTTTGGAAAAGAAGTAAAATGCATGAGTTCATTTAGAAGTCTTACTCTATTCTGGGAAATATCAGAAGTAGATTCATATTGAATATTTCCATTGATAATTATTGAATTTTACAATGTTTATATAGTATTAGCACATGACAAGCCACCATACTTTCAGAACAGTCTGTGCTCAGATAATTAATTTGCTGTTCTGTGTGTCCATTTACAAATCATCCTATAACTTTAGGAGACAGAAAATCTGTGCTGCCTGGCAACCCTAGCTTTTCCCCCAGGGAGATGGCACCATCAACTCCCACAGCCCACGCGGGGAGGAACTCCCCCTGAAAGGTAAGGCAGGCATGAGAAAACAGGCAAGAGATAGGGGTGGAGGTGGAGGCAAAGAGCACAAAATATCATTACCTAAAGCAGCTGCCAATGAGTGCAAGATCTGCCATAACTATAGCAAGAAATCTCCCTCTTCAGCAGCTGAGATCAGCTGCGCGCCCACTCTCACCTAGACCTGGCACTCCAAGGGGGCATGTGAGTGCAGCACAACTACTGCAAGTAAAAAGACAGCTTAACGTTTAAACAGCAACATCAAGTCCAAGAACGTCTAGGACCTCAGCACCTAGCCAGATTTTTTTAAAAAATTAACTTTCAGAATTAGGTGCATAACATGACAATGAAGTGGCATACCAGAGTGATATCCTTTTCCAGTTTAACACTGACAAGCCTGTTGGCTATAAGGAGTAACACAGGAACATGATGCTGAATCCTTGGAGGTTAGTTCTGATCAGAAAGCATGACAATAGTAGCGATATTTAACATCACGAAAAAAGTTAATTTGGAACTCTTCAAGCACTGTGCTTTAAAAATATGTTTCTCAAAAGATCTTCAAACACTTTTTTTGGAAATGTTGCAGAATGGCATATTGCATTGCTGCTCTTATCCCTGGAGATTTAAATACCTTAAACAATAAACAGTGTGTTTTCAATAGTTGAAAGTCACTTGGATCAAGTCAGTTCTCAAGTGAATCGATGTATCCTGATTTATACCACAGTTGATCTGATTAGTCTCATAAGAGAGGCAGCAGCTCTAATAAAAGCCTCGCTGGAAAAAAAAATAGTGCACCTACTTATTGCTATCTTTAATATTTTGTGAAAACAAGAAAGACTTGAAGGTAAGCAGCTTTAATGAGCCAATTGATTTTCTTTTTTTTTTTTTTAATATTAATGAACTGGCTAAAATAAGTGATGTTTAAAAAAAATCAGATTTAAACAACATGCATGATGTTTTCTACATGATCCCAAGTGTTTATATATTAAAAACCAAATTAAAACTGATTAGTTGATAATGACTGCAGATGCTGACCTTTGGAAAGATTTATTAGTCCTGCAAACTGTGAACTGGGCTACCTGCTCATTCTGACCTTGATACAAGAACAGAAACAACAAATGGTAGATTTAACCCTTGCTGATTCTAAAATACGTTTCTGATAAAAGAAACATCAGTTATGGTTAAACAGCAGAACTTCACACTGTTAATATTAATGCAAGTCCTTCTTGGGTTTTTTTTTGTTTTTTTGTTTTTAATGAGGCTATTCATGGAAAATTAATTATTGTCCTCTATCTCCCTGGTTGTTTACTAATAAATATCTTTTTAGGCCATACAGAAGGCTTAGTGGAACATTTAATTCTATAATCTGTACAGTCACTTTCGATTCACCAGCAAAGCAGGCTGAATGTGTATCATACAAAGATTGCTATTGTCTCCCTTTGGTTTCATGATTGGTCTCATTCAATGTCCATTGCAGATAGCACAAATGTTCCCCTTAACTTCAGTTTGTTCAAGTACAGGCACAGATATGGAGAAAACTGTAACTTAAAAGCAGACATTTCAGACAGTTATCAAGCTAGAACATCAATAAGTCTTGTAAATATCTGGGAAAATTATTTAATAAAAATTTTGATTTAAATAATGATGATAACTGGAACTGCTTTAGGTTACTTTTTATTTATTTGTTGTGACTTCTTTTCAGGAGCCTATTAATGACTCTTTTAAGCTCACAATTCATGTCTATTGACTTTAATACAACCCATTGCAATACTGATAGATCTTGCCTTCAGCAGCTGCTTTATAGCTTCCTAAATTAATAGCTAAACATCAGTTCTTAGTCCTGTGCTTTTAAGGATAAATAAGCCAAGTCTGGACTAGCTGGTAAATAGATTGTGATCAGGAACAACTAGTTACATGAGTTAATATACAAAATAAAATGGGGTGAGGAATAGGGAAAGGGGTATTTGGGAACAGCAGGATTTTGGGTTGGGGTTTTGTGGGCTTTTTCTTTTCTTTTTCTTATTCTTTTTTTTTTTTTTTTAAGCCACCCTGTGATCTACACTGCAATCTGTTTTGTCCGTTGCTTCTGACAGTATCACAGGGAACCTCGCTTGGTGAGATTGATTGGTACCTCCAACTTAGCCATTTCCTTGCAGAATGGCTGCCTTTTTTTGCCTAATGATGTTACATTTGTCCTGCAGATGATGTAGAGCATGCTGAAGAGGATGAACAGCTCTGCTCTGATCACTCCTTACTTGGCAAGTACTCACGCTTCACACCAACACTCCTCAGCACCATTAATATTATATATAGATACTCTTGTCACAGATTTACATTCGGTGATCTGAAATCAGGACAGGAAGGGTGAAATGTGCAGGGGGTGTGTGGGTGAGGAGGCAATCTGATTTATTGTGAGGAATGTTGGTGAATAAAAAGGAAGTGATCAAATTTATATTAATGTCTTGACCTATATTCTCAGTGCTGCTTTTTTCACCGCTCAAACCCAAAGCGTGTTTCCTTCTGCAACAGATTTCAAAAAGTCCTTAAAAGCATGAAGGTTCAGTGTCTTTATATGCATTTACTTGCAATGAATTCTTTGAAATCCCAATGTTGTGCAGCAGTGAGAGCCCCTGGCAAGATTAATTAGTCGTGAAGTAGAAGCCAGGTTCACAGTCTCTAAAATGGTTCATGCATGACCTGCACACCCACAACTGGATGCACACAGGAAACCCAAGCACTGAACACAGTAAAACACAGAATATCACAGAGTTACCTTGAATTTACATACTCACCTACAGATCCTATGTGTAAGACTTGCTTGAAAGTTCATTAGAGAATAAGCAAAGCTTTAGTGTATACCTTACACAGGTAGTGCAATACCAAGCCATATAGAAAGAAACGTTGCATGAAGTTGGTGAATGAGCTGAACTCAGAAAAGCAGGAATAAGATTTCTTGCAACATAACTTCAGTGTCTTTTATTTAAGTCTTCCAATAATAAATTCATTAATGCAATAAAGTTTTCATCCAATTGCTTTCATAGGGAACCTGCTCTGGGGATGAATCAGAATGTCATTAGGAAAAACCTTTCCTGTAAGAATGACAGCTTTGTTTTTCAGAGGAGATAGACCACAGGAGGTTTCCTGAGGTTTCCTGTGGCATTTTTTAAGTTGTCTACATTTATATACTGATTTCCAAATAACTCCATTGAGATTTGGAGGTCAGGGTGTTAAAGAGTGAAATATCACAATTTTTTGAATATCTGTGCCTCTCTGCTGAGTAAAGTCCAGATAATAAAACCATCTTAGCAGTAATATGATGTATAGTGGAAGTGCTGTTGTTTTCTGCATCTCTTAATCTGAGACTCAGAACTGTGTCAGTAATAACTCTGCGTCATTTGCATAAATTGTTTCTCAAAAATA
This sequence comes from Passer domesticus, assembly GCF_036417665.1. NCBI lineage: Eukaryota > Metazoa > Chordata > Aves > Passeriformes > Passeridae > Passer > Passer domesticus. The sequence goes on from NC_087476.1 coordinate 87,783,516, forward strand.
ATAACTGTGAATCAAAAAGTGGGAAATTGTCAATTTATGATGAATAAACTGCTTCATTTCTGACTGTTTTACCTTTTTTTTCAAATAAAGTTCAAGTTTGTTCCTATATGAAACATTGCTTCAAACTAAACAGATTCGTATAGAAAGCATTGAAATAAAATTATGTGCTTTGAAACATCTGTTTCTTATGTTGAAATGGACTATTTTGACCTTTCATTTTAAAGAGACGTTTCTTATTAGCCTTTAGTTTTTAGCAGTAGCAATGGTCAGAATTTTTTACAAATTTACTAAATATTCCTGGCACCAAGAAGTTTTTCAGTATAACAAATATTATGATTGTTGCTCTGCTCTACTAGAGCTTCCTTGGATCATGACAATCCTTGAGGAGAGAGTATATCACAGAAGAAAACCAAGTGGTTCTTTCTGTTCTACAGCAGAAAAGACATGACTCAAGCACTATAGTGGAACATGAACCTGCAGTCAATGCAATATTGCAATGAAGCACTAAGGAAAAATCCACCATTATGAGAAGTGCCCAGTGACCCAGCAAGTCAAGATCCCTCTCCTACTCACCTCAGGTGGCTGGTCAGCAGTAAGTTAATGATATCTTTATACTTCTGAAAAGTATATGCAAATAAGTTATTTACAGTCCATTAAATACATGCTCTTGGTACTTGAAATGCACGTCTTTGTAATGACTTGAGATATACAATCTAAAATCAAATGTGTACAAAACTTTTTTCCACTTTCTGCCTTCTGCCAGATTGTCACTCTTCTGAAGGGATTTGGGAGTAATGTCACCATGTTTCCCAGCTTCAGTTAGTGAAGCCACAGTAGTTGGCTATTGACTTTGATTAGTCTGCTGCTGTCCCCTTCTGTCTGATTTCAAAGACCTATCAGTATTTGCAAAATTTAATTTTTCAGATTTTTGATACATGGAAAAAATATAATATTTATCCATTAAATATGATTTTTGAGTGCATTCATTCGCACTTAGATTTACTGGTGATATTCAACCAACACATTAAGCATAAACTAATACCACAGTTGATTACCATCAATTCAACAAGGCGTGAACTAATGCATCATAATGCCTTTTTGCAGTTATAGAGTTTACTATAAAATTCTTTAAAATTACTTATGTTAATTTAGTTACAAGGCTAACATGTACTGAGCAGAAAATTATGTTGTATTAATTTCAGCATTCTCCTCTCTTATTAGCCAATCATATCACTCTTCATCTTTCCATTTTATAATTATCATTAATTACCAGTTTATAATAAGTTTATTCAGTTAATTCAGTGCTGTTCATGCCCTGAAGCATAAACCAATAATATCATTTGAACTTGCAACTAATTAGAAAATTGTACTACCATTAGGTAACTTGTTCTATAAATTATTTAATCCTTTCAGGTAACCTAAGCCTTTTTTTTTTTTTAATTATGAGCAGAGAAAACAAACATTCATGATTAATTCCTTTGAAGTTTGACACATCAAGGTTTTTCATGGGCTTGTTTCGCAGCAAAATTTTTACCAGCGATGAGAAAATAGACCAAGTTAGAATTATTGAATCATAGAATTGGTTAGGTTGGAAAAGACCTTTAAGATCATCAAGTCTAACCATTGACAAAACCATTGTCAAGTCTACCACTTAACCCTGGTAGACTTGATCTCCAAATGCTCCAACAAGATATCTTTTAAATGCCTCTAAATGATGATGACTCTGCCACTTCCTCTGGGCAGCCTGTTCAAATGCTTGACAGCCCTTTTGGTGAAGACATCTTTCCCAATATCCAGTCTAAACCTGGCACTGTGAAACCTGAGGCTTTTTCTTCTTGTCCTTTACTTACAACTTGGAAGAAGAGACTGACCCCACCCTTGCCTGAGGCCTCCTTTCAGAGAGTAATAAGGTCACCCTTGACCTTGTTTTCTCTAGGCTGAATTACTCCAACTCCCCCAGATACTTTTCAAAATACTTGTGCTCCAGACCCTTCACTGCCTCCATTGTCCTTCTCTGGACATGTTCCAGAGACTCAATCTGAAATAACTGAAAGTAGAAAGTAAGAACCAAATGTGTTACCTGCAAATTTATATTGTCTGCTTCCACAGCAGAAAAACTCAATGACACAGACACCTGCAGGCTAAATTTGGGAGTGGAGCTTTCAGGCAACTAAACAGAGTGTTTTACTGAATTATCTTTTCTTGTACACTTTTAAATGGGACTAGACAATGTCATTGATCAAGTACTGTAAAGGGTCATCTTGTACTGTGCTTGTAATTTCTTTATTGAATCCTTTAAAGAGATTCTTTAAGAATTATTTCTTATAGTAATTCTGAAATTTGAGCTGGAATTTTGATTATGATTTAACAGCTCAACCTTGTAAAAGAATATTAACACAGTAATTCTACTAAATAATATCCCTTTCTGCAGGAACAGTGGTTAAATTCCAGGGCACTTTAGATACAGTTGCAGGTTTTCATATAGATTAATTATACAGTACCTAACTAAAGAAGTAAGACCTGCAGTAGCAGTACTTGTACATTTTTCAGGTGATGGAGTGAAATACACCTTCCCTTTTATAAGGAATACTTGAAATCTATTACATTTAGCTTAGTTAATTCCACAACCATTCCTCACCGAGTTCACCTAAACACTGCAGTTTTAATATTTCAAATGCAAATAGACCTTTTTTCATTGCCTTAATCCAAGACAGAAGGTTTTTGTACCAACTATCTGCAGTCTCAAGCACCCTTGTAGCACCAAGTCTTAGCAAGGAGGCAGCTGGTCATTCAGTCACTTTAATTGTGACACTCACAAGATGTGCACAGGGATTTAGATATCCCAGAGAGCTCCTTCTCTGTATTTTCTGCTCCTTTAAAAGAAGCAGATGTCAAAACTCAGGCATAGCTTTTGGCTTCCTTAACCTTAGGTTAGGCACTCCAGTGGGGTTATGTCAGTCTACAGAGCTGCCAATTGCTGCCCTACCATATATGCCATGTGACTCTTGACAATGTGGTCATAAATGTAGGTTGTGGGTCTTCCAAAAGAGTCACTGTTGCTTTAGACATGGCACTAGTTGGCATTGGTCACTATTGCAAATATACATGGCACAGGTAGGAGCACTGAGAGTAACAAGGTGAGGTGTTTCTTCCTTCTGGTCTTGATGACATGCTTCTTGCCAGTAGCTGTCAAACACCACCCACATCACAAACCTGAAATCACTAAACCAGTCTTGCACAACCAGTGGTTTAAATCTGGGCTAACTCATTTGCCATTTCTTATGAAGCCAGCTTGTGTCAGCTCTGCTGCTCCTTAATCACGCTGCTGCTGAGAAAATTCCCTGGCAGAAGAACCACATAAGGAGTGACAGACATTATCTTGCATCTCATCATCTTTGGGTGGTATCCCTATGTTCATACCATGAACAGAATGCATATGCAGAAGAGTATTTCAATCACAGCTTGAGTAACTGCAAATTACTTTTGCAGTGTGAATGACCATGAGGCCAGAGCCCTGAAGTGCATCAGAGAGTGAGTGGTTCACAGCATACCTGTCATGTCTGAGATCTAACCTGATCATCTCAACCTTTCTGTTGTGTCCAATTCCTCCTTTCATAGCTCCAGTCATGACAGGATGATCACTCTCTATGTGCTCTTGACATCATAGAAACAGCCACACTGATTAGGACCAGTACTAATTTTAAGTCAGCTTTCCCTGTTGCTAAGAAAAGACTTCAAAGAGAGTAGCAAAAAACTTCAGATGCGCAATTATGCAATAACTGATACTTCACAATGATTCTAGCTCTGAATGAGATTTAGATTTTATTTGCTAAATATTTCCTGTAAAATAGATTTTTTAGTCTTGCTCTACATATTGCTACTACCTCTGCAGAGTGATTAAAAATTCTGATCTCACACGGATGGTTACAAAGCACAGTTTTGATTAACCAGAAAATTGTTTTAATAATTTGTTGCTTGGAATAATAAATTGATGCAGATGAAGTCCATACTGCTGTCTGTTGAAGTGTGAGTCTGATATCACAGACATTCAAAATGTGGAAAATTCAGAGGAACTACTTATATGAGTAAGAATATTTAGCTGTCTTGGTCTTTAAATCCTCACTGCCCTGTTTTAAGTGTTTGAGATGGTGTCCAGTTGTATCAAACATTTAATTTCTCTTCATATTCACAGACAGTAAATAAATATTAGGAGCTAACGTGGTGAGGCATATTAGTATTAGCTGGCATTTGGAATAATGGAGTCATGATGAAATTCTGCAATGGAGAGGGACTCTGAAAAAAGATAATCAATTGTCTAGGAACTTTATTCCAATATATTATGACTTTCTTACTCTGAAATCCATGCTATAATAATTATTTGATAATTATATGTTGGATGTCGTCACAGCTAGGTTAGGCTGTGCTACTTCAAATACAACTATCAACAGAAAGCAGGATTTCACTGATGTTGCACTTTTTTCATTATGCACTCAATATCACTCATATGCTTACAAGACCATAAAACATGGAACCTTTATTTACTGCATACCTAATAAGGCAGAAGACAGGCTGAAAAAACAAACACACACAGAGAATACTCTATCATGAGGGAAGGCTTTCAGGGGTGAAAAACGTTTTGCAGGCAGCAGTAGTGGCAGTGCTTGGTAAGTTCTGAGGTCTTAATATGGTGTGATTTGAAGAGTGTCCAACTTATAATTAGACTTTGTATGCATCAAACATTTATTTTCTAAAAATATGAGAGCTAGGATGTGAAGCTGTAGTTGTGATAGATGGTGAATTGCACTGAAGATTCTCTTAGGGTCACTTTACTTTGTAGATCAAGCTGATTACTGGCAGATCACACCTATAACCTGTAGTCAGGTGAGTAGACCCTCCTCACTCCAGTAGTCCTGTGGCTTCAAGTGAATGCAAATGACAAGCTTAGACTTACTCTTTAGATGTGTGTGTACTCTCACTTCTAATTAATGAGCCATTATTTCATATCAGTAATGCAAGTACCACTGGGTCCTTTGTTATTTAAAACCAATAGGTTTACACACACACACACACACACACACACACACACACACACACACACACACGCAAACATATACATACATACACACACAAGCAAGCATAAATACCCACACACTCAGATACACAAGCTGCCTTTCAAACAGCATACAGATTTCTCACTTACTCTCAGTGCAGTTCTCTGCATAGGGACTTCAGCTCTTTGGAAAATGAGGTGTATTGAAGCAAGGAAATATGTAACACACAGAGCTCTTAGCTAGATAAAAGTCAGCTGTCAATATGTGAGTACTGGTCTCAGAAAACTAATACCAACTGTAGTCATATGTCATGTACCTTTATTCAGAGTTCTGCGCTTCCTGTGATGGGTCAGCTCTGTAGAAAAACTAGTCAGAAAATCAATAAGTAGAGTAAGAAATGAAATAAAAAGTAGATCTTTTTTTAGGCAGGGTGTTTTCTGTCTTCATCACTGACATATGTAAGCATTTTGTGACTTAGACCTTTCTGCTTGCTGATGAATAAGTTTGCTGCACGTGGTGCGAAGACTTTTGATCCAAGAAGAGGAAGCAGAGTACAGAATTCACTGCAAGGTTATTCTGAACCAATAATACCAATACCAATAATAGAGGTTTTGCATGCTTTTACATGTAAGATCTATCAGAAGATGAGAATGATCTAAGTAAAACTTGCATTTCCATATTACAGAGACTTGAGGGGTAGCATGGCTCATGAACCTTCTATGAGTTTGTGACACAAACATTCTCTGATTTACACACTTGAACCATTTTTAGCCACGTTCTGTGCATAAGCAAAGCTCAGCTGAATTCCCTCTCTGCCGAGTGGAGAAATCCACTGCCACACTAATCTCTGAAACTGTCAAATTAATTCCTCCCCTCTATTAGTTGTCGCTTAGATGTACTGCATCCCGGATGTCCTAATACAATTTATTAACCAGGGTGTGAAGCAGCACTCCAACTACTTGGAGTGACTGGTCCAGCACAGTAGTTTACCAGTCCAGCTGGTGAACTCTGCTGAACTAAACTCTCATCTCTACCATACGAACATGGAGCTTCAGCCCCCACATCATCACAGGCTCATCTGCAGCTCTCCACCTTCAGTCTGTGCCTGTCTGTGTGGGCCTTTGTACCTAAGAGATCTGTGAGTGTGGAGGGATTTGTGTGGAATACTCTAAGCACTACAAAGCATTTAAACTTCCATCTAACACTTCAGCAGACATACACTTTGGGAATATAACTCCATCAACACCATTATCTATTAAAATTCAAACACAAGCCCATCCACATATGAAAAATGTGCATGTATACAAATGGCACTTAAGAAGGGGAGTGTGGATACATTTTATTGTGTGATTTAATTATTCTGAATTGATTGATAAAAACAATTTAGATTTCTATGGGGAATTTTGTTGCAATTTCTCAAAGTCTTTTCCAAATAGCAATGAGATAGAAAAATGTTATTTTTAAAGAAAAATTTATAAAGGAGGAAAGTCAAAGATAGGCTGTTACTTAATAAAATTGAAATTCACACCAGAATCAAGACTTGATGCTACATCACTACAACTGAGTCACTCTTCTCTGATGAGAATTATGTTAGTGGTCCTCGATTTCACTTGAACATTTATTCTATTTTGGCAAATTTATGGCAGTTTAACTTCTCATTATTGCTGGAACCTGAGCTTCTTTCTGCACCTGAAGTTTGTCAGTATGGCTGAGAAATTCAGGGATCTTGATGTATTCAGCAGCAGTTCATCAGTCTCATAAAGTTTTCCAGTTTTCCAAATTGAGGAATAAGTGGTGCTAAAAAACCCTATTAATGCTTAATGCCAAAAGGAAGGGATTTTACTGTTCTTATACAATTTAATTTTTTTCCATCTGTCAGTGGTTGTGTGATGAACTTTTATGTTGTGGATTAAAATAAAAAATGTAGCTAAACTGATTTTCTTTCTGTGTCCAAGATTTTACAAAGTATGCCAACTTCAGTGTGTCAGAGAAATGTGTTTCATCACATCCATTTGAAAACCAGTACTATAAAATTTGACATACATGATAATAATTAATTTCAGACTGTGGAAAATGGAGAAACAGTAAGTGTCTTAGAATAAGCAGTAGGACAGTGATATCAATTCACTTTTCGTGCATCAAAAGAGCGAAGTGAGCTCAAATCCTAAGCAATGCGTCAAGAACTGAGACACTGGGGATAATTTATGAGAGTACAATCAACCAAAAAGAGCTAAATATTTTGATCTTCAATATCCTTCTATTAAAGTATGTTCATTTCCATGCACTATTTAGTTTACAAGTATTGATGGACTGAATGAGTTTGAAGAAACAGCAGGGGATTTATGGCCTTCTGATTTGTTATCTGGGTCATGAATATAAGAATTTCATTCTAATGTCCTGGAGCCATATCATGCCATTGATTTTTTTTTTTTTTTTTAAAGCAGATTTTGCCATTGATTTAAATGGGGAGTTCTGCTTAAAAATCAATGGCACAATATGGCCCTGAGACATTAACACATTCAGAATATTGACAGAAAAGGAAAATAAAACCTTTTGTCAAAAGCTCTTTCTCTCAAAATATTATCCTTTCCCTAGAAAGTTGAGGCATTCTACGGGATGTTCTAAAATTAAGCATGAACACTGTTGAAGGCAAGTTAACAATTAGATTTTTTTCCTAAAAAAACCATATGATTGGCATCCAACCTTTTAATCAAATAATTGACTAATCATTTGCTATGTACAGCCTCACAATCAACTCTTCCAAATAAACTCATCTCCCCTGGCCCACTCCTCGCCACTTTCCTCTGCACTTCACTTCAGAAAATGTTCAGTACAGCCCATTGAGGAACACTTTAATTCAAGAGGGTCTGGCTGATCAAGAAAAATTAAGCTCCTAATAACAGCAAAATCGGAAGAAATTTGGACAAAATGACTCTCCGCATCACAGATTTTGTTTACTAGTGGGTAATTAATTCTCCACATATGTTGGGAACATCTGTCGCAGTGACCTGCCATCGTATCTGTGAAATGACTGCTGTGCAGCTCCTCTGCAGATCATTAGCAACGCTCTGAAAGGAATCTTCCTCGTTCTGCCCCAAACGGGCATTGCTCTCTGGGGTGTCCACATCCCAGGAGCGGCCTAGGTCTCTATGACCCTGCTGCTCACCTGCTTCCAGCACCTATGTCTCCTTCTGAATGATGCAGTGCTCAGAGGAAGACCTGCTGCCTGCTAGAAGGATGTGCAAGAGAGAAATTACAAGAAAAATCAGATGGATTTTGTATTCTGCTGCATGGGTTAGCTGCCTTCTCAGCTAAGAAATCATCCTAATTCAATGTTTTAGCAGCAAAACTGCTTATTCTGTTTCTACTTGGCCAAAGGGCTTAAATGAATGGAGAAGAGAAAGGGCGCTTTTCTCTCTTTCTGTGCAAAATTTCCTTTTCTGTCTCCATAGGGACATCAAGACAGAACAAAGATGTGCCAAAGGAAGTAAAACAGAGGCCAAGTTTCCAGGCTTCCACTTCTATGTCTGTATTAAATTATTCCAAGGGATAAGCTGGTATACGAAATCTTCCTGATTAGAGAAGGGAGATAGCAGTGAATACTGACACATGTGCAAATCCCTTTTCTATTATAAGTAAAGCAAAAAGCATAACAAATAAACACAAACACTAAAGAAAAAGCCCAGCATCTGCACTTGAAAACCACATTTAGGTCATGTATTGGCCAAGTACTGCTCACATGCCAAGGCATAATCACATGCTTCAGAGCTTTACACATTATTTTCAAGGTCATGCAGAAAATATTTTTCTGGTGAGGCAAGTTGCCCTCCCACCCTCCCCCATACCCATAGGGACTAGAATAAGCTGAGGAGGGTGAACACCTGCAGCTCTCCCAAGACACCTGTGCTTACAGGGAATGCCACAAACCCAACAAATCTTCTTTCACATTAAAAAAAAAAAAAAGATGCAGAAATCAAAGAAAATTAATCAAAGATATCATTATACACAAAACAAAGTATCTACTATAAGAATAATGTATCTCTCTCCATCATATTTTATTATCTACAGGGATTCACATCCTGCCATTCTCAGATTTCCTTTAATATTTAAGTACCTTTTCTAACCTTCCTCAAATGTGCATTGTACCCCAAATATATGATTAACTGATGCCTTTAAGTAATTTTCTAATTTTATCTTTTCAAGGCACATTGCCACATTAGAATTCTGGATAGATCTGAACCAATGGTGTAACTCCACTGGTATATGAGCACCAATGCTGATTCACACCCACTGAGATTGTTGAACCTCTTTATTTATTAAAAAACAAAAACAATAACAAATCCTTTTCACTCTTTCAGATAACAGAAAGGAGAAATCTGAATTTAAATATTTCTTCAGAAATTGAGAAGTAATTTCTATCTGTAAAAGCCGATCATGTGTAAACTGAAATAAAGTATGAAGAAGTCAGTCTGTAAATCATAAGACATATATAAAAATATAAAATAAATGTCTTGCTATTGAGCACAATTGGTTGTATTCATTTTTCAAGACGCACAGTTTGTTCTGTGAATCTGTTTGTTTGTTAGAATGTACAAATCACACCAAAGACATTGTAGCCAGAACATAGGGCTGGGAACTGGGAGATGGGAACTACTCCTGACTCAGCTGAAAACTATCTGTGTGACCTTGGAAAACATCTTAGGACTCATAGGACTGATGGCTGCTTAATGAGATAATCTGCTATGAAAAATGGGCGTAGGGGTATCAGGTAAAACATATGTGTGCTCATGAGAGGAGAGGCTTCTAAGGCAAATAATTTTTAATTGGGTCAGTATTTTCAAAGGTTTTGAGACATCTTACATACAAAGTCAGAAATTATCAAGACTGAAGGAACAAGATCAAATGGAAGAAGTACGTCATGAGACTTGCCTTATGGAAAGTGACAGGGTCAGGAGGCAGTTTGGAATGAAACCACATTTAATGCTGGATTTGGTCTTGCACATAAGAAGAGAACAGGCTACCTAGGCAGCACAGAAGTGGCTTTGACAGCAGGGGAGAAAGCGAAGTTCAATCATTGATTCTTTACAATACGAGAAGTACAGAAAAAATGTTATTAAGAGATTCAATGTTGTTGCTTTTGTTTTACCATGAAGATTCATTAAAGAGGAAATGTACTTTGTTGAATTTCTAGCAAGAATAAGATTATGTGTCTCGGTTCCCTACAGGCCTCTGGGGCTCAAGGAGAGAATTTGGAGGAGCACTGAGAAACAGAAAATCTATTAGCAATGAAGGGTCTCTGACAAACAATCTCAGAAACTGCAAGGCTTCCAAGAGACAGCAATCACATGCATGTATGTATATTCATATCCTTTCAATTCTTATCTCATGTGCTACTAGTGAGAGTTATATCAGATATGTTACTGCAATATGGCAAGGTTCAGAGTTGTTAAAGGACTACCTCACTGCATACCCAGTAGATTTCCAGTTTGGACTTTTCAGCAAATTCTCCAAAGCAGATCTTCTCCTTGTGGATCACAAAAATAGTGATAAGAGGAAATTGCCTACCAGGATCAGCATGAGCAATTTTTAAGCATTAACTAATACAGGTAATATCATCCTCATCTCCTTCTCTCAGTCCAGTTCCATAAATTCAAGAGGATCAGGGCAGAAGGGAGAGAGTACAATCTCAACTTTTATCTTTGAAGTTCACAACAAATCTACACACAAGCACTGCACCTTGTACTGTCTTTAGTCCTCCTGTAATCCCTGACAGTATAGATTCTTCTGCATACTTTCAGCCTAGAGAAAGTCTAGAGAAAGTTTTCTGTGGAAAGTCAGAATAGCTCTGGAAATTAAGAGTGCTCCAAAGAAGTGGGGCTGTCAAAATGGCTGTGGCCACCCTGAGATAGTGGATGGATCTCCAGACACCTTTTCAAATGTGTTCCAAATTACTGATCGATTCTGCCATAAATCTTGCAAGTTAGATTTTAGTGAAGAGACCTCCTTCATCCCTGCATTGCCCTCCTTTCCACTTCTCACGATTCCTTCACCCACTTCCCTACCCCTTCCCCTTCCTTCAAGCTGGAAGAAGTTGGAAGGAATTCCTCCACAGGAGATTTTAAAAGGTTTACTTCCCACAAATTTCTCACATGTAGCATTCTCCCATCCCCTCCATGGCAGACCCTCGTCTGACCCAATATGATTCACTGTTCCTTCTGCAGGCTGTAATCTCCAGCTCTCCCAGGGGAGCAAAACCCGCAGCCAAATGTCTACTGACAGCTTTGCATGTGTAAATCCATAGCAACTTCATTGAAATCACTGGAATTAGTTTGGCTTGACACCAGTAAGAAGAAGAGCTGGATTTGACTCATTAGCACAATAAGGGAGAAATTAGTTAGATTACACTAAGGATTTCTTTGATAAAAAACATTTAGTTTTCATTTAACCAGTGCAAAGGTAACAGCACAATTCCCTTAAGGAATGTTCAGAAATAGTGGCCTATATACAAAGAAGGAAAACCCTTAAAGAGGAGTATGCTGTCAGGGAGAGTGATACTGATGCCCAGGAGAGCTGTATATAATTAGCTGTCATCATTTACATGGTTAGTTTCTTCACCACATACAAAATATACATAATTACAGTTCACTTACAAAGGATTCATTTGCTGTTTTCCATATCTTATGAATTTTTATGGCACATAATTCAGTAAACATTAAGTTAAAATCTAGGCCAAAATTTCTAGAAAACTTCCAAGCAACAATCTGCTGTAAATTGAAGGAGAATCAGCTATGACTGCTTGGTACTACAGTTGCTAATCTTTCTAAAATTCAGTGTTTAGTTATTTATAACTACGTTTATATATACGTAACTACTACTACTAATATTGAGATTGTTGCTCATTTGACTTAGTTACAAACAACTAAAATTTGACACTTCTGGTACATGTTAAAAGCTCAGAGAAGTCTTCAGAAAACCTTAGTCAAAATAGTTCAGCCATTTCAATTCATATTAATAGGAAAAAATATCTTTTATATATAGGAAATTATTTAAAATCATGCCACTGAGAAAATGTACCAAACTAGAATTTTGAAGGCCCGTCTTCTTGAAGAGATCTATGAACTTCTGCAAATGTTTGTTCTTCTGTATTCAGCAGAGACTCTAGCAGGTAAATTGTCTGAGGACCAGAGCACAAGAAACATTCCCAGGAATCAGATATGGGGGGAAAAAAACAGTAAGAAAACATTCCCAGGTGTTACAACAGACCCAGATATTTCTGAGTCTGACCATGCTTTTGCTGCTAACAAATTAATGTGATGTTCGCTGGCCATTAGGAATTTTCATCTCCCCTCTTTTTATGGATTTGGAGTTGCTAATAACTTGTTATGAGCATGAGACAGTTTGATTTTTTAAAAATAAAGCAGAAAATGAAGGAGCTGAACTAATTCCTATCTATAACCTCTGTGAGGTTTATATTTTTATAAATAATATTAATCAAGGTCTGTGACTAGGGAGAAAACACCTCCTCGTTGGCCTATGTATCTCTACACTTATTAACATGAATTTCTAAACAAAATTCTGTAGAATAAGACTGACTCTAGAGTGAAATCAAAACCTTGTTGTTATCATGGCATTAATTGCTGGCTTACTAGAAGTTTTTTCTGTTGGCTCAAATTCATTTTAACTGAACTTTAGAGGGCTAATATTGTCTTATCAAAAGCTATACTGTATATAATCTGTTATATCCCTACTAGCACAAGAATAATTGTGCTTTATGAGGAATAGTGTTCCTTCTTCCTGTGTTTTTCAAATTTTTGAGCTACAAGACTCTCTTTTTCCTCAAAACATAGGTTATTGGAGAAGTTGATCTTAAGTGAGGGTTGAGAAGGGGCCCAATACTACAGTAGCTTTCTGAAGAGAGGAAAAGGTGAAACCTGGGAAAAAAAGCAGAAGAAAATAGAAGTAGGAGCACCTTTTTACCATGTCTAGAGTAAATTTAAAGCAAGTTTATAAAATATATACATATGCATATATTTGTGGGATTCACATTCTCTGAAACTGAGAGGAGCAGTGAGAGAAGCAGAGAATGATCAAAACAATTCTTATCTCATTTGCTGCTCCTGTGTTGTGCCAAAGTAGAATGCAATATGGAGATTGTTTACCCAGAGTGATGGTATTTTGTTTCCTTGGCCTATCAGAGCCAAGCATGTGTCCAGACTGTCGGTCAAGAGACAGTCGCAAGATTTTGTTCAGTGCTTGTTCAGTTTCAGTTTAGATGTAGTGTAATATAGTATAGAATAATATAGAATAATAAAGTATTTAATTGGCCTTCTGATATAGAGTCCTCCTCATCATTCCTCCTGCCAATTGGGTGAAATATCACTGATGTATATTTGTGGACAAAGTACTTTCTGGAGCTTGATCTGAAGCCCATTAAAAAGGACAGCTTAGAAACAGCAGTCAAGAAGTCAGGAACAATGATTGCAGTGGATCTTTCTAAAAAAAAAAAATGTTTCACAGGAATTTCCAGAAAAATTAAGAGGAAATAGTGAAAAAAACACCAACCATCTCTGGAAATAATGTTTAGACTCAGCTTATAGTGGGTAAATGCCTCCAGGAAATTATTGAAGCTTCTAACACGTATATGATGCAAAGGAAAAGGTCTAGAATATGTAATTGGAGCCTCTTTTAAAGGAATTAGCAAATATAAAACCTTCTGTGTAGTCATGCAGAAGAATAAGACTGCAGACTGCTTGTTTGCTCCAGAATTTGACACTGGTCTGAGGGCAATATTCAAATTGCACCTACTGTCATTTCTTTGCTCAATGTCCTTCAAATTTCTCAAATCTCTTTCAGCTTTGCCCTGCATGGTGACTGTCAGTTCCATTTCTGTAGATGTTTGCACGTGAACTACAATATTACTGGTATTAGGAAGTATCACTAATGAATATAGAGAGATGATTTTTTTCATTCTGCTTGTATCTCCTTTGGACTGGCATTTGGATGCTGGTAACTGTGGTCTACTGAGAGCAATTGAGAAATACTGTTTTAACTAAGCTGGCTTTCTGCACCTTGGTTTGCTAAAGTACCCTTGGTTTGCTAAGCACCTTTGGCACATCTGGAGGGAGTTCTCTGCCTTGGGAAAGGCAGGAATAGAGAAACTGGAAATGTGAATTAATTATTTTAAAATCACAGTTAAATATTGGATTATTTTCTGAGACTAGTAAGATGTTTGGAAGGTTTGACCACAGGTTGCTACTACATTTTCCTGTGTGGTCAAACACTGAAGCCTTAGCAGAGCGCCAGCTTCTTCAAGCAAATGTTGTGAGAAACTAACATCTGCTTAAAAAACAGGACTCACATGGCACTTCAATAATGCGTTGAAATCGCTGAGGGACATGGTTGTAAAGACTTGCATGTACCACACCTTCCCACACACCACGTGCAAGACTGCATTCAAAAGTTTGCGAGGTCTAAGCAGATGTTGTTACCATGACAAATGACTTTTTAATCAGTCATAATTTTGCACTAAGTGCTGTATAAGTGCCTTTTGTTTCACTACTTAAACTGTCAATGGCTAACAATGGAAGTCACAGACTAGTGCCTGTCATTAAAAGCAATGGAAAAAAATCAATACAATTTTTAATTAAAGCTGCCCAATGACTTGAGCTTTTAAGGAAGGCATTCTCCTTGTCAGTACATCTTGCCTTCAAGCCCTTTCTGGCACTTCAGAATTTAATGCACAGGCAAATTGTGATATTTCCAACATGCTCCTGGAAACAAGGAAAGAAGGGAACATGAGAGGAATCCAAGGAAAATATTTTCTATTTGATTGGTATTGGTAGGGTAGGGATAAAGTATATGATGCCTGCAGAAACCCTAAAGCATGTTTTTTATTAGACCTTTTAAAATATGGAATAATATATAAAAAGATAACCCTGACAGTAAAAGTTGCAGTATAGATTTTTCTGTATAGACTTGTGAAAAAGCAGCTTGAAAAAGCTTCCTATTGCTGTCATTATTACTGGAGTATTTGTGTTATTGACTGCCTCAAGCAACTTGTCTTTGTTTAGTCTTTTCTTACCCCTGAGTGTTCAGGTTTTTTCTTGTATTTTTTCTAATACCTTCTGTTTCTCTGTCGTCTGCAAATGTATTTCTGAAGAAGCAGATGTATTTTTCACTTGTGGTAATAAAATCTTCACTGGTGTACCTTTAATGGCAACAACATACAGCTGTAGAATTGAACTCTTAATTTCTCAATAGAGGAGGAATTTGACAGGAATAAATATAAGGGGTGGAAGAAACAGATGATCTTTTTGGGTATGTCCTGGATGGATAAAACTTATAAATGAACATACTTATTTTGAAATTAGGGTAAAAATTTTGGACTAGGTAAAATTGTATTTAAAGGCATATACTATAGTATATATTCACTTGTGTTACTAAATTACCAAGCAATTTTGCAGCATATGTGAACTTGACATGACCTATGAAAACCTGTATTCCTTTTGCATGACCTGTGAAAACCTGTATTCCTTTTGCATTCTAGATAATGTTATAATTTCAGTAAATAGAAATTATAAAGAATATGACATCTTTATGTAAACAGCACTTTAAGGTTTTTATAGATTTAGATTGTGATCCTTTTGTTTACAAACTGAAGACTTAGATTAAGAACCAAAAACTTGAGTATTAAAAATTCTATATTTCTAGGACAAATGTCTACATGTCTTTGAATTCGACATTTGATTAAATATTGAAGCAATAACAAGAATAGAATTCAGGACTTCTGTAACACTTTCACCAAGTGTATGGCAGTATGAGTAAGCTGATCCTGTGAGCATTATGCAATTGACAGTGTTTTTACTTTCTTACAAGATGTTTTCATAAAAAATACCTAGTTTCTAACATAAGCTGTATTTCCACTTTATATTTCTGATTTAATCACCTGTGTTCTTTTCCCTTTTTATTTCTTTTTCTGTGATATGTAGAGGGTAGAATTTTTGTCATAGGAGTAGCATTTAGCATTTATTTTTCTTGCTTAAATTACAGAACTTCCATAAGGAGTAATGAAGAAGAAAATGGCAGTGGAAAAAAAAAAGCACCAGCTGTGCATAAGATGCACAATGCTAGGAAATTAAAAATAATTGAATAAATGCTTTGGGATTGGACAGTGCATTCAATATTCTTGGATACAACCTGCCCTGACTGAGATCCAGGTACTTCTTACTCTGCTTTCATCCAAGTCAGTCTTTCAAATTTGCTCTCTGATCAAGATTCACATGTCTGGACTTCTTTAAAGGGAAGCTAGAGGTGTGGAGTAGAAGTTACTGAACATTATCTTCCCCATTCTCTGCTGACAACGGCAACAATCTGCACTGACTGGTCCCTCAGTGCAATCAGGAGCATGTTAAAGTGTCTTACTGAGGACATGGCATTTCTTGTGCCAAGAGGTCCTATTCAGCCCACTTTCCACAACTGCCAGACAAGGTGTGATATGAGATGAGATGGGAGTCTAGGCTTCACTCTCAGGACTGAAGGAACTACAGCAGTCTGTATGGATTGAAGTAACTGAGGGCAGCCAGTTAAGCTGCCTCTGTGGTCACTGTGTCCCTATAGAACCGGTAAAGGAAGGCTGCTCCTGAAGGGTGTTGAACTGGACTAGGCTGTTACTGCTTTATAAGGCAAGTGGCACACTCTTGTATTCCTTTCCCAGGTTATTCCTGCTGAAGCAGAGAACTCAATTGGACTGTTGCTTCCAAGCTGAAAGGTTTACAGAAAAAATGTGCCTATGGAATAGATAATGGTGACTGAAGCACTAGTGCTCTGTAGGTAGGACCTGTCTGGCAATACTTAGAGTATTGTCTCCCCCCTGGTTCTTTGGGTGTCCACTTGCTTACACTTGAACAAGCTGCTTAGTTTCCATCATGTCTCTATGCATTGAAATCTAGACTAGCCTTGCAAACAACAAAAGCTCAATAGGCAAAGTTCAAAGAAAAAAATTACTGCCCTTCCAAAATGAGTCTGGTATATACCATGGGTCTGTGTCCTCCAACAGTGCACTTTTCCCATTCCTGTCTCAGACAATGAACAGCAGCATTTCTGGGGAGTTTTTGCCTTTTGATCTCCTCTCTGATCTAATGCAATTGTCCACTGGCAGAAGCGCTGTGAGGTGCAGAATAAAGTAATGAAGCTAATCTGATTTCCAACCCCCCAACCCCAGTATCTACATGCCCTTATTATATTAGATTCCTAATGAGATTCTCTGTCTGCGCTCTAGAAACCAGGCTGGAAATGTATGTATATGTGGGGAGGGGGGGATATTGTGGAAGGTTGCCTCCATTTACATCCCATCTTTAATGGATAGAATCTGCCCGTCCTTGAGTTGCAAGAAATCTGCCTCCAAGATTTCTTGAGGGAGAAGCTTTTAAAATTGCCAAGAAAAATAAATTAACACTAATATGTCTTTGATACGGCAACAAATGTAAGCACAGGAGAAATGCAGGGAGGAATCTTCTTGGGAAGGTGCTGTGCACCTGCCTCATAAAGTTGGAAGATTTCCTGAAGTGAGAGTGAGTTGGAGGGATGCACCTGAGCCAAAATTGACAGAAAGAACTGAATACACTCTGGAAATAACTCTGAACAAAGTGATTTTCTGTTGTTGAGCAGCAAACATAGTTACTTTCTTGTGAGTAGGGAGCTTGTACACTTTTAAAGGTTCCCTGAAATGTGGTCTTGCAAGTCATGCAATCCATAGTTAATCCTCACTAGAAAACACAGTTCTTATCTTCCTCAGCTATACAGAACCATTTCCAAGCAGGTTTTAATGAAGAAGGTGGGAGCTGCTGGATATTGCAGAGCTGGTCAGTAATGGGGCCATCCCAGGCTACAATTCATGCACCAGAACCATGTTTCTCCAGTTTGATCATAAATAAGCCTCTCCTACTACACTGGATTCAATGTATCTTAGAAAACAAAGATCTATGGCCACCATACACTCTCTGAGTATTGCTCAGAGAGTGTATGGTGATCATAGAAGATTTTTACTTTCCTTAGAGGCCAAGTTGTAACTTCAATTATGTCACTGAAATGTACCTGCTGTAATGCAGTAACAGAATAACTGTCCCCTAACAGAGAAAAACCTCTGGCCTCCCCTTAGTTCAGTGAAAAGCACTGCCAGCAAGGCCTGAATCCAGTTTCAGGCTTGATGGGCCCAAACTTCGTCAATTGAAAACTGAGTTTGCCACTTTGTCCTGAGGAAGAAATTTTTTGTTAAAAAGCACCCTCATGACTGCTGAGTGTTTATGGATAAAATGCCTTTAAAAGTAGTTTGACAGCCTCGTATGGTTCCTTCATGGACAAAGGTCCCTATCACAGAAGCACTATACATAATTCACCACAAGAGAGCCCCAGAACTAAGCAAGAAAGCTAAATTACCTGTCACTTCCAGAAGAAGTGTTCCCTTTGGGTCAAGGTTGAAATCATTGGTAAACCAGTGTGAAGAAGATCATGTTGGTCTCCTTATGGATTCCTTCCCTGTGTTAGGACTGCAGAGAAATAAGGGAGGCAGAATGAACACCAGCTACAATTTCCAGGTTATTCTCAATTCTTATTCATAAACCAGCAAGCCTGTCCCTGATCAAAGTTTGAGGGATGAAGCAGCATTGATTCTTCCTCCAAAGCAAAACAATGCCTGTGGCAGAGCACGTATTCTTCTCACAGGGGTGTCCTGTCACAGGTGCGAGGCACTACGGCTGTGTCTGAATACAAAAAACACCTCATTATTACTGGGATGGGAAATGCTGCTAGTTATAGGGAGCAAGTATGACTTCAGGAGTACAGTTCATGAGAAGTAGATGCCATCTGGCTATCATTAAATGGCTGATTGTGGCTTTCTGTGATTGACTGGTGGGTGATTGACAGGTGGTAGAGAGGAAAGGGATCTAGCGTGTCAGCCAGACCCGCCAGCCTTTTGTTTCAGTCCTCTAATTTTTGTGGTGTCTGTAGCTATCAGGGGGGCAATTTTTCCTTCTGTCCTACTCGCATTGCAGCCTCCATGTCAAGTAGACCTGAAGTCTGTAGAGAAGAACAGGAGAGTGGGGAGAGTATTCCACCAAACACTTAGACTCCTGCAAAGATTCACAGTTTAATTCTATGAAAAAGATGTGATTTAAAGAAGATATTTGGTCCTATCTTCCCTTTCCCACATGCTGACATTTCCAAAGCCTGTAAGAGATAAATTTATGCTGTGTCACATTAAGTTTATAACAACTTTAAACATTTTAACAGTTTAATAACACCTTTTCTATATGTTAATTTGAAAAACTGAAGCTTAACTGATAGGACACAGAATAATATAGTCAAATTAAGCTTGCAGTGGTCCACCACAAAATATATGGGACTGAAGTATTTGTTTCCCCCTGAAAATTAAAGTGACTTAGGCCTATGCTATTCTGAGCAAGGTTTGATTGTTAAATATACATAGATTAACTGGTTACTGGGAATGTAAGCACATGGCAAAGGCTTTATTCAAAGCTGGATCATGAACAGTCTGTGTGCAGTCTCTACAAAGAGTGTGTTCCACAGGAGTGGGTGGGAGCTGCTCTGCCTCTCCATAGAACTTACATGGACTATCACTGCCAAGCTCCAAATTACTCAGGTTTATGGGATCTCTGCTAGAGACTGAGCTTGCAGTCTAGGTCTAAGCAGTGCCATGCTGAGGCTGGAAAGCATCCCCGGGGGAGGTGGTGGTAGCAGTAGGGGCTGCTCTGAGCTGGGTGGGTGGAGAAGTCTCTGAGAAAGACTGTAGGGTTTGTAAATGAGCAAGTAGAGTAAGAAATGGGAATGCAGCTCGAGATGGTCAGTAGTATCTAGCTGACTGTTCCTCAATTTTCGGAGATTAGCAATGTGTCTTTTCTTTTGCAGGGGGATAAATTCTGCCCCAGTGAAGGTTTTGGGAATGGGACAGTCTGTGCTTCCAAAGGGACTTGCCCATGCTGAAGTTAGGCCATATCAGGTCTGCTTAATTACAGTTTACACATCAGTCTGAGGTGTTTCCTTGGGCAAAATCTTCTTTGCTTTCTAAACCAGGACTGTTGCTTCCAAATACAGAATTAAAATAACTTGTAAAACCTCAACAAAAATATTGGACCAGAAAAGTTGATTGATATTAATGTTGATATGTCACTGTTTATATTAATGGGAATTTCTGATTAAAACTTGGACCTGCACTTTCTCATATTTATATGCAGAGATTTTACTGAAATCCAGGTTTCTAATATAGCTGAAAGAGCTTTCAGATGAGAAATCATTTTTTAAGCAAGTTTCTAAATATGTTTAGTAATTTTGAGAGAAAATAAACATAAGAAATAACTTCCTCTCTTCTTATTATCTGGAGTAGGAAAATAATACAATATCACTTAGGCTGGAATGGATTTTCATCTAAAGCTCATTTCTTCTAGAAATATGTGAAAAAAAATAATTAAAATTACAGTGATTTTCAGGTGCAAAAACATCTATAATGCAATGTATAATATCTTTATATATTTAGAATGCACTTGACTACATGCATGGGACATAACTAAATCCACACAGACAGGTTTTAATAGTTCCCATGGTAACTATATAATGTATAAGAATCACCTAAGTAGATTAAAAAAATGAATTCATATTTAGAAGACTTGATTCCTAAATAACTATTACTTTACTAATAAAACTAAATAGGATGAAATGTTTCACAGGAAAGAAAAACATAAGTTCCCTATTAGATTAAGACTGAGTTAAAACATTACTGTTTTGCGGGACTTTTTTGCACTCGTTAGGCTTGTGCACTGATAGAGCAGCTCTAGAATACAGTGCAACCCTTTCCACCAAAAAAAAAAAAAAAAACAAGCTTGCATTCCAGCACATGCCAGCAAAGTGTGCGCTCTTACAAGAAGGAAAAATGAACTAGATAGGATTTTGCAAGTTTGTGCACACAACTTGGTATTTTATTCTGGGACATAGACAAGACTACTGCTGCTTTAAGGAAAGATGGTCTCCAAACGGTTTATGAAGTGATAGATCATATATAAATAGGTTGTTTGCTCTCAGTACAGATGCCATCATTACTAACTACTTTCAGGCTCTTTGAGAGCTAAATAATTTTGTAATGCATCATTGAACATTTAGTTGCTTCGATAGCAGATGGTTTCAGGGGTCCATCTGCTCACAGCAATGTTTTCAACAAGCCCCCTTCACCTTCACCAAAAGGTTCAGAAACATTAGAATATTCATTCCTCACCACAGGTGCCTTTCCCAGAGCCTCCCCATACACAGGCATAGTGGGTCGCTCACTTGGAAAGACAGAGGTGGTTACTGAAAAATGTGACTTAATCTATTGTGTGTAGATTACTTCTGTCAGCAAATGGAGACAGCAGCAATATTGGGAAATACGAAGCATCAGATTACTTGGAACATAGCTTTCATTTGTCAGGAGTAGGTTTTTAATAGGCTTGCATCTAAATACAAACAGTTGAATAAATTTTAATAGTATTAATAATTTTAACTTGCACACACAGTTAACTATAACTGTAACAGTGTGTTCACAGAGTTATGAATACTATTAAAATATGTTCAACTCTTTACATGTAGATGCACTCACAGTTAAAAAATCAGTGCACAGCATAAATATCCATGTAGCAGCTGCTGAAGAGAGAAATCTGATGGAGTGGAATACAAATACATCAAGTATGTATTGCCTTGTAGTTCTTACAAGTGTGATAGCAAAAGAGTAAGTTATAGTAATTTTTTGTAAATTACCTGTCTTCTATTAACTCTTATATAAGAAATGCCGTGAAGAAACTCAAGACTGATCTGTTAGCTCTTTGTTACAACCAAAAAAAAAAAATTACAGGGCTCACACACTTATTTTGGCAGAGGAAATAAACATGTTTGATCTGTTGATTAATAGCAGAGTCATTTCTCCAACTTCTGTTTTTACAGTGGTTTTCT
Source organism: Passer domesticus (assembly GCF_036417665.1). NCBI lineage: Eukaryota > Metazoa > Chordata > Aves > Passeriformes > Passeridae > Passer > Passer domesticus. Next base: position 87,805,556 of record NC_087476.1, read on the forward strand.
GAAGCCAGACAAGAGGGCTCTCTGAGAAGGAGAGCACTTCACACAGACTGATCTGTTGAATGCAACTGAGATACAGGAATTAGAAGAGCCTTTGTTTCTGAATTACTGCCTCTGTAATTCCCAGAAGAGCTATCTAGAGTTGCTTGATTTTATCTTCTCTAAAGGCATATATTTCCACATAGATTTCCAATTTCATAATGTGTTTAAAAATAGAAATTAATTCTGAATTACCTGAAAATAGCTTTGAGCATGAGCATCCTCCTAAGAGGAGCTAAAAGATTTGGTTTATGCAAGTGACAGTTTTTAATGATCTGTAAGAAATAACATGTCACAGCTACATGGTGTACACTGGTATAAGGATTGGTTCAACTTCTGCACTTATATCAGGTTGCTAATTTTATTTTGTGTATAAATTGGGGTACAAATACACAGTAGCCACTCAAATATTCCTTGCCTCAAAAACATGTAGTATGGTAGGTACACAAAGAACCTAGCACAGCAGTGAGATCCAGTTCATCAGTAGATTGAACTTGTTTTGATACCTGCTCAGGAGTTCCTTTTCCTTTACAAAGCTAAAGACATTCTCATTTCTAAGCAGGATGATAGGTTTGATATAACAAAGCAGATAGTAAGGTTTAAATTACTTTCAGTGTGTCTGTCCCCTGCAGTTCCAAAACTTCTGAAAATGTGCATTGCTAGGTTATCTCTGACCACTGAAGAGCTGTTTTATGATTTTATTTTGGCCCATGTCATAGACTCCTAATCCTGAATATGTATGTTTGTGGAAGTGGCTACAAGCAAAGTACCTAAGGTGAAACCTTCAATTGTCGTTTAGCCTCCCTAACTTTGTTCTGTGATGAAGAGTTGAACAGACACTCCTATCAGTATTTAAGACAACCACTGCCTTCTGAGTATTAGCAGCAGACCACCCCTAGAAAAATCTGAACAAAGGCAAGTCAGCTGTGTCTCCTTGGTTGAACACAGACCCAGAGTTCAGTCTCCTGAAAGATTAACTCTGAATTTTGCAAGTAGTAGGATCATCCTGATGGCCTCATGCAGGTCAGCCCACAGAGAGGTCGTTCCTCCCTTTTAAGTCAGTGAAGCAGGATAATAGGTCTTTTTAAGTTTATAGTCAGTGGGTTCTAGACAAATCTAGGGTGGGTTCCTCTTTCTTTCTCACCAAAGCTTGCTTATTTACAAAGCAAACTTTCAAATTTACCAGATAGGAAATACAAGGGCACAGTCTAGAGGTCAGAGAGTTCAGTGGATGGGCTTCTGCAGCGACCTGGGCAAGAGAAGTGAATTGTGGTTTCCTTCTAATCACATGACCAGTAAGCAAATCATCACTACCTTTCCATGTTTGTCAGTGGCCCATGTTGTTCTTTTATTTACCTAAACTCCTTCCATCCCTGCTGCTAAAACTCTGATGAGTGAACTGTTCCAAAAACAGGTATTTATTTTCCCTATCCAGACTTAGGATAGAGAGTAGGATAAAATTAGATTTGAGGGGAATTGTTTATTTTGGTTAGCTGGACAATAAGGCTTTGGTCTCCCTATAATCAACATTGAGACCAAAGGACCCATATTACATGCATGCAGATACATCACTCTTTGAAATACCAATTGAATCCCAACTGCATTTTGAGACATAAATGCTTTTTTTTCTGCATAAATATACAGTTTAAATTTTAATGCTTTTAAAATTTTTTGCTGTGTACAATAAATTACAGCTGCAAACAGCACTTTTAATAAAATATCTGTCATGAAAAATTATTTTATGAAAGGAGAGGTTTTATTTGCACTGTGGTTAGGAATTAGCATGTCAATAAGAAGTTACTTTTCCTTAATTATAACTAATACATTGTGTGCCAGGGTAGGCATCACACCCCAACAACTGGAATTTGTGGAGAGATATTGGCAAAAATGAAAGTTCCAAACATTGAAAAAGCATTCAAAATGAAAAATTAATACTTTAAAAATATAAAAAACCCTTTTGTAGTGCTTACTAGCAAAGGTACTATACACAGTACATGCATATACATCCACAAAATAATAAAAGCAAACATTAATGTGTTCAAGAAGAAGATCAATGAGAAAGTCAGCTTTATTCTCAGAAGTAAAGGATTGGATTTATACTGTGGCTGTCATTCCCATCTATACTGTCTACTTTGTTTTGTTATAGCATCACATTATTGCTTTAGATGGCCGTGTAAGGTTGTGATGCTGCAATCTTTCTCTAGTGAGTAGCATCACTGACATTTTATGGGACTGCTCATTTCATGAGGCTGCTCTATTTTGCAGCTGCAGAACCTCAGGCTTGATAGCAGATGATTATTTTTTGTCAGTTATCACATGCTCATCACAACAGGATTTCATGCTACAGTGTACAAAAATCTGACAGTTTCCAAATAATTAGTTCTAACTTCTCTATGCCCATTAAAAGTAAGAGGGTCAGAAGACCACAATCTAATCAAATATTTTCTCTTCACACCCTTAAAAGATTATGTCAAAAATCTGTTTCAAAAGTGCTCACAGTGCTTTTCCAAAACAATGGGGAGTTGTCAACTCTCTCAAGTGTTTGCTCTGATGTACTGTCCAATCAAAATCAAAAGTCCCTGAAAAAAGCAAAGCCTACAGACAGGCTGTTACACCTTCTTCCCTTATCTGTCACTGCATCTTACTCACCAACTACTCTAAATCCATTTTTCATTCTCTGTTCTGGAGTCCTTGAGGTGCCATATATACACGTTATCTAAATTATGTGGTTGTCACAAAAAACAGTATAACTCGTGTGGATTTTTTGACGCTGCAAGCCCAGAGGAACCCCTCTCTTCCCTCCTCTGCAGTGTCTTCCAGGATTAAGCCTCTCTCAGAACCTGACTCATTAATGTAAAACATCACTAGTCTCATCCTATTAATACCTTTCAAGCAGTAGCCATGAACATCAACCAAAGCAGGAGAAAAAGAGATTAAAGCCCAATGTGTGATAAAGCTGGTCTAAATATCACAGGGAACAGTTAAGAAGAAGAAAGTTTAGTCTAAATATATAAAAGTGAAGTGGTGGAAGTTATGTAATAGGTCTTTTAAAACCATTCTGGAGAAAATGTTTTTAAGCTTGGTATTGTGATGGCAAAATGAGGGATTTGATAGTTTTTATAGGTCTTAAGTATCTCATCACTTCTGTGTATTGAATTTACTAATTTATAATTCCATCACACCGGACTGAGTTTCTTCTGGATGGCTCACCAGATGCAACTTGCTTTAGGAAGAAGCTTAGAAACTTGCTGCATGAGTATGGAAGGGCTCTAAAAGAGAATATGTACCAATAATTGAACCTTGTATTTCGCTAGTTAGGAATCATTTATGCTGAGGATCAGGTCAGATCACACTGGTTGGTATTCGCTTTATGAAAAAGTTTCATGCAATGTAGGATGAAATAGTACCAAGTATACCCACACTATTTTTTTTTTTTTTGAGATTTACTAGTAATTTTCCTCTGAGGAGCAATGTTATAACACCAGAGGAACAATCTGGCTCCTTTTAGATCAGAAGAGAATAAATTGGGTTTTTTCCTCTCTCCAGAGAAGGAATGATGGCCAAAGCATTGATGTAATTTCAGATCCTGTTCTGCAAGCCCAACTGCACTAAGTACTCCTAAATTTTTATCTTATCTTGGAGTGCAGAACGCTGGGCTAAGGGGGACATGGAAACCCCAATTAAAAATAAAATCAACTAAGATTTTTCAATTTTGACCCTGAACTGATTTGTCCTGTAGTCAGGATGTTAACACAACTCCTAATATCCCCCGAGTTAATTTGGTGTCAGGTTTATACAGTTATGAGGACAGCTTAATTTTAATACCCATTCAAAACATGGGACAGCAAGTACTATATTTCTCATTCTCTTTTAATTGCATTTCTCACTTTAAGGTTGGAATAAACCAATTGCAATTTAAATAAAATCATTAAAGGAAAATTTTTCTAGTGTTCTATAAAGACACTGCAGCTACTGAACAGCTGACCTATGATTTTAAATTATATAAATTATAATGATTAAATCTAAGATAATTTAAGCATTTCTCTAAACATTATGGTGTCTATGTGTGTTTTCTATCCACAGCTAGCTGAACTTTCTTGCTTTCCTACTACCAGTCATAGTAGTCATAATTCCCCTAGTTTAGACTTTCACAAACACTTATTTTAGTGAACACTAAAATATTTGATATTACTAAATTATATTGATGTGCATTTTCTTATAGGAGCTCTTTTAGATATTTCTCTAAAATTTAAACCAGAAATATAATTGGGTAAGAGTATGATACAAAAAATAGTATACAGTAATTAAAATCATAAAATATGAGCAGGTAAAAGAGAAAGAGTGCTGGAGAATGAAAGGGAAATGCAGTTATTTATATATAAAATTATTTATATGCACATGCATACCTCTGTATATTCATACATATCCATACTTTTTTGAATAATTAGGCACCAAATGGATATGTTCTCATTACAGAAACTTTACCATGCGGCTGTCCTCTGTGCTTCAAATACAGAGCAAGATCTGTGTACTCACCTCTCAAACTTTATACCTACTATACACATTTCCTTTCAGTGAATGTCCAATAAGCCTTGACTGATAGCTCTTCCCTTATGTTGCCTTCATAACACTTCTAACATTATTTCAGAAAGAATTAGAGCCATTTCCTTTCCTCACTGCTATGCCTCTCCTGTTAATCCTGCATGTGCATTTAACAGACCACAGGATTCTTCCTCTTTCTGGCCCCTGGGCTTTTCTTTAAAAGAAAAAGCCAACAAACATGCCAAGTTGTATAAAAAAGTGGGATATCAGTGTTCTGGTGAAATGATGACATTCCATGTCTGCAACCCCAATTTTTGAGGCAGTGTACAAGTTGGAAAACCACCAGTGGCAAGAACAGTTGCCGTTTTGAATTTCACTCTGACTCTCCCAGTAACGCTGTGGACGAGACTATCAAGCTTTTAATTTCTGTTTACAAATGCAGGTAGACAGTGGTCTGTGTTGGAATGATACAAAGTATGCCAAATCAATTACTATGTTAAATTTGGGTCTGCACATCTTTTATCTATACAATGAAGGCTGTAAGCCCACCAGATATCTTCTTTAAAAATATGTTATAAATAAAACCAGAAAAGTTAGCAAATGACTGAAGGAAAAATTTAGCCTTTTATGAGTTTGAAAAGTTTTGTATAACAAGTGTTTAACTAAAAATGTACATCAAGCATGTGTTTTGTGAAATAAGTTCCTGATGATGCAGTGTTTAAATTCACTCTTCAGTTTATCAGTATGCAGCTGCTTTTTTACTAAGGAACAGATATCAGTAAATAATAGTAAATGAAGCGTCTCCATTACTTGAAATACAAAGAACTTTCTTATATTGTGGTGTAAATGAACACTCCCCACAAATTCAGATTAGCAGGTATTTAGTTTCTTTCATAAGAATAGGAAAAATAGTATCATATTTTAAATTAATTTTTCTTTATGCTTTTTTTCATGTGTGCAGTAAACCAGTTGTGCATATTTATTTAGGTAAAGTGCAAGTCTACTGTGGCACATTAATCTGCTCTGGCACATTAATAGCTTCAGTCTCTGTGCCTGGATTTTAAAAGTAAAATTAAAATACTAAATTTAAAGTGATTTCTAAATGTAGCTACAAATCTGTATACAATTCTAAAAATAGAATATTAAAATGAAGATGCATTATGGGTCTGTAGATAAAGAATTAGAGGGTAATGGGATAATTGCATTAGTAGGTCACTTACAATTAAAAGATACCAAAACAGTCCATAAAAATAATTCATACAAATAGAGTAAGTTTTATTATTCTTGCAGGAAGATTGTGGTGACAGTAACTTTGAATTATGTTCCTTTCTGTTTTTTCAGATGCTGAAATTCTGTTCTTGCTGATCAAGGAATTTTATTGTTGTTGTTGGATGTATATCAACATTTAAAACCAAACAAAGCCAACAATAGGTAATTATTTTAACTTGATTAATTTATAATTTCAACATATAATTAGATTATGGCAGACTTATTTATTTGTGTCACCCCTACAATAAATGAATCTATATCATTGTTTTCAGCAGATTTGGCCAGATTATACAAAGGGTTGTTTTTTTTCTGAATAAAATTGATGAAATTCTTTCCATAGAACTAGACACAAGGGGTGGGGGTTTGGTTCTTTTATTTTTTTGTATACCAGCAGGATTTTTTAAATAATCATCAAGAAAATGTGTGATTTCTAAAATGCAAGATTACAGTGCAGTATATGAGAGTATTCACTCTTCCTGTTGTTATGAAAGCTAATATTCTGGGAAATAGTTTCCTTCCCCCTGGTGTCTTTAAGTCTTTTGTACATATAAAATGGCTCTGTAGAGGAAAATATTATGGTGTACAAAAACTGCACCTTGCAGAATGGTGTAGTACACTTAAATCCCAGATGAAGATTTTGGACTGACCAGTAACTTAGCCCGTATCCAGTTAATTATTTATAAGGACTATTATTTATGAAATCCTAAATGTGTCTTCCAGAGTTGTACACATAAATCTGATTTTTCATCTTTTCAATATAAACTTGCCGTCAGGCTTTGCAGTTTAGAGACAGCACTTTTGTCCAGTTCAGAACACATATTGTAAAGTTTACAATTTTCCAGAAGAAATGGGGACTTTGTTTGTTTCTTTCATTCTTACCTGGAAAAGTCATCTCACCTTTGAGAAGGATCACTGTATGCTGGAAGCATTACAGCAACCCTGTAAGCACTTTAACTGGTGCAGTTTTCCTTGTTTATATGCCTGATTATTTTCATCCTTCAGAATTAAGACGATTCCAGTGTTGGACATGTGAAAGCAAGCTTAATACTATATTTTAAGAAAGGGTGCTCAAATTCACCCAAAAAACTCTAAAATAACATCACATTATTCTAAGGGAGAGGAAGATGGAAGGTGGTCATTCAATGATTTAAACAAGCGCCTGTGCTCACTTTGGAAAAAGACAGGGGCTCCCTGCACCCATTTCTGCTCCAATTTAATGAAGTTGTTAAAGTAGCAAGACTGACAGGTTAATTATCCTTTATAAAAGGGGGACAAATTGAACTGTGTCTTTCCATCATTTTTTGATATATCAAGAAGCTCCTGAGGTGCTCAGGTGCCACTCTGGTGAATAGAACAACTAATCCACTCTGCTATTCTTTGCTGACCCTGGTCCCCCCATCGGGGCCTTGCAGTATATTGCAGTTGCTTTTTGTTTCACATTCAACAGATTCCACTTTATTATAAATTCAGAAGGATTTTTTTTCCTCCATATGTTGGCTGACAGCTCCCCTGAAATAACTGATGGCTAAATTTAAACTCTGATGAAAATTAACCCGAGTGTTAAATGCAAACAGGAGCTGCTTGGAAAGAAAAGAGTTATCATGGTAAATGCCAAACAGTGGAAAATGTGTGTAAATTAATGGAGTCTCACTGGTGACAAGCTGTCAGGCAGTTTGATGGCTCTCGCTAGTGCTTCAATCCCACTGAAGTTGGCCAGAGGGCAACATGGACAAGTCCTGCTTTTCAAAAAGACCGCGGGATGCTTGACAGTAACGCTAACTAGATCATCTAAAGTTCATGGTCAAATAAGATATTTTTTTTTTCCTTTTTGCAAGGCTTTGCACTAAACAGAGTTCCTGCACAGCTGGGCTATGAATGAGATATCAAATCACAGTTTCTGTACAGCGATCAAAAAAGAATGAAGATTTTTAGAGACCAGAGTTGTGGTGAAAGGAATTCAGAGAAATTTAATTTCAAATAGATATTAATATTGTTTTGTTGCTGTATCTGCTGAACACAGAGCAATGCTTGAGGGGTTTCTGGATGAAATCTTGTATTTCTAGATGTATTTTAAATGGTTTTAAAAATTTATATTAATTTTAGTCTTTTATTGAATCCTTCAATTGAATCATCCTTCATCTCCAAAGAAAGATTTGATATATATGGTAAGATGCACCTTATCTCCTCTTATCTATTCTTCTCCGTTATTTTATTTTTCAGCATTTGTGTGCTGCACATTTGAGAAATTAATTAGTGGTCTTTTGCTTTCAGGTCTTGTTATTTACTTCTATGAAAGTAATGCTGAATCCTTACAGTGTCTAAATAGTCTCTTATAGTATGTTCTGACAAAATTTTAACATGAGATAAAGTAATTTAGTGGAAACTGAACTGAAACCACTGTAAAGTATCTGAGCACGTACTAAGCTGTACAGACATGAAACAGTCTATTTCTGGCTGTTTTTGTCAAAAGTGGGAAAGCACAGTCTTACTTAAAGGAGAATTTTTAATATTCTAAAATTAATATTTTGAAGATACAGTCTTAGTCCAGTTAGCAAAGCTGTTAACTAAATCATCTATATATTTGGCATAAAGTGTAAAATACAATAAAAAGTCACTCTAATGGATAATTCACAATTGCCACTATTTACATGAGATTAAAATAACAATATGTCTTATGGAAACACCTGTCCATATTGGTCAGGATAATTTCTCCTAGCTAATGCTCAAAAGCACCGCTTTTAAAACCTTAATAAATGTGACACAATGTACAGAGGAATTATATTTGAATAATAACTTGGAGAGGACAAAGGACAAAGTGCAAATCTACTCTCCATGATCCATCTAACTCAAGTGACCTCACTATTTCACCTCCTGTGACTGATGTCACCCATCCATTCTCTCTTTTTCAGCATTTCAATGCCATTATCAGTTCAAGCAGCACCAGGTTCTCAAAGTTCTCCTTTCCCCTCTGCAGACCATTGGCTTCTCTGTGAAAATGATCTCTGACTGGGGAGACAAAATTATGTCCAGAGTCAGTAACCTCTTTCCTCTGTAGGAAAGCATCTCTTGATGTACTATGACACTGGACAGGTGGATTAATTCAGTGTGTATGCCTTGATACACAAAGTTTGCATCTAACTCTGGGAATTCTTAGTTGGTTTAGGTGAAAACCAGCTAATTGTCTTGTAAATTAAGATGCTTGTCTTCCATTGAATTTTCCTTTCCTTGAGCCCCGTCTATGAGGAAGGGTGATAACTGATGTCTCATTACAACCAGATATTAAAACATGACAGTAATTAACATACAAGTGGTTCAACCAAATTCTGTGGGGTTTCTCATATAGCTAAAGTTAGTTCACTCTTTTTTAGATGGTGCACAGTTAGAGAAGAAGGAAACTGTTCAAATAGTCTGAATTCTCTGCTCCCTTCACTGGTTACTTGTACAGGTAGATGAGGAGTACACAGGAATCTTGTGTAGGTAAGTCAACACCACACTGCATGAGTCATTGCTCTGTATCACACCCTCCTTACAAAGCAGGTCAAAAGGAATAATTAAAATAAAACTTAATATTCAATTTCTGCCTTAAATAAAAATGCAAATGTCACAAAACACAGAACCAACATAGCATTGGTTACTATTTAGATTTCTTTTATGTGCCTGCAGTTTATACACTCTTGCCTAAATGGGGAAGATTTTCTTCTCTTTAGCTGGGAAGCAATATCAGAACCTATTCTTATACCTGCTGTTTAATAGCTAAATATTTAAAGAATGTTTCTCTGTTTTTCACAAATATCCTGCAACAGATACCACTGTGTGGTACTGCTTTACCCTTTCATAATTCAATTTCAAAATTTAAGTTATTATATAGAAGGTAACACTCTGGTCGTGTTAATAACTGTGAGCCCTTTAATGAGAAATCTTTTTTCTGTGACCTATACAATTTAATCTGTGGACTTCATCAATTTCAAGAAGTCTTTTGATTGCACACTACTATATCAGAGCCTGGAGTAATACTTATTTCATTTAAGAGAATGGGCTTTTTACTTCTACTTCAATGACTAGGGGATTTCATCTGCAAAATTTCCTGGTGTGTAAAGGCCAGAACTTTGAGCTAGACTTCACAACACACATGTGGCTACAACAACACAGTGTTTACTCTCCTGGTGTGCTTTCACCACTCTTCATATACCACTGGGAAGGCTGAGAACAGCCTTACCCTCCTCTGAATACCCAACAGTCTAACAAAGACAAAGAGGGTAGTCATACGTGATGCATTAAATCCATTACTTCTAGTTTCTGCCCAAGGGGCTGTGGCCATGGATGTATGAGGTATTTCCTTTCTTGTGCATCCCAAAGTGCTGACATGAATAAACACTGCCATTTGTGCATTTCTCCTGCACATAGGGTTTGCAGAGTCTTCTCTGAAGGTGGGGCTTATTGACAAAATAAATTATGTTTAGAAATTGTTATGCTATCCTGATCTTTGAAGGTTTGGGTGATATTCAAGTCCATGAATTTGCTAGCAAGAATTCTTGCCAACTGGAGTTGAGCCCAGGCTCAAGTAGGAGTGACTGCTGCTGCTAAGAAACACCAGAACATACACAATCAACCCATTCCCTTTTCTAATTTTATGACATGTTCTCCTCCTCCAAAACAGTGAGGTTGCTGGACTTTTACCTTTGGGGCTTTGTCAAGGAAACTGAACCTTGGCTTTGCTTGAAGGAGGAGAGCTTCCTTTCCAGAGCCTGTAGCTTGTACTGAAGCTTCAAGGAGTCAGAACAAGAGCTGATCTGTGTATCAGCTCCTCTTTTCCTTTCTCTTTTCAAGTGAAAGGCTCTTTGTATGGTAAACTAGCAGGTTTAGCACTGCCTTTGTCATGAATTGTAGGTTGCATGGAGTGGACATGGAGGAGAGGGACTGCAAGAAAAATTATTTGAAACCAATGTTAACAGTGATTCAAGAGAAGGGCCATTTTCTATTTCACAGATAGCACCCTTTATCTAAGACTCTGCCCGGATAGTTTGTTTCCTGGCATAAACATAGGTCTGTGAAATCAGAAGGTAAAATGATGTGCTGTTCTGGAGAAACTGGAGGAGCCAGCTCAGGGCTGGATGAAAATTTCAAGCAAGCCACACAATTTGGCTGTGCAGCCAGTGTGGGATTCCAGCTAGTCAGGGTTTAGGCAGAAAGAATTCTAGAAGGCACTAAAGCATGGGGTCCAGCAGCAGTAATATGAAGCTGCTGCCACTGCAGGTATGCCTCTTCAGGGTGTCCAACTGGCAGCAGGTGGATATAAATAAGGTGCACAGACGGTGTATGGAGGGAAGGGGAAATTAATGAATGGTCTAACTGCTGAGCTCAGGAACACAGAATGAAAACATGTTGAACTTGACATGTCTGTGCTGCTGTTTTTGTAAATGCTGATGGCCAAACAGAATGTCCCTGTGACAAAAAAAAAAAAAAAAAGCTTTTATGTATCTTAAGAATGTTAACAGATAAATTTTTTGCTCAATCAATAAAATCCTGGTTGATTATCAAGTGTGACTTTGACCCTATTCCTGAACAAGGGCATTTAAAGAGAAAATATTTTGTAGCTATGCAGTCCTTTGTTGGAAAAAAAAATAAATTTCTCAACTCCTTAGGGAGCTGTAATCTTCAGTGTCCAATATTATGCTACATCTTGCAACTCAGGGCTCTGCAGAGTCACAGCAAGTCTGTTATCTCCAGAACAAGAAGCAGTGGAAATCTGTCAGCATGGTCCCGTGCAGGTGTTATTTGCACAGCTGGAAGTGTAGAGCAGATCAGATTTAAAAACTTTTAGTCCTCAGCTAATGCCTCTTGCACAGGGCTTTGCTGTGCTATGCCCCAGCCTCACTGAGAGCTGGCAGAGAGATTGCTAATGCAGCTCATTTTTGCTTGGAGCTGACATGCCCCTGTGTCTACAAGTAGAGCTCCCGCAGTATTTACCACTCTGTTGATGTTTCTGCCCAAAACTGCTTCCAGTTTGGCAAGATTTAAATGTGTCAGTAACTATTAAATAACTAAGTCCTGCCAGATATATTCTTTAGACTATTTGCTGGTCACTCTTCCTCTTTTTTTAGTGACTGTGGAATTGAAACTCATAATTGCTCCTGGAAGGGGGACTCAAAGATGACCCTTTTTTCTGAGATGTAAAATCCTACTCCTTTTCTCAGGCAGACTTGTAGCAATTTCATGCAAGGGACTTGTCAGCAGGGTGGTGCAGGGTGACCCACCCATAAGATGAGGCTGATTCTGACATTTTCCACACTTTTCTTCTATCAACAAACAGATGCATGAGCAAAATTGCTTATTTCTCTGAGTTCACCTTTTGGTGTTGATTTTTACATTAGCATAGCTTCTATGAGCTGATTTTACTTATGAACTGTGAATCCATTAATCCATGAAAGCATGGATTAAAACAGTCTTCTCCCAATTCTTGCAGCTCAGTCTCAACATAGGAAGCAGAGACAAAATGTGGATACAAACAAAGCAAAATGGAAATACAGACTGAAGAACTAAGCATTTTTAACACATAGGAGAGCTTATGGTATATATACATCCAAAATCTATTCATTGTGTTTCTGTTCTTGCTGCAAATGAGAAATATATAGACAATGAAATATGGGTTTGTAAGGAAAGACAGCAGTTCAGACTGATCAGATGTGGGAATCAGCTTTCCACTTACCAGGACATGATGGATAATTTGTGGAGAGATTCTAGAAGTGAGCATAAGTGATGAATCTGACACAACAGAGAAAATAATGTTGCAATAATCAGAATATGAAGTGAGCAGATACCATCCAAAAGTTATCTTTATATAGACTGACATGAAAATCTATATCATGGAGATGTTACGCAATAAATATTTCCAAGGCTTAGACACAGTCTTCTATCTATGCTGTGTAGAAGATAATGCCGAAGATATGCACTAGAACAACTGATAAAAGCAAATGGGAGAAAGCAAGGAAGTCTGGGTCTGAAGTCATACGTCAATAATGAGGACAAAGTTTGGGCTAATGGTCTGTATGACAAACCACTGGCAAATATGAAAGGCATACACAAAAGTTCTGTGGTGACTGAGAATCAATCTAAATTTCTGCAAAAGTAGGCAAAGATAAAGAGAACTCCCAAGCCCAACATTAAGGGAGGTGAGAGGAGAATACATGCGCAAATGGGAGATGTTAAGAAGGGAAACACAGCTGCTGTTCAGCTGATCCTTCATCATGGATGCTGCAGTGTAAGAGGAAGAAAAACGGCAGGAGAAGAGAAAAGGGGCTATGAGTTAATCAGAGAGAACTAACGGGAAGAACTGAATGGAACAACTGGTGGCAGCAGACTTAGATGGGGACTGAGAAGAAGAGAAAGGTTTGCTGCAGCCTTGTATGAAAAAAGAAAGGGCATAGTGGAAAGTTTGGAGAGGAATATAGGAAAAGCCTTTTACATTCATGGGACACAGCAACTAAGAGAAAAACAGTGTGGGCAGGGTCCTGGGGAGGAGCCCTTGTGCCTGTCAACATTGTTGACCAGAAGGAAGGAAGGTTGGAAAGGTGTTGGATAACCTTGTGTAGAAAGAGATAGAAGAAGAAACTTGGAGGAGTGGAGGATACACATAACCCACAAGAATATTCACATGGGAGAGACGGACAAGTAATACAAATTAGGTAGGTGAAAAGCTGACGGGCTTTGTACGGATGTCAGTGAGGGATCAGGAACAGGGAGGGAAGAAGGGGGTTGTTCTACAGCAACAGCCCTCAACAGCCCTTTGCATCCTGCACAGAATGGGATCTAAAGCTTGTGTTTGCCCAGGTATCTCTGAACTGATGGCCACAAGATTTACAGTAGCAGTTTAACTTCAGATCTGTATCTTAAAAGTACTGGGAACCAAGTCTCTTGAATCTTGTGTTTTTAGTTGTGGTGACAGACACCAGTTATTAGGTCTGTGAGGAGAGCATCAGTCATCTTATCTGAAGTCTGTGAATCTGCTTCAGTAATAATAGTGACCCTCTGCTTACTCACCTAATGAATCAGTGACTTGCTTTTATAATCAGTTGGTATTTTATTACAGTTTCTAGCCAGATCTGAGTAATTATTAAACAGAGGAATCTGAAAGAATTCTGTGACAGATGTAGAGGAGGTTTGTAGTTGGGGAGGTTTATGACATAGGATACATGTGAAGTTTTGGGAATTAATTTGTTAAAATGTTTCAGAGGACAGCGCTATGTATCTTCAGGAAATTAATTTTCTTGCTTTTTCTATCTCCTTTTAATTCTTGAAAATGCTGCTCATTCACCTTAACCTCTTCAAATCCATTTTTTCTTTTATTCTTTTGCTTAAAAGATCTACCTCTACCACCTAGAGAGGGAAAGAAAGAGTGGGAGAGATCTGCTCCCTGGAAAGCACATACCTCTCCAACTAATGTAGTAAAAATTCTACACTTGCTATTTGCCTGAAGGTATGTCAAATGAAAGATTTCAGACGTGTCCAGAAACAACTTCATTACTACTACTACTACTACTACTAATAATAATAATAATAATAATAATAATACAACATAAAAACTCCTACCAACTAAGATGCCCCTGATGTCGTTACTTTTTTAGGTGTCAGGGAACATTTCTGTGGAATGCGTTGGTACAAGTTGGTCTGAACTGCTGAGAAACACTGAGCAGTCTGTGCTGAGCTGCATTACTCTTGCAGGCCTCTTGTATAGGTGCTTTATGAGACAATGTTCTGACAGATTTTTTACAGGCATGATTTTGTTTTCCCTTCCTTCTTCCATGAATAATTGGAGGAACTGATTTAAAATCTCTCCTTCTTGTGTATTGGGGAATATATTTTTTCTCTAAGTCTTTGTCTACTCTTGAAAAGGGATTTAAAAGACAACCTATGAACCTGCTGGGTTTAGATATGGTGTTTTCAGGAGGAGTTATCAGTCAATCGGCCAGGGCTAGGAGCAAACTGAGGTCCTTGCTGGTTTAAAGCAGACCCTAAAATACCCTGAAACCAAGGCCACTGTGCAACACCTGACCAGCGGCCACCTTTCATATCCCCACCAAATTAAAAACAAGATGCCGAATTGTCCTGTGAGGCTGCCTCAGCCCACATGTAACTGACACTGCCTCTTCCTCCGAACGGCTCAGGCCCCTCTCGCTTCTCCATCTTCCTACCTTCCCTGCCATCTGTTCCCGCTGCTCCTGCAGCCTCTCTGCTCTCCTCCCGCCAGGGCCTGTCTGAGCAGACGGGTATGAGAGCCTCTGATGAGGTAGGCCTCAGGCCCCTCCATCACTCCTCGCCATGAGGAAAGCACCAGCTGTCTGGCTTCATTTGCATTTTCTCTCCAAAATAATGAAATTAGCCATGAGTATCCTGAGGTGATGCGAGACGCAAATTTAGGCTGGATGTGTCAGTGTGTGCTGGGAAGGGAGAGAGAAGGTCACGGAGGATGCTCGCAGCATTGAAATGGAGGGCAAGGCATCTCCTGCCAGCTGCCAGGGCCCCGCGACCTGGGCAGAGGCCTGACGGGAGTCTGGTTCTCCTGGGCCCCTCAGCCCACACCACCACCTCCTCGCCGGGCCAAGACGTCCAGCCTGTGTCCCTGCAGATAACCGGAGAGGACACGCGGGTGACTGAGCTGCCCAGGCCAGCAGCCAGCTCGGGGTGCGGCCGAGCAGTGCTGCAGCGTGCAGGAGCTGTGCAATGGCCATGTCTGGCCAGGCTGGCCTGGTCGCCCATCGTGCCTTTGCCACAGCGCGACTGTTCCTAATTATTTCAGTGTTTGCTCAGTCAGAGCTTGTCACAGGTGCTGCTCAGCAATTCTCATCTCCTCTTCACCTTCCTGAATGCATTTCAAAGTATTTGCTGAAGTGTTTCCCACAGTACAGAGAAAATATCTGAACATGCTGGAGTTCCGGCCTCACAAGCTCCTGTTGTTCTGAGGACAGTTACTGCTTCTTCTGTTTTACTGCTGTTCATTCAGGTAAACAATTATTTACTGCATTTATGTTTATATAGAATGCAATTTCTAAAGCATACAGGGAAGCTGGCTTTTCACACTCTACTGTAGTTTCTTTGTCTTAATTATTCTCCAGTGATAAAGAGTCTTTGGATCTTTGACACAGCTCTTTAAGACAACTCCAGAATAGCACTACCTAGATAAAGAGTTAATATACTTAGGAAAAAAAGGCATTCTAAAAAAGAAAATTTAAAAGAGATTTACTTTATTCATGCACATATTTTCTCAGATAAGATTATGAATTAGCTTGTGTATGTAAACAATTTCTTTTGAGAGAATATTGTAGAATTTTTTTTTTCTAAAAAATTTGTATTGTCACAACTGGACTCTATTACAGACTTACACCAAAACTAATCAGTGCAGTCTGAGTTAGCTATCAAATGCTCACATTAAACTCTTCATGAAATTAAAAGGATTAGCTATGAAAAAAAAAAAAAAAACCAAAAAAAAAAAACCCCAAACAAAATGTCCCAGCTACGAGAACAGATTTGATCACTCACAGCATCTTCAGGCTAGGTGGTTGGTGAGCAACCTGTGAAGCTGCACTTCCTCTTGGCCATATGGAAAGATTGAGTTTCTTCACAGATATTTTTCTTTTCTGTTTCATGTACATAGCAACAGTCTAGGTTTTCTACCCAAGGCTGGTCTACAGGTCATGGGGTCTTGAGCTGAGGGCCACCAAGACAAGAAAGAGTATTCTCCACGTGGTCTAATGTGTGCTAGGGTGCACCCATTAGATAATAATTTCATGAGCAACTGCCTGTGCTTTGTCAGCATACAGGCTGTAAACTATAGACACCTATAAGACCACAGACTTTATAGCAGGCACATCTTATGTGCTATCAGGTTGCGTGCTCACATTGTCCAAGACATAGTGGAAGCGTCTGGCCATACAATGGACCAGCTTGAAAAACAGGGTACATTTCAGGAGCTGGCAGGTTTGTGGCATTTTTCTAGGTTCTTGAGGATGAAAGTGCTTTTTCCATTTTGTTCATATGTCAGTCTTACCTGTACTCTGTAGGAAATGGAAATATAATGGAAATAAGGTTAGAGTGGAGAGAAGATACTGAATTACATTTTATCAGACTAAGATTTTTCCTCATATGTTTAGAATTTAAACATAAGAATGTATTATGTGGTTTGAGTATAATTTCACTTGCTTTGCACTAATTGCCAGGTTTTGGTGATATCTTCAGCTTTAACTAATTCTTCGCTTTCATCTTCAAGCATATTTACTTTGTTATCTGTTCTGTCCTATCACTTTTTTCCACCTATGCTTAAAAAGTAAACAGAGGCAGAATGAGCCAAGACGGCCTTGTCTAGATTTTGTTGTCTTCACTTTACTCTGAAGTGAAAACAAATCAGACTGGGACAAGATATTTTCATGTTCATCGGACTTTCCTGTGGTTAGAGCAAAGCAGGTTTTGCTTTTGAAGTACAGGATAACTCTTGCCAAGAGTGCATCAGGATAACTCTTGCCAAGAGTGCATCTACAGTGGTTCTCAGATATAATTTTTTTACTTATTCCTCAGACAGAACATTTTACAGGGCTGGTAAACAGATAATAGCAAGTCTCTATTATGTCAGTCTTGTCCAGATCCAAGTAAAATTATCTTCCTTGATTTCTTACAGTATTGCAGTCTGGTTCTCACCTCTTCTATCACAAGTTATTTTACCAACACAGCAGTGGTTCAGATCTCTTCAGTGTTTGCTCACCACTTAGAACGATGCAGCTTGTCTGACAGCTCTTCATGTCACTCAAAAGTCTGGGTCAGTCACTTATCAATTGACCCTGTGTTAAAGGCAGGCCCTCATTTCAGCACCCGTCAATAGCAGCTTTTGATGCATTTTCAGCCAAGGCTGTTTCAGAGGAGCTATTTGTAAGTTAGCATGTATGGACTTTAAAGAAAGGGAAACATTGATAAAATGGTGAAATCAGTTTGGTGTCTGCTTTGTTGGTATTTAATGCATAGATCTTCTTTTTGTCTTTGTCTGGAGGACAATTCTCATTACACCAATATCACTGGGAGGTGTGCTGATAGTGAGAAATGCAGCAAGTCCTACCAATGTACACAGCTAAAGCCCTTGCTAATCTCACATCCCTTTTCTAACACAAATTAACACAAATAAAAGCCTGGTCTCTTGTACTTTGCTAATGTGGAAGGAGAACCTTTTGATTATTAGCTGCAGTTACCATGAGCTCCCAACCTGGGATGGTGTCTACGCTTCTTCTGAGGTGTTAATCATAAATCTGCCAATCCTGTCCCACTTACAAGACAAGGAAAGAAATGTGAACATGTAAAAATTCACAGAGGGGCCCAGGAAAATTTCTCTGACACACTCCTGCTGTGACACCACAGCAAATGAAGAAGGCCTGTCATTTGGTTGTCAACCTTTGACCTCAGCCAGACATATTTTGAAATGATGTGAAAAGAATTGCTGTGCTGTACGGCTGGCTCCTTACAGCTTTGCATGTCTGTCCTTGATGTCAGTCAAAAGTAGTTAACTGGCACCCATGGAGTCTAAAAAAAAAAGCTCCTTTAAAATATCAGTAATGACTTCTGTTAGCAAGACTAGCTCTTGTCAAGTAATGACTTTATGACATAAGGTATTGTTTATCTAGGCATCGTTCTCTTACTTGCATTTTAATGAGCCTAATTAATAATAAGTTAGAAGTCCTCAGCTATTTCTTCACAGCTGGACCATATGCACTAATTACACTGAGTGTGCAAACTTAGGCTAATCCCTTCGTCAAAAGAAATATTTTAATTTAAAAAACCTCAATGTACTTTTTTTTCACCTGATTGCTAAAGATGTAATCTTTTCATTCTGGCAAATTTGCACAGAATCAAAGTAAACCTGGGAGTGGGAGAATTCTATAATTTATAATTTTTCTAGTGGTATACTTCATTCTTAAAATAATTGAGAAAGATCATTCAAGAGCAGAGAGGTGTCAGGTTCATTTTGGATGTGCGTTATGTTCCATAAAAGTAAGGGATAATAATTTTTAAGCTGAAGGATAATCACCAGTCTCTATAAAGAGATCCTTCCTGAACAGCAGTAAAAAGGATAAATATACTTTGGTGCAAACAAGTTGGGAGTGTTTCTATTCTCAAAGTGCAACAGAATAACACCAGTCATACAATTCCCCAAAAGTGATGAGATGCTGTTAGTTCCAGTCTAATAATAATGTAGTCAATAATAGATCAAGCATTACTGTTTGAAAAGAAACATGGTGATTTTGCCATAAATGTGTATATTTTCAAACTAATTAAATACAATTCTTAAAATAATAATAATAATTACTAGTTTTTCCTTATATGGCAACTTGCTTGACTTATATATCGGTGTTTGATTCTTTTTTCAACCAAAGAAAGACCATACAATACTTTTACAAACCTTGGAAATATGAAATATGAAATATATTAAATATAACTATACAGCTGTCCACAGATTATAATATCAGGGCACACAAGGAGCTATAATCAGAAATTATAGCTAACTTCAGACTGATTCAATCATTATATGAGATCGTATAGTACCCTGATATCAAAATTCTAGTGGTATTAGGGATCCAGTTACTAAGAAAGGGGTATTAAATAAAAATTCAGTATTAAAATCCTGTTGGCAGATATGAAAATAGCCAGTCATCAGATGCCTATGTTTTCTAGCTCCATACCCATTCAAAGTCACATTTGTCTGTCTCCACAGGAGAAGCAGAAATCAAAGAAACACCTTGGATGGCAGTACTGTCAGTCCCTTTGACCTATTTTTTATCTTTTTTTTTTTCCAGTTCTAAGCTGTTGTTTGAATGGGGTTGTTCTGCTGACTGAAGAACAATGCTGGTGACTCTTCTTCAATAAACAATGCTGGTGACTTCTCAACAATGCTGGTGACTTCTTTTTTAAGCAGTCAAAATGGCAAACTGCAGTTCTGCCACTTCTGCATTTTACCTATAAGGCTTCTTGAACTGGGCTCAGCAGCTTCCACAGCTGTGTGTGTAGATATGTGAGCATGAGCCTCGGGAACATGTCCTTAGTATTAGATTCTGCTGATGGAACCCACAGTTCTCAACCCAAAGAAAGAATTTCCCTATTTGCGAAAGTAATAAAATGCTCCTGCACGTGATCCCTCATGAAGCCACTACAGAGCTGAAAAGTCATCCCTTATGGTATTATCCCTCCTCCTTCATATCTTCAGCTCTTCCTTCTGTGCCAGACCCAAAACAGTTTCAGTTCTTTCAATCAGCTCCCCAATAACTGCAACCTCTGCGTCCAGTTGAGTTCTTTCTTAGCAGCTATTCTGTGTGCCTGAGCCCAAACACCTAGTCTTAAAAAGTGACACTGCTATGAAGGGCTAGCAGCACTATTAGCTGAGGTATCCACAGGTATCCCATTTATTTGCATATGGTTTTTAGTGGCAGAACTTGAATGAGTAAATTGGAATGAGCAATTGCTAGCAGAAGGGAAAAAATTTTGGTCATAAAGTAAACTTACTATATGTATGCATTGAAAAGGTATTTTCTAAAGTTTGGTTATAAAATAATCCTACATTGACAAGAATGTTTTCCCAACAAAACATGACATGAGGCAGTTACCTCAGCCTGAGTGCACATAAAGAATATGAGCCCTTTCAGGAAAGGAAAAATTGACCTGAATGTCATAAAATTTGGTTTGCTAGACAGAGACCCAGCTTCAGCCTGGAAACTTACTGATGTGGAACTAAAAGCAGTTATTTGTGGAATTTCTGCCCCTATGGGCTGGTCAGGGGCCACATTTTGTATAATTCACATATTGTTCAGAGGATTGTGAAGGAATTTCAATTTTGGGTTTTGGGTTTTTGGGATTTTTTGATACGTATACAGGCACAAAAACTACATAAATTTGGATTTATTTCTTTCATCTTCTTGTTCTGTTCCTCCCACCTACATTTTGGGCTTTCACTGCAGTGTCACGATAGTGCAATGAAGGGATGTAAGCAGGTGACCATAGGTTGACACCCATTCCTCAGCACCAATTCTGACATTGCTCTTGCCGCCGTGGTCTATTCTACTGTATGAAGATTAATTTTAGCCATTTCAGAGAATTTCAGCAATTCCATCCTATCTCTTGGGAGGTTGTTTGGCTATGTAACAGATTTTTCCAATAAGTTTTTTTCTGATGTGCCCAGTCTCAATTTTCCATTTCTTATTTTCATTCCAGTAGTCCTTGCTGCACTTTACTGTACTTTTCTATAAATCTTTATTCCTTCTGGTTTATCCACCCTAAAGACCATTCCAAACCGTTAGCTCATACTGCCTAACTTGTTGTTCAGGCCAAGCTTTCACTTCGTATCTTCAGACCTTTCAACCTTTGTTTCAGTGACGTGCTACTAACCTTTCAAATATTGACTTTGCAAATATAATAGTTCTTTCATAATGAGTTACTTCATGCACAGCAGTTTGCATTAAAATTTAATAATGGTGTTTTATCTTCTATTTAGAAAAATAGTCACAGTCAAAGAATATTTTTTATCAAACCGTACAGTCAAAGAATATTTTTTATCAAATCGTAACAAGCTATTTCATAATTTGGAACAGAGTGAAACTTTCCAGAAAGACAATTAAATGAGTCTGAGATTTTTATTCTATTTTGTTCTCTTTGAAATCTGAATGCTATTGATTACTTGTCTGATTTGTAGTATTTCCTGGCTCTTATCAGACAACCAGGGTTAGTACTCCAGACAATCTCCCCTCTTACAGTTAAGTACTTACAGTCTAATCCTCTGAGTCCTTCCATGCACAGAAAGCCTCTGCCTGTTCAATGCAGCACCTTCCTCTATGAACAGACCTCACTGCCCTAAAAGGCAATGTGCTGCTGGTATAGACATTTTTCAGAAACGACAGTTCTCCCTTCCGATCTGGTGTTGGCCTACATTCACCTTCTTACTTGTGGAGATGCACATTTTTGGAGTATTTACAGTACATCTAAGAGAAGTCCTTGGTCTCTGGAGCCAGATGCTGTCAGCTCCACAGAACTAAATGAAACCTAGTGCTGAGCAGAGAGAAGGCAGAAAGGACTCTGAGCAGAAGCTGAAGCTCAGGTGAAGTTACTTCCTAAGGAACCTGTGGTGTTCAGGACCTGACCCAAATCTTCTGGAAATCAGCCTGCTTTCCTTTTTGATGCTGTTATTATCTGTGGCAGCACAGGAACTCCAGTCCTGAACCAAGGCACAGGCAGAAAGAGACTAACTGTACCTAAATTACCTTCTCTGTACTTAATTTATGCTGATGCTAAATTTTGTTCTCTCAGGATCTTCCAAATATAGACACGAGCCCCTGTTTCCTTTGGAAAGCTGAGAATATCTCCCCTCCAGAAGGTTAGTGCTCCAGTTTATAACCTTGATATACTGTCTGATCCTAACCTTGTTATTTAATTAAGTCTGGGCTCTGGAGCGGTGCAATTCCGAGGTGCTAATACCGTGTTCAATGAAGATGAGCACATTGCTCTGCTTTTTTCAAGGGAAAGTAGCAGCATAAGAATGAGAGTTTAAACACAATGCTAATTATCAGCCACAGGAATTACTTTTAGTGTTATAAAGCCTTTTCTTCTTCTTTTCTTCTCATAAAAAAAATTCTGATAATTTAGGTACCTACACAATTATCTTTAGCAGTTATTAATGGATTAATCTAACCATATGGAATTAGTGTATTAGTCTCAATATTGCATCAGATGTCAGATTATATTTCTGGTTTAGAGCTTGGAGAGTTCATAGAACTGTTCTGGTGAGTAGGGAAGGGGGTTTTCTCCCTTTTTTCTGTTTTTGTTATCATTCTTTTTTGTTTAGGCTTTGGATTTTCTTTTTTAGTACAAGGTACAATTTTTGGATTATGCTGCAAGCCTTACCTCTCCTCTCAGTCCCACCATACAGATTTTTCTAGTAAGATCCCTGTTAAGAGCTATGGGAAGGCCTTTTCTTGTATTGTTCCACTGTTTTTTGCCATTTATGGCCCTTTAAAATGACATGAAATATGTTAGCTGAAGGTTGCTGACATATCCAGCATTTACTATGGTTAGATAAACCTGCTTTATGTATAGTGGCAAGTTGTTTTGTGGTTTTTTTTAAGGGAGCTATTTGATGTTGATCAGATCTTTTAAATTATAGAACTGGTCCCAGTGGAGATGGATTAGTAAGCAGAGGGTAGATGAAGCAGTCAAAAGCACAAACTGCAATTTACCACATGGTCTGTGTAATTTATCACACAAACGTCTCTGACACATACACGGTACGTGTGTATCCTACAAGTTTGATTGTGTTGTGCTTATCTACTTAAAATGTTAGCCAGCCTTCTCCCAGTCCTGGAAAAAAAGCTAAGTTGCACTGGAAGTTTGCTACTATTTGGTCTGCAAAGCACAGTGTAATAAAGAAAATATTTAAAGCAGAAATTCTTTGTGCTGAGGATGACCACAACATTTATATTAAGACAGATGCTGAAAATAAGGCTCACCCTCAGGTTAGATACAAATGCACAAGAAAGAAAAACATAACCTTAAGAACCTGATATAGATTAATTTAATCAGAAAATACCCTGCCCTGTGTATGTCTACACAACTTAAAGGCAGTACTGCATAGAGGTATCTGTGCTAGCTAATGCATAGACATGTATTTTTTGTGGTCTGCAGATAACTGCATGGATATTAATGAGATTCAGTCATTTGTGCTAGAGGCAACATTTCTCCTAGATCATTTTATTTGTTCCATATTGTTATCTAGTGCTGCATCAAAAGGGTTTAGTTTGCTGGAGTTTCTTCAAAAATTACATTGTGAAAACAGTGCAGGCATCATGCTGTGTGCACCTGATAATGTTCTGCACCATCAGTAATTCCTGCAACACTCTGTCTTATTATAAAATACTGAACCAGAATCAATTCTTTCATAGAAAGGGCCTATTGTTTAAAAATAACACATATATGCTCTTTTTTT
The DNA here is from genome assembly GCF_036417665.1 of Passer domesticus. Classification (NCBI taxonomy): domain Eukaryota; kingdom Metazoa; phylum Chordata; class Aves; order Passeriformes; family Passeridae; genus Passer; species Passer domesticus. Next base: position 87,829,398 of record NC_087476.1, read on the forward strand.
TTGTCTACTAGGATTATAGATCCCATATAGCACCTTCAACAATGAGAATATTACCAGTAAATTGTGAATAGTCACTGCTTCTTGCTTACATTTTAAATGAAATTAAATTCTCTACATGCTAAGACAGCTGTGTTCACATAAAGAAAAACATGAGAATAAGATACAAGTTTAAAGATAGATTTTTAGTGATGACATAACTTAGAAAAGGATTAATAATATTTTGCTTTTTGTTAACATTGCCTGATTATTGATTGTAAATATTTTTACAGGCAGCAAGGAGGAAATACAAGTTCTAGGATGAAAAATATAAGATATTTTTATTGTCTGAGGTTTGACTAAAGGGCTAATACCCAAGACAGATCAAAACAAAATAGCTTGGAAAATGCAGGAATCATTACGATTCTTTAAATACTTAGAAGTACAGTAGCCAAAGAGGATGACTCCCAAAACCTCAGTGGAGGCCGACAACAGGATTTGTTACTCTTACCTGTGTGTACATGAGCAATAAGTTATTTATCATCCCAGCTAAATTGCTGCACCTTGTTCTATTTTGAAGGAAGGACATTTTACATAATCATCATCAATTTTGCAAACCATGGGAAAGTTGGATTTTAAGAAAAAAAATTCAGAATTCAGATGAGTTTTGCTTTGTGGAATGTTACAAAAATTATGTATGCCAGTCACCATAACTGGATTCAACTCCAGGTTTCTGCATAAGCCAAAAGATAGATTCCTTTATGAAAGTACTTTTTATTAATAGTTGTACAGCTTGAGCTGGGTGCTTCTCAAGAGGTACCCCAAAAAAACCCAAAAACTCAAACTAGGTAATTCTACCCTTACAATCCAAGTTCCTTGCCTCTCATGCAGTAAATTGGATGAATAGTGATATTAAGGTCTGGTCTTATATTTATTTCCTGTTTTGTTATTAAGCCGTGCTGGCTGGTTCTGTAGTTACCTATTCAGTTGCAGTATGGTTGATGATGAACTGGTGCTTAAGAAACCTACTAGAGTTGCCAGAGGAAGCTTGTGACATGCTGTAAGTTTAATTATGTTCAATTCATTAACACAATTAGAGCTGTGAACAAATCTATTGACACAGCCAGAATCACTTAGAAACAGCTAGTAAGTCATAGATTACAGGGACTTGTTCTGCATCCCTACATGTCGAGCATGATTCCCTGGCAAAATGCATCAGTCAGTCATTTGTGAACATAGATTTGATGCCAGAGGTTTCCTCTTTTCCCTGGATTAGATTAGTCATGTTTGAGCAGAAAGGCCTAATAATTAAAAACTACATGAAAGCAAAGTCCTTAATGTGCACTGACATCATGTAGGTGTGAATGATTCCTTTGCTGGATTTACCTAATGATCTGTTTGTTGATAAGGGACAGATGCATTTCAGGTACAGTACTTGGTCAAAATCAAAATTCACACATATTTTGGGGGGGCCCTCTGAGCGCTTTAGTTTTCTTCTGAGCATGCATTTGTAACAAAGTCAGTAAAGTGACTAATAGGGGATTCAAGGAGAAACGTGTAGGAAAGGTGTAAGGAGAAAAAAAAAAATCTTCCTGAAAGTTTTGTTCTGTACATTTCCCACAGTACCGATCCACTCCCAAAACTTCCAAAAATTTCTGCAAGGTCAGAACACTTTGTGAAAGTCTTTTAATGCCATTGAAACTTCAGCTACTTTTAAGCAACCTGACTGCACTTGGGCAGGATTGCTTATAAATCCCCTGGTTGCTTTCCCAGGCCCACTGTGATAAGTGAATCAAGCAGATGGAAGGAACTTACATGAAGTATTTTTGGGCTGTCTTCCCCAGCCTGTAACTTTATTTCTCTGCTTATCCTCCACCTCACAGGTTAGGAAATTTAAGGAAGTGAACTAATGTGGAAAGTGTATCTTCGCTTTTGACTGTGGCAAGTTTTTGTGAAGGGTCCCTTGTAATCACACGTTTGGGAAATATGCTCAGGTCAAGTCTGTGTATTGCCAAGTTATTCCTAAAGATTGTTGAATGGTCCCAGTTTTGTAACTTACAAATGATGAAATAATAGTGTGCTTATTGATATTTTTCTTTTATTTTTAATATAGCTTTAAAAGCACTTTCACTTGAGCTTCAGGGCATGGAATATTATGAGGTAAAATAGTACATTTCACACAGGTTTGCTTTTATCAGGCAGCTAGGAACAGCCTAAAATTCATAGCCACTGGAAAATCTACTTACAGAGGTGTGTAGTGAGGCATTGCAGGTGTAAAAAATCGCATAAACCTTTTGTAGACACAATATGCTAATTGCAGAGATGTATATAATAATATAGTAGAACTGTGATCAACCTTAATTGCACTATTAAAAAACATATATACTGTACATACACTATTTCACTAGCAATCCATAGAGCATCTGAGGACTTTTACTAGCTATCATAAAAACAATAATAAAATATGTAAAGAATAAGCTACCATGAAAATTGCAGAGGAAAATGATGACCCGTGTATTTTGAGATTAAGTATCTTACATGTATGTCATAGTGTTACTTACATTCACTAAACAGGTTATTGAAAGGATGCATTTGAGGGTTCGGTAACCTGATGGGTTAATCCACAGGCTTTCACATCAGAAGACTGAAACCAAATTTGATTTTGGCTATAAGTGATTTGTAAGGTTTTGCTAGGTTCCACTTCTTAATGAATCTTTCAAGCAGCAAAACTATGATGGAGTTTTGTATTATTCATCAGAATTAATCTTTCCTGCACAGGAGAAATCCCGGGTAAGTGTACCTGAGGCCATGAAAGAGGTTGCAATGAAAAAGCTGAACTGTAATCTGACCAATTACACCATTAATGTTATTAAGCAAATAAAAAATAATTCATTGCATGGCTGCTATAAGCATTATCCCAGAGCCATTAATGGCCTGGCCCTTTTTGCATTAACTGAGTGACTGCAGAATGTGATTATCTGTAATTACACACACATCCCACTGTGCAGCTCCAGGAAGTCAACCCCAGGCTAGTTGGACCCAGCACTTTTACGTACATATACTCTAGTGTAGGTTCATGTGGCTAATCTGGGGAGCAAAGCCATACTCTGTCCATGCCATCTCTGTTTGGCACTGCACTGCACTGTGCTTTCTTGGCCACACCTGCCTGTTTGTTCATCTTCAGGAATTTCTTCTACAGTGCTAAAATGCACCAGTGCAAATCAGTGGTGACTCCAGAAACTGATTTACCTGGTTTGTTAAGAAACAGAAAATTAAAAATGCTTCATATTTGTAAACAAACCAAAGCTTTCAATCTGTAATTATGCATTTCACTGTCTTAATTCTAATTTTTTTTCTTCCCATTACCTTTGTGTTTCAATCTGTCAGTACAAAACAGCAGAAACTCACTGTGGATCTCCCATTGCTTTAGCTGTGGTATGAAACTTCCCTCTCATGGTCAGGGATAGAGCTCTGCCCCTGGCTGCTCAAATTCTGGCTAACCAGCCTCTTGCCTACAGCACAAGAACTTGGAGTTTGCATCAGCAGAGTGACTGAGACCAACTCGCATGCACAGAAGCTGATTGATGAAGCATGATGCATCCCTTAATTAAACAGAAGCTACTAATAAAAATGAACTTACCGGATGATTTGTGTGATTCTTGCAAGGCAGCCATATGTGCTGCACACTGGTAGTGGGAATGGGTGGTATGCAGCTGATGCTTGGAAACTACAAAAGAGGAAACTTGTTAGGGGAGGCAGTTTGGGTTCTGTCACTACTCAAGGCAGTCCATAATTAATGCCCTCCTCCTTATCCTTGTTTCTGTGATAAGCTGTCCTTTCCTCTCCCTCTCTGCACCCTCTCAGCATTAGTCCTTGCCATCACTGCTGCTCTCACAACTGCACTTATTTTCACTACTTCTTTAGCTGTGACTGCAGCATTTGGGGGAAAAAAATTCCTTGAATCTGCACATCTGTTCCCCTTTCCATGAGCCATAAGCATGTGTGCCTTTGTCTCAGCAAACCTTCACAACAGTTGGGGTCCAGATGCCTCTTCCTGTGCTTCTCTACAACACTTCACTACAGCATTTTCCAAGGGAGCTGGAATGGGAGCACACACGATGCATGGGTTGAAGAGGAGGCTCCTGGAAGTCCTTCTCTGTGCCACTGGCCACCTGCAGTTGCTTTTCCTAAGTATGCTGTTCACCTCTAAGATCCAAAGTGGTTTCAGTAAGATGGTAAAACCTTGTAGGGTTGTATTGCCAACTAATCAACTAAGTAACAGCCTAGAGGTCAGGATGTTGTAAAAACATGGCAACACTTCCTTGGTTACTGTCCACGATCTGCAAGAATTCCTGCTGTGCACCAGTGATACGAGCACAGAATTTAAAGGGAGAAGTGATGTGTGACGCTTGTATCCTCAAGCTCCCCACTCCATATGTTTGAGAATTAAAATATTCCTTCCAGATGTGCATTCCTCTAACAGGCTGAAGAAAACTGACTCTTTCACCTCATTTGCTTGGGGGACATGATCACATCTTCATGTGAATAAATATTCTTTTTCTGCAATTTTCTGCAGTAAAAAAACAGCAAAGAAATCCCTTCTTCCATATAGTAAGTCAACTTTTATTAAAAGCAAGCTGAAAATGAGCTGTGTAGAAAAAAATGTGAATTTAGCACAAAACAAGAAATGCTGTCCTTAACACATGTGATAACAGGCCTTTCATTATGCAGGTGTTAAGGGTGCAGCTGCAATCTTCAATTTCCAATGCCATGTTTGAGAAAGATGTAGTCCTAACAAAGGGAAACCAAAGGGTCAGAAGTCTAAATGGCAACAAAATGAAAGAACAGAGGTTCTTTGGTCTAAATTTTTTTTTAATTGCAGAGATACATAGGAGTTATCTTTCCATTTGTAAAAGGCAGCTGGTTAGGAAAAAAAAAATAAACTTTTCTCCATGTCCTTGGCCTATAAAACAAAAAAATTGCAAGATTAGAGAGCAGCAGCGTTTATTCAGAGTTAAGCATTAAGAAAAACTTACAAACAACAAGGATAGTTAAACACCAGAATAGATTGCCTAGGGATGTTTTGGAATCTCTGTGATTGGAGCTTTATAAGAACAGGTTAGACAAACATCTGTCAGGAATGATTTAGGTATAGCTGATCTTGCCTTGGGGTAGGGGGTTGAACTAGATGACCTCTAAAGGTTCCTTTCAGCCCTCTTATGATTCTGTAAAAAAAATACAGGAAATGATTGCATGTAGAATTGAGTTTGGCACCTTTTAGTAAATCTCATAGTTTCTGCTTTTCTGTTGTTCTCTTTGCAGTTCAGCCATGCTGAGGACTCTAGGTTCCAGCAAGAATCTTAAAAGGCTGTTTGATGCCAAATAGTGCTCTGGTTCTTTTACACTGTTATATTTAATTAGGGTTTCTAATTAATCTTCTCTGTGTATTACACTATATCCAGCCATCAATGTTAATAAAACCTTTGCATAGTTTAAAGATTCTCTGAAAGTTTTCATTTGGAAAGTGAGACCATCTGGCCTCTCTACCTCACTAGGATTAGATTCTGGGTAAGGCATACTCCATCTGTTTCTGAGATTCACATACATATTACACAAGAATGTGTGTTGGGGCAAGGCTAAGGAGGGATTTCATTGCAAACATAACTAAGATATCGTCAGATCTGTCTAGAGAATCTCTTTGATACTCTTGATGCAAAAAAATAAGCAAACTTCCTTTTCAAAATGTTCTCAGCATCTCTTCAGAGAAGGGTTATTTATTGCTTTCCATTGTGTGAGGTGAAGTCCTCCACTGAGGATATACTTCAATCCTGAACATATGTAGCACAAAATACTGAAATGGTAAACTCTGTTTGGTAATCACTGGGAGTCCCAGGAAAGATACCCTGCTGTCACTGAGGAGTCCTTGACATAGTGAGAGCTGTGGAACTGTTCTCCTGGCCAACAGTACAAATCAAGTTCATATATTTAAACAGTTTGTGAGCTAGGATGAGCCTGATCCCACATCCTTCTTCATTCCTTGAGATCTTCTTGGAATCCATATATATTGTCTGGCATTTTTAAACAGACAAATCAAATGCCTTGATTTACTAAACTAATTCTATATCTGATTTGGTATTGAACCACAGACTATACATTGCTATGCAACAGGAATATCACTTTTCCAGGTCTTTTTTATTCAAATTTGTTTGCCACATTCTATAGCCTGTATTGTCAGAAAAATGCCCATGCTGTTGGATTGTCATCCTTCTTGACTGAAACCCACTGAGAGAAGAGCTTTTCAAAATAAACCTACTTCATTAAAAATTGCTGTATGTGGAATTTCTTTCTCTTTTTTAGCATGTCCTGGTTTTCTTCATGTGCAGTTTACCGAAATACACAGCCAAAGAAGCAAACAAAAACTAAACAAGAAGCAGAAGAGTTTTGAAAGGGGGGAGTATGACAATCTAGCTCTTGGATGCAAAGAACCATTAGCTATGGCTTACCTTCCTTCGCAGAGCCATTTAGAACCTCAGCAGATAACAGTGACTTTCATTGATACTGGCAGATTTATGGGGCCATCATTAAAAAAGAGCAAAGTGGCCTTGATCAATGTTTTCAATGGATGAGGTACATACTTGCTTTCCATCAATATCAGACATGCATCACTACTTTTCCTGCCCCCCCCTTTTTTTTTTTTTGAGAAAAGATATAAATTGTGGCCAAGGGAACACTAGATTTTTTTTTCTTGAGGCTCCCTGCTATAGTTTTTTTCCATGGAACAGACAGAGATCCATACAAAAATTTGCTGTGCTCTGGACATAACTCTTTTCTGATAGGTTCCGCTTCAGGTCTCCAGTAAAAATTTGGATTATTTGAGCATCAATACTGGTATTTTGTATTTTGGAAAAAAACAATGTGATTATTATATTTGATGCATAAAAACAGAGAGTGTATCTGTCTTAGAATCCATCACTGACTAACAAATACAAGCAGGCTTCATTATCAAAAGGGGCATCACTGGGATCTCAAGGATGGAAAAGGTATTTTCAGCTTCTGATTAGAGTTGACATAGAAATAGCTTTTTCCTTTCTATAATGCTGGGGTGTAGCTGTACTTGTTTTAAAGTTAGCTCTGTCAAAAATTGCAAAGTGTTAAGAATATATAATTTTGCAAACACTTTCAGCAACCCATCAAAGTATTATTGTGTAGAGCTGTAAAACACACACCTGCTCCCTCTGAGATCCAAGGTGTTGTTCATAGCAAGGGGTGGCAAACAGTGTCCAAATAGCCCAGTAAACCAGGGCAATCCCTGGACTGGGGCCACAGACAGGACCCTGACCAGGGTTACCCCCATAACTCTGATGTCTCTTCTCAGATGGATTTTAAATCTCTCTTGTAAAGCCACTTTTTTTCTACTATAAAATTTTGAGTAGAATAAAAATAAATTTTTAGCAAAATACTTTTGCCATCTTTAACTACTTTCTCTTGTTAAAGAATATTACTTAGTTGTTTTTAAGAATATTCATTTTAAAATTCTGCATAGCAAGTGCCAAGACTGATCCCTCTAGTCCACGCTTCTAACTCCTAGATAGCAATAAAATTCTTAATATTTGAATTGATTTGCTAATTCTATGTGACAATCTGAGTAACAGATGTATCAGCTAAATGTGTTCTTGCTGTGAAGAGACAGTTTATCAACATATTTTGAGAAAACAGCATGGCCAGACTCCTTTTATCAGCGCAAAAACTGGGGCAGCCTACTAGTTCTCAAGATCAGCAGAAGGTTAGTAGTGACTTGTTCAAGGTGAATCTTCACTCCATCTATCTTTATGTACATATAATGAGGACAAAATCTGAGTCTTCCAAATTACAGCTGTTTATATGAGCTCTTCATATTTATAATAGAATCTGAGATTGCCCAGAAGAAAGGATTCTCAAGAATCGTTGTCACAGACATTGTTATTTTCTTCCCAAGTGCACATAAACCTACAATTATATATAAAAAAGTGAATTATTATTTCTGCCTAGCTGCTGGACTTTGAGAAAAATCTACAAATAACAAAACTATATCAAACATTCACAAGACTGAAACACAAGCTTCACTTTGTTCTAATTTCTTAAATTATCAGAGCAATTTTTTCACCTGTTAATACAGTCAGCTTTGTAAATAAATACTTGTACTTTCTTTGCCAATTCTGCATCGGCTCTAAAAAAACCTATGATGTAATAACACATTTTTCCAGCTTGAATGACCTCAAGAAGAACAACTGTGAAAATCTTTTGTATCTGACCACCTTTACAAGTTCATCTATATCAGTCAGATTTCTGCATAGCAGAAGCAAACACATGTGAGAGGTGAGTAGGTACTGTCAAAATATTTTGATATTTGAAGAAATCATTATTGAAGAAGAACCAGACAAGAGAAAGGAAATTATAGGGAAGAGAAATAAAGATACTCAAAAGAGCCAGATTTTACATTTGTAATTTGTGGGGATCTCTGGGTGGTGCCAAGGGAGAGATTTTCAAAAATTGTAATGCTGTCTGAATTCAAGCAAATTGTTGATGTTCAAACCCTCCTCACATATGCCTGCCCCTACTCAGATCTTCTAAAACCTCCCACAAAATGGCTATGCTTGCACAATGTTCTTCTTTGCATTTTTAGATGAAAGACAAGGCAAACCTGCCAGAAACATTTTCAGTTGGCAGAGATACTCTCCCAGTCCAGACATGGCCAGCTACCAGGCTGCTACTGAACATCAAATGAACCTCCACATGCTAGCCCTAACAAAGTTATGAATTTTTAAGTCCATGCATGTGGAACTATTGCAGGACTGCTAGCTCCCATTTGGCCACAGATTTATAACTTTTTCTTTGTTATCATCACAGAGATGTAAATATGTTAAATTTTGATGTCCCTTTGGGTACAATTATACTGGAGAAGGAATCATGCAGTTTCCACTGTAAAAATAAAATGTTGAACAAGAATATGTAAAACTGGAAATCTTTCAGTCATCTCAAAGATCATTATTAGACTGATTATTATTAGGTGATTTTCATGTCTTAAGTTTTAGCTTTCATATATTCCATATTCTGTAGTGCATTAGTATGTAACTCTGAACTTTATATAAAGTGTTAGCAAGTTCTCTTCACAGTTTAGTTAGACAAAACAATCCTTTTCCAGCCCAAGAACCAAGTGCACCATTGCAGCTTTTTGCTCAAAAAGTATAAACAATGGAGAATTGAGGAGAGCAATCTGGGAGGATGGGAACTCATAACCTGAAGCTGTAATTGGACAAGTAACCCCAATATGTAAATGGAGCAAAATATAAAAGCGTGAAAACTCCTGACTGGCTGTCCATCTTGCATCCATCTTGGGTAGAGCCACAGCTGGGCTCTTGTACTGCCCAGCGTGTGTCCTTTGAAGACCTTTTAATAAATGCCTACTTTATTCCTTTAACACTGTCTAGCCTCTGTTCCAGGTAGCCTCTTTAGGCATCAACTTCTTCTCAACACATAGGAGCTGTGAGAAATTAAATAAGCATATTGACTGTTTTTATGAGAAATTAAATATATCATCACTGTTTTAACATTTCTGGAATGTGCTGGTGGTTAAAAAGAAATAAAACCTTCAGAGCAACAGGAGCAAGTATTCCTATTTTTTAGCAAGAATCATAACTTGTTATTGTAAATGACCAGATCTCACCGTTTGATGATGCATTTGTATAGAGTCATCAAAAGCCTTTCCCAATTCTTGGTGTTCAGCAACAGCTGTGAGATATATGACCACGAATAGAAATGAATGAGAGCTAAATAACGTGTTAATCATTGCCAGAAGTAGGTCAGACATAAGCTCTCTCTCGATGCTAACAGACACAGCTGTCTGTCACGGTCATCCTCCTCAACTGTCATTAGACTGCGAGTGACAAACTAACAGGTTGCAGGAGCTGTGGTATCAGGCAATGGAAAGCACTCTCGTTCAGAATTCCTGCCTTCTCATGAGCAGCATGACTTTACAGTGATCTCCTTACTACAGAGATCTGGCTTTGAGTCACTGTACATAGAATAAGAACTACTGAATTACTGCCTTGCACCAAGCACTCAGTGACTCATACCATTGCCTAGAGCAGTCCTTTATCTTCCATTTTCCAGTTTAAAGCCTGGACAAAGTGTTCCCAGTATTTCCAATAAATATGAGTCTACATGAGCTGAGTCTACATGTAGGTTACTACAGTTTCTTCCAGTCACTACTTGCTTTGCTCCTTTGCAATAGCTCTCAAATTCTTACTCTCTTTTCCCTTTGAATTACTTTCCTTTTTCTTTTAATATCAGAAACAGGAACAGCAAACATGAGGCTCTATTCTGAATAAGACACATGAACATTTGTGAAACTGTAGCAATGTTTATTACAGACCCCTGCAAAAATGTAATGGGCAGAAAGTTGGACAAGTGTGTATGGATATAAACATATATACACACATATATGTAACACTAAACCAAACCATAACCCTAGCCCTAACTCCCAGTATGTCCCAGATGCTCCCAGCATGCTCATTCCCAATCATCCCAGTTGCTCCAACATGGTTCCAGTTGCCCCCAGTACAATCTCTTTCACTGCCAGTATATCCCTGTTGCCTCCAGTGCACACCCACCATTCCCAGTTGCTCACAGTAGTCCCCAGTATGGCCCCAGTATTACAAAAGAGTGTTTGAGCTCATTTAAAGAATCACCAATGAGGGGATTGGTAAAAACCTGATTTAATATTAAGCAACAGCACAATGGAGTTCATTGGCAAAGGTTTGCTCTGCTACTTATGGGATGGTTTAGACACTTGGAAGGAAAAAAAGCAACAAAGAAAATCTAGTCAGTCAAAACAGAAATAAACTGAGAACTCTGTGTGGGTGTGGATGTGTGGGTGTGTTTAGGTGCATGTGACAAAAGGATAGAAAGGGCAAGGAGAAAAAGGAATATGGCCTAAAGGCTTAACGGCACTCAAAAGTACTTAAACTTGACTTATAACTTAAATTTAACAGTTTAGCAAAGGAACAACACTTAACAGCATTTAACTTAATTCATAACTTAACTTACCTACAGGCCTAACTTACTTAGATAACAAATGTACTTGAAAAATAAAAGTAATCATCTGGACTAAGTAGGAGTTACGATTATTCTAAATTTTAGAAAGTATATCATAACATGCATTGATATATACCGAGTGGGATTAAGTTACAAATTTAGACTAATAATTCCATAATGATTATGTTTATGGTACTGTCAAAGGTTTTTTCAGGAGGCTGGGGGAAGTCAGAAAGCCCCTTCTGTTCAAAATAAATGTCCAGGTTTTGTTTAAGAGCCACACAGACTGCTTCAGAATACTCCATTTGCTCTGCTGTCTAGAGCAAAAGATTGATGGCAAACCAATTCTCCTCTCATCCACAGATGGCAACACTTGGTGGTGGAGGAGATACAGGATCTTAAGAGGGAGAGAAATATTGCAAACACAAATACTTTAAAAATTTGAATTTTTACTCCCAATTGATTTTAACTAATTTTGGTGGAACATTTTTATGCCATTATTACCTTTTTTTTTTTTTTTTTTTTTAACATGCTGTGCCTATTTCCTCCTCTTACCAGTGATTCACTGGCTCAGATTTTGGTAAAAATACCAATGAGAAAAATCAAGCACAATCCTACTCAAGCAAGAGAATCTACATTAAGGGCACATTCAAAAGAAATTTAGCTCCTGTTTTGCTTATGTATGAGTGATCACAGCTTGCCTTCTTTTCTTTATGTATTTTTCTTTGTTTCTTTATTTTTTGCTCTTTCTTTCTCTCTCTCTATCCCTCTTTCTTACCACCAAGTAGCTCAGACTTTTTAAATCTGAAGAAAAGTTAATAGAATTTGACAGTAGAAAATGATCTGATGGAATCAAGTGAAGCATGTGGATGAGGAATCACCACTATAGCATGCTTCAAACTTTGAATAAGTGAAAAGGTGACTAAACTTGGCCTCACCTTCTTCTCACAACAGTACACAAGATATATCTCTCTCAAATTTATAAGCACTGCCCCTTCATAAAAACTGAGTCACTGTGAGCATGTCCAGACTGCAAGTGCCCCTTATTTCTATCATGACATACAGAATGTAAAAAGTTGGGGTTTTGAGATTGTTAAGTATCTTCAGCCAAAACAAGAACAACCTTCATTTCCACTAGACATTCAAAATAAATTAAGTGTAAGAAACAGGGTTCAGTTTGGGGTAATTCTGATCTAGTTTGTACACGTTATTAGCTGTTAAAATAATCTAAACTTGCATTTGAGAATGTGACCTGTCACACGTACAACAGCACCAGTAAACAGATTTTTTAAACTAAATTATGTATACATGGAATCTCCACATTTTTCTTGAAGTGGCTGAGTGATTTATCTCAACAGATTTCTGCACTTGGGATTTTCTTTACTCAAAGATGCTCAAAGAAAGCAGTTTAATGCAAACTCTCAATATGTCATATTTTGGCAGTGATTGCTTAATGCAGCAGTGCACAAATGAATTGCTCCACTGCATCCTCTGATCATGAATATGAATCGGAGTACTATAAACTGAACTCAATGTACTGATAAGTGACTGCATCTGATTGTGCCAGCAGCCAGATGATTTTCTCATTAATGAGCTGAACTATTAAAAGATAGAATATGAAGCCAAGCCAGCATTGCCTGAGCCTCTTTGATGACATATTTCCAGGCCTGCCAGAAAGCTTTGCCAACCAGTGAAGGAAAATTCATCCCAAAAAAACTTTTATGAATGAAGACAAATAAAAGCTTCAAGGCTCAAATTCTGTTTCAGATTACATGGATGTGACTCCCTTGTAGTTGCAGTTTTTTCTGTTTTAGTATGGGACTAATCCAGATTTTGATACTAAGGAATTGTGCTCCTCCTTTGCTTTTCAGCCTTTGCTATTCTGTGTATAGGAGACCATGACTGCCAGGAAAAGACAGAGAACCTCATTCAACTAAGCAGAACTTCTAAATTCATTAAACTGAGAGCCACAGATTCATGGAAGACATGTGGCAAATACAACATCTTCAATAACAATGATCTGTTAGCAATATTTTTAATTTGGATATTTTCAGAGTGTTATTCAAGGTCAAGCACTTATGTATAAAAATCCATTATTGTTTGCAAGCATCACCATGTTGCTTTGCAGTTTAAATATGGCCCCATCTCAGTTGGAAGCACCTGCAGTGCAAATTCAGAGTGAAGCATGTAGATCACTTGCAGAGCCCATAATGTTTCTATATCTTTGCTCCTATAGAAATGTGACATGTGGCGAACTACAAAAAAAAAAAAAAAAAAAAAAAAAAATTAAGAGCACGACTGCCAGCACCACCACTGCTACAGCAAATCTGCCTCTAGAGGGCATTGCAAGCTAAATGTTTTCCCTTAAAAGTGTTGAGAACATCTTGGATCAGCCCCGAAGGCAGTCCTTAAATTGCCTAAATTAAGAGATTTTGCTGTGTTTACAACATCAGCTATGTAACGGTCAAAAAAACTATTGGGCAGCAACACTAAAGGGTGTTCAATCCACTGAGTATAGAAAATATTTTTGGTAAGAATAGATGTTACCAGACATTTTCTAATATACCTGAAGCTTCTCAGGATGAGACAGGTTGTGAGCCAATTTTTGCACATAACTGTTCCCTTTTAATGACTTTGCTTTCATCCTTCTACAAACACTGCCATCCCCACAGGTGGCTGAATCCAAAGATCATTCACCGGCCATTAGCAAGGAGTTGCAAAGAGGCTTCGAATGCTTAGCACCTGGAATGTAGGCCACTGCATCTGATAGAAACCAAATAACATTATTATTTGACTCTCTCAAGATCTACGATCTATAAAAATTGCTCAGATATAAGTGACATCAAAGCATTATGTTCCATGCTTTTTGTACGTAAGACAAAAATATCTAAGTGACACATCATGAGATGGTAGAACGGGCTCTTCCCAGTATGGCCTGTTTTCTAAAGGTCTTATTAAGCCTCTGCAGACATGCAGTAGGAAAAATTTTTAAATTTTTTTTTTCTCCTCTGTACACATGAACTAAATCAGTTCAAACTACAAAAACTACTTTCCTGCTGCTGAAAATCAAGGAACATTCTTGTCTTGCTGCATGATGAAGGCAATGTTTTGTCATTGCAGAGAACAGCAATCAGGTCCTTTGCTATAGTTTGGCTATGGATGTTTAACTATTCACATTTGTTCAACTATAATTAACTGAAATATATTCAATATAGTCTTCTTTTTCTGAAGACTGGTATTTGTCTATTTCCCCTACCATCACTGTGATTCTTTTTGATTTTCAGGTACCACTGTGATAGTTTTGCTAAATGTCATAGGCAACTGCATGAGGCTACAAGTCTTGCAGACTCTTCAAGGTCCAGGAGTCCTTTACAAATTTTCAGAGTGCTCAGCTCATTTCCCGGTGCCTTCCTGGTGCTATTCTGTGTGTTAAGATTTTGTACAGTGAGAATAAATATTAACATCTCTTATAAGGCTGAAATGTCTTCCCTGAAACACATAGCATGCTATAAAACAATTATTTTAATTATAAGGAAAACCCAGAGTATATAAAATGTTAAAAATATAATAGTCAAATATACTAGAAAAAGCAATTTGATAATTAAAACAGAAAGGTAGACTATATCAGGAAGAAAGTTATACAGGAGTAAAGTAAAGCCACTTATACAATCAGTATTTTTACTGATGGTTACACAATGATACCATCAAAAGTCTTCCTATCTTGTTCATTATATTACTGCAGTGAATAGAAATATCAAAATTTCAACTTTAATGGGCTTCAGTTGAAACTGTAAGTTTGCCACATGCAAACATTTTGATTTAAGCAAGACAGCGGAAATAAAAATGGTCCCTCTAGAATAATTATCAAATTGTTAGTATAAATGTAAGTAAGTGTTTGATGTACTTAATGAGAAATAAAAGGACTATGGGATTATACTGTGGCTACATAAAATAGTTTGGATGCAATATGCCCATGAATGACACAAATTCTGTTTGAACTCCAGATAAAGAATATTGGATTCTCTGTGAAATGAAATTTGAAAAAGATGCCCAAAATCCAAACCTCACTTTGTGGATGTTTATTTGTCTAATAAAGTAAACAGACCTGATTTTGCGTAAGAACATTTCTGGTTATCTGCCTAGAAACAGAAAAGTTTTGGGGTTTTTTCGGCAAGAAAAGGAAAGGTATTTATGTATCAAGCAATTCCCATTGGAAGTGCTGGGTTTAAGCTCCCTCTGTGCTCTGGCCCCTCAGCCATGAGCACTACGACCCTGCAGTACAGGCGCCATGGGAAGCTGTGCTTTGTCCTGGGGGCAAAGATGCTGAAAGGAAGAAAGAGAAAGATTAATCTGATAAAGGCATTGCCATTTCTAATCGGACTGAAGGGAAACTGTGGTATGAAGTTAAAGAGGCAACACAGGGTGAATTACTGTGATGAACTACCTTAAAGCTGAAGCAATCAAATAGATAGCTCTCACATATAAAAATTACTGTGCCATATTTATTCACCAACAGTTTTGCACAAGTGTATCATGTTCAATTCCTTCCAAGAACAACTAAAGCACTCTGATACATTGGATCAGATTAAATCTTATCTGGGAAACTCACCTGCTGGGGTTTCTGTTTCCCACTTCCCAGACTTAATTTCTCATAACAGAAATAAACTTTTTTAAGCTTGAGAATAACAAACTCCAAAAAGTAATACCAGTACAGCACAGTGCCTGCCCTTACAACCTGCTGGAATGGAATTGGAAGGGCTTTTACTCTGGCATGTAGCAGTAAAAATTTTTCACATAGCCTGACAGGTGAAAACCTATAGAAGGGAAATCTGTGACTCCTAGCTTATAGAATGAGAGAATGGCTAGGGTTACAATGGATCTTCAGGATTATCCAGATCCAACATCCATGCCATGAGCAGGCACACCTTCCACTAAACCAGGTTCAGAAAGTATTCATACAAACAGACATGGAAGTTCTCTTCACATTTATGGGGGCCATCAGAATCACATTAAAAAAATAGTACTAAAAAGCCTACCATTGAGTAACAGATTAACAATCAATATTTGATTCAAATATAGTCAAATGATATGAAAAGCAAATACAGTAACATAGAAAATTCAGCATAAAATTCATGTAAAAATCCACTCACATGATTTTAAGAATCAGCTTGTAATTTGATCTTTAGATATGCTGAGATCTTCCCATGATGCTGAATTCTTTGAGCCTTTTGAAGTGGATGGGCTCTGAGGATACTGTGTTTTGCAGGACTGTTTGCCAATGAACAGAGGAAACAAGCATAAGCTTTGTGTCATCAAATGTGTTCTGACCAAGCATCACACAATTTTGTACTCATGGCATACAGGACTAAGAGTTAATGCACAGGTACTGACAAAGAAAATTAAATGGAAATAGAAAAACTGACCTAGTAATAAGGTATATATGTTATCAGAACTTTATTTTTTTCAAAACCGAAGTTCTTTCACCCACAGAAATGTTAACAGGATTTAAAATATGTTATCTTCCATTTAATGCCTATACTGCACTTCTGAAGTCATGGATCAGTCAAGGATACCTAACACTGAAGATGAACAACAGTGATGAAGCAGATATATTTATAGTTGTGAAGGGAAAAAAGATATATAAATTTTATACTTTTTTCCCATTTTAGTGTTAACCTCACTTACAAATGTGTAATAAATAAATGATTTTGAGTATTTTACTTGATAACTCTGATTTTGTATTCTAAATTATTTATACTAAATAAAATACAGCTTTTTCAGAAATTATTTAAGATAATATTTTTTAAATAATTTTTGACAAATCTTGGAGCCATATTGCCTAAAGTTCAAGCAAAATCAATTAAAACTACTTCAGACAAGGTATACATCACAAAAAGAATATTTTATAGGACATTTAGTCAACATGCTGCTGTGTATTTGCTGAAATACATTTATTGACTACTTTTCCTGTGTCTCATGGTTTTTAGTCTCCAGGACAATTACACTATTTGCCCAGTGCTGGAGTAAGTTTTTCCAAATTTTTCGAAGAGAGCAATTGATGAAAACAGTGTTTCAAAGTCCTAAAGAAAAAAGACAAAAAAAAATTATGTTAGGCTTAAGTGGGTTTGGCTTTTCTTTAAGGTATTTTAGAGTTCTAAATATTGTCTTCTAGTTACATTTCATTATATAGATAGAATGCAAATTATGCAAAATAGTGAATATTAAATATACATTTTTACATTATATGAATATTCCCTTGAAGAGGAGCAAAAGAATGGATTTAATTGAAAGCAAATATGTATCTCAAATTCTCAGCAGCTAGAAGAACTGCAGAAATTTCCTGCCCTAGAAATTATATTTTGCAAATCATGGTATACAAAAGTTTATTCTCCTCCCTGGCAACCAGGCAGGTTAAAGAAAGCACAATAGCCTTGCTATATTTAAACTTTTCTACCCTGGTTAACATTGAAATAGAGGTGTTAAAACAGCTCCATAAGAAATATTTTTCAAAAATTATTATATATTAATTAAGTACTAGTGGCAACAAATTGATTAGGAGAAGCAGGGTGATTCCTAACCATGTTTTTTCCCAAGGTAAATTTCTTGTATATTACATTCAATTTTTTAAGTGCAAATGCTTAAAAGTCTAAATTGAATAAGGAAAACACAAGTGAAGCTGTGACTTAAGAGTACAACATCAATTCAGCCAACAAACAAGAAAGTAAAACAAAGTGTTCTAAACCATATTTTGATTTGTCTACTTAATAATAAATACTTATGGTAAATTATTAGCAAGTCCATGGTATTTAAGATCAAGGTTTTAATAAAATTATTTCCTTGAACCTGAAGCAGTGAGGATAGTATAACAATAGAAAATACTTGGTTTGCTTTCAAATGGTTTTCACTTTTAGAAAGTAACATGCCACAGATGAACTCTCAGCTTTCTAGGATCTGATTATTCATTTTTAGGAAGTGTTCTGAATACTTTGTGCTGTTTTCTGTTGCCAACAAATAGCTCTGTGGAAGTGAAGGAAATTGAAATATCTTCATGGAATGTCTGAGGCCATGAGTTAAAGAAAGTGAAAAGTTTTATCTTTTCAACACATTTCCCAACTTCAAACGTTTCATTTCCTCTTTAAAAGAGAATAAAAACTTTTTTTTAAGGACATGAAACAGATTATCATTCCCTAGACAATTTGGATTTAGCTACTTCACAGAGCACAGTTCAGCTGTACCTCTATCAACACAGCACCTCTGACTTCAAGTAAGCTTCATGCAAACACTGACTGGGCCCACCTGCCTTTCATCTGCATTGCACTTTGCCAAACTGAGACCATGTCATTTCTTACATCTCATACTTAAATTTGTTTACTATGGTTCCTCTAAATTTCTGGCGCATAAATCTTAAAATAGCAAGGTAGACATACATTCAAAATTAAACAAACTGTGTGTGGTGTGAAAGTGAGTACTATCCCGTTCTTAAATGATTCACAAGATTTACTTTTTAATGTTTCTCTATGCCTTGTACTGGCCAATTTCTTATTCAACAGAAGCAGCCTATTTTCATATTTTGATATTAAACTTTTAGAATGGCACAATATTCTAATTTTCAGTGTCTGTTCAGCATCACAAACGCCTTCTTACCATTGGAAACTTTGTCCATATAATTATTATAATAAATATTATAGTATCTCCAACACAACTGCAAATAGTTTCCTTCTAAAGCGAAGCTAGTTATATTTAATTCAATAAATTAACCAGACTAATTCTGTTCATGGGAATGGAAAAATCAACAAATCAGCTCTAGTTGCTGAGAAAGCAGGAAGATAATCCAGCAATAATTTAGGATTAAGCAGTAATTCAGAGAAGAACATGGTATCTATTATTTTTTAAACAGAAAGTATGTCATTAATTTACATGCAGGACAGTTACATACAGCTTAACAAAACATGAACAGTTTAAGAAGTGGTGAACTTTGGGTGAGACAGGGAAACCAGTGAAACCTGTGCGCTCCCCCTGTCAGGATAAAATCAGGAATGGGAAGACTGAGCATCGCAGAGATCTTCATTTCCTGGAGCAGACGGCTTTTGCTATTAGGATTTCTGGCCAAACAAAAACAATTGGCTGCCAAAATTATCTCCTTGGGACGATTTAGGAGCCTTTGAAGTGAACAGTGTTTTTGAGCTGGAACTAAGCCCAGGTACAGCTTCAAACTCAAATCAGAATGACAAAGAGGAAATTTTTTGTGCCACATGCCCCCTCAGTGTAAGATTACTTTGGTTTGGCAGCTGTACTGTTTATCTTGTTATTTAAAACTATTCCACTAGATACTCACAACTGAGCATTTAAACAACTGGCTCTGATTATGACGACAACAGTTGTGTTTGACCACATTTAGGAAACATTACAGAGTCTGATGGACAAATAAAAGCATTGCTGACTTTAGATTGACATTAATTAAAGAAATTTAGGATGTATGCTAGGTAAAAAATGCATAGAATGCATATAAAATATAAATATATTTTTGGGAAACAGATCTTGTTACTATTTTTTTCTGTATTTGAATAAAGATTTTAATCAGATTTTAACAGAGAGATAAAGAAAGGCCTGAAAACACCACCTGGCCTTGCAATATCTACCTCACAGCACAAAGTGAAAGGAACTGGGGGCCAGGTTCTCACATCCATCTAATGTGATGGTGAAATGACCACTCAAACCATGAAGAGAAGCATAGTGATGCACTGCACATTGATTCTGATGGGAATCATCTTGAATTTAGGCTGTCTAGTACATAGCATAGAAGTTATGAAGTTACGTAAATAATCCTTTTGAAGAACATAGGTTGTGAGTGGAGAAAAACAGGCTTCTTCAAAATTATTTCCACTATCAGTTTCTCTCTGTTGGTAGCTGGAATTAATAGACTTACAAATATGGATTTAGACATATTAGTGAGCTCAGTGTATAGTTTTGCACTCTTGGGACCACAGGAGCATGGAGTTGAGCTTTATGGAATTTTTCCATAATGCATTCTTAAATCATGCCGTATAACTCTCAGCATCAGAGACCTGTAATTCTCAGCACTGAGAACTACTTTGAAATTCCCAAACAAAGTTGATATAACACTTCCTTTTTAAACTTGTCCAGCTTTGACTCCTTTCACTCTAGTAAATTGTAAGTGACTCAAGTTCAACTGACAGCTTCACAAGACCTATGGACCCTTTCAATATATTATATACTTGAGCTTGTGAGATCATCAGTTCAAAACAATGGAGTCAGAAAAGGTGGCATAAAGCCACCAAGGATTTGTCTCAGTCAGCACTCTGATGTCATAGATTAGACTTGCCAAATGGTTACATAATCTATATTTGGAATGTTATTAAAGCAAATTCCAAAGACATTTTTCATCTGACTATGCAGACTTACATAAATACAGATCACGTACAAATGCTGGCAAATGAACAAGACCTTGTAGACCTTCAGATTGGTTTGGAGGCCCTTGAAAATTACTTCTGTGATATTCTAGAAACAAATTTGTACTAACAGTGTTTCCTTCCAAGCAATTTTGAGAGTACTGTACAATATCCCATAATATAAAAATGCAGTTAAAAATGAGATACTCGATGGTAATTCCTATCTTTTTGGAAATTTAATGAAGTTGAAAGTCAGCTGCTTTGGACCAAAGCAAGAACAGAGAAATAGCAGTAACATATTGACTCTCAGATTCTAAGGCCAGAGCACTATTATAACCATTTATTCTTAGCTCCTGCTTAGGAGCTCTCCTTGTGTACTAAGGAGCTCCTCCTTAGTACACACTTCAGGGTAATTTCACATATCAAATCTCTCAAGTCTATAATAATTATGAAACTGTTTAGCATGTGATAAACTTGGAACAATAAGCATATATTGTTCTAACAATAAACTTGTGTTAGGCTGTACAAATATAGATTTCCTTCATGGGTTAGTAGAAGCAACTTGTGCAGAAGTTTCAAATATAAATTGTATCATGAAAAGCATTCTCTGAAATGTAAAGCATTCCATCAATAGATATCCAGAGCAGTGATTCCTCTTCTGAGTCAATCAAAAAATACTAAAGACAGTTTATAAATGCATTATGTCAAGCGTGGCACTGTGTGCTGTGCAAAAGGCAAACCAATCCATGAAAAATTTGTATCTGAGAAAAACTCTTTTGTAGTGCTGGAATTGTATCTGTTGCTCCTATAGAGAAATAAAGCCTCTTCTGTTGTACTCTTTATAGAGTACCTTTTCTAAATGTAAATTCTGTTAGGAATTAATGGCAGAAGGAACAACTGAAAAACAAGCACAGCTGCTGGAATCATAATTCTATCTTCATGATACTGAGTAGTAAAACCAGGAAACAATACTTTGAAACTAATATCCAAGTGGATAGTACACATCAAGACCTTAGAGGATGCAATGGGAAATTCTGTACGAGTGTCCCTGCAGCAGGAACACTGTTCTTAGGGTAGGGTAAGCCACTGAGCAATCTTGCTTTCCCACAAAGCTGGGAGAAATCCCATGTGCATAGCTCCTTTGGAAACCAGGCCGTGTCACTGCACAACCCTCATCCACAACCCCACCTGTTTAACACTAAGTGGTCATATTTAAGAGTTTCCTATGATCCTAATGCTTGTAATAGTAAAATTAAAGTTTTAAATTGAGCTGTCACAGTAAGCCTCCTGACCTGTTAATAGCCACAGAGGTCTCTAACAAGGAAGCAAACCAGAAACAGCAAGCTGTTAGACAAGTAAATGTTGATCCAGCTAACTTTTATACTCAGCAAATTTATCAATACTGGTTAACAATACTTCCAACTAGTACAGGGCCTTCTGACATGACAAAATGAGTGTAACAACCCATTCTGTCAATACAACACAAATGTCATTTCAAGTACTCAAAACCCACTAAGCTACCCTAAAAAAGATTGATTTATCTGCTCCAGTGTTTCTTTGGGGCAAACTTTTCTCACAACTGAAACCAATTAGTGGGCCTGGCACTTGTAGTGCAAAATGTAGGTCAGCATCAAGTAATAAAAAAGTATTGACTTTTCTCTGTCTGTAAGCAGCATGAAAGGGGTGCCATGGCCTTGTCGTATATGAAAAGAGCTCCATTAATTTCACTTATTTCAACCAGGGCTGTCAAATACTAATGCTTCTATTGCACTTTTCACACAAAGTGCATTGACACCAATCCTGGCCCCAGTGTAACAAGTTTACAATATTTCAATCAGTGAAAGGGGTACTATAATTTTTAATTCCCTGTTGTACATTTAGTCTCTTTAAGCAGCACCGCTTATAAGACTTACTAAGAGATATGAGCTGGGACATTAATATAACAGTTTCACACTACTTCCCATGGGCAATAAAACTTATTTCTTGGGCACAGCCTAAACAGCTAATTAGCCATAAAGTTCAGGACACAGTTGTTTGGTATAACTCTGTTTCTGTGACTGGTGGGCACAGACTGCCAATTTTACTTTCTGCTTTGGAGAAAAAAAAACAAAATCTAGGAAGAGGTCTTCCATGACCTGAGGCCATAAAATTGAAAAGCTAATGTGTTAAGCAATTGGGTCAACAAGCCCCTTCATACAAGAGATAATAACAAAAGCCTGGATCATGCCTTAGGGACTGGATCTCATTGTGTCAGCACAGAGGTATTGACACCCAGGGAAAAGCGTGCCTCATCAGAGCTCCCCACCCCACAGCTGACAAATGACCATTGCTGTGATGAAGGGAGTAGAATGGCACCTTTCCCTATTCAGCTTACCAACACAATGCAGAGGAGGAGAAGGAGGAACTAACCTCTGCTTCCTCCTTCAACTCTCTACTACTGCTATCAGTATGAAAATCTCTAAATTTTGTTCTTTCTGGTAGGAGCAATAAAGTTTTCATGGAAGCATGCATGAGTTTCTCCATATTGTGGATAGACACAGCAGAGGTCAAACTGACTCAAAATGTTATAATCCTGTTTCCCTCTATCTAGCCTCTGCAATTTGCCTTCTAAACTGACTTTTCTTTTTTTCAAGTGAAGTTTTATGGTTCTTATTGACAAGCTTGAGGGCTCTGAGTGTGATGCCTAACTCATTCCCTAATTACCTCCTGCAAATGCAAACATCACCACCAACAATAAAACTCTTTGATTTAAAAAGACTGGGTGACTATGGTAGAAGGCAATTTTCTACTTGCTTTAATGACTTTGTAAGTCTTACCCTTTGAATCAACTTGCTATTAGATCTTAAAATAAAATGATATTGTATAGCTGTCATAAAAGGCAACTTTATAACCTTCTGTGTTACGCTTACATCAGGCAAGTTTCTTTCTATTTGTTAGTTTTAGTCTTTTATTGACATTATGATAATGTGTTGTAAAAAAGAATCAGGAAATTATGTTCACAGTAGGAAATTTAACAACACTATTTTAATATCCTATCTTCCAAACAGAAAGAGAAAACATTAATTGATACTTAATTTATGTAACAAACATTTCATTATTTTTACGCTTAATTTTTCATGGATATTTATAACTATCACTGACTCTTACATGTTTTATTTTTTATGAATTAAAAATTAGGAAGCCAAACTCAAACAGTGCTTGCTAGAAATTGTGAAAGATTTCTAATGATGGCTTATGAGTTTGAAAAACCACTGACTTGATAATCACATAGGTTTAGATACGTTCTCTGTGATGTGTCAAGTACAAGCAGCACAGCCACGTGTACTCCCTTGGGACAGCCAAACATGGAAATTATAACTCCATTCCTCCCTTTCTGGAATATTGGAGAAAGGAGTGTTCTGCTACTCATCTGGGCTCACTGAAGTTTCATAGCTCTGCAGCTAAACTGTGCTAATTTGTGCTTTGGAGATAGTTGGAGGCAACTGACAATCAAGCTCTAAAACTTCTTGTCCTCATCTGTGCAAGGTAGGAGAGGATGTGTTCTAGGTTTGAAAAGAGCCTATTTTAGCTCCTGCATGGTTAGAAGTAGTTTGGGGAAAGGAATTAAAGCGTATCCCCTTTCATAGCTGCCCAAATTAAGTTATGACATGACAGAAAATAATGATGATCTTCAAAATGCAATAGTTTGAGCCACTGTACAAGGAAAGCACTATTCCTAACCAAGTAAGATATTCCGTGATATCCATGTTCATTAAGGATTACAAATGTGTAAACTCTTAACGTCCTTTCTCACAAGCAAATTATCTCTGGGCTTCAATGGAAGTTTTGTGCAAGGAAGGACAAAAGAAAAAAAGGGGAAAAACTTGGTCCAGTAAATTATTTTTTCTTGTAAGTATTGTACTGTAAAATTAACCTGGGATCTGAAACTAGGCTGTCCTTTTTGTCATGTGTAATATAACCAGCAATGAAGATTTGTGGTCCAAATTTGTATTTGTTACATTTACTTAGTACCCTGCAGTCATTCTGGTTGCCCAAGGGAAAGGAAGGGTGGAATTCCCAGATGTACCCTCTATGTTCATTTATTCCATTCATTAATGATCTGCAAGGCAAGGCACTGTCTGGTCCTTCCTCTCAAACATGGACTAGCTTTGCAATGCTTTAGAAAGAAATGTGGTCTCCCTTATAAATAACTGTTCGGTTAATTAATTTCTTTAAGTGTATAAAGCTAACCTACAGAAGAAGAATAAGTCACCTTGATGTAGACACTTTCCAGGTACTTTGAGACCTGTTCAGAGTGAGTATCAGCATAACAAGTATAGTTTCCTGCACAAAGTTACAGTGCATGCTCTACCATACTTTAGGCAATGTTATGAAACAACATTGACCAAATTCTGTTCTGAATGTCTGTATATGAACCAAAATTGCCAAAGATAGTACTCTATTTTTTCACTATGTAGCCTTTTTTTTACAAGTAAATTAAATTAAGAAACCAATGTGAATTTCTCTGCAAGCTATTTCATACTTGGATACCCTTGAACTTTACTGAAACTGGGCTAAAAAACAAATGCACAGTTGAAATAGTTCAGTAAGTATTCAGAATCCCAAGAGGTGTATTTTTGCTATTGTCATGCAAATATCTACCTCTTACAGTGTATTTTAACAAAATATCTGTAAAAAGGGGAGTAGAAGGTCATCTTAATCTATTTAAGATTTACAAATAACATTGTCAAGAACAAAAACACTCTAATGAGAAATATATAGGCCTTTAAAGAAGTCATTAAATCTGAGGTGGAGCCTAACACACATTCCTGTGTACAAAAAAACCCCACAGAGTTAAAAAGCATCTGATGAAAAAAAGTAAAGAATATATTTTTATGACAGGATTTTTAAGCCAGCTTCTTGTCCTGTCCATCAAACACACTCTGCTAGCAAGAGGACTTGCATTAGAAACTACTGCACTTAGGGATAAACATCTTGACTTAGGCCATTTGTAAGCTGCCCCCTTCATTGTCTAATCTGTTCAACTACTACATTCTCTTTCCAGCTGAAAATAAGCCAGTGCCAAGTGCTCACTGCCAAGAAAAGCTCAGAACCACTTTTAACCTGCTAGACTGAAGCCAGAAAATATTTAACCTGCCAAGATCAAGTTGCAACTCTCTGTAACTTGCCAAAATCATGCCACCACAGTTAAGAAGGAAAAATTCTGAGCTGAAATCCTCAAGTGAAAGAATTTTTTATCTTATTTCGCTTCTGATATGTAGCAAAACCAGTACTCCAGTTAGACTTCACCTGGTTTTCACATGGCTCTGGATGACACTTTCTAACCTGATTGTTTTCTGTGATGAAATTACTAGATATGTAGATCAAAGGAGAACAGTGCATGATGCTGTCTGACTGAGCTTTGACAAGGCTTTCAACACAATCTCCCAGAGAATCCTTTTAACCAAGCTGGTAAATTATAGTCTAGATGTGCAGACTAATAGATGTAATGGCTGCCTGGACTCTCAGGTTCAAAGGGTAACAAAGAATGTCTCCTCCTCAACTGGAACCTGGGTGCCAACATAGTTCCTCAGGTGCTTTCTTGGGGCCTATTAATATCTTCCTCAGTGAGCTGGAGATGGAATGCACTCTCCTCAGGCTCCTGGATTACACCAAAGCAATGAGTACCATGGAGACCCTGGAGGGATGTCACTCAGAGTCATGCAGACAGGCTGGAGGAATAGCCTGACAGAACCTTACAAAACACATGATGGACAAATTCATCTGGCACAGACTCATTCTAGAAAAAAGCAAGCTGGAGGCTGACAGGCTGGGCAGCAGCTCTGCAGAAGAGGAGATACTGGTCCTTGTGGGCAACTGGCTAAACATGAGTCAGCAATGATGACTCATTGTCATGACTCATGACTCAAAGTCCTAGCATTGATGAAAGCTAAAGAGAAAATCAGCTTTCCTCCTCCAGAAATACAAGCTCCCTTCAGAAGAGACAGAAATTATCAAACACTAATATTTCCTCATTTTGCAAGCAGTTTACTTTGCAGATGGGCTAACACTAGAGAAACTACTCATCTCCCATACAGTGTTTAAAAATGTTCTCATTAATCAATAAAATGGGAACTAAAGCTTCTAGACTAATACCTATTGCTATTTTTTCTGTCTGTATTTACTCATATATGATATCATATCTTCTTTATGTGTCATGTTTTCAGTGGTACTTTTTCTTCTGTCTAAATCCACCAGTTCTTTGATACAGTTCAGGAATAGCATCAGCTACAGTGATTACTCACTCAGGTGCCACAGATTAGTTTTGGCATTGGGACGAAGTTAGTTTTGATAAACTTGCTGATTAGAAGCTTTGGGGAGAAGGACAGCTGGTATTTTTGGCCAAACATTGTTACCTGTTGTATTGTGTTTATTATGCGTTATTTTAATTAAGTCGTGTATTGGTTCGTTCCATGTACCCCTTCAGTTGTAATGGTTCTGCCCTGGTTCTCCCTCTCCTTGATCACCCCTTCAGTTTAATCTCTCTCCTCCCCGTAACCCTTAGTAACTGTTGTACCCATCCCTCAGTCCCTCCCTGGTGCCCTGTCTGTCACTCGGTATCCCAACCCTTCTATCTAGAATCTTCTATCCTGGGCAACGAGTGATTGGTTCGGGGGCCAGGGCCCCACCCCTGGTTCTTCCCTATTGGATTTCCCATGATGTCTGTTACCCTCTCCCCACTCCCACCTTCTTTCCCATTTGCTGAAGGCCATGTTACTTGTTTGTACCCGCCCTTCTTTATAAGCTCTTGTCGGGACCCAGTTGGTGTCCTCAGCTAGTATTCCTCCTGGAGCCATTAAAACTGAATTGAACTACCGCTGGGGTCCGTCTCTTTCCTTTCCTGTTGGGTAGCAGCCCTCTCTTCATTGCGGATCCTCGTCCCGCAAGGTGAAAGCCTTAGGCGCTCTCTAGACCCAGCCCGGGATCAGGAGAGTGCCCCTGTGCTGCTGGCGGTGCTGGCCGCAGCTAGCTGGGATTTCCTTCGAGGTCAGCCGCCGCTGCAGTTACCTATTCAACATTCTTCAGAAAAAATTATATAGATTACACTTATTAGCACAAATATTAAAAATAGATTGCTGAGCAATAAAAAAACTAAAACCATGCTGCATTGGTTCTGATATGAATACATCTTACGTATATATTAAATGCAACAACTTGTGCAGCGATAGTCTGTGGTTGTGCATAAGCAAAAGTTTTTTTCATTTTTCAGCTGGATAATTCTGAACTAGATTCAACACTCTGCTGGCCATGCTGAGGAAAGAATTTAGCCTGAGACTTTTAACATCTACGCCTTTAATGTCCATACAGAACTTTCAATGTATAGCTGAGTATGATTATATCTTATACATTAAGAGGAACTGGGAATTTTTACAATGTTTTATATGCTAATTTATTCATTGACAGTGTAGTAGCAATATAAGTTATACTGTAAAGTTTCCCATACTTCTCTGAGGACTTCAGATTTGAACTGAAGTGTGGAAATTCTTTAAATAGCAACACATTTTGGTCTTCCTTTTGCCAAGGCTTGGGCATCTGCAAAAACTACAAATCATGCCAAACTCTTTGAGTGATATATGGAGGACCACAATCCACTAGGAAATAAGCTACGACGAAGTCATTCATTTCATTTAGGTCTTTCAGTGGGATTTGAACCATCCAGTCCACAAACCATATCTCAGGAGATTGCATTGTACATCCAGCCCACAGTAATAATGATTCATATACATATATGTGTATATGCTTTATTGCTACCTTTAGCTGGATTAAAAGCAGTATATCAAATTTTATATTTCTGCTTCTTTTATTAGCTTTCTAGCACTTGATCAGCTGATAGAGGCAATAATGAAATGTTTTTTTATAAACTGGAGTTTGTAAGTCCTGTCCTGAGAATGTAATATTTCAAAAAATAGCCTAAGCTTTGGGGAAAAAACCAATTACAGAAACAGCACTAAAAATGCCAAGCACTGGGCAGAAGCAATTCTGGATCAGTTTAAAAAAGTGATTGATGAAACTCTAATCTGAGCTGAAGGAACAGTTTCACGACAAGCTGTGACCATTCCGCACACTTCATTAGCTGCCATAATTAGCCTGGTGTTTCAATTTGTTAGAACTGGTGGGGACAATTTTACTGAGAATGCAAACATCAAAAAACAGGGTGCCTCAGACTTCAGAAGATGCTGATGAGAAGCTTTTCTAGTCTTTGTTAACTAAAAGATTAATTACAGCTGATGGAAGGCTGTACTCTGATTGTCACTCTGTCTATGTGCATTACTTTTAGCATTAGAAGAAAGACATGGTTGACACTATACTGCTCAATCAAGCAGCTTTGCATTAGTGCACAAAGCCTGCTAATATACAACGTCTTTTATTGTTTCTCTTTTTCCTTTTTTCCCCCCTATGTTTAAGGCTCTCATACCTAACAAGTTATTCTTTAAAAGAGCAGGATGTTTGGTTGCCAATGACAAGAACTTATCACACATGCTGCCATTCCTCCACGTGACTACAGGTGAGAAATTCTGACGTGTCAAAGCTGCAAGCCAGGAATATTATTACTTTCTACTATCGCAATCAAAATGTAAATTCCTTCTCAAATAATCTCATTATGAGAAACAAAACCAATACAGTTGTGAAACCAGTACTGTGCGCTTCAGCCTTTGTACCTACCCCTCTACCTCAGGCGTGGTTACCTCTATACATTAACTCATCAAAGCTTGTAAGGTTGTTTATATAGAAGTGAAGTTTGAATTTGAAGTGAAAAGGTTAGTCCTGAATAATTCCACAACTTTCATTCTAGAACATTAACACATGGCAAATCACCTACTCATAAAAACACTCCTCATGTGGATATGCCTTTCCCTACAAGTATTATCAACACTTTAAGAGAATAAAAAATGCAGTTTATCATGGTGAAACATTCTTTTAACCTGAGTTTATAAAGGGCATGTTGAAACCAGCTCTTCATTGCATTACATGAATAGTAAACATAAAAGTGTATTCCAAAGTGGATATCATACCATGATTTAAAATAGGGTAAATTAGTCCAGAATTGATTAATAATATAAATTTTGAAGGAACAAGCAGTAGAATCTTACATCAAACCATTAAGACAACAAGCAGTCTGTACTACTTTCCATGTCTCATTCATTCCAACGTAACTGCACAAAGCTTTTACTGTGGTTTTTTCTATTCAAGGAGTGCAGGTTAATCTAAAATCCGTTTTTATGCATTGAAGTGCTACTGCTCTGAGAATAATGCACTTTGTTCTCTGGAGAGAGCACCAAAACAAACAAAAAACCCACAAACTTACAGACTTTCTTTCAACCTGGGGTCATACCTGGCATAATGTCTTAGAACACCTGTAGGTGTTATTGGCATTTAAATTATAAAACTATACAATCATAATGAGTCAGTGTAGCAAAATCTCTAATTCAGACATCATTTCAAGATGCAACAGTCTGCATTCCTCTGTGAACCTGTTGCAAGAAAGTCATCAAAATATGTGTCTCTCATCTCAGACCTCAATTTTGCAAACTCACCAGCAATGTACAATGAGATTTTACAAGTCTGCTTTTCTGAGAAAATAGGTAACACCATTTTTCCTAGAACATTCTGTCTGAATGGCATGAATTTACATATTGATTATATTCATTACAGGTCGGATCCTTATCTCATGCTAATTTGCCCAGCTCCATGGAGGTATCTCAGTTACACTAAGGCGGAGGACCAGCTCTCAAACCTGCAGCTTTCAACAGTTGTATGGCCCGCATAATTCTCAGAGGATTATGAAAAGCTTTTGGTTACTTTAATTTCAAATCTATTTAACAAGCACAAACAAGGTCTCGGTGAGTATTATCAAATAATAAGTAGCTTGCTTTTGCAGATAAGTTCCATAAAGAATTTTAAGTGACTTCAAAATATACCTTTTTAATTCAACACTGTGGCAAATCGAATTGAGTTGAAATACGTTATGTTTGACATACATATAAAAAAATCACTTAATTCCAAGAATACTGAACAGTCTTTCCAAAACTGATACGAAAAGGCGCGGCCATGGATTTCCCAGTTTAGTGTGCGGATTTTGAATTCCAACAAACAAAGTCATATCCAAATAGTCAACGCCTAAAACCAATAGAAACAAATTAGGTGTAATTCCAGTATCTGCTGTTTCTAGATTAACTGATTGTTTTGCAATTTAAAGCTGTTCCACAAATTACTGTAACACACACTAAGCGCATATTGAAGGAATTGGGCAAGATACTCTATTTCTAAAGTGTTTCTGATTAAATAAGAGGCTTTAAAATGTTTAAGCAATGTGTACAATGGGAATTATTTAGAAAGCTTAATCATACATAAATCTCACTCACAGAAATACTGGTTAAAGTTAACTCTTACAAAAAAAGCAAGGTTTTCTTTTATACCACTAAGATGCAAGTTACATTATTAAATGAAGAAGGTAGGCCAAGCAATACATTTATCATCCAACAGACAAATGACAGGGGATTGCTAGTTAGACAGTATAATAATTGCCATCTAATTTTCTACTTCGAATCAATTTATTCTTCAAAGCCTTGGATCATCATCAAGGGACTGCATTTTCCCGCTGAGATATTACAGAACTGAAAATCAGGTTTTATAAAATACTCAACTAGTTGCCCACAAACCCTTACAAATAACCACTAGCATGGATTTAATTAGACTAGTGGTGACAGTATCTCTTCTTATGCAAATAATTTAATTGAATGGTTTGACTCTTCTCAGATACTACTTTGTGGCATTACTTCAAAATCAGACCCTGTGACTCATCAGTAATCACTAGAAAGTTTTTTCAGCCTTCCAGTTATGCACAGATTTTTCTCTGCATTTAGTTGAACATTAGTCAAGGGTACATTTTGTGTGTTTGGTTTGCTTCACAGTGTTTACCATCTTTCTACAACCAAGAAAATAATTTGAAAGCTCAGTGATAGTTAATAATAATTAATAATTGTATATCAAGAATTGCATTTTTCAAAAGCAACCCACCAGTGAGGACCTTAAGGATTTCTCAAAGGAAACAATCTACAACTCAGAACCTTTCCAGTGAGAGCACTGAAAGTGATCTTCATAACAAAGTGTAATTCTGTAAATAAGTCACAATCACAAGGAACCTGGAAAGATCATTATGAAAACTGTCAGAAGTAGGAATTGTCATTTGCTTTCCTGGAAAATGAAATGGGTGCATCTTATAATAAGAGAGCCTTCATTCTAGTCCTGTGAATGAGAGGTAATTTCTGGTGTTCCCATTTTTGGACATGGCACACTCCTGCTTTCCTCAATACATTTCCTTCTCAACAGTACATTATGACATTTACCAAAAAAGAAAAAAGAAAAAAGAGAAAGAGATCAGAACTAGAAGTTGCAAAAGTTACTTTAAGTTACTTTTGTTACCCAGTTTCAGAGACCACCTGCTTATTAAGTTCTTCTGTGATATTAAATTGAGCAACACTGCTCTTTTTCTGTACTATCTAATCAGGGAGCCAAATACCTGAGCTCCACGGAGCTCCCAGCTCTCAAGAGTAATGCTGTTGAGAGAATCAGCCTATTCTCTCAGTGGAGGAAGGTAATCACTATTTATAGAAGCATTCTGACTCCAAGTGATTCTTCTGAGAGCAGAAAATATATGTTACAGGATAGAACAGAGAGACTTTTCATGAACAGTACAGTATATATTGTTATAGGACCAGATCCTTGTGTTTAATTGATTTATTTTGGTTCAGAATTCAGGATACCAAAAAAAAAAAGTGAGATAAAACAGTGTCTTGTTGGAAGCAGATAGTTGCTAACTCAAACTAAGGGTCCACTTGGAGCATCTGAATAGATACATCAAGTTATGCCAGCAGTAATAACCATACAGGAGCCATGTCATGGGCTAGGGGTCACTGCAGTGCATCCCACTTTGGCAACAACCCTTATTATCCCTGCCATCGCTCATGAGGAAACCAGCATTGGAACAAGCAAACACTTACAGCCCATCTAATAATTCCCTTCCGGCTGCCACATTGTGTGAGATCTGTATTGCCTAGAAAAACACACTGAGGTTGGTTGGGGAGCTCGGAATCTGATATTCCAAAAATGTCCTAGCACTTCTCATGTACATTAGTAACTTCTGTTACAAAACACCCTGGTAAATATGGCTTTTAAAGATTTAAAAGTTAATCAAGCTGATAGTTCAGATGCACATTCATTAGCCAGTATCACACCATACTAGAAAATGTTCTTGGATAATCTTTTTTTTTCTAATTAAAATGAAAACAAGCAAATTCCTTTGATAAAAATGAAGTCACAGTCTGAGCAAGAAAGAATTTAAAACTTCACACAGATCATACCTATGATCTCAAGTCAAATCACTTCAAGGTTAGAAAAATGGAGTTAAGGTGAAATTCAAGTAAATTTCAGTATAGACAGGGATGGGAAAGCAGAAATAGTGTATCAAAAATTCTATCTCATAATGACATCATCCACGAGACATGACTGTTTTATATGTTTTATATTACTGTCTTACAAGAGATAAAACTAATTTTCAAACAAACAAAATCTCTTTCTCTCACTACAAGAATTTTTCTGTTTTCTCTGTTAACCCAGATTGAAAATCTGTCAGTTCTTGGATGAAGAGCCAAATTTATGCCTACTGTAAAGCAATGAAACTATACTTTTCTTTATACTTATGTTATAACATTCTTTATATAAATTCTGGCTTGGAATATATACTCATACTTATTTTTATCTGTTATATGTGTCATGATTTAATTAAATACTTCTGCAACATCATGAAATCACAGTTGAAGGCAATCACTGTTCAACAAAATTAACTGAAGCTGTTGATTGTGCCTTTATCTACCCTGGCTGAATCTGAGCCTGTAATTCTCTGCCTCTGGTGACAAAATGGAAGTTGATACAATTTATACATGGAACAACTATTGCTTGCTCTAATGGCTACACGGTACAGTGTTAAAATGCCAGTGTTGACTACACCCCTGCTTCCATTGCTCCACCAGAAGTAGAATTGTGTGGGTGGTGAATTACAAGAGCTTTGTTTCCTAGCCCAGGAAAGGCCATGATAATCAGAATTATTTGAAGTTGATATTTCATTAATGCTGGCAATATTCTATAAGTGATTTCCTCTAGGCAACATCTAATTATTTAATTATTTCCCATTATTAACGGAATGAAACAATTCAAAACAAACATCTACAATTGCAGGAAGCTCATAAACATCAATTCATGTAGAAATCTTACTAAAATTATATCAAGCTGGCCTGTTGAACTTGAAAGGTGTATTTTATCCCAATCGATGCATAAAAGTAAAATTATCTATAACTAAGGCATGTTTCTCTGCTGTACAGTTCAGCTGTAATGATCCCCACACACTGCACTTGCACATCAATTATGATAATCATAATCACGGTCATTAAGCTGAATGTTCATTATTATCAGGATGCTGGTGACAGCAGATTCAATCATCGGGTGCAATGGGCAGGCAGTCACAGTCCCACCCAAGTTTCTGCAGACAGTGTTGTGCCACATTAAATCTACGATGTGTTCCACATCCCACTCCATTCCAAAAGCTGTAGACGGTAAAGGTCAACTTTATGTTCTGTGCAATATGCTTAGGTTCTCTAAATTAATTCTTTGCAGTCCTGGGTATTTTTATGCTTTGTAGATAATAAAATCCTGTTTCGGGCCAAAATACCTGTGCAAATAATGAAACTGTGATTCAGTTGTACTGTAATTCACCTATAATAAGGCATCAGAGGGAAGAATCTATCAGAATGGAACATCTTAAACTATCAGTTCCTGAATTTTACAAATAAGAAAACATTAAATGCTGTCATTGAAGTCAGTTTTCTAAAATGCATATGCAAACTAATTCCAATGCTGATTAAAGACTGTAAGCCATTATTTCTGCCTCAGCAAATATGAACATATGTGAGTGTTTTGACAGCTAAAAGACTATAGTTAGTGTATTTGATCCCTTGGCTGTCCATCTACACTGGAATCTATCATTGTAGATTAAATTCCTAGTGAGTAGCAATTTTTTTTATTGAAACTTCTTACATTAATTTTATCAAAGGCATTCCAATGTATTTAGATAGATGGTGTAACTTAAAATATGTAAGCAGTTTTATGCTTTATACTGATTTACTGAGTAAACTAACTAGATTCAGTTTCACTAAAAGTATAGTATTTCCATTCCTTGTTTATTTACAATGAAGAATTAGAACAGAACACTTTTTCCCTTAACTCAAAATTCTTTGAAATGTAAATGGAGTGAGATAAAAATTTTCAGATGATAACTAGATGAAAAAAGAGCTACTAACTTTTCCTCACATAGATATGGTAATTATTATGTTTAGAGGAAGTCTATGCTAGCATCCTTTTATTTTCCAGAAGAAATGTAACAAGGTAATATTTTTCATTGTTGCTCATTATGCTTCTAAAGTAATTATATAATTTACATACTAATCTTGTTGTGACTTGATTTAAATTGCATAGTAATAAACACATTAAAACCTCCAGAAAATACAACTAGGACATGCTCGTGCACACACACACACACAAAGAAACTTTTTGTATTTAATATTAAAAAAAGCCATCTAATATCAACTAACATTAAATAATACCTCAGCAGCTCAGACAGGTCACTGATCAACTGACCGCTGACTTGAGTTCTTGAAAGAACTTACACAGCCTTACCAGCAACAACACAGGAAACTTGTTTAGCATAAGATTGCCAGAAACTGGACAGAGATCATGGCAGTGTTATCAGTTACTCAAGTTGTAATAGAGGTTGCATCCACGGAGATATAACCTTGTAGTAAACTCAAAAGAGGGTTATATTCAGCAGACAAGCTATTAAGCAAAAATCCTTTTAGTTTTCTAGTATTTTTTTACATGCTCATCAGTCTTGTGATTCATTAGAACAGATAATTTTGTTCATCGCATTGATATATTCAAAGTTTTCATAGAGTTTAGAAATAAGAAAGTGACACAGAGTTCTATCAAATTTAACAGTTAGGAAAGTATGACCTCACAACTGTCTATAGGCCTTTTTCCATTAAACTGCATGAGGAGCTTGATGTTTTGTCACTCTTTTTGGATTTTTTCCTGATAATAATGACCCATTAAAGCAGTAGGTATGTCATAAATAGCCCTTTTCTCCTCTTATTTCTCTGCTGGGGTAAGGGGCTCCTAATAGAAGCTTCATATTGATGTTGGAAGGCTCTGTGTCATGTTGGGTTAATGTATACAGCTATTCACCACCACAGATTTATGCTGGTATCTATCCAAGATCACAAGTGAGTTTTTTTAGCTAAACCCATAGTTTACATATCTGTGATATTATATACAGTATAAATATCTTTAGTTTTTGATATCATCATCTGAGCCTGAGCAATGACTGCTAAGAACTGGAAAACAAAGTCTTAACAGGACAAGACAAGTACCAGAAATAAGATATTTAGGTCCTTTTTATATATCATACTTATGCTGTCGGACTTCAACCAGTCATATCTTCCACTCTTTGTCTTTGAAATTCAGAAATATGTTTGTTTGAGTTTTGATGTTTTACTTGCAAGGAGATACAGTTAATGCATGTCAAAATACCAAAACTTTGCTCGGAGGTCATTTATAAACTTTAAAGTTTTGATAAAAAATCTTTTAAAAATGTTCCTTCTCAAACTAAGATTCCTCGGAACTTGCTGAATATTTGCAAGGGTTCTGCTCTCAAGGAAATAATTTATTATATCGTACAAAATTCCATAATTGTTTGTGGTGTTACATTTTAGTTTAGAGCTCTGTCTCTCCCCTCCAAAATGTACAGCTTGTTCCGAGCCTGTGGTCCTGCCCTGTAGTCTCATGTATCTGTAATCCCATTGGCACAAGTCTTATTCCATGCCCACTTTCAATCTCCCTGTTAAATTGTGCAAGGAAGCTCAGACCGCCTCTTGGCCCCTTTCTCCCAAGGCTCTCCCTGTCTCCCCCTCCCTCCCCCTTCCCCCCCTTCTCCCACAGAAACCATCCTGCTCCCAATAAACCCTCATCTAATTGGCACCCTCAGAAGCCGTGTGGAGTCTCCTTGCCTGCCTGTTGCTGCCAGTGAACACACAGCTTAGGGGGCTCTCCGGGGACTCCCTGGGGAGCCCCTCCAAACAAATCTCAACAATCATTAAGATAGGAAGAGACCTCTTTAGATCACCCTCTACAGCCCCCCTACTCAGCTAGAGCATGTTGCCTAGAGCAATATATCCAAAGATAAAGATTATACAACCACTTTGGGCAGTTTTTGCCAGTGCTCTGTCACCCTCACAGAAAAAGAAAAACAATAATTAAAAAAACAGCGTTTTCTTGTGTTCAGATGGAATCTTATGCACTTCACTTGTGTTCATTGACTCTTGTCAGTGGACACTATGGAGTCTGAGAGAAGTTTGGGGTCCTGTTCTTCCTTCATTCTTATCAGGTGTTTATGCACTTCAATAAGATGTCCCCTGTGCCTTCTCTTTTCCAGACTGAAGTGTTCCAGCTGTCTCAGCCTCTCCTCCTACAAAAGATCCTCCAGTCCCCTAACTGTATAGGTAGAGAGTGCAACACAGAGCCAAAGACCATTATCCTTTTTGTACTCAGAAATTTTAACGTGATTAAGATACCTAATACAAATAGCAGTAATGCAAACACTACGCAAACTCATGTTCTTAGAAAAATTACCTCTTACAGCACTACAAAACTAGACATATATGAGATGCTCCTGACAAATCAAGCAATTTAACAAAGTCTTCTTAAAATAAAAAAACAGCTATTCACTAGTTTTAAGATTTTTCCAAAGAATGTAAGCACTAAAATATTGTGTTGTTTTAATCAGGTTTTCCTATAATTTCCTGAAGTTTATCCTAATGCCTAAATGTACAACCTCTCTTAAATCAGAAATGGCAATTCAAATAGAATGAAACTTAGGAAAATGCATATAACTTAATCAGGGTCCTAAATCCTGATCTTGTAGGACCAACAGGTGTTGAATTTCCTCAAATTGAATTTACCAGAGAGTCAAGAAAATGTCACATCTTATCACAGCTCTAACTACTTGATTTATAACATGCTAGAAAGAATCCTGTTGGATTGCATGATCTCTGGATCATACTGAAATTCACTCAGTTCTAATAAAACAGCAATCTAAAAAAGTAAATAAATTCTTGATTTTGCAGTGTCTTACCTTGTCTGCTATCCACTTCTTAGGATATACTTCTCTGAAATGTTTAGTTCCATAAGCTTCTTGGCCATATTTGCCTGACTTAAAAAGTGATGGCTCATACTTCTCATAATTTTTATGATATGAAGAAAATGGCAGAAATCTGAAATTCAAAATATTTTAGAATCAGTTATGCTCTTCTCTAGATGCCACAGGATTGATGTAAATCAGTGCTGCAGGAGATGATGTGGACATATGTTCCTGATATTTTTCACTACCTTCTTAATGTTCCCTCCCAGTACTGGGAGAGGATTACTGCAATTTCTCCTGCAGCTTTTTTTCAGATTAAATCTGGAGCAAAGAGACAGTGAGTTTCAACAGGATAAAATGAAGACTTTGTGCACAAGGATCTAACTTGGTTTACTTGCATTAGTAGATTATTACTTTGTGTGTATCTGCACTGACAACTGATGGGATGTGCAGGACGATCAGTGGTCCCTTTGCTGGGAGGTGCCTGCTGATAGCTCAGGCGCTGGCAGAGAGTGCAGCCTGTGCCAGCTGCCAGTGGTAGGCACTCCCCATGCACGAAGGCAGACATCACCTCTGGAGACAGGCATCCTTTGCTTTGGCTCTGACAAAGCTAAATATACCATATTTTCATTTAACAGAACAGAAACTTGCACATATTTGTAAACCACAAAACAGAGAAGTTGTTTCTTTGGAATTCACAGGCCGTGTACTTCACTCTTAAGTTATAATTATGTCCTAATTAGCAATCTTTTTGAGCCAGGCTCTTTCATTTTCAGTGGTAAAGATGATAGACTTGCTGACAGTGCCAGCAAGCAGTGAAGATCCAGCTACCTGCTGGAAGGAGTTTTCAGATGGATGTCCCTAACTGTCAGGGACAACCACAGGTTTTTTGGGTAGGTTCCACAGCAAACTGTATAAAGGAAAGTGAAAAACATCTTGTTTATAGAAGATCTGCAAGACACCCTACAAAAACACTTAGTTCCATCTATTTCAATTTCCAGG
The DNA here is from genome assembly GCF_036417665.1 of Passer domesticus. NCBI lineage: Eukaryota > Metazoa > Chordata > Aves > Passeriformes > Passeridae > Passer > Passer domesticus. The sequence continues at coordinate 87,868,143 of NC_087476.1, forward strand.
AGAGTCATGAAAGCAAACAAGTACATTTTACTATGAAGTAAAAAACACTGGGAATTAAGTTTATCATTGCTGGTATTCTGAAAAAAATCCACATGTGTTCTTAATTCTAGAAGTGCGGGAAAATATATTACTCGGTAAAATTAGAAAGACATGCTTCAGAAGTCAACAACATCACTTTTAAATCCTATGACAAGAAGCATAGTTAATTAGAACACTTCCTTAGCTGAAAACTTTTCAGAATCCAGAGTCCCCATAAGAGTTAGGCAAACAAAGTTTTATAAAAATGAGAATTAAAATACTCTGACTCTCAGCTGATACAGATGCAGAAAACTATTTGTTTTGATTATCTGATTTATCAACAACTGTTTGAGTGTTTCTTTAAATTATTTTTCTTTCTTTCCACCTCATAAAAAGAAATGGTTTTAGAATCTTTCCAGTGTATCAACTTCTTCTATCACGTGCCACAGACAAATGCCACATAAAGTTAGTGAAAGAAAAACCCTGAGTTAGCAGACTTTTAAATAATAAAAAGCCATGGTAGCATGTGCATACCCATGGGAAAGGACACCCTCACACAAGACAGATTAGGGTACTTGTAATGCTAATTTGCACATGGGATGGACATCACACACACACAAAAATTAATGTGGCCCCAGTGTCCCAGAGAATGCATTGAAGGTGCTGTGAGCTGGCTGCTCCACTTGCAGTTTTTATCACTTCTGAATTGCATTTTAATAGTACATTTTTCTTTTGTTCAGACATGAAAGAAAATTGGCTTTCTCAGGGGATTGGATAGCTGAGAAGACAAGGCTTGCAGTTTTGGGATTTACCCATCCATATATGCACAGAATTTAGTTGAGCCAGAGCATTAATAGTTTAATATGAATACCATGTCTTTAAAATGCATTACAGACAAAATAATTAAAAATCTGGAGGAAAGTAGAAGTAAATTATTATTGTTTTACTAAAAAAAATAATTCTACATAGAGGTTTTGATTTTACTGTGGATCAGTTAATCTTTGCCTTTTTGGCAAACAAATTCTCACAGTAATGTAGGTTCTACGATCATTCAAAAAAACACCCCAAAATTAACACTTTGAGACATAACTAGCAGTATTTTCTTTTAAATTAAAGAAAAAAAAAAGTATAATAGGGGATAATAGTATCAAGTAAAAGCTTTTTCTTCTGTTTACAGTTCTGCTCTCAGAGTCGGGGCAGATCCTTAAAGTGATGATTCTCTAGCAACAAGAAAGGATCACATGCTTGTAAATTCAGTGCCTGCTTAAAGTAAGTGAGAATTTATGTTATATGAATAAGTAATTAAAAGAATTGCAACAATTTTCTTGTTAAGTAGGGTAACCAAATTAATGGAAGTAATACCAAAGTCATTATATCCCCCCAACAAATAATAAGTAATAGCATTGCAAATACTTCAGTAATGTTATTATGTTCTGTACCTCTTTGTATACACCTGACACAGCTTCTCCCAAAATAAATGACAGTATGTGCTCTGAAAGTGACAGAAGAGAGTGATGGAAGAAGAGCATTAAATTCAGACAATGATAGGATACAATTATCAACTGTACAAGTTTAGATTTCAATAGTTTCGATTTCAAAACATTCACTCATTACTCCTACATCTAGTTTTCAGCTTTTCCTTGTGAGTATTTGTAAATTCAGAAATTTTTAAATGTTTTCAATAAACATGACAGAGACAGAAGTACCAATCAAAGAAGAATTAAATTCTGTATTGATGTTTTATTGGGCTGTAAGAAAAATTTAGTATAAGCTGAGACTTCCCAAAAGATGAGTTAATGGAAGGTGAACTTCCCCTAAACAAATATATTTAAAAATGAAAAATTATTTAATATCAGCCTGAATGAGAAATATGCCAAAGAATACAATCAAAATGAGGAAAAGGTTGGAAACAAAAATGGGAAACTACAACTGGCAGTATTACTCATACATAAACTGGGAAGGATGAAGACCAAGGCTGGCTGTGTCACTGGTGATGAAGGCCAGCTGCACTGCTGCCAGGACCCCAACGCAATTAGCCTAAAAAGACTTAGAAGGCTTCACTTAGTAGCCAAACCAGGACCTAACAGCTGCTAGAGGTATTTAAATTTCAAAGACACTACAGATATTTGTTGCTAACAAAAATAAAAATGGTTTTATCTCTCATCCTGTCCTGGACCTTCCTTCTACTATAAATTTCATCTTTTTAAACCTTTTTCCCCTCACACATTTACACTCCCCCTCCATGATTTTTGTTCCTACATTCCTCACGTACCATTTCTTCCCTTTAGTCTGTCTCTTTTATTGCAATCTCTCTCACTACTTTGGTAGGAGATGGAAAAGGCCTTTTACATGCTGAAGGTTTTTGAACTGGGTTGACAGAAATGACAAAAACAGCAGCAGAAACTGGGTTGCGGTGTCTATGGCAGTGTGAGAGGAACACAGCAGCACAAGCAGGAATGAGAATTTCCCAGGTCCATCACTGACTGCTGGGCAACAGTGTCCCAATGCTATATGGAACCTACCAATAGGACACAGGACAGAGGTAGTGACTTTTTATTAAAATGTAAATGGCCAAAAAAAACGGAGTGTTTCCTCAGTGTGTTCTCTGAATCTGGCCAAGAGGTAAAATCCCAGCAGTGTAGCAGAGCAAGCAGGTAATCCTGATCCCAGAAAAGCTTCAAAACATACCCAGGCTTCTGATAAAGAACTGCCAGATCTACTGCTGGACTGCCACACATGCTGGACTGCCAGGTTAGAAATATAAAACAGAGTATTGTTACATGGCTTTTCAAACTTTTACATTTGTATGCACTGTACATTTTTGTAATTTAGTAGGAAAAATGCCATCAAAATATTAACTCTATGACATTGTTAAATTTTTAATTAAAGTGTTTTTATACAATGGCAATTCAATCCTTTGTTGTCTTGATTTAATTCAAATTCATCTCACTTTGAAGAATGCCATGAACAATTAGCTCCAAACAAACCATGCTTCTCTATCAGGAATCTGTGAATATTTTACCTTATTCTCTCTCTTTAATAAAACATTACATTAATTTTAAGCTTTCACATTTGTATTATACCTGAAGTAATTTTTTCATCAAATCCAATATTTTCACTTGGGGAACAAAGAAACAGGCATAATGGTTTTCCATAGCAAAACAACTGGAGCAGGGCCGACATTATTTATCTTATAATTCATGTATATTAAAATCAAAGTGTTAGATACAAGAATAAAGATGGAATATTTTATTTAGCATATCTAGTGACATTATCTTTAGTGCACTATTTTGCCCTGATAAGCCTACTTGGGTGCATTAGTACAAATATTGTTTCTGGTAATATACTAAATACACGTTTATTGAAAAAGTATCAATCACTTTGATTGTAGCATCAGTAAATCTAAAAATTCTCTGTCTGTGATAATGTAATGTGGCAAATAAAAGCACAGCCTAGTTCCTGTAGGAAGTAAAAGAGATCTCTTCTGCAGCAAATTCTGGAACTTCTTAATTATACACAGACTTATTATCTGCATCCCCAGTGTTATAAAGTACCAGAACTTCATTAGAAAAATTAAGATGGAAAAATTAAGGCGCTACTTTGTAAATTTCCAGTGGAAATTAGCTGCAAGAAGCAGAGGAATACTGGATCAAAAGAGTGTAATCATGCTTAACTGTGCCCTAGAGCACCCACATGTATAATACGATTTGCACAGTAACTACCTCTCCTATTACTGCTTGTTTGGAGTATTCTGTGTTAATGGGGTTAGCTAATTTAGTATTTTAACTTAAAAAGACTCTGCTGATTAATAAATGTTGCACACTGTGCTAGTAATTAAAATAAATGGAAGAGTTACAAACAGAAGTTGAGTTGTTAAGAAAACACTATCTGAAAATATATGATAATCCCTGTTTATCATAATAGAATAACAGTCCGGAAAATATGCAAATTGCTGAAGTTGCAAAGCATATGACAAACTAAGTATAATTTGAAACAAGTTTTTATATGTATTGTGTTTGCATGACAAAAAATGTAGTAGCTATTTTCACTGCAGCTAAGTCAGAAATACAGTACAATATTTTATAACTCTAGAAATTAAAAGATTTTTTAAAAACTCTAAAGTGATTTGCATATGAACTTTTCTTATAATTAATACCCGGCAGCTCATAACATCAATGCTCTCCAAGTACAGAGCTTGTTTAGGTCACTAATTCCTCTGCAAGTGTCTCTGTCCTGCCCAGCACAGGGCAGCACAGCAGCACCTCAGCTGCTCTAAAGAAAAACATGATCTTGCTGGAAATAAATCCATGAGGAGCTGGGTGCGGCTGTATTCACACAGCACAGGAGAGGCAGGATGTGGAAACATTGCTGCACATGAGTGAACCAGTGTGACCAGGACCAGGCTGTGCATCTTCAGCACAGCACTGAGCACAGACACAGCCAGCAGCTGAGATAATGTTTCTTATGTCATGCCAGAAGCCTACAATAAATTAGGAAACCTAAGCCTTACACTATTGCTATCACCACACTGCATCTTGTTCTGATGTTTGTTGACTTCATAAAGATGTTTAATAGTATACTTCGAAGTGTGAGATATATTATATGAGACAGATTTCATCAAAGTTAATGAAAATAATTTATATTTTTGTTCTCTGGAAAATTAGGCCAGCATGTGCCTGCACACAACTGAGGAAAGAACTTTTTATATTTCTTCTAAATCTGCTGGATCCAGCAGTTGTCTCCAACTAGACGCTATATTAAATGGCTATCCCAAAGGAATGCAATTGTCATTCTTATCCAAGTGGAGGGGGAAATCACTTCATTTGTATGAAAAATAGCACAATAAGGTAGTAACAGCTTCAATTACGTGAGAAAGAGGAATCATTCTTATTAGGCTGGACTACCCAGTTGCTTTTCCATTACAGAAAAGGAAATTCTAGCAGTTGCTTTAAGTGAGAACAATATATTCTCTTTTGGTTTCATTGCTTCTGCCTGCCTCAAACTCTCTCACACCTTTTCCAAAGTTTTTGTGCATTTTATCAAACACAAGAACTTTCTCAGAGCTTGCAACACTCATCCTATCATCCTGTAAACAACCACTGATAAAAAGAGGTGTGTGAGAATTCTGAATGTTGCTGAAAATTTCAGGTACATGGCAACAATCTTATTGTGTGACCCCACACAATACGTACTCTGGAAATACACATATCAATGCAAATGTCATTCATGCAAACACAAGATTTCTCAATAAATGCCACATCATTCTGCTGCTCATTCTCTCTTTATTTTCTAAAACAAAATAATAATCAGCATAGGAAGCACCACCAGGAAGAAATAAATTCCCAAAGTACACAATTACATAGCAAGAAATGGAAATTTGTCAATTCACAATAGACACTGCTGAGAAAAAAAACACTGTAGAATCTGAGTAATCCTTTGCTGGCTCCTCTCTGCAGACCAACATCCCATGCAGCAGCTGCAGCATTACCAGTGAGCATTAGTCCTGGTGATGACCTGCAGCTCTGTTATCACCTTTTCAAGGTTACAGATGTGACCCTTGCATGGCTGGTTGAATAAGAAGCACAAATGGAATGTTCATGGCCTGAAAATGTGTAATACACTCTGCATTTAGTGTGCATGAAGCTGAGAATCATTGATTGTTGGGACATTGCTTCTGTGCATTAAGGATGGTATTAAATGCTTCCTTACCCATAAGGTAAATAAAGACCCACATGAAATAATATCTACCAAAGTTGGAGGCTTCAAATTTAAACTGCACAAGACCAAATCTTCACAATTCCCTCACTGAAGAGCCAGTGAAACATTTATTGCAAGATTTGACCTTCTGAAAGTGTTGACACAGTAATATCTGGGGTAAACTTCATCAAATAAAGACTGGGCAATGTAGTCATGCCTATAAATGAAGAACATCATTTATCCTCAGTTGGAAGGCATCAGTAACAACTAATTCAGTGAAAAAAACACTTTAAATGAGAGGTAAAGTATTAATTACTACCTAGTGATAGGGGTTCTTTTAAATTTCACCAGCACAAATTTTATATAAAAAGGAAAATAAAAAAAGCAGAAATGTATGCTGAGTTATGAAAATTAAGCCGTTTCCTTCTCCTTACAACAGTGCATGAAAGAATACAGAGAGAAATAGAAAAGGGGAGTATATTTGTACTTGTAATTGAAGTCACTTATGATTTTGGTATGAAAGGAATAAAAAGTGTTATCTCTCACTAAACAAACAAACAAACAAACCCACAAAAAAACAACCAAACAAAAAACCCCCCACCAAAAATGTTGTCCAAAAGTGAAAAAGTAGTCTAAGTAAAATATTTTTTTCATTTCAAAACTGCTTCTGAATACAATTTTCATTCAAAGATACTATTAATATTAAATTGGGGGAAATGGTCCAACAATAAAAACATAGAAGCTAAACCATGTAAACACAATTGATTCTGGCACTCTTAAGTCCCAGTCCTGAAGCTGACACATAGCAACATGGAGCTGATAAAAAGCACTAAAACAGATCAAAGATAGCAAAACATCATGTGCCAGTGATCACAGGCTGTTCATGAGGAAGAGTGATTCCCTTCTGTCCTGAATTCTGGTATTGAAGGGCCAAAGGATTGCCAAGAGCAGTAAATTCAAGGAAAAGGTTGGCAAAACATAATTCTTTTTCTAGTTAACTACAAAGCCAGAGAAAGTGACTTAGTAGGCTTTTGTTATGATTGGACAAAACAGTGTTTAACAGTCATTGTGCTAAAAAAAAACCAAAACAAAACAAAAAAAAAAGCCCCAAAAAAACCAAAAAACAAAACAAACAAAAAAAAAGGAAATATTTTGGCAACAGTCTTAAATCTTTTGGGACAGAAGCCTTACTCTTTTGTGATGGATTATGCCTGTATTTGAGATTTTATGTAAAAGAACTGGCCTGTCTGACACTATTACAGCTGCCATGGCTTAGGAAATCAAACTGCTTCAAAGATTATTCTAGTTTTTGTATCATGTTCTAACGTGCAACATAGGCTCCCTCTCTTTCCAAGTGAGCTGTGATACTCTTCTGGGAGAGACAACAAGTCTCACTGGCACACAACACCATTTTTTTCCTCCCATAACCAGTAAGCTCCCAGAATATGAAGACTGAAAGGGTATTTTTATTCCTTGGCAAGGTGCATTTGGCAAGATGGAATTTGCATTTGTTTTCTTAGTCCCCATTAAAGCCATCTGTTGCATCACATATTATTACTATTACAAGTTCTTTTAGACACTCATAGATACGGATGGCACATGTCACAGAGTTACAAGATAGGGTCTCTGCCCTGAGTAGTTTATAATCTGAGGACACAGAATTTAGAAGTATATACATAAAATGTTTTCTAGTAAGCTGTCAGGTTTGACATTTCATGTTGTCAGGCATGAAAGGTTTCTGAAAGCAATGGAATAAAGAAAACATTCTAACAACAATATAAGAAGAGCCAAGAACTCACTCATTGTCATGGGTGGGATTTCTCCATTCCTTCCCTAGTGTTGACTCTCTGGCCTTGGCTGGTGGTGAATACATTGATTCTCTCACTCGCAGGGTTGGTTCCACAGGTTTGTAGCGCTGCCGCAACACTTCAGCAGGATTGCGGAACGGCCCCTGAAAGGTGTAGGATAATACAAGTGCTCTGTTTGGGGTTACAGTTCTTTTCTTTCCCCTCTTTTATTCATGGCACATCACTGATGAAACAGGACACAAAATGTTTGGGTAGTGTAGCAAGACTCTTCCCCCAAAAATAATTAAAGCTGTTCATTTTGATAGAGACTTACAAATAACAAAGGTTGATAACATATTCTAAAGCTTCAAAGAGAGTGCATTCCAAATTTATTTAATTACTAATAACTAGTTAACATTTTAAACAAATATATTGTTAGAACTGACTAAGAAAACTTTTTACTTAGAAAAGAATATTGGTGAAATAAAAAACAAGCCTTAACTATATCTAAATTCTGCTTAAGCAGAAAACTTAAGTATTTTACTTGGCAGAGAACAAACTTTAAAGAACACGCTCTTTTCAATGTAGCTATAAACCCAACTGCAAGGGAACCTGGAAGGGATCCTGGAAGGGAACCTAATGCATGGCTTAAGATACAATTCTTCTAATAGAATTTAAATGCATTGCTTCAGTACTATTGGCATACAGTCCATTTCTGAAAGGTCTAATTTCATATTAACTTTGTAATTCTTAAAAATTACACATATATGCCTTTTTTTTCCAGAGTATTTTGCTTAATAACTGGTTGTATCAGTATCTACCATTTAACAACATGGATAAATAGCAGCAGGAAGTCCTCTCCTGAGCTGCTGAAGTAACATATCCTGTATATCTCACTTCAAGTATTAACCCTTAAGAACTTACCTGGAATATAATTAGTGCCTGTGCCACTCCTGGCAGTTTAATGGCAAGGCCGAGCTTAGGAGTATTAAAATTAATTTTTATTTTCATCGTTGTTGATCTTGCAATGAACTAGCAAAACCTTCTGAAACTATGAACAGACAAAGAATCCTAATCACAGCCTTTATTCTTAAAGATATCCTTCTTTAAATAGGTTATCACTAACAAGTCACAGCTGGAGTTACTGCAAGCACTGAGTGAAGACTGTGGGGCTAATAAAAAGAAATGATTCACGCCTCATTTATGTTCACTTATGTTTTACATTAATAGAAACCAATAATAGGAACCAGTTACCATAAAAGTCATGGACCGTAAATAACACAAATGGCAAATAAGTATCATCTAGTACTTTTCACAGCTGGACAGGAGGATTGCTATATTTAAAAGTAGTTAATGGATTTTTATTGGAACTTTACTTTTTAAAGGCACAGCACCAAGACTTGGAGATATTTTTAAAGGTCCCAGTAAGCAAATGAGCGTAATATTTACACTTCTTGCAGATATTTTCTTGCTTCTGTTTTCAATGTCTGCATAAAAAATATGTTCATTTTAAAAGAACACAGAAGTCCTAAAACAGAATAAAAAGTACTACTGCCTGCCCATGAGAGACTAATCAATATTAGAACAGGTCATTAAAACTAGTCAACAATGTTCTAGTGATATATAACCTGAGGATCAAGTTATAAAAAAGTTTAAAATTTATAATAAAAAATCAATATTGTGTTACAAGATGTTTGCAGTAAGTGGGTATATGAAGGAAGGAAGGAAGAAAAGTACTATTACCAAATAATACCAAGAAAAACATGTTTGCTTTTAAAAGTAGTCTTTCAGAATATTGTATTATTTCTTCACTGAAAAGTATTGACTCTTATTCCTCCAGGATAAGGGCCCAATCAGATATCCAAGCAAGGGGTTTTCTCCATCTTAATTTCTGAGGCCTAACTAGGAGGTAGATACAAGAAAAATCCCAGTCCATAGTTTAAATAAAATTACAACAACTAATAGAAGGAGAGGGGGAAAGGATGTAACTAAGCAAAGGTCATTCAAAATAAGGCCATGACATCACTAATGAAAGCAGAGTATATATATTAGAATATTGAGATAATTCTAAACATTCCATGAGGATTTTTCTGTTCCTCTGAATAATGTATTTGAAGAAATTTACTTAGTAATAGGGATCTCAAGAATGTATCTTAAATGAAGACCTCTAAAAAGTCCATGTGTCTATTTCCATTTACAAGAATAAGACTTGGGGAAAGTCTGGTAGATTGGTGCTTAGAAAATGTTTCCAAGTTGACAATGCTTGCAAGTGTTTCAGGCACCCTGCTTCAAAATGGAAATCTTTATTGGGAGGTCAAGCTAGGAAAAGAATGGTATGAGTCAACCAACAATATTTACCCTGAAGGAAGCTCACACGGCTCTATGTTCTGTGTTTGGTACTTGTACTGAGTAGCATAAATCTTCTTGATACCAACTGGTTTGCCAAATAAGGGATGGCAGATCAGTATTTTTACTACTTTATCATAACATCAGAAACTCGTGATAAAAAGTACGGTGTGCATTAAATTATACATTCCTCACTGTCCCCATTCCACAACAGATAACAGCATGCAAAAGATCTAAATGGTAATGTGCATTCTGTTATTAACGCCTTTTAGTGAATAGATGACTAATTTTAGCATTATCCATGTTTCTATCAAACTATAATTCTAGTTAACTCAGTAATAAAAATGATAGATCTAACTGATGTAGAAGTATCATTAAAATCTTTCTTTTAAATACACTATCTTACACACACAGATCTTACCTATTAAATGCTAAATACCCATTTACCTAAGAGAAAACTGAAAGACAGTTAATTTTTTTTTTCTTTTGAATATATATATGATTGGCATCCTCATATAAAATATCCAAACCTAGGGGCAATAAAATTTTTAGATACCTGAAAAAATAACAAGTGAGCCAGGCAGATATTAGAAAATGAAGCTTGGTGCCAAAAAGTCTTACCACAAAGAACGAGAACACAAGTATATCTAGTAATTAAATTTCTTACAGCCACACTAGACAACTTTCGGGATGATGTGTTCTGATGGGTTTTCATTTCCAGCTGTTTCATCAGCTCAAACCAGTGTCCTTTTCTTAGAAATACAACCCCAAATTGTCAAAGTGTTGTGCAGGGATTTAGCCGTGTGACTCCCATTAACATCAGTAAAAGTCAGGCAGCTAAATCCATGTGCTGTGCTTTGAAAATTTACCCCACAGTGTACATCCCAGGGTGCTGAAAGGATTAAAGTATTATATAGTAAATTCCCTCTTTGAGGTGCAGAAAATAAACAGAACTCTTCTGGTTTGTTCTAAAAGGCTATCTGTGCATGACTGCTGTGCATATGTCTGAACTTAGAAAGGTCTATAAAATATTCCAAATCCAAGCAGAAGCTTGTAAGATACTTTGTATACAGTAAAGCAATTTTGCAAGAGCACCTTAACAATGGAAGAACTGTGAGTTCCCTATTTATTTAAAGCCTGATTCCTGCACCATGTTCACAAGGCAAAAGCTTTCCTCTTTCCTGAGAGACAATGCAACCAGTCACATCCTGCTCAAGGACTGTCACAACCCCCTTGGTCCCAGAAGGTAAAGCTATAATGTCATGTTTATGTCAACTCCAAATTCCCCAATCACCCAAACTGCTTGTTGGCTCACACTTTGTCTCAATTCTAATGTGAGTCAATGAGGTCATTCTATGAGGAATCTCAAGCAGTCAAGATACAGAGAACACAAGAAAGGAAGGACAAAGGCATTCTCACAGGCCTTCTTAGAATCACAGAATCACAGACATTCTTAGAATCATAGAATCATAAAGGTTGTAAAAGACCTCCAAGATCATTGAGTCCAATCTTTGACCAAAGACCACCTTGTCAAACTAAACCATAGCAGTAAGTGCCATGTGAACTCATTTCTTGAATATTTCTGGGGATGGTGACTCTACCAGCTCCTCGGTCTGCCTGTTCTAATTCCTGGCCACCTTTAAGTGTAAAAATTCTTCCTGATGTCCAGCCTGAACTTTCCCTGGTACAGTTTGATGTTATGTCCTCTTGTCCTGTTGTCTGAAAAGAGACCAGCCCCCACCTGGCTTACAGCTTCCTTTCAGAGAGGCTCTCCTCTCAGAGAGTGGTAGAGAACAATATTGATTCAGAGGAGTAAAACACCATTAAAGATATAGATATACACATTGCTTATTGCTCAAGGTGTTACAATTCTGCAGATAGGTGATAGTTTCACTAGAAGTTGCTAAGAAGGACTCATTTAGAAGTATTGTCTTTCTAAGTAAGATACAAATAAGGAAATTTATATATAGAATGGAGTACAAAATGGAAAAGTGTCAGAGGTTCTGATGTCATGTCACTCCAAGTGAAACCAGCATGGAAAGTGTATGTGAGAGCTAAGTAGAAGATCCAGTAGACTGGACAAACTGAAGAATTCTTCAGAATAGAGGGAAAGTCAAAATATTTCTATCCCTAAAGTACTTGTATAAGGCACCTACTGGCAAAAGCTACATGTCATTATATTGTCATCTAGTGTGGAACACAAAGTTCTCAAAAGTTTTTCTGCTGTATATATTGGTCACATTCCCAGCAGGTTTTATAATAAGGGGGCAAAAGCTGTTTTGCGATCTTGGGAGACATTCCTTTAATGCATTATGTCACAGATGTCCATAACTTCACAGAAAAGGGAAAAATCTACCTGCCAGATACAGTGACATCAACTAAAGTTAAAATTGAGACTATGACAGTTAATAATGGAAGCTGGGCAAATTGGTTGTGATGGAGCAGAACATGTAGAAATTTTTGTTATTAAAGCTCTCACACATCTAGTGGACACAAGAGAGCAGGAACTATTCTGAACTGAAAGGATGCCTCAGTCTTCATATGGGAAAAAATTGCAAACTGAGGACAAAGTTATCACAACTGCTTAATTTTTCCTATCACCTTTCATTTCTCCTTTTTTAAAATGATTTAAATTTGAAAGAATTCTAGCTCTAATTAATCATAATATTGATACTCAATTATATCAGGTCATGCCTTTGAAATATAATAAATTACACATTTCTTCCCAAAGGATAAAAGCAACATATAAAGAATTATATTTCCCTGTTTCTACATAACACCTAAATAACACCTAATTAAGTCAAATCTGTGTCAAATACTTTATATCTTCAATGCAAGCACTAGATTTATGTTTTAAAAAAATATTCACAAAAGGGATGATCCAACTCAGGATATTCTGTGATAATCTCTGATAAAAGATCTGAGCAAAAGCTGCTGCAGAGTCACTGGAACACATTACCTGAGGTTTCTGTCTGTCAGCAGGTAGCAGAGGCAGTGATGTGACAAAAGCTGGAGGCTCTTTACAGGTTGGCCAGCCATAGAGCTCATCAGCAAGGGGGATCTTCACTTGCTGCTTTCTGTGGGTCAGTGGCTTTGACTGCCGTAGCAGCAGTTCCATTGGATCTGGAGATTTCCTGAATGGCGAATTGTAGATGCCTGGAATCTGAGCAGAAAATGGGACTTCTTTGACTTAACTCATTTAGATTTCTACATACACTATGAACAAAATCAGACAGTGGCACCTGTTGCGCTTTTAAAAGTAAATCAGCCAAGTTAGGAGAAATAGTTAAGGAGAAATAGAAGAGAATTTTTGGAATATCAAAATCCAATAATTGTTTTTTCCCAACAAAATATCCACGATAAATTCCTGAATAGCTATTACAATGTGTTTAGACTTAACAGCACAAAACATGTAAAAAACAAAAAAATTAGCACAATGATTTCTAAATTGTGACTAAAATAAAAAGGTTCATTTGCCACTGAATTTGATATTTTTTTGATAATTTTTACATCATTGATTGTATGACTAGTGTGGTATAATATAACAACTATTGATACAAAACACATTTCAAATTCTGTTTTAGCAATCTACATCATTAACAATCTGTGAATATCTGACAAGTCAAAATCATGTGACAATCTGTTCCCAAATCATATCTATATATGTAGCTTTTTATCAGTTGTATATAAACAATTCCCCAAAGAGACATATGTGAGTTTACTGAATTAATTATGAACTGTTAAATATAAGAATTCCTTTTCCATATTGCACAAAGCCACTAAATTCTCATAAAACAGATGACATATGATGAAAATATATCAAAATTAATTTAAAGATACTGGGTTACTTTAAAAATAATTATATTTTCTACAAAGGTATACTAAAACTTTTAAAGTAGACTTGCTCAGTTAAAATATATTGTCTTTTGCATTTATCATAATTCAAATAAATAATAATAATAAATTATTACTAATAATTACTAATAAACCTTGAATAAAAGTAGTAGGGAAAGAAATTGGTTTCAAGATGCAGGGAAAGTTAAGGAAAAGAGTAAATGTTTAAAATCTTGTATTGCTCTTTTGGAGCACTACTGAGGACCCATGAGAAAACTGTATAGGGCATCAGCCTCCTAATATAGTATTAAAATCTTGGGGCTGAGAGGACAGAACTCTCCCCAGTGAGCTCCAATGCATTTTTTATTAACATATCCTACTGGGAAGTTCCAGTTTCTTGCGTCAAAAAAATTAAAGAAAGTACATATAAAACAGTGTCTAACACATACTTTTTTAAAAAAAAACAACTTTTTTTAAAAAGTATTCGGCTTATTCAAGATAGTGTTGGGCTATTCAAAATTTTAAAAGCTACATTCTTCATTTGTAAGATGTATGGGTCTAATGACAATTTATTTTGGTCCTCTGTTATTTGTTCCCCTCTTAAGGTATACCCTATACAATCTATTTCAATGATGGGTGAAATGTACAGTGGAAAAGAGAACTTGAATAGAGGTAAGTGGTGGAAACATATGCATGCCAAAAAACCACTGGCGGTTCCTTCAGCTCCTCAGGATGCCAAATGAGAATGGCAGGGATCCATGCTTCAAAGAGCAGACAAGCAGTATCACTGGAGTGAAAGGGAAATTATCTCTATGATCTGTAAAGTCCAGCTGCAACTTAAATTTTTGTTCTGCGGATCTGGCTTGTACTCACATAAACATCCCACAAAGTTACAGATTCTTCTCATGCTGTTATTATTCTCATAGTACTTCATGCATTGTTATATTGCAATTTTCTTATTAGCCCAGTAGAGCTTTGCCTGTGACCACTTGGTTGTCTGTAAGTGCTACATAAAGACAAGTTCCATGCGCTGTCTTGGAATTTACTGCACTCCTCCACAATTGTTGAATGCAGTTACACCATGTAATTTTTACACAAGTTCTCTCAAATATAAAATTCCACAGTCAACATGAATTCCATACAAATGGAATGCATTTGATTCACACAAATAAGATCCCTTACTGGAGATACACAAACCATCTCTATGCCATGGTCATCATACCACTTCACTCATTAGTCCTACCACAGCCTTTGGATAAGCCTACATTGTGCTAAATTAATTTTTTGCCTTCACTATATTGATGACAGTAAATAGAAAAGTAATAACCTTTTTTACATATTTCACTGAACTGCTCACTATGTTGTTTCTTCATTTTTCCACTCCTTCCTACACCACCCATACTCAGCTGTGGAGATTGTGTTCTAGCCATGCCACGAGCGTGCAAAGGTTCCCAGCCCCAGGGAGAGATCCTGCTCTCATGCTATGTGACAATAGCAGTGAAAATTTAAATATTATCCAGATGAGAAACATCTCCATGCTCATCACTGAGAATCAGGGTGATCTGGAAGAAAACACTAAGGCATAATAAACAACTCTCTAAAGTTAGCAGACATGGATTTGTTGATTGGTAGCAAATCCTGATCAGGGATGAGTCTTCCCAAAATTTACAACCCTTTTTAAGCCTTTAAAAAAAAATTAAAAAATTAAAACATGATAAAGAGCAAATTGAGGAGGAAATATTTTTAACTTTTTAACTGAAAAAAAATTATTATTATTTTATTATTTCAATCTACATAACACAGGTTTGGGATTTGGGTTTGTTACTCCAGAGTGTAAAAATACAGTATCTGAAATAATTTAAATATTCTTCCTCTGGAGAATGAAGTGCAAGAAAAACTTAAATTGATGTTCTGTCTAGGTACTTCTTTTAGTTACACTGAGAGATAGTGTAGGTGCCTCAGTGAGTAAAATGGCTTTCTGAAACTGCATTTTGCAATCTCTATTAAAATACTGTGTATATTCTATTTTGTGCTTATTCGATTAAATGTTTGGCAGTAATAAAAAAATATAGTTCATAAAGGGTTCAAACACTGTGAAATGGTACTGAGTATCACCAAGAGCACTAATAAAATTGGCTTTTAGCACTTTTAATGAAGCCAAAAGTACCCATAATAAATGTGGAAATCCATTGATTCCATGTCTTTGGAATTATTATTGCTGAAAAGGTGTCTTAACAAAGAATCATCTTTTGTTGCCCTTTTTTTACATACTCTCAAGTTAAATGGATACAGATATTATACCAACTATGAAAATGGATTTGTAGTTTAGAGAGGCCAACCACACACTAAAAGTTTTTGCTTCTTCTACAGGTAAAACTCTTTGTAAGA
This sequence comes from Passer domesticus, assembly GCF_036417665.1. NCBI lineage: Eukaryota > Metazoa > Chordata > Aves > Passeriformes > Passeridae > Passer > Passer domesticus. The sequence goes on from NC_087476.1 coordinate 87,884,213, forward strand.
TTTGGGTCAAAATTGACTACAAAGTGCATATTTAAATAATGATTTTTCCATCAATCCTCATTAATTACTTTTTTATTATATTTATATTTTTATTATATTTATTTATTTATATATTTTATTATATTTAATTTTTTTATTATATTTATACATTAATTACATTTTAATTATATATGTTGAAGTATTCAACAAGACACATAATAAAGCAATCAATAGAGTTAGTATCTAGACAGATGAAATTAATACTATGCTCTAAATTCCCTAAGGTTTGTGGTAAGGTTAGGCCTAGATTTAAAATTGGTAAAGTTTGGTAGGAGAGACAAGGGGATGAGTTTGAGTCTACTTTCCAGTTTAGATCAATCACTGGAAAAATTGCTTCCATTCTTTTTAAAAAATATCTCTGCAAGTTTTAGGCTTGTTTTTGGAATTTCTTGCACTGTGCAATGTGATGATGAATATCCTATCCATTCTGTCCTCTGCAGGGAGCTGGCAGTCTATAGAAATCTAAGAATTTGGGGGATCAAAGCCTTTGGTACTTAATACATTTGCATATCTTCTTGAGACAAGTACAATGTATTAAAAGCATTACTTCATTTTCTTTCCCTACTTTAATAAAATACTCTCTCAACCACAAAACCACTGTACTTAATACTGCTTTTTCAATAGTAGAAAAGTATCTGTCTTGGAATCCCATACTGTGATTTCAATATTTCCCCCACTATTAGTCTATAAGAAAATATGTAACACTCCAAAATATTACCATACATTACAAAAAAGCACCTCTGGTCTGCAAGGAGAATTACACATTTTTCTGTATCCATGCTCTTCAACACTAAGAAGGGTCTCTGTCAAAGCCAGCTTTCAGGACTTCATTCCCAGGAACAATTTTCTAAAGTGACAAACACTATGGGGAAATCTGTGCTAACTGTTAAAAAAACTTACAGCTGAGTTATTTGCAGTACTGTCATACTAACTTGCACCTCAATAAGACCAAAGAAATCTCAGGAGGAGACTCTGCTAATAGCTTCTTACTGACCTCTTTACATCAGGCCCTTCTGGTGAACAGTGGCCCAGTGGTGAATATGGCAAATGAGTTGTGAAAGCAGAGATATTTTTTTTAAGATGGTGGTTCTGACTTGTCAGGGAAAATTAAAAAAAAAAAAAAAAAAAGAAAGCGTGAGAGAGAGAAATGAGTAATACAATAGATATATTTTCCCCTAGAATTGTCTGCCTCCGACCTTCCATCATGGAAACCCAAGCGTGACCTGGAATATTAATTGCGTCAGGTCAAGCATACTGGCAAATGTACCATTTGTTACGCAGTCATCCTTAGCATTACATTAATATTTTGAATCCTTCTGCATTTCTAATACTCTATCATTTCCTCCCAGTCATTTTGTTATTCTTATAATTAATGCTCAAATATAAAGGAAGAAAAAATCATAAGGAAAGAAATACTAATTTAATAAACATTATCAAGGAAAGATTTAGGGATTTTATAGTCTGAATTGCTTCCACCACTAATGCTGTATTTACTCAGTACTAAAGAATATCCATTTTGGTCTTTTCCTGTTTGTTTATCACTTCAATACAGAGAGCAAGAGTTAACTCTTTCTGTCCAAATTATTTTTTTTCCAGAATAAAAGAAGAAAATTATTAAGGAATTGCCTTGAAAGCTAAACTATGAATTAAGGCAGCAGCAAAAGAAATTGAAAGAATGAAGAGAGAAAGGAAAGAAAAAGGTGCAGATAGAAGGGGAAAAACAAGGGTGTGTTGATATGCTGGACAGCTCATCAGAAAGATAGGTGATCCCAAGTGGCATAATAAATCCTGAGCAGTTTAGATTCTGCAACTTCAATTTTTTAATTAATTATTTATTAGTCTTCTTTCCTACTTCTTGGCTGAGCTTTTGAAGTCTATGTAAAAACTGCAGACCAAATAAGTTCTAAGATATAGGATAGCTATTGTGCTGCAAATAATAACACACATGCAAAATGAAAAATTGACAAAGTTGAGGTGAAGATAGATTGCAAGGATTAAATCAATAGAAAGTGTATTCTGATCTATTTACATATTTTTACTGTAACTTAACTAAGCAATAATAAAGATGTGCTCTGTTCTAATTACTTTTTCATGTCAACTCTGAATGACTGAAATAATCAACATATATCATGAATATAAATGTTTAATTTAACAGTCATTTAATCTTGAAAAAAACAGCTTTGAGGGAGGAAGCTTGTACAAGTGGTTATCACAGTAAGGACCTAAATAAAGTGCTACTTTTTCACTCTGGTCTTTTAATGAGGAGTTAAATGAGAAAGAAAATACTCCAACAAAATAGGGACTTAACTTGAAAATCCTTTCTTGCTCCATTGTAATTTGTAAAAAAACCTAAGCAAGCTGAGAAGAGAGGTAAGAGATCTTTAAAAGCCATAAAAGTAAAAGCATGAAGGAGAGCTGTGAATGAAATATTTGCTAGAGATGAGATTGCTGAATCAACACTGACCAGTGCACTTCATCATAATTATCAGGACATACTACTGCCAGGGGATTTATAAAAATCCCACTCAGCAAATAATTGCCCTGCTGTTAGGAGATAGTCAGAGTGTTAACACACTGTCACAGTCCAGCGTTTAGTAAGATATTCAACATTCAATTACTCTTGCTGAGAACTAAAAGGAAACATGATCATTTCTCAGCTACTGCAGTTATGCTTCCACATGAATTCCAGTGAACAATCCTGTTAATCCCCAGATATAGTTTCTCTAGCAAGGAAAAGAAATACCTTCAACATTAACGATTCACAAGGAAATAAGTGTTTATATAACGCTGCAAATATGTCTGTTAAAAGAAGGAATTTTAAATTTCTAAATAACCAGATTTTTACAGACTTCCAGAATATTTCATATTTAGTGAAAATAAAATGCCAAGACTTTATATGAGAATTGTTTAAGAAAGAATACCTATAAAAAAATCTGTAAACACTGTTCTAGCAACAAGTATAGTAAGACTATGTCCATGAATTCAAATTTGAAACATCAAAATATTTAAGCTTCAGTAGAATGTATCCTACTAGCAACAATCTGCAATTCTTTAACTAATGTAAACAGAGTTTTATATTAACAATTAAGAAATACATTGTAAAGTTTATGCAGATGTTAGGAAAAATACCGTAGTATGGTTTAACATTCTGGTTTGAGATAAAACATCTTTACTATGCCTGACAATAGGAAGAATTTCACCCAGCTTATAAATGTAGGTCCATTCTCACTGAGCTAATGCTACTCCTCAGACCTGATCCTCTAATCCCTGAAAAATACTCTCAGGAATTTAATCTAAATAAGAACCAGAGGACCAAGCCTGTTATTGCCACTAAGGTATTTTACCTTTCTTTGAGATACTGCCTTTATGAAGAGACTGAAGAATTCATAAATGAGTGATGAATGGTGTATTTTCTTTCAAGTAGGATTAATTATCTGTCTTCTGCTTAATATATATTCTGTTTAAATAGAGTAATTGAAACATTAATTATTGTTATTCTGCCTTCAGAAAACTTGGCTCAGTCCTTTTAATCTGTAAAATGTTAGCTTGATATCAAAATAATTGTGCAATCACAGCTTAAATGCACTTGTATAAGTAAACAGCAACTTTATGGACTGTACAGTAAGGTCTTAAGGAAATATTCAAGTCCAGTATCCTGGCCACAGACCATAATACCAACCTCTAAACATGCAAGGCACAAAGTTCAATTGCAGGAAACAACACTGCAATTGAGTCTCCAAACAGGTATCAAGTGCTTGGTCATTTAGGCATCAAGACAAAAGAGAAACATTATCTTAGTTTTCTGCATGAAATATTGTGGCACAATATCCAAAACACAGTAGCCCAGCAGATACAGATACATCCCAAAAAAGCATCCACCTTTCATTGTCTCTCTGACTGAGGCTTACTCTGTCAAATCTAATTCTTATGCAGGCTCTTGATGACTTGACTAGATCAGGGATAATAACTTGAATGAGTGAGTGATGGCATGGGAAACAATACTCTTATGATGAAGAAACAATACAGGGACAGCAAATTCAAAGTTCTCTTGCTGTCTTCTCATTTGACCTCTGACTTCAAAACAAGCAGAAAAATACAAATTAATTGCTGAATGGCTTTATTTTAAAAATAGGAATGGGAAATTCCATTTATTGTTATAATTTTCTCTTTAAGAAGTGCTAGGCTGAATATAGGATACCCTACAAAATATAAGAATCTCTGAAAAGAAACCTGCTTCTATAACCACCTTGAATTAGTGGGAATTAAAGAACTTAGTCTGAAAAATAATCTCTGAAAGTGAATTTATTCTTGTGTGTCTCAATAACTGCCTGTAAACACACACACAGTATTGAGGCTAAAATTATTTATCTTGTGAGAAGTTTTCAGAGCCTTAAAATACATATGCAATATTACTTACATCTTTAAAATTAAAATTCCATCCATTGTCATAATGGAAAACAATAACTTTCTACAAAAAAAAAAAATCTCCTTGCAATTCACTCTTTTCTAACTGGATTGAGAAAAATCCTTATAATTATACCACTTAGACTCTTGTAATTTGTAACATCAGAAGTTACCTGCAACAACATACCAGAAGAGAGGAGAAGCTCTTTCTATCAGGTAAAGATGGAAATAATATGGAGATTTCCTTTGTCAAGGACATAATTGCTAAATAGAGAATTGTTTTACTCCTGAAAACTGCATAGGTGCAACCAAAACAATGTAACATTCTTGTGCCTTATGTCTGTTGCATTGTGCTTACATGTGAGTATTCCCTCACAAACATATATGCTGACAGATTTATTAAACAATTTGCTGTAGCAAACCTATGGGATTAAGCAATGAGTAAAAACTCAGAATGTGGCAGAATGTTTACATTACAGAATGTTTACAGCAAAGCAGACTGCAATCAGACCAATAAACAATGAGGGGGAGGTTTAATGAACAGTCGTAGTATTGTATAGGGAAAGAATAATCAGGGAACAGAACTATGTTAGTCTGACTACTAAAGGTAGTCAGAAATTAGTAGAAAAGAGTGAAATAATCAGAAAAAGACCCCCAAAGATGAGGACTTTATTAAAAGATTGTTAAAATGGAAAAACTGAAAGCAAAGCAAACAACAGATAGAGGGAGATGTACAGTGTTTATGATGTCCCTTGCAGGACTGACACAATTCCCAAATTAACAGTATATATTAGATACTAAACAAAGCACTGAATATTGATAAACAGTGGAAGTTAACAAAATAACTTTACCATTATGCTATTCTGTTACCTAAGAGCTGAAAAACAAAAGAACTGGTGTGTGCATCACTCATCTTGAAGTCTCATTAAAGCAAGGATACCATCAGTGCCACTTCTTAATCAACAGGAAGGTTTGCTATTGAGACATGCATGGTATTTTATCTTCATGACTTCTCCCATGTCATTCCTAACCTCTCTTTTATGCAATTATCTCTTACTTAGCATGTACTTCTCCTAATATAACAGGAGAAAAAAATTACCTGAGCAAGACCATAGCTCACACCAACTTGGTTAAATACCAGATGCATCAACCAAATTTAAACCAGTAACTTTCAAGAATATCAGTGGAGTTCCATCATTTCTGAATGCAGCTTTGTGAACTATTTAGCTGATGTTGTGCTGCACTGTGATTTCCTTGCAGTATAGATTCTTTCTTAAATGTTTTTACCATATCCTACAAACAGCCAGCATTCAATATATATCTCATTCTTACTGGTTTTCTGACCCTGTAGCAATCCAACCCTTTTTCCACCCCAGTTGATGGTAATACACAAAATGTGGTCATGTTTCTCTAAGATCTCAGCATGTACACTTTTTGATAGATCACACAGCTTTTCCTTTAAACTCTGCCATTAATCCTACCCACAGGCATTGAGTACAAAGTTTGTTGTCTACAAAAAATCCACACAAATAGGGATTATGCAATTCAGATACTGAAAAAGACCAGTTAAATGCAGGGACCTTCTAGCTAGTGGATTTTTAAATTCCTAAGGCTGAAATGCTCAATGTTATAATACATGGTAGATACAGAGATGTCACTCTGATATAATATCAAGCTTTGTGCGATATGGCTAGTAAGAAGCTATTTAGAAGAAGCTCTGAGAAATATTTCCATATCTACTGGGACATACCTTTAAAAACTAAGCTTGCATAGGATCAATCATAAAACAGCACTCAAACTATACATTTTATTGTGTGTTAAGCTCTTTCTAATTAGAGGTGAATTTTTTGTATAAACTTTCATTTCTTTGAACAGTTAACCAGTTATCAAAAAAATTAAAATTATTTTATAGCAGGAAGCCTTTAGGCAAAATAGAGTTTACAATACTGTCACAGATAATGCTTAAAAGTTCATTCACTGACTTTCTTTAAGGAATAGGAAGTGAGTATCTTGTTTTCTAGGTGGTGGGCCAAAAGGAGAAATTATTGATTGGAAATACTTTCACTTGCCACTTGTGCTAGGCTGAGACTTCAGAGAAGAGTGGATGGGAGGGAAGTACTGTTTACTGACACCGGGAAGAAACACATGTGAAATGCACATCCGAAATGCACATCCATGCATTTTGCATAGGAAATAGGTTATGGTGTCAGCAGACAGCACTTCTTCCATCCTCTAACCACAGTTACCCATTTCTGGGCATGAAGATCACCACGCTTTACAGTCTTAGTTTTAGCTTTGACTGTACTTGTCCTCCCTTGGGAGATAACCACTATTTCCTAGAGAACAAAAATGTCTGAAAAAAAAAAGAGCAAAACTGGAAAATCTGTGGAAGCTGTGAGGTTTGTCACTAAATTTTTTTGGCAGTAGGTGCCCCAAATAGATTCTGGAGGTATATTTTGGCTTTCAGCTCTTTCCCTCTTTTTTACATCACCATGATAGTGTGTTGAGCAGCAGGATTACAGTTCTGTGTCCTCAAGATCAGTTATCCCAAAGGGCAAGAGCTGGACTCAGATTCTAAGAGAAGCAGAGATTTTTGATTTTGTGTGCAAATCACTTAAAGGTCATTTCTGGAATTTCGAGGTGGCGTTCAGGTACAACATCTTTCAGAATCACAAACAGCTCAGTTACTGGCTTCTTTCAGTTTACCTTACTTTGTCCTTCTTTCTGACAGAAACACTGAGCAACGTGAACTGAGATCCCTTCCAAGTGAACTGAGATGGTGTGGACAGTGCCTCATGAGGCACAAGATTGGAACGATTTTCCTAGAGTGAATGCCTGTAAATAGACTGGTACATCTGACTTCCAATGGGAAGTGAATATGAGGAAAGCTTGCTGATCAAACATACCTGTCACAAGTACTGTCAGAAGGATGTAATGCAAATTGTGAACCCTTTGGAAACCATATTTTATAAAAACAAAACGCTGCAGCATGAAGTGCTTCACATACAAGTCCAATTTAAATGTAGCTGAAAGCCTGCCTGAGAACTAAGAAAGCTCACCCTCTTCTCTTCAATTTAAAGAGGATTTTTCTTTGTACAAGCTTTGGAAAGTACTCAGAAACATCTGACTACTTGGCAGAGAAACGATCAGTGGATATTAAACACCCATGGATAGGTGGGGATGTTCATGGATTGGGGCACCTAGAATAAAAAAAAATTTACTATTTTAGCTCATCTTCAAGAGGTATTAATACTTATAATGAATGATAATTTCATCCCCTGAATGTTTTAGAGACAGGATAATAAAATTACAACAGTAAAGAAGGAAGAAATAAAATGTAAAAGGTAAGAGCTAATTCATTCTTCATGCTAGATCAGTCCTTGGCCTTTCCTGAACAGACACTGCCAATAGTAACAAATTATGTATAATTATTTTGTGATGTGGACTGTTCACTCAGGACTAAGCTCAAATGACCAAACTTGCAACCTTGTCTCTTAAACTGTGGATCTGAAGATCAAAGGCTAGGGCTTTATCCACTGAGTCCTCACCTTTATAAGAATAAAACTGCCAGCTGTCCAGAGACAGAGTGGATGTCAAACAGTGTCATTTTAGACCAATTGTTTTCCAAGTTCTTACAGGACAGCACATTACGTTAGAGGCATATTAATCAGTTGTGTCTCCTGAATATTCATTAACCTGCTTCAGGAAGGATTTTGTGGCCTTTTTTCTTTCTCACTTAGAACGTTAGACATTTAGTCCTGAATAATTGCAGCAACTTCAACAGAATTAACTCCTTATTTCCAGTAATGTGAAAAGGGGATAAAGGCAGTCAGTGTAATATTTATAAATTGCCACCTCTGTAGACAGGAAAAATTCAATATAAGACTACTTTAGCATTGAATAGAATTTGAATTTAAAATATTTTACTCTAGGAACAGACAAATGCTAAATAAATATGGAAAAATTATAAATAAATACGGAAACATTTGATAGAAGTGATATTTTGAGATCTACAGTAAATACAGAGAATCAAAATGAAACTGTTCATAGAAACAACAGAGGTTTTTACTTCCTTTATATTCAAAAGCCCTAATACAGAATTCAGAGAAGTTTGCTAAATGGTTACCATTCAGCTAAAATGGAATTGCTTATGGAGGTACACAGAGAGAGTAAAAATGGAAAAACTTGATTCTCATTGCTGATATTAGGACTTTTCACTGTTACTCATTTGAGAGTAACTCATAGCAAACATTTCCTTCCCCCTTACAGAACATTATTGTCAAGGTGGGGTTTTGGGCCTTTTTTTTAAATGTTTTCTATAATGCTAATCTATTAAAGGGTTACTTTCTCACATATTTATATCTCCCTGGAAAGGATCATCTCATTCAAGACTATTTCTATTCAAAATACTTTCATATTTTACAGTGCCAACTATAATATCCTTACAAGTCATTCTTTACAAAGTATTATTTCAATGGGAATAAATGTGGGCCAATATCAGCCACATACTAGCCTTGATTCAACAGACAGATGATGACACACTCAAGCAAGCACTGAAAACCAAACTACTGTAATCCAAAAAGAGAACTCATGTCTTGCTGCTAAAAGGACTGCCACAGTTTCTAAAACTTTTACAATGAAAAGGGCCTATATTATACATGGACTTTGCTCTTCCCTTGCAGGTCTAAATTACCAGGATCTTATGAGCAGTATCTGTTCACAAACTGCGCAAGGACATCAGAAAAAACTGTCACCTTGCTAAAGAGGGCTGAAAAATTATGGACTTCAGTGTTGCTCAGAGTGGCAGAGGCAATCCCCAGAACCAGATGAAATTGTGGAGAAAGAATAGGCCACTTCACAGTTGCATATTCTCCTGTGACGGAATATCAGAGACAGCAAAGCTGTGAAATGAACATGCATGGGCAAAACAACACTGCAAGGGGAATGAGAGAAGCTGATCTTCCAACGAAGCACAACTTGAGAGCTTGTGTTAGTGCCAGATCTCTTAACCCACTCTCCCTGTGTAGGTTATTCCTTCTCTGGGTATTAAGAGAGGCAGGAATTGAAGGAATATGGAGGCAAAAAATGAGCATCTAAATATTACAAAAATAGGAAGTTGCACAGCTAAGAACTACAAGTCCTTCAACTACTGTTTGCTGGAAACTGAGAGAGTATTCTTGACAGTAATTATATTGCCCCATTGCTCCATTTTATTCCTCTACCCTAGGCCGTGCTGTTGGCCACTGTCAAAGATAGGATGCTTGGCAGAGAAGCCTTAAGTCTGACTCAGTCAGGTCTTCTAATTAGGGGCTAACAGAAAGAAGATGCTATACAAAAGTCAAGAGTAGACATACACACATAACAGCATGATTAATTGTTTAAGGTCTCAATAGTTAAAGAATTCAGATAGAACAGAAGCTCCCAGAGAACAGAGGAGCAGCATTAGCTCATCTACTCTCAGCATGATTTATCACAGAGCAGGAAGTCCAGCTTTAGAAGAGAGGCTGCGACTCAGTCCAATAGCCACAGCAATGATAAGCTTAAGTGAGGCATGTATAACATCCCACTATTAACAATGTACATGTTGTTCAATTGTGTGACAAAGCTCTCAAGATTTTGCAGATCAAAAGAAATTTGGCTTCCTGGACTAGTTGTACATTTATTTTGTGTGACAAAAAGTAATTGTGTTTATCTGTTTAGAAACAGAAGTAATGGAGAAAAGAGAAACTAAAACTCTTTTACCTCATCAAGTACTGTTTGCTCTACAGTAAAAAACTATAAAGGGGAAAAATCTGTTGCTCTGCTGATTCTCTAATCCTCTCCTCAATGACAGGAGAAAATGTAATAGCAGAAGACCTTTTCAGCTGTGGCACTTGGAACACTGTTTCCACAGGGCTCTTCTGAACTCAATACTTTACAGGACACCGCTTCTGCTCCATATTTCAGTTACCACTGGTTTCTTCTCTCCATCCCACTGTGGACTTGCAGGTGCTGCTCAGCTGCTCCCACTCACAGAATCACTTCAGCATTGCTGCTTGCTCTGTCAGCAGATACTGAAAACAACACAGGTCTGCATTCTAGCTTGATACTGGATCTCCAGATTTAGACTGTCATACTCCTAACTCTCATCACCATTGTAAGACAAAAACCAACTACAAAATTTCTTGAAAGGCTGCAAATACCAATGACAGGAATCATGCAACCACATATTTCAACACAAGTGGGCTCTTCATCCCCATTTCTGCTAAGCACCATGAATATATTAAGTGCTTTTCTCCATTGTTGACTTTAAAGGTCATTTGTCAGCGCTTGGCAGGGGATGGCCCTCACTACAAATGCTGGCCTTGAAAATATGACAAAGAGCAGAAGTAAGAACCTGTTCAATTACAGTGAATTTCTTGTTAATACAGAAAGAGGGATATAGAATCATAATCTGCATAGGTAAACATGTTTATAAGGGAAAACCACATTTAATAAGTAGTTTATTTATTAATGATAATTTGGGGGAAAAGAAGGTCATTACCACTGTAGTGGAAATACGATACTGTGATTCTGGACTAATAAAAATTTTTTTTAAGTTTCATAACTCAATAAGAAATCACAATTCAGTTAATGATAAAACAGGTAAAAATTATGAAAACAAATTTTGCTACCAACAGGAAATTATAAGAAATATTCTTAACTAAGACAAATACTTGTTAAATATATCATTTTTATGATGTTCATCATAAAGCAAAAATTTATCAGCCCGATAAGGTAAAAAAATGCTTAAGACAAAGATTGTGTTTTACAAAAATTTTAAAACCTGAAATACAGAGAATCCTATTTTTAAAATTGAATTTGGTTTTGAAGTCACAAAGTTGCCACCACATAGAATTATTCCTTGCTGTATTTTACCTAGGAATCTCTTGCACTGAGCAACCAGAAAGTGGTTTTTCTTTATAAAGTAACATTTTAGGAAGGAAATAAATGCTTGAATAACAAGTTAATTCATTAAAAGGACTAAACACTAAATTAATCATAGGCCGTGCTATTACATCCATACCTGACATCCCTGTACATTCCTGACACATTCTTCAGCTTTACCTCTTGAAAGTAAAACATTGTTAACAATTAGGAATGGGCACACCCGTTTATAGATAAAGATATAGATATAGATAAAGATACAAATATAGATATATAGATACATAAACACACTTCTGAGATGTTTTCTGAGATGTTTCTGAGATGTTGTGGTCTTCAGCTTGGGAGAGAAGAATGTAAATTGACATGCCTTTCTTAATAAAAATTGAGGAGCAACAACTCCTAAATTCTTTTCTGTCAACAAGTAAATCCCCTTTTCTCACCCATTTTGCCTGTATTCAAACAAAAATATTCCAAACCATAGGACATATTTGAAACAATTAATGCAAATAGAGATTTTTCAATGCTGTCCATACAACCCGCCTGAACACCTGCAGCCTTGATGCACAAGGTGGCTCAGCTCCATCGCTGAATCTCAGTGCGTATGGCAGGAAGGGGAGGAGAACCGAACTTTGGCAAGTCATCTCTATAACTTACTGGGCTTTAGGTAATGCATGACTCTACAATAAATCCAGCTTATTAATGTCCTCTTTTCATTTGCTATGTATCCTGCTTACAAATGATATGTTTTCCTAACTCACTCAAAAGTGTTGACTTTTGCTGCCTGTTTCTACTGAGACATGAATGGTCCTTGCTCAGTAATCCAGTTAATTGTTGCTTGAAAACAGCAAGATGTAGCTGTAGCCAGGACAGAAAACCAGACATTTAGAGACTGAAATGTCAGGCACAAAACATTAAACCAGTAAATTCTGCATGGAAATAATTTGCCCTGTATCTTACCAAGATACCGAATTCTACAACTATGTGGACTTGCGGAATACAGACCTCACAGTAAGCAAACTTCAAATATATCTTTGATGGTTTTCAAGTTGTCTGTAGGTTCAGCATTGTTTTACATTTACTTATGTTTTGAAATACTACCTGCAAAAAAGACAGCTCTTGGAGCTCAATTCTCTCATAAAGAAAAACTTCTGTGGGCTCTGAGTCTCAGTATTCACAAACTATCTGAGCAAGCAAAACCAAGAATTTTTTTTGTTCTGCTAGCTAAAAACACTGCTAGCTAAATTCTAATTCTGTAGAATTAGTAACCAAAATTCATCAGAACATAACAGTTACTGCTGCCCTCTACAAGCAGTTCTCCATGGCTGAAATGGGGAACTACTTGCCATTCCTTAAAAAGTGTTTCAGCTTGCAAAGCCTGTATCATTGGAGGTGAACTGGCTTACTAAAATCTTACTAGACCACAAGTCACTCCATGTCTCCAACCTGACAACTTTTGTGCTCCAGGTAAGCATATTAAATGCATGTGTTTATATAAATTGACTATTCAAAACAGGAATTCACAATTTTCTATAGTTTAAAACAATGTAAAACACTGTGCAGATTATTCTTAATATCCTAGATCTACATGGGAAAAAAAAATTATAATGAGCTAATCCAAGTCATTAACTAGCTTCCTTGTCTAATAGCCATTGAGAAAACTTTTTATGCTATTTTTTACTTATATTATACTATGCTTAAAAAAAATAAATACTTAAACATAGTTTACACATTGAGTTTTCATAATTGAGTTCCAGTTAATCAAACCACATTTCTATCTACAAGATATATCACAAATAATTCCTAAGCAGAAGGGAAGATTAAATATTTTGTCATTAAGTGTAACTTAATGCATTCTTTAGGATTAGCAGTTCTTAAACACAGATTATGACTAACAACTTCAAAAAAGCAAGCATTTAGTTCATACTAATATTTCACATTAATTCCATTTCTGTACAAAGACCAATCAGCCACTAAACACTTATGGAGGCAAAATCCTTTTATTTTTTAATGAAGGTTTACAAGAGGAGACTAAAAAAAAAGGCAAACCCACAAGCTTTACCAATCATATCAAATTTATGTAAGATATATCTACTGGCATGTTTACCTGTCTGTTTAAAGTAGCTTCCATAAGAAAGTTTGGAATAATATACCAGTAATACTGATACAAAATGAATTAATAATAAATGTTAACATGTATTAGGCATTTTTGAGTGAAAACAATCATGCTAAATAAGCTGATTCAGGGAGTTCTAAAAAAAGCTTTAACTGAAAACCCGACATTTACAATCTCTCCTAAAAACAAGCAGAACACTACACCAACCTAAGCATTAGCTCAATTAAAAAAGGGGGAAAAAATGAAATCCCTTCTCAGCTTAATAACTTGTTAGTTCTTGACAAGTGCAACAACACAACAATAAGCCAGTCAAAATGAGTTTTTAAAGCGAGGTTATGCCCTTCATGTTGTGTTATCACAGTGGCAGATCAAACTGCTGACTTGGACTCTTTCTGCCAGCAGTGCTGATGCTGCCTGTATGAGCTACTGTCACAGAATAGTCATGGTACCTGCTCTTGCCTATAGAAAAGCACTAAATTGAACTCGAAGTAGTGTCTTTGTGATATCTTTTCAACAAGTCATGTCCCATTCAGCCTGCTAGTTTATCTCTGTCAGGCTGGGGGCCCAAGTGGTTTGCATGAGCTGTCAGGGACAGGTCTACCAACCTGCTCAGTGCTAAGGAGGTAATGCATCTTTTGGGCTTGGTATTTCTTTTCCTTTTCTTTCTTTTCCAGGTCTTTCATTTTCTCTTCATTTTCCTTCATTTCTGCATACTTTTGAAGTTCATGCCTGTAATAAAATAAATCTGCTAACTATATTATAACAACAAAAGACATGCTAGTCTTTTAGTTTACTTTAACCCTTTCATAGCTTCACAGTGTTTTGTTCTTATACTTTAGCAATATACTGAAACCACTGGAATGTAAAATTACTGTTCTTCCAGTTCCACAGCAGCAGGATTTTACATGGATATAACTAAGAAAAAACAGGATTAAAAGGATCAAAATTAGGAGCAGTATATAGGTTCACATTGCTTACAGCTTGATAAAATAGTATTCATGTAAGTCCTTTCATTTTCCTCTAAGTAGGTTCACATTGCTTACAGCTTGATAAAATAGTATTCATGTATGTCCTTTCATTTTCCTCTAAGTGTCATTTTACTCTGAATTTCTTTAAGTGGAAACTATTATAATAAAAATACAGGTTGTTCACTTATGTTTCAGCTAGTGCCTTGCAACACCTCCTGATCTGCAGAGAGGTGAGATTTTACGGAATGAGAGAGGATAACAGACATGGGATAGGACATGATATTCAGTTCTGGATCTTTGAGTAAGGATGAGAAAATAGGCACAGAGGAAAATGGGATGGGAACCTTTCATGCATACATTGTCCTTGGGAGGAGTTTCTGTGACATTGGGCTCCTCGCATGGGTCATTTCTGCTCTGGTTTGATGAGAGCTATAGAGGCCACCACAAGAACCAGGAAGTGAACTGCTTAATGAAGCACTGCACAACAGAGGTATGCAAACACAGAGAGCCACCTAAACATGTGAGTCTGTGCAGAAAACCCTTTCATCATAAAAGAAATATGGAACTATACCTAACACCAGGTTTCAAAGAATGGAGAAAACTCATTATTTCAACTGAATGTTTACAGGAAAACTTGAACAGAAAATGGGCATAGATTTCCAAATAGATGTGCTTTTTTTCCACAGAGCCAGGCTCGCCATAAATTATGCAAACAGTAGAGTGAATTAATGTTCTATAAGAAACAAAATTCTATGCTATTGTGCACAGTGCATGTGTATAGATTTTTTTGACCCAGTTAAAAAAGGTTAGTTTGATTAACATTTGTTAATTTTGTTATTACAAAATGGCTAGTTCAAATTAACCTGTGTGCCAAAGAAACGAAGCATATTCAGCCAAGCATTTAGATTGCCAAAAATTTAATTAGGTGAGTAAATTCTAGTCTTTATGCTTTCTAGTATGTTTATATACAATAAAATAAAAAAGGAAAAAAATTATTCACATACCTAAATATTCATAATTCAAATTTTCCTGCAAAACAGATTATTTAGAAAGGTCTACATTAATAGTCTCAGTTGTTTCAATGAGTACCAAATAAGACACTCTGAGGACATGGGTGAAATCATGTCAAAATATGCACATGGGTAAGTTTGCTGATATGAATAACCACATGGAAAAGTCATATTGCTCCCAAAAGTGTTTTTTAAGGTTGTGACTCAGCCTTACACTTAATATTTAAATTATCATTAAATTAGGTCATCAAAATATATGAAAGAGCAATGATTGGTTTAAAAATATGAAGACTTTGACATCACATTCTTAAATACAAATTGAAGTGTAGAACTTATAGTATCTCATGCTATCTTTCAAGATTTTATCAATTAAAATAAGTAAAATATTAAGTAATTAAATATTTTATTTCAACTGTAAAAGAAAAAATAGAATTTAAAGGAAATACAGATCAGAAAAGATGCACAGGTATTTTTGCATCTCTGAAAATATTGTTGCAGTTTACTGTTAAAGGCTGCTAATACAATATTTCATACAAGGTTACTTATGAAGCACACTGACGTTTAAAAATCACCATGCTATGCTTTTGCAGCAGTGTAATTTTTTTCCAACATAAGATTAAATTGCAAAATAAATGAATTACTTAGAGTGGCATGGCCCCCATTTTGCCACCCTTCTCTTGAAAATTGCTTATTAATATGAAAAAAGAAGTTGGAAAATAGCCTGTTTTACTTTATGCATAGCGTTCTGGGGCCTCAAAGCCTGCAGAGCCAGAGTAGCTGAACATTTTAGATTGTGTTGGCAAGCAGGGACGATGACCTTTCTGACCTGCATCTCAAGGCTATTATTAATCGCTAAGTAACCTGGTAAAGCCAAACAAATTTGTTTCCATTGAAAGGATCTCTATCTGTGTCTGAGAATTTGTGCTGTACCAAACAAACCTCATTAACTGTGTCCAGTTTTGACAAAGAACTAGGAGTTGGAGAGATTTGTGACCTTTCTTTGTCCTCAAGGTACAGATTTCAGAGTCACTACATGTAGGTACATAAGCATTTTTTACTAGGAAACTCTTTGTTCTATATCCATAAATCACAAACAAATGAATAAATAGACAATACATATAGCATCAACTTTGTTCTTTTATTTTATGCCTCTTCACCTTCAATATCAGAGTGTATGATCTGTGGTTTACATATTTCATACTATTCCTCTTTGATTACAGAGCCTTCTATTCAGCTTTAGTGCCTCTATCTACAACTGGTGAAATAATAATCAAAATATTACTACAGTCCATTCATGTTCTTATATACTGAGGTACCTCTTCCTAACAGTGAATATTGAAGCTTTTTGATTTAGAACACAACTGGTGATAAAAACCCACAAATAATGTCAAAAATATAGATTTGTACTGCAGAAATAATGATGCAAAATGTTTCCCATTGTCATCAGTCAGAATTTATCAGATTTCTTTGAATGAATTATTAATAATCATTACTTGCTGTAATTAAATTAAGTCTAAAATACTTGTTGAAGTTCCATGTAATTCATGATCTTTTTAGACAGTGTTATCATGATGATCATTCCTGATTATCACATACCCTCTGTAACATTTGTACCATAATCCATGTAAAAGTTTGAGATTTTTTAAGCAGTTACAAATAATTTTCAGCATACTTTTGCAGCAGACACATTTTGTCAGTTGTTCTAAAATATCTCTATCAGGCATTATACTGCCCTGTACAGTTGTACAGAACATGCAGGCAATTCTGACATAGGGATAATAGCTCCCAGGATGATTCCCTCCTGAGAGGCAATACAAAATAAGTGGTATGTAGCAGTCCAAACATTGCTTGACAGGAAACACTGATGTTTTAGCATAAATATAGATTTATTTTCAAGCCATTAGAACCTGAAACTTTCATCTCTTTTAACATATTTTCAAGCATTTGAAAAGGAGCAACAAAAGCAGAGAATCTAAAGCAGTTAGATACAAATATTCTATTTCACACATTAGCAGATTAATACTAACATGTCATGAACTGTGCAGGGGTTTCACTGCTGCCATACAGAATAATGTGTAGAAGGATAAGTGATACTAATGACATAAACTTAACCTTCCAAATGCTTACTTAAAACTAAACTAAACTTAACCTTCTACATGGCTTACATGGAAATGTGTCCACTGGGAAGTTACATGCTTGGGCTCTTCTACATGTACACCTTTCCAGAGAAAATAAATCCAAATTCTATTAAAGTCAATAGCAAATCAGTGGAAATTAAATTATTTTTGGATTAAATCAGTACGCTTCCTGCTAGTCCTCTCTTTGTTTGCAAATATGATGGGTTCACTGAGCAATCTTTTCTTGGGATATATGTATCATCTCTGTGACATTATGAATACTAGCTGTGATACGTGAAACTGTGGATTCTGGACCAATTTTGCATCCGGATGGACCTTTCCCAGTTCAGTGTGAAGTGGGAGAAGGCAAATTGTTTGACCTGCTTTTTTAAAGCTTCAATATATTTTGCAGGAGAAAAAGAGTTCAGTAAATGAAAAACATGTTTTAGGATATTTGATAATCTTGTTCTAATTTTGTAAGCAATCTGTCTGTTGCATAGTTCATAGCTGGAAAAGTACTGCTTATTAAAAGCTCAAAAAATTAAGTAATTATTTTAGCACATAATCTTTTATTTGTCTTAAAGCCTATCTCAATATATTAACAGCATCTATTGTATCTTCCTACAAACCTGGCTCTCCATATAAGTTTAGTCCAATCAGACCTTCTTCCACATACATTTGTATTGCTTTGTAGGAATAGCTTTGTAGGAGAATTATGTGGATATTTTAACAAATGTAATGTCTTATCATGATCTGAAAATTATTGAAAAAATCAGAAAAATATCAATGGTTTACTATGGCAAGTTCAGGATGCTTTTTTTTACCAAAATCATGAATATACTGGCTAACACAAAGTGTGTTGTCCTTGTCATAGGGAATGTTTCATGCTTTTGAAAATAGGCAAAGGATTATCAACACATGCTCAAAACCCACAATTAAAAATGATCTTGTGTAACAAATCTGTTAAGTACCTACTGAATTGTTAATGATAAAATTACTTGCTCTCTATAGTTTGAAAATAAAAGGAATTCATCTGACAAGGTAACTTATTGTTATTCTGATTCTTCATTATGCAGTATGCAATGGTGTTGATTCCTGCTATGAGATGCAAATTCAGTTGACAGTGCTCCTGCTGTCTGTATAAAGGTTAAAAATACACATATAATATTGTTCCTGGCACTTTTGGAAAGGTCTTCAAGAGATGATTTCAGTAATATACAGATTTTAATAATTCTGCATAGAACTTCATCATTTTACAAATCACACTGACCTATATTTATTAAGCTTATCAAACTATTGCATTCTGTTTGAATTTCCATTGGTATTCTGTGGTTCTTTGGCCAAATAATATTACAAAATTATTATATTAACTAAAGGAAAAGGCATCAAATAAAAACCAATAATCAGTATAGTTGCCTAGAGTATCAAGAAAAAGTATTAAGTTATTGTGATTTTAAACAGTTCAGACACCAAATAATAAAATTCCTGCAACAGAAGCAGTAGGCAACCTTAGCATACAAGGAGATAACCTAAATGTATTTAATCTTCCAGACTATATATCATTCTCCCGGCTCAAATACAGATTATGGAAGGTAAAATAAAATTAGTGAGACAATAATTTTTGGTATACCACTACATGCCACTCATGTTAACATCACATTGGTGTAGGTGAGGATGGAATATAACTTTCCACAATAATATTGTTTGCCTTAATCGATTAAATTTGGGAAAACAATGAAATATATCTATAGACCAGCCTAGGATGTAAAAATAGTTTAGAGAACTCTGTACTTGGAAGGCAAAGTTTTAACAGAATATACATACTACATACTTAAGTTAGCTATGTACCATCTGTCAGCTTGCTCCTCCTCAATATATTTCTCATTTTTTAAATGAACCCCTTCATATTTAGCAAGCAAAACAGGTAAGTCTCTTTTCCTCTCTACAATGATGTATAGTCCTGTGTGTATCCTGACAGAATTCTTTGATGAAAATATTTGATCTCAAGTTGGAGTTTGATAGATGCTCAAAACAACAGTCAATCATTAGTGGTAG
Organism: Passer domesticus; assembly: GCF_036417665.1. Classification (NCBI taxonomy): domain Eukaryota; kingdom Metazoa; phylum Chordata; class Aves; order Passeriformes; family Passeridae; genus Passer; species Passer domesticus. Next base: position 87,903,825 of record NC_087476.1, read on the forward strand.
GTATCTTACTGCCTACAAGATCTACTACAAATAGATGTCAAAATATATTACTAATTTTAAATCTGAATGTTTACATGAATCCATTCAACAAATTCATCATGACACTCTCTTCAACATCTGGATGAATATTATTGCTCTGTAGTAGATGTCCCTGCAGTGTAGTGAACAGGAAATATGACTCCTTAATATGAAAAAATTAAAATAAATAAAGGCAATGTGTAGACATATGAAAACACCCTGTATCTCCCATTTTTATTAATTTTACAAAAATTAATTTACAGAAATTACATTATAATTTGTGCATAGTAGCACATCATCGGTCCATCTCCCCTTAGTCACAAAGTGTACAGTGCTAATGGAATTAAGTGACCCACCAGTTCCACTGTCAAGGTCCACAGTGTGATCAATACACGACGTTGGAAATGCGATGAGCATGGTGCTGAAGGGCACACAGTGAATGAATACCTTGTGCAGATCAGGAGATCAGGGCACAGCATGTACCAGGCGATAGGGAAGAACAGATGGATGCATCCTTCTTATCCCTCCAATTTCCACTGCTGCACAGTTACTCAAGAGAGTGCAACAGCCTTTCAAGCTACTGATTGCAGAGGCAGCTTAGAAATCAAACCAGATTATTTTCCTAACCCACTATGCAGAATCTTCTAATTAAGGTTTCAAAAACAACTGATACAGAATTTTTTCCTCACATATACTAAAAACGTAATTTTTTTCATATATAGTCTCTTAAGATTATTGTATTTCCTCAAAATGTGCAAACTTCTTTTCCCTTGTGTACATACATATATATATATATATATATATATATATATATATATATATATATATACGTCCTCAAGGCAAATTTACTTTATCCTCATTGGCAGCAGAAAATGCTGTGAAGTTAAAAAAATTTTTGTAAAAGTCCAATCTAAACAATGATTTTTCAGCTTAATTATTTAAATTTAATTAAATTGCAAACTCCACCTATTATGGATGTGGCATAAGAGCAACTAATCACCAAAGCTTCTGTTGGCAGAGGAACTAGATTCAGGGATACTAGTTCAACTTTATTTATACCCAGGTTTGTGCTGAAAAACATAAAAACAGGAAAAACGTTTTCACTCAATGTCTGTTTGCTATTGACCCCTCCATGAAAAATCAGCCTGATTGATTAGCTTTAATAGTGAAATTAGTATTTGGTGATTAGCTTGAACAGAGAAATTAGTATTTGGGGTTAACAAAGCCGATCTGGCCCAGAATGGATAACAAAGCTCCAACACAATTTATTCTGACAGCAGTTTAGCAGCAGTGGTCATTTTTAGCACAGTGTCAGTGTTAAGTTACTAAGAGCGCAGTCATGCTCCTAATTTTTTCTGCAACATATAAAAGAGAATGTCTAACCACAGCCAAATACCATTGGAAGTTTTCTAGCGAATGTCATGTGAAAGTATCTGCTATCTTTTGGCACTGCAATTCCCAGAAGACTATATATGCTACCATCTGCACAGTAATAAGTATAGGAAAGCTCACTGCTATGTTTTGCTACAGTTAAGCTGTTCCCAATACTGGAATGAACTCATTTAAGCTAACTGTTATCTCTCTGCTGCAGTGCAGTACAATGTAGACATATCTGTACTTCTTTTACTTTAATATATGGTGCTTGGCAACATTTACAATATTCAACATTATGTGATTTAGAAAGCAAACATGACGTTATAGCTTCTAAAAGTCATCAGCTAAGTTGATTTTCCTTCTCAGAGTATTATGAAACAATTTGACTGAGGTCTACTCACTAATTCACATCCCTCATTTACTTTCACATAAAAGTCTGCATACATTGATAAATAAAATGGTACACTTTGTCTACATTAAAAAAGTTTTACAATAGCAAGGCAGGGAGAGCTTTTATGTAATGACCTATTATGTATGACAGAACAGCAATGCCAAGACTCAAAACTTCACAGTGACTTTTGTAGTACCTCATGGTTTTCTCAATTTCATATTCATGGAATGGTGTTACCACTTGAGCATTTATGACGTTGTTTTTATTGAAGCATAAAACATTATGAAAGATACAGTAAAGGAATAGTTTTATTACATAGCAATTGTAGTTATTTTGGGAGAGATCTAAGACATTGTTTTTAATACAGCAGTACTACTTGTGATTCTACTGCGCTGGCTTATTGCCAAACTGAAAATATCAGCTAGATCCCAATTTTTAGAAGTATTAGGAAATCTTATCTCTTACTGTCGTAAAAACAAAAAAAAACCCAAAAAAAAAAAAAAAAAAAAAAAAAAAACACCAAAAAAAAAAAGAAACCCCAGGCATTTTCAGTATGCCATGGAAGAAATTACACTCGGAATTGAGGTCTGTTCTCTGAAATTTTGGTTCTGCCTAATAAATGAGACTACACTTAATTATAGATTTCAACATCCAATTATACATGTCTAAAGAGTACATCCAATATATTCTATAGCCTATACTCAAGCACATAAACTTCTGTTCAGAGTACTAAATCTTTCCTGAGGGGCCAAACACAATGCTGTAGATATTTGTGAGGCCTCTCCATCAAGTACAAGTAAGCAAATGAGTGCTGCATGCATTTGGGTACCATGCACACCGAAAGGCCAAATCAGTTTGTTAGCAAACAGTTCACTAATTGCACAAGAATAGAATAGCCTACTTGGAGAAGTGAGGTGAAAAATGTTGCTTTCTTGAAACAATTTGCTTCTTGATTTGATTTGGTTTGAAGGTAGCAAGAATTGTGAAGTTCGAGGTAAAACATAGGGATTTAGCTTCAGAGTCAAGGATAAACCAGTTAACGGACTCCTGCAATTATCCCTACAAGGTGAAGAGTCTGAGGAATTTGAAAGGGGTATAATGATAAGTAAAATTTTCTCACAGTTCAAGAAAAGTCATGCTCACAATGTGAAGAATTATGGCTTTTAAAGGAGGTATTTCAAGCAGGATTCATAGATATGAAGAAGCTCTTTCACGTGATAGAGCATTCATACAAATGAATGTATAAACTGACAGAAGAAAATTTTTTTTTTAATTTCCTAGTCATCATAACTATGCTGAGTTCTGAAGCCTAGTATTTTAAAGGACATTTGAAGGTCTGTCCAAAATGGTAACAAAAATTATTTTAAGCAAAGACAACATCTTTCAATGATCTCTGTTGTTTAGGGCTCACACAGTTTTCAGTCTAGTATAGCTGAATATAACAAGAAGTAATGGTTCAAAGATAAAATGAAACTGTTTCAGTGGGGAACTGTGGGACATACTTTGAACATAAAAGGTAATTAACTCCTGGATTAAAAGGGTATTTACTAAATTTTTATATATTTTGATGTTATTAAATCAAGACTAGATTGCTCAGTCAAAGCTTAATGGGCTTTTTATAGATACTGCTATAAATTGGATATTGATAGACATCATATTTGTGTTAGATCTGAAGTCAGACAAGATCATCTGATTCCAAATAGCATTGTTTTCATTATTACTAGGAAAAAAAACCCACTTTTTTTTGTAATTACTCACTACTGTTATAGACTGTATAAATAGAAGACAAATACTCTCTGTTTCCTTCTCTGGGTGACCACTTCAGAGACTTAACTCTCCTTAGATAAAAGAAATATATATTTATAATGATCTAGAGAATAAAAAAAAACCAACTAAGACAATTTTTTTATCTCCTTTTTTCTCCATTTTGGACACTTTTTCTTTAAAACAAAACAAAAATGTGCTCATGAGATACTTATACTGCTTGTCATCTCCTGCAATTCTATGATATCTCATGGGACATTATAGGATACACCAATATAAAGCGAAGGATTTTAATTTTCCACTGTAAAAAAATCTGAAATGCCAAAGAAAGATCAATAAGCCTTCACATCCTCAGACAAAAAAACTAATTCACGAACTTGGAAAAAAGCAGTGCATAGTCACCAGACTTCCAATAACAAAAACCACTGAGAGGTGTCTCATTTTAAAGGTCTTCACTGCTGTAGTTTCTATCTCTCTGACATAAATGGGAAATGATAAAGGGAGTCTAATCTCAAAAGCCTTTCACTGGGTACAGCAGTGCCAAAGAACACTATTTTGTTTTGCCTTCCTTAATATTCTGATATCTCTGAGCATTTTGCTGATTTGTGAGTAATGCTACTCTTTGATAAAGAGTTATGAAGTACGGGAACAGTTAACTGACAACTTTCTAGCAGCACTCAGACACAGGATCTTACATTATTATTAAACCAAAATAGTGATGTTAGATCAAATAGGCTGTAGTGTGCCAACTAAGGAAAAACCATTCCTTTTGATTTTGGGTTTGGTTTGTTTGGGTTTTTTTTGGGTTTTTTGGTTTTGTTTTTGTGGGGTTTTTTGTTTGTTTGTTTGTTTGTTTTGTTTTGTGTTTCTTTGGAAATCTCAAATATAAGCTACATTATAGCATGTTCTGGAAAATACACATCTGTAAATTAAGTACTTACTGATGTACCTACAGATAAACTCACATATGAGCTGGAATACTTGGATAGCATAGAGCAAACGTAGTTATATAATTGTATATAAAGTGCTCCTACAAAAAAATTAAATATCCAATTTTCTTATGTAACACATAAATGAATGCATTTAAATTTTATGCTTCATTATTGAACTGAAAATAGCACAAGAAAACAAACCATCACCTCATTTTAGTAACAATAGAACCGCTTAAGTGAGTTGAGTAAATAGCACATAATATTTGTCATACTTCTAATGACCTAAACAGCTGAAGTGACTATGGCACATGAAAAATATTTATATACTTCTGCGGGAGTCTTTAGTCTTCAAGTGGTAGAGCCCTTGCCTTATAACCTCGTATAGCCTGTATATAGATGACCTGTCATGTCTCTACAATTAGATAAACCAGAACTGCTATAATGTAATCAGTTACAACCTGAAAATTATATTTTGAAAATCAAGTTTATTAATATGTAATATTTAGGTAATCCTATTTATCCTCCTAATTTACACAATATTTATGATAGCCTAAATGTCCTTGAAATAGGGAACAGGGACACTACACTATGAAAAAGTGGTCTGGCTGCTGGAGTTCATAAATTTTGTTCAGCTTTGGATGAGTTCAAAGAATTGCCATGTAAGAAAAGCCTTACAGAGGGAATTTATCTGATTATGGCAGTAATAATTACCCAGCTGTTTATTGCAGATAGAGAAATAATTCATGTAGGCAATAGGCCGTGGTGGCAATGACACTCTGCATTTAGTAAATATGCAAACTGTTCATTTCTAATTAACCAAGCTAGAGGATGCCCTTATTAAATGTATAAACTAAAAGTGCCTTCCTGACAAGTGATGAATTGTTACATTGCACAAACTCTTGCCACAGAATTACTGGAGTGAACTTGGGGCTTAACTTCATTAAGAGATCTTGTGGGATAGTTAAATGAGGATGGACAGCATAACAAGACCTACCTGACAGTCAATGATATGTTAGATCTTAATGAAACTGTAGCTCTTCCCCTTTTCTACTTATTTTACAGTGAAGATTCTTCTTCAGACAAAACAGAAGACTGTGAAGTTTGTCTCTATGAGAGAACTGTTTCACATGATTAGTCAGTCTTTGACCACAGAAAATGTTTTATGAGCTGGCAGTAATTCTAACAGACCTCCTACAAAATACAAAATCTACAGCACCTTCAAAGCTCACAGGTACAGAAGTATTATTCTACAATACTGTTCACACCTGTTTTTATTCATCAAAACTAATCATCTACACCACAGATTATTTGGTCCAATGAGTGTACACAGTGATCTCAGATTTCTTTCTACATATTCAGGTCAAAAAACAGTATTTCTTTGTATACAAATGAAATAAAGTTTCATGTTTAGTCTGTTGATTCTAATGGTGTGCTTGGTTCTATATAAAAATACATGAGAAAATTCTGCCTTCATATCATTGAAGATTTCAGTCTAAGCAGCAATTTATGTTACTTACAGTGTTCATGTTTACTGCAAAACTTCAACTATTTACACAGAACTACCTAAAAACATGGTAAAGGCTGCTTCCACTCCTTGCTCAAGAGAGACATGGACAGAATAAAGCTCATGAGGGATGTGAGCTGAATCTGTGTTGGAAATTCAGCTTCCTGTGTAAACATAATGGTTCCTACCTTAACCTCACAGTATTCAGAAAGTGTTTTCCCATGGAGTTAAAACAGGCCATTGACTGCTCTATAACTTTAGACACTTTAATTCAATTTCATAAGTTCATTTTTTTATATCTTACCTATCCTAACAGCATCAGGTTTGTGGCTATGAAAGTACTCCGCGATCCTCAATAAATTGCAGCTTTAAAATTCCTAGAAATCCAGCAGTTATGCCTAAAATCTTCTGCAAAAGGCATTGGATGTCTTAAATTATGTGATCTACCAATACAAATTAATATTTAAATATGAGAAAGCATACTTGGCACTTTTGTCTCTTTCTGAGGCTTACAGAGAAAGCTGACAGGGCAAGTTTACATCCAGAAAATTCAAATTACAGGTAAGTAAGTTAAAAAGCATAATGTATTTCCTCCATATCTTTGAAGAGAAGTAAAAAAAGATGGTTGAAGATAACGTAGTTAATTAAACATCAAGTGAAAGACAACATTACAAAAATGAGGGTTTTATTGTTGCAAGAATTCTAAGGAGCTGTCTGAAAGGCTTTGGCACTAATTGAAAATAGACTACAGAATCAATTGCTTCTGCAGTCAATTGTGAGAAACACTTTAATTGAATTATAAGACAATATATACATTCTTCAAAACACTTTGACACTTGAGAAAATGGCCAGCACCTGAACTTATCATTATTGAAAAGGAACTGACAGGTGGAGGCTGAGCAAGTTCTCCTCATATTACCGTGACAAAAAACAATTTATTTCAAGCCCCCTCCATGGAAAATAGCTATACCTCAAAAGTTTTAAGAAATCAAGTACTTTCCATGTTAGAAAATACACTTCAGAAATGGTACAGTAATCTAGAATAAGATAGTTAATCTTACTTTTTTCCATACTGTGTTCTCAGGCATATTTACAGAATAGCTAAACATTGGATTAGATCACCAGCAACATGTAAGTACTCTTTAATTTCACTCTTCATTAGGGTTATAAAAAATCAAGCTGCATAAATGATTTGTGAATACATATATTGCCAAAGAAGTGATTTTTATCACTTTGTATTATCTATTTCCCTGGCATGTCTTGAAGACCTGGAGGTTTTAACGATGACTGTGAAACTAAATCTGCTGATAGAACAGCAAGTCAAACTTGGATCAAAGCCATACTCTGCAGCGCCACTTACTACTCATGCCAACAATGGAAAGAAGAATTTGGTGCTGATCCTGCAAGTGTGTGAAATTCCTGATTTATAAACTCAACAATGTTTTCATAAACTGTGATGCCTACTAAAGGTAGACTCAGGTCTTAGTTTGCTACCTTTAAGTTAGTGTTTATTCAGTAGCCAAGAAAGCTGAACTACCTGCCTTGATTACATAAGAACCTCAATGCCAGTACTTTGCCACTGCTTTGTTAGTTTTCTGATACAGCTTTCTTTACCCAGTTCTGTGTCTTAGGGAAAAATTTAGGTGGTGCCATTCATCAGTAAATGGACCAATACATCCCAAAATCTTATCTCTACTTGCACACCTGACATGTAGCAAAGTTCCTTTACTATAGTTTAATGGCCAGTGTGTAGATAACCTTAGGCAAAGAACTGCAAGTTAATCACACAGTTGGGCAACTGACATCATCCATAAATTCTTCAGATATAATGACACCAGCATACTAATTTATGTGAACTGATGTCCATTTGCTTATTATGGACTGGAAACTGTTTCACATAAAACAAAATTCTAATGCATCATATGGAGTTATAGCCTATGCTAATTGTTTCTGGCATATTTCCCCTTGTAACCATTTAGCCAGCTCTTGGAGATGGTAAATGCAGCTTTAAGAACATTTCAACAGAAAGTATTTTCCCTTAAAATTAAATATACTAACTGCACTGAGAAGTAAAGAAATTTACTTTCATGCATATATTTATAAATTAAACCAACCAACTAATCCATATTGAGATAGAATAATATATATATCAGTACTTAAATAAAAAATGGATGCTACAGATGAGGATTTTTTACTAAAGTCTAAATAACAAAATATAGTAAAATAAATATTTAAGAACAAGGTTCTTACTTGCTTCATTAAGAACTTCCTATGTCTTTTAGACAAAAGAGAACTCAGGACTAATGAACCCATTTCATCACTAAACTGTACAAATGTTAAAAATCTGAGTCTGTCCTTACGTAGACAGAGTTTAGGGTTCAAATTTGTTCTTTTTCATCTCCAAAGGGATTCTTTCAAGCACTTCTCAATGTAACTCCTAGGGACTCTACGGGGGACACCAGCAGCCATCAGACCTAGTGGTTGTGTAGCAGTGGGAAGTAATAGAAATGCTGGAGGAATTTAGCCAGTCTGGGAGCTAAAGCCAAGAGTTATCTTCAGTTTGTACAAAGGCAGTGCCTTAAGTCTGTTAAGTCTAACAGTGCCATAACCAGTCTGTTGAGTGGAAACTCACACATAATATGACTATTATTATTTAATTATATTTTAGGTCAATTTCTGTTAAATCAATTTCTGTTAAACTTAATTACATTCCTCTGTGGCTTTAAACTGGGGCAGCTTCTATTAAGTTTACTTTCTCCTGGGGTTTTCACACTAAAGACAAATTATAAAGGTCTGGCTATTAAATGAGGGCAGCTATTAAATAAGGACAGTTTGTATTAAAGCTGAATGGTAAAGATGTGGCTACTGGTTGAGAAAACCACTTAGTACAACAAGTGTCCTTTATTTTTAAAAAAAATAGAGTAAATAAGGAATGAGAAGAAAACAAACTTTGATCAATAACTCTTTTAAGATATTCTTATAAGAAACTTGACAGAATGTCCAAAGTTTAATGAGAACTTCCTCTGAAGTTTCTTTTAGAAATGAGTGAGGGATTATTTGATATAGGCTCCTCCTTAATGAAAGAGGAGAAAATTAGGCACAAATCCTGGCTCTGGAGTTCAAAAGACGGAAGGACTTGCAATGTGATTTTCGATAGGTGTTGACAAATAAAAATTCTGCCAGTGTTACTGTAGAATAGATAAGACAGAGAACTGTACAGTGTAGTTCAACTCAGAATTACATCACAATTCTAGAAAGAACAAATTGTAAACACATTTTTGAAATTAAAAATATCTCCTGCTTTTTTTGTGGGATGCAGGGGCCAGTTTTACATTTTCATGTGCATTATATCATGTTCCACATTGTGCTGCTTTGTGGGGTTCTAGAGATGTGAAACACTCAAAGGCAGTCTAATCTGAGCGCACAAGTGTATCAGTCTCTCTGTCCATCAACAAGTAAATTTTCATAATGTTGATGTTTTAATAAAACCCAGCCATTTCATAAATGCATTCTTTCTATTTCTGACAATTCCTTCTGTTTTTTACAGTGCACAGTTGCAAATATGTTTATGAACAGTGAGGTTATACTTGTCCAGAACCAATGTGATGGCTAATGAAAATATGAGGAGAATCTTTCCCCCACCTGGCTCAATATTCCACATAAGAAATACAGTGGGCCACCTTGGGGCTAAAGTTGTTGGCAGCAACTTAGCCCAATGACAGGAAAAATCTGTTTGGCTGAGGGCCTACACCTAATTCTCACTAAACATCTGTTATATTTCATAAGAAGAATGTTGAAGGTGATATACATATTAGTTTTCAAATGTATCCCAGTAAAGGGATTACTGCAGTGATTCTTGATTGCACTTGGTAACTCGTGTTTTAAAAATTGAAACAATAATACAATCCATTTGTCCAAATTAGCTCAAAAATTAATTTTTAACTTTTTTAACTGAAAAGATGGATTTTTTTTTCATCTGAAAGACATGTATTTCTGTGAACTCTGGAATATAGAATTCAAATTAGCAAAATATCAATCTATCAGTTGCCAGATAAGAGTTCACACAGACCAACTTTGACACATTTTGATGTACCTGAAGTCATACGGTTCATCTTACCTGTTAAAGAGCACAAAAGTGTTTCTTGGTTAAAATATCTATGCAATGCATAGGCTTTATGGTTTTCAATGTTTTTTTACCTAAACTAAATACTAGGGAATTTGATCAACATGTGAAAGTACTGAAAACCAAATATTTTTGTAGTCTTCCAAAGCAGGGTATACTCAGGAGAGACCTATAGTGGGTGTGGGGAAATAAAATACAAAGCTCCAACCAATCCATGTTCACCGTGCAGCAGGAATACCACTTGCTATCTTGTTTTGTTGGCATACATTAAAGGTCAATCTAAGCAACAAGTTATGAGCCATGGTCTAGGTTTAGGCAGGGAATGAAGAAAAGTGATAGAACAATTATGATCAGAAAAGCAGTTTCTATTTTTTCAGTTCATCCAGTGATATGAATTTTAAACCAGAGAAGTTATGGCTCCACTTATTTTCCAAGATTTAGTCTAGTCTTCCTAGGATTCTACCTTTTCAAGAGAATATTTCAAGGATTTCAGATCAAGATACCATTTAAGCTATAACAGAATATTTAAGTCTGGCTTTGCTGAGTTGTGACCTAACTTCCTGCACAGAATACATTTAAATGAATAAAAATGAGAGTTCAGAGGTAGGTGACTATCAGTATGGTTCATTATAGGTAACAATGTAATGCACAAGAAATAATGTTTTGAAAAAGAGGATTTAGCACCAGCTGTACTGTGGAAGAATAATATCATTATTAACCAGCATACAAGAAGCTGGATAATCCTGGGTTTTTTAATGTATAACTTGCATATGCTGCTTTATGTAACAGTCTTTGCCATGTGATTTAGACAAGATTTCTAGAAATGTTGGTTTACTAGACTCCCTTATATTTCTGTGCTTGAGAAAGCAAAGATTTGTCTCCGATATTCTGAACGTCAAACACTCCATGGATTTTGTCCAACAGCTTTCATTTACACTGAGAAAATTATGATCATGGTCACCCAGCATTTCATCTGTTTGTTTCCACTGTTATCTGAGTAATGGTCATGGATCAGAATATCAAATCCACTAGAGGGAAATAATTACCTCTATTTTAGAGAGGTTTCAGCTTAAGCACAGGGAAAGAAAACAGATGTATAGGAGAAATAGAGTAAGAACATAGAGCAAGAACAGTTCTAGACAGAAATCTGACAGGCTATTCCTTCTCTTCTGTAATTATGAAAAGAATCTGTTTCACTGTATCCACACTAGTATCTTTCCCAATTAATATTCATAGTACGCCTCATGTATGAAACTTAAATCCAAATCTGCTCTTGCATTCATTACCAATAATCCATATTCCAAACAAATTATAAAAAGAAAATTTTGGTTAGCTTGTGTATAGTGGGAAAAAAAAAATCTAGTTCAACAAACCCTATTTAGGGCATAATAATCTACAAATTCTGAGCATGAGTGAAGAGCCAATTCCATTTTTTTTAAACTAGTACAAACCCAGAGCACGCCTAATTAATTCAAAGAAATAATTCTGAATTCATAACAGTGTAAATGGGAACAGAATATGGTGCAACATGAATAGGCATAGGATAAAGAGAATGATGACATATATTTATATACATATATTTGATAATGGAAGAGAACCTACAGTCAAAGAAATAGTTTAATTAGTGCCACAAACTTTCTACAAATAAAAGAAGGGCAAACGAATGCTTTACCACATGGAGCTTTTATCTTTACCTGACAAGTTTGTTATTCAGACAAACAGCATTCAGGTATTTCTTCAGTGCATAAAAATTATGGATATACTTCCGAACGTAATAGCCTCGCCATGTTTTCTGGATCTGGAGAAAATAAATACTTGCTTAATATATTTAAAATAAAAAAGATTGCATGCATATCAAATACATGTACTGTTTCCCAAGTACCTCTTTCCTTAAAAACCATACCAAGTAGAAGCACTGATATCACCTTTGTGCTCTGCAGAGGTGTAAACTGAATAAAAGCCTTCCCAGGAACTCAATGAATCAGACCTTCTGGAAAGTTATAAATTTATAAATTGCATTTCTTGCACCTCCAGCGTAAAATGGTTCATGTCTATTTGTTCCACATTAGTTTAATTCTTCCCAAGAAATACTATTCTCTTGCATAACAGAGAAAGCCTAATCTTTAGAAAGCCTAACCTGGAGAGGAAAAGCTCTTTGCATGTAGCTAGTTATAAAGTTGTATTATGCATATAGAAATTAAGTAGCATCCCCTAACAAAAAGGGTTAATCTTTTGGTGCATTTTGAAAAGCATCCTTAAAAAAAAAAAAAAGAAACTTGGTCTACACCCAATTTTCCCCAACAACTGATTTCAACAAATGTGTTTAAACCTTCTCTGATACTTGAAAATTCTAATCAAGATGTTTCTGAAATCATTACCTGCTTACCAGCTATCTGCTTTTTGGCATGGCAAAGTAAGCATTAAGAATGGACAATTAAGCATTGGAATGGGCTGCCCAGGGAGGTGTTGGAATCACCATCCCTGAAAGAGTTTGAGAAACAAATAAACATGGCACTTAGTGCCATGGTCTAGTTGACAATGTGATGAGCAGTCAAAGGTTGGACTCAATGACTTTAGAGGCCTTTCATAACCTAAATGATTCTGTAATTCTGTGATTCTGCAATTAGATAAAAAGCTAGAAGGACTGCCATTTGGTGAGTTACATTTATCCCTATGCCACGACATGTAGAGGTGAGAGATGTAACTTGCTCTATTCAGTCATGCTGAGGACTGCTCTTGCTCCTGATTTTCCTTGCCATAAGAGGTCAGTATACTCTGGATGTCTACATCTGAAAAAAAAAGTAACCATCTTTTCCTCTCTTCTCAGGGTCTGGCTCCTTCATATGCAAATACTTCCATCCTTGAACTTATTATTAACTTTCCTGCAAAATAATCTTTACATCCTTCATTGCATTTTGTCTCCTTTTTTCTCAATATTTTTCTACGTTAATATCCCAGTTTCTATCTTCTAGTCTGCAGTAGCTTCATCCATCTCGTTGACCTTTACAGTTTTGAAATCTTAAAAGACATAACAGCTGAAAGGCAGAATCTACATTCAAAAAGCAAAGTTGGACATTTTACTATTCAGAAGCAAGTATCACCTGTATCCCCTTATCTAAAGGCATGGAAAAGTAAAATGTTGCAAAGCACTAAGAACTCTCTTTTTCCTGTGGGCCACTAGCTACCAGACTTTTCAAGAACTTAAACATTTCAGTATATCTATAAGGAACATTTTTTTTCTTTACATCAACCTTTCTTTTTCCAGAACCAAGGGATGACTTTTTAAGGGTTGTGAAACCCATGTGTTTCTGCTATTTGGCTTTTTTTCTTAGCCTACCTCTTTCTAAACAAGTACCTTTAAAAAAAAAAAAAAAAGGCAGGGGGTGGGGGAAGAAAAAGAATGCCATGGCTTTTGTGTTTGATTCAGGAAGAAGGCAAATGTAAAAAATATGCCAATTGCCCAGATTATCACTAACCATTGCACTCAGTAATTTCAGAATCTTTATCATCAAGTCTTGGGAGCACTCTTCAGTAACAGGCAAAACTCGCTTTACTCCTACCAGTTCCAGCACAGTCCAATTCTGTACCACTGTGATAACTGACAAAAGTATGCAATGTTTCCCATCTCCAGACCTTTACTAGATCCATCTAAAATGACACCAATTAAGGCAGGGCTGAATATTTCATACTTTGGCACCATTTTGCATTCACAAACCCCCAAACACTATTCTTCAAAGTAAAAGTCAACATTTGGCTTCAACTGATGGCACCTTGGGGTACAGTTATAATTATCCTTTTATGTGAGATTTAACAAGAGAATAAGAATCACAGAAAAGCTTTCAGTAATTCTTTGGTCTATATGTTACTTAAAAAGAATAAGAAGACATTAACTTCCAGAGTTAATATATTCTTCTATTTCCCATTTGTGCATCAGCATGGATTTTCCTCCCTTCCCAAATAAGACTTAAAACAAATTTCAAAAGTTGAATATTTTTTTACCTACAGGTTGTTATTTGTGATTGACTTTGTTTGGTTTTGGGGTTGTTTTTTTTTTTTTTTTGGCTGAGGTTTTTTTTTTTGTTGTTGTTGTTTTGTTTGGTTTTATTTCTGGGGGGGTTGGTTTTTGGTCTTTTTTTTGTTTGGTTGGTTGGGTTTTTTTGAGATTTTATTGTTTGGGCTTTTGGGTTCTTTTGGGGTTTTTTTAAGTGAAAGGGGTTTGGACCTCTACATATTGTTATATCATGAACAAATAAGAGTTCTGGGAACAAGAAAAGTTCTAGACATACTGCTTTGCACTAAGTGATAGTAAATTTCATATTCTTCGCAACACTACTTTCTCATACACAAGCTTATTGGGTTAAAAAGGAACAGAGAAAGAGCAGAGAATGAGTATGCCTTCAGAGATCTGGGATTAAGCAAAATCCTTTGCATGTGAATAAGGATCATAGCTTTGTTTTTCTGTTTGGCTTCAAAATTTCTCAACAAGAGCAACTTGGCTCCCATATAGCCATGTGCTCATTAATGCAGGATTATGGTCCCTTTGAAACTCTTTCTGACAGTCTTCACCTCACAGTTATAAATGCAGAACTGGATATTTCTGGGTTAAAGGATCAAAACTCAAACTGAAAGACAAAAGGCTCAAATAGTATGAAGCTATAATTACCTCCAATGGGCTCAGTATACCAATTAAATGCTGCACTTTACCTTTATTTACACCACTTTCTGTTTAGAATTATCTCACTGATTTCAACTGAATGAAACCTAAGTAAGAAAGACTGCATTGTGTCTCAAATTATTTTATGCCTGACTTCTATTTCCCTAATACTGTATGTCAGTGATCCCAAAACTGAAGATTAATCTTTTTAGGAAAGACCATTGTTTAAAAAGCTTCTGATGATGCTCATATTTTCAATGTGAAAGTTTTAAATGTTTGCTTTTATAAAGAAGTATAATGTTATGACTGCATTTCTTTTTAATTCCAAGGTGAATGTTTAAAAAATTCTTGAAAAAGAAGAGACAAGTGTGTGTATGCCCTTCAAAGTAATTAGCAAGTTTCAACAGCGATTGGTACAAAACAATTATTGTCATTGATCAGCACTGAACAGATAATTTTAAACAAAGTCATTGTGTGCTCAGCAGATTACAGCTTGTTAACGGGCAAGTTCTAAATGACCTCTTAAGCTAGTCAAATCAATGATGCGTATTCCTCATTAAGTAACATCAAAATGTAAGTGGTCTTATAAATAATGTTTATTTTAAGCACTAAAACAAATGGCAATACCTCAATATATCAAAAGCCATCTGCTCGTGGAATTTTTTTTGCCATGGGATTACTTTTGATGCTGAAAATTTACAGGAACTTTAAATATTTTAAAAGAAAGAATAATATTTGCCTTGAAACTGAAACTGATTTAAACAAGATCTCTGATTTTATTTTAAAAGATTAAACTGATTGCTCTGATCACAATCAAATGCAATCCAGAAGGACAAGATATATAGACTTGCTTCAAAACTATGAGCATGTGTATGCCCTCGATACTTCAAATGCCAAAACTGAAACTGCGTTTCTAAAGAGTGACTAAAAACTGAAATAGTTAATAATACCATGAGACAAAACAAAGTGGATAAATAGAAAAACATACACAGTTATTGTTATACTTTTAGAACACTTAGTTATATTAATCATGAATCAAGATCATGATGACTGAATATAAGGAACCGTTGGCTTAGGAAGCTTGAAGTTTGAGCACACATGATCTGTGCAGAAACTCACCAGGCCTGATTTGCTATTGGACCTTGCTTAGCTCTTCAAGAAACACAGGACAGAAAAAACCACAAAAGCATTCAGTGTTTCAGACCAGTAGCACTTAATCTGCTCTGCAGATATGGCTGCACAAGATTTAGGTAGAGGAGAATCTGATTCTGACATTTGCAACTAAATAAAGATCTGTTCTATTGTTTTCTACTGATTTAAATTTCCATTAAAGAAAAGGACATGACTGAAAAAATGTACTTTGAAGATTTATATCACGTAATGATTCAACATTATATTTCCATTACAAATGAATGGGAACATATTCAATTTCTTTTAAAAATGAAAGACCAAATGCAAAACTCCATTTGACTAGAATACATAATTACCTCTGAAATTTGGTCTTAAAATATCTTCTGGAAGTACAGAGGCAACTTTTAAGAGCTGGCTTACATCTTATGTTTTCTCACTGATCTCAGCTGCATGAGTAAATAGTATTTATCCACTGTGGAATACTTTGAAACTAGCTAAGTAAGGAATGAACTATTACAACAACAAAAAGATACATTTGTGAGGTATTAAACTGCTGTTAAACACCTTCAATTCTTAAACATGCACCAAATGTAAGATTCTACTCTGTGCCTTTGAGAGAACTAGAACTAAGCAAAACACCTGATGAGTACAGGTCGCTTGACTCTGAGACTTAATCACACAAATTATTTTATGCTTTCCCCATTTTTTTTACATATTTGTTCAAGTGCAGTTTCAAAGTTCAGGAAAAAAAAGTTAGTTCCTAGTTAAATATGTTTTGCAGTTTCACCCACAACAAACTTCATTTGCTGTAGATTCATTGAAGTTCAAGGTCTGTTTATATACTTCTTCATCTAGCCAAATTCACTCTTAATATCATCAATGAGATTAGTTCAGTTCCACCTCTATGTTTAAGCACTGAAATTGTCCTGTGCTCTCTAACTCTTGAGATGCAATACAGCAAGGGTCATACACTAACAAGAGAAAAAGCACAGCCACATCAACAAGCTTAAAAGCCCTGTAGTTTGTCAGAATTGTAAATATATGTCTACTTTTGTAGAACAAACATTCTTACTTTTGTAAGAATACTGGCAGATAGAATGTTTGGGGGTTTTATCAGTACCATACATTATAAGGTCCAATGGACATTTAAATGGGGCAAGACACATTCATGTACCTCAAATTCAGCTACAGTTTTCAAATACAACCCTGACTACCCAGTGAAACTTTAATTTTTAACTATGTAGTATTTCCTGCTGTTGCCATGAGCATATCAATCAAGTGTACATTATTCTGCTTTGCTCATTTTATTAAAAGCAGATTCGGAGCACAATTGACTTTTCATTTGTTTAACAAGTGAAGAAATATTTACCCTGACAGCCATTTCATTGTAGAATTTCTGCTTCTTAATAAAATATGCTCTCTGTGAATCAAGAAAAAAAAAAAGATGGCACATATTTCAGTTACACAAAGACAGTCCTGCTATTTTTACATATAAAAGATAAGAATCTTTATACATAATACATAATAAGAGTTCTAGGCTAAGAGAGAATAAAATCAAACTTTGTATTGAAGAGATAGGCTTCCTAATACATAATGCAGGCTTAACCAGAAAAATCTATGGTAGTCAAACCAGGAGCTAATGGAGATATATGATCATAAAATGCTCTCCGCTGAGTTTGATAATCAATGGTGCTCTACTGAGAGTAGAATAACAAAGCAGAAATATTCACAAGTGCTGGTGACATGTAGTATTGTATGATTTATTCACTGGGGTTCTTTTAGCCAAAACTCACAGAAACATAAAAGGAATTCATATTTCAAGATGTCTGGTTTAATGAAAAATTCAGAGAAATGCTGTCTTCAGTCGAAATCGTTCAAGGATATGGATGCAGTGATGGAGCAAAATTGTGCCTTCTAACCATCTGTACTAAATGTTATGTACTTAGCTGCCTCCTGAGTAATCGTTGGGAATTTTATTTAATATGCATTTTAACATCATAAAATCATAAATAAAATGATACCATGTTACAGTGAATCCCCTGATATAGAGAACATTTCCTGAAGTCCTGGTTTCCTTCCAGTAAAGTAGAATTCCTCTCGTAGTGAACGAATCCCCTATTATACTAAGCAATCACTTGGCAGCATAGGTTATTTTAATGGATACATCACTTTAAACTAAGCTTTCACATCTGTTCCGCCCTCTAATTACAAATGCAAAATGAACATAATTCACAATTGTATCATAAAAAGTAAAATATAAGTACTTTGAATGCAAGAGTATGTCCTTTATTTAGCACAACATGCAGCTTTTATGTGTTTCTCATGTTTTAGACACAAATCAAAGGCAAAAGTGCTTTCCCCTGATATAGTGATTTTCACCCCCATGGCAAACAGGAATTCACTATAAAAGGGTTTCACTGTAATTAGTGTTATTTGAATTGCCTAGTCTGATCCAAAGCAAATTGTCTGTGGAGAGCAGCAGGACTGGATTATTTATCAACAGTCTGGGCAATTAAGAAACAGTTGGCTGCAATATGTTATTTACAAATGAACACAATGATGTTACTTCATTTTAAATTCTCTTCCTTCATTACATTAAGCAAGGCATAATTCCTGCAGTTTAATTAAGGTGCATTTTAAATGCTCACTTTAATATCATACCAATCTACTAATAATGGAAACAGTACAAAATATGTTTCTTATATGAAAGAAAATTGCAGAATTGTTAAAGTTCAAAGAAGTTTCACACTTACATGTGGATGTGCATACATACACATAGATATATACATATATACATACACATATATAAAAAAAAATATATATATATTCAAGGGAAAATCTACCCCAAATGTACAAATTAGAATAAATAATGGACTGTCTCTCTCTCCCCTTTATTCTCCATAAGTATTTACTGAGTGATACTAACTGTAGATAGCTAATAATGGATTGAAATAATGGTTGCCTGACTTAAGTATATCCCTAAACTGCTCAATTAAATTAATACAATTTTGGGTTGCAGCTCATCTTTTCTTTCTTTGAAAGTGAACATAACAGTTATCACACCACCAAATAGATAAAATAAATTTTAATGGAAGCTTAAAAACGTTAGTCAGATTTCTGTTGATCAGTGATTAAACTAAACAATTTTACACCTCTTTGTTTACTCTTCTCATATTTGAAAGCTGTGAGCACTTAGATCTGAATGCATCCCATTTTATTGAGGAACATAAATTGGACACCTTACATCATTAATGCTCTTTATATCACCCAAACTGAGAGATAATGTGGGACCACTTTGACTCTGAGCTTGGCCAAGTATTGAAGAACTCTGTCTATTATTTACAGAGACAGTCAATGTCAAATAAGGTCTGGTTTTGCACACCCCACTAAAGTATGAGGAATCCAGGCCTTACCCTACCACCACTTAAGAGGGTTACCCAAAACCAAGAAGTTACACATTCCTGCTTTTACTCAACTCTTGCTCTAAATCACGTCTCTCAAATGCAGAACTGCTCATGTAACTGTCTTGCAACTTAATTCTTGCACCAAAAGCTAAAGGCTGTATCACTGTCTAGGTTTTTTTGCAAATATATTAGCCTCTGTTTTCCAATCCTGATTCGAAAATTCTGCTATTACAAATGATGGAGAAGGTGTTCATTGCTATTCACAAAAACAATGTGTCACAATTTAGGGCTTCAACCCAAGTCTACATTTATGTGCTCTCCTAATAAACAAAAGATTCTTTCCAGAACTGGGGCCTGCTTGTCCAGAAGACTATTTTCTTATGTTTAAGTGGAATTTCATGCAGTTCAGTCCATGCCCATTGGATTGCCCCTCATTTTTCACTAAGTGCCAATTTAAATGTGACACTGCCAGGTTGACATTCTGGAAAGAATTACTTTCCCATCTCATCCATGTGCCACCTCTACTTCTGAGCCAGGATGTCTTTGTCTTTGTCATGAATTCTGACATTAATATGCAGGTCTTCTGTCCAGCTTACCTTAAGAGTAGGTTTTCAAAACATATTTGAAGCCTTGTATATAAAAACTTCTGTTTATTTTCTCATTTTGCATTTAAAAACATGCTTGGGGATCATCTACAAATGTGCTCTGACTGGTGTCTTCTTTTGTGTTAAAGAGTTAATACAAAATGACAAATTCAAAGAATTTGAAGAGCCAAGGATCTGATTGAGTTTGAGAGTGAAATCAAGGTTGAGAGATGGTCTAAATTGTGAATGTGGTCATGGTATATTTCGGAAGTTTTGTAGAGCAAATAGGTATCCGCCTAATTCCTATTAGACTGGAACTATTTAAAACTGGCTGTTGACTTGAAGCTAAATCACTTAGGGTGGTGCCAAACTATAAATATTCACTTTTCTTAACTGCATCTCCTCCCAAAGTAAACTGAAAATATGGCCAGCATGCATACCAGCTTCATATAATGATGAAATGTTACAATTCCCCTTGCTTTAGCAAATGATTCCTTGGCTTTGAGAAAATAGCAATAAAGAAACAGTGATGCATAGTTTGTTTCATGTTCTGGTGTTTGCCTGGTCCTAAAATTCATACCTTCCTGCAGGTCATGCAAAGTTTTACAATCCAACACAATCAATGTAACCAAGTTATTAAGTGTAGGAGAGCAGTTATTAATTTTAGCTTGAGATTAATTAGGAAACAAAGCTTTATATCAAATAACTTAGAATAGAAAGGCACATAACTTCAATAATATAAATGCCATCAATAGTTGTAAGGGTTTTTTAGTTTTTTTTTACCAAACATATCTCTTAACAATTAAAGGAAGAGGCACTAGAGGAGAAGCAAATGAAATACTAGTGGTGATGCACATATGGACAGCCAATCTGATGAGCCTCAGCCTTTGTTATTTTCCGCATCAGTACCATTCACATTTCACAAGTTTGAATATAATCATTAAAATGATTTATTATCAAGCAATCATGGCTATTTTGTGCATATGCTTTGCCTTGTTTGCTGGCAGCAGATACCAATGAAATCATTATCAGCAGACAAATTTTAAAGTGACCAGTGTATTTAAGGAACTATCATGCCAAATGCATCATTGTCTTTCACACTCAGGAGTCATTACAACGGTTACTAGCAAGAGTTCATTGCAAATACTGCCTGATCCTTTAACTTGAAAGTTATGTTAAGCTGCTGAGATTTTGCTTTTTACATATTCCATGTTCAGCCATTAATTGAATAAAGATAGTAAAACAACAGTTATAAGGTATTAACTCACACTTTATATTTAAGTCCACACACTAGATACAGCAGTACAAAGGGAGTAGAATGTGCCTTTTTATCTCATACTTCTGTGGTACTCAGGTTGGCTTCCAATCAAGCTGTTCTATTTAGTCTTCTCCAATCAAAGTGATGGCAAAAACGAAATGTATTGTTTGAGGGGAAAAGATAATTTCCTGTGCTGATTGCTGTAAAATTTGTAAGCTTTCTAATGAGATTCTGTTCCTCTAGAGCTCTGGCTAGCACTGGATAAGTACTGGAATCCAGAAACTGGATTAATTCATCATCTGATTTAGAATGTGTGTATTAAGTTGCAGAATTTTTTGTCCTACATTGTTCCATGGACCTCAGATTTGGCAAGAATTTCAGTTACGTCTGTTGGAAGAACTAAATATTCATCAGGCTTTATTGATTAAAGACTTATTTATTTTACTTTTCAGAATTATATTCAAGGACAGAAAGCTGAGGAGAGCTTTATGATGTTAGCTCTCTCAGGTCTCTGATTACAGGCAACCTGTTTGATCACGCTGATTTCTTCCTTCCCTTGTCCCAGTGACTGCACATATCCTTTCTTTTCATTAACAAATTTTAAGATGGATTATCATGCTTCTCTTCTACAGAAGCTTTCCTAGATTAAACAAATCTTCCTTATACTCAGGAATAATATTCAGCTGAAGTCCTACTTTTTTCAAAACAGAACCCAATGCAACTATGCAGCTATCTGCTCTGTATTGAAGAATTACTTTTAGAAGATGAGTGAAAACCATAAACTGAAAGAATGGCTCATTTATTAGTTAAGCCAGTTAGTAAGTTGGAAAAGAGAAAATCTTTACATAGATAATTGACAGACTTGGGGAAAAAATAAATTATTTTCCAGGTACACAAGTCCTGATACTTGAAAACATAGTTTAGTGGGGAGTATGAACCTTGGTTAGTAATATATGTTTTATTTTAGCTCTTTTTTTACTTCTTTAATTGTCTGTTTTGACTTAAAAGCAGCAATTTAACAAAATTAATCAAGAATAAATGACTAACAAGTTTAACACTATTGTAAAACATTAACATAAATTGATAAATTATTGAAGTAAATCACATATTTTATGTTAAATTATTTTCTTCTTAGTCCACTAAACCTGATAGCAGAGGTTTTGGCTTGTGTGCTATCACACACTTTTGTTCTCCTCAGGTCCATCACAAGAATTAGACTGCCTATGATCTGCTGTCTGTCTTAAGGCAAAACCTCAAATACTTCAAGGTTCAATAAGTAAGAAATTTAAACCACTAAAACATAAAATAGCAATGTGTAGACACATTTGCTTATTTTATTTTCAAAATTAAAAGATATGCCAGGAAAAAGGAGAAAAAAAAAAGCATCTTGTAAAGCTCCAATCCTGCAATTAGCATCATGTGGGCAGACTTCTGCATGAGCAGATCTCATTGCTGGTTTGGGGACCAACACTCCAGAGCTGCAAGCACTTAAACACTGACTTAACTTGACTGTTAATAGTAGGCTTGCTGAAATTAATGGTGCTTTTCTTTACAGTAAAGAGTGTGTCTGTGTGTATAAGAAATGGAGTTTCAGCTTTTTAATTTCATGGTGAGTGAATGAATTATTCATATGCATTCTACAAAAAAAACCAAACAAAATTTTAAAAAGTACTTTTTTACCTCCACTACTTCTCTGAAGTATTTTCTTCTTAGATAACCTCTCCACCACTTCTGTATCAAAATCGCCATTTTTCTCAGATGTCTAAAATGAAACATATTAACAAAGTAATTAGTTTTTTCAGACTCCAGACCTATTAACTTTTCATAATAATAAAAATAGCATACAGTGTATTATGCAACGTACAAATGACCACTACAAGCACAAGCATACTTTATACATATACCTGTATATATATACATATATACATATGTATATGTATATATACATATGTATATGTATATATACACACACACACATAGACCATTATATGCATATATTTATTTATATACACATACTTTTGTTTTTAGAAAACATGGGTTACTGCAAACTTACCTGTATACTATTAGAAAAGTTTAATGAAAAAGCCTTACAAATTTAATTTGCATAATAAATTGTTTCATTTTCATGGTTTTACCAAACAAATCTAACCAGTTCAGAATTTTTTCTGTTACATGCAACATTTTCACAGCTATATAATTTTTAACTATTTGACAAAACCTACTGACACTTGAATTTTTAGATTCTTTTTTCACTTTTAGGCACCTTTTTGCTTTTATAAAATTACACCTAGCTTAATTGTGAATATTTACTGTGTCCTTAATTAATTAATGTATAGCTACTAAAAATTTCATAGTTGATGCCACATAAATTTTTGCAGAAAATTTTTGAATCATTACTTTGGGAAATAGAAAAAGCTGTACAGGGGATCATTCATACCACCTAACTATGGAACATCAAACTTATAAACCTGCACTCCACTCAGTGAAGGCAGTCTTTGGGTAATTCAAAACACTGAGAATTGGCTACATTGAGCCTGTGGTCATAAGTAAGCCAGAGACAATCACAGAATTAGAGAATCAATCAAGGTGGAAGAAGCCTTCAAGATGATCTAGTCTGACTGTCCACCCAGCAGCACCATAATCACCCCTAAATCATATTCCCAAGTGCCACATTCAGACACATCTTAAACTTCAGGAGATGGTGACTCTGCCATCTTCCCAGGCAACTCATTCCAATGCCTAATAATCCTTTTATTGAATTTTTTTTCTAATATCTCATCTGAACCTTCTCTGATGCAGCTTAAGTACATTTCTTCTAAGTGCACATAATGACTGCAGCTTATCTTCCTATGAGGGAAATATTGGCCATTAAGTAGCACATGTTATTTAAGCTAATAATTCTTTAGGTTTCATAAAGTAGGTCTGGATGATGTACGATTACTTCCAACAGGCAAGAGGTCAAACTAGAAGATGTAACAATCCCTCTCCCTCAACCGTCCTGTTTTATGAAGATACTGAAGTTTGAGCAGATGAGTTTGGCCACCTGGGCTTGTGACATAACAAATGGAAGAGGGCTTTCTGGGAGAATGGACCAACCGCAGTTTCCAGGAAATTTGTAACAATGTTATGAAATCATAGTACCACTAAGTTGGAAACTACCTCCAAGATCAAGTCCAATGTTGATACAGCATTTCCCAGAACAAAGCTGGTCAAGGGCCTCGAAGGGGAAGCCACAAGAGGAGTGGCTGAGGTCACTTCTGTTCAACCTCAAGGAGACTGAAGAGAGACCAGTGCAGTCCACACCTTCTTCACGGGTGGAAGCAGAGGGGCTGGCACTGATTTCTCTCTGGTGAGCAGTGACAAGGAGGAAGTGGGCTGAAGCCATGTTGGGAAGTTTTACAGTGGATATTAGAAAAAGTTTTTCACTCAGAGGGTGGTTGGGTACTGGAACAGGCTTCCTGGAGAAGTAGTCACAGCCCAATTCTGCCAGACTTCAAAAAGCATTTGGACGCTACTCTCATGCACACAGTATGACTCTTGGGATCGTCCTGTGCAGGGCCAGGAGTTGGATTTTGAAGACACTTGTGAGCCCTTGCAACTCAGGATATTCTATGATTCTACATGAAATGTCTCTGAAACAGCATATCCAAGGGACATCTAGTAATTTCTTTTTCTCCCACTCACAACAAGATTTCTTAAACAATATTGTGTATCTATTCTGAAGATAATTTCCATGCTTTCTAGCATCTGACTTTTTAATTGTATACAGTTCTGAAAGTCAAAAATTGTTATTTCTTACAATGACACAGTATATTCTTTTGAAAAACTGGGTAACAGATATTGCCCCTTTTTTTTTTTTTCAAAATGCTCCAATTTTATTAAAATCAAGTAATATCATGAGAAATTTTGAGGAAAAAAATTCAATGCTGAAACATGGATTAAGATAGGCTTGATATACTACCTCAGATAGGCTCGGACACTGCATGCTCGAAACCAGCGCTGGATCTTGACAGCAGCCTTGTACTGTATTTTTCTGTCTTCATCTATAGCTCTGAAAAAATATAAAAGTAGTAATATTTCTCAGCATGGTAATGTAGAACGAAAGCAAAAATATTATTCTAAATATGTTTTATTGTTGCAGCTTGGGATCCTCTTCACCAAGTTTTTCACTTTTAATTCTACATAATTCAGTGCTAGTGCAGAAAAATTTAGTTTACATTAATTGCATAGTATGAAGGTAACAAAGAATGTTGCAGTTAGTAGAGGATGTAAGTTCCGGGAGAGGGTATTTCTTATTCCCATACAATACTTAGATACATGTCAGCATGTCACATGGACTTCTTCCATTGTAGGGGAAATATGTGGATAATGCTTTAATGATAATTAGGCCCGAGTTACAGCAAAAATCATATAACTGTATAAAATTGCGAATCTACAATGTTTGTGACAAAGCTAAAAGTCATGTAAGGAAGACCATAAAACTAAAATAGATTAAAGAAACACATTGTTAGTCTGGAGGACAGTTTTCAGAGAGTTCAGGAAGAAATTCCTACCATTATGAGTTTCAATGCTGAGGGGTAGAACTCAGCTATGAGATCACCTCTAACTTTTCTTCTTCTTTTGTTTGTTTCAAAATGTCAATAACTGACAAGTCTTTGAACTTAAAATTAAATTTTAATTTTCATTGATTTTTATTCTTTTCCATTTTTACTGGGAACATAGTCACCAAATTCTTTATTTTGTTATACCTGACAAAAATTACCTTTCAGTTACTATTAGTAGTTTTGTTAATTAGCTCTCCTAACAAAGTTTCATGTCAACATTACTTGCCTCAGTAAATACCAACAAGATTATTGTTTATCTGATAAATTAGGATTATCCTCATTATATGTCTAAAAATTAAACGAATTGCAGATTTACTACCAGAGATCAAGAAACATTAGCTCCACTCATTTTATGTCATCTGGTGAAGCATGTGCTCTCAAATCAAATTAAATGGGCAAAATTTTCACTGTCTGATGTGCATCAGACATTCTCAGTGCCTGAAAACTCTGGGAAACAAGCTTTTTTACCTAAAATTGAATAGTTTTCAAAACTGGCTGGAGAGTTTTCTTGTTCCTTTCCTGGGCAGCTTCCTAGTCTTCAACAGGAAGCAGACACCTCCAGAATACTTTTCCTTAGAGGAAAATTATTTTGATCAAAAGGGTATGAGCAATTTGGCCCTGGACAGGCAGCCACAATTACAGTTTGGAAATGAGGGGAGATGGGACTGGCCGTGTTAGAGGTGCCAGCTCCAAACCCAGTCCTAACCCCTTGGCAGTGACAAGAGTCTTCTGGAAGAGCACAAGCCTTCTCCTCTCTTGCTCCCTGATAGATTTTTCCTTGTTGGCATTCAGTCTTGACTGGCCAGGATGGGAGAGAAGTCCTTGTAAAGTTTATTGAAGCAAACCAACAACAGAGTTGTTTTTCTCACAGGATAGCTCCACAAACATTTCCAGTTGCCCTTGCCAGCAGAAATGTTTCGAGGTGTAAGTTTCTCAAGCAGGTCTCTGCCCTTTTGATCAGGTTGCCCAGTTGTCATACTGCTTGAATTAAGCTCTTGAGCATCACAGATACTTCACAAAGGCTGTACTGAAAGTTAAAAAGGCCTATTCAAGCACCTGACACAGATACTACAGTAAATAAAAGCAGATTCTTGAATGAGTAGAGTGATAAAATTGTGTAACACTTGAATGAATTAATGAATCTTGTATATTCTTATCCTTATGCTAAGGGTATTTCTCAAAATGCAGGCTTATGGTATTCTTGTACTGTGTCATCATTGGGCAAGTTCTTCCCTAGAAAGGTGCTTTCCCTAAAAAGCCAGTTTAGGACACCTCATACCTCTCACATAAACAGAGTTCTGCATAAAGCACAACAGGAATGTTATTATGATCAGAAAAAAAACCATTACTACAACTTCTTGCTGCACTGGACTCTTTAAATCCCCTCATTTGCATTCCCAGCTGCAAATCTGAATTTTCTGAAACAAACGGATCATACCTCATTCTTAAAAGAGAAACAATTCACTTTTGGAGAGCTCTGCCAAAAAAAGAAATCCCCAAACAACAAGCATGCTGCCCTCCCATGGATTTCCAAGTCTGGCTCAGACTGCTCTTTCTAACCTGAAATACGTGAAATACAAGCATAGCCTCCTGCAACTGATGTTTCTTTAGAGAACTGCTGTGTGTACAGCCACAAGAGCATGAGTGAAAGTTCAGGAAAAGAACAAAAAACACAACACTGTACATGCAGGCAGGACTTGATCTCTGTAACTTTTAGCGATGTTCAGGAGCTTTGTTATTCATGCTAATGATATTGTAATTAGATTCAAAAATAAATGATTCATTAATTAGTGAAGAAAAAACCCACAACTGTGCTAAACACGTTTGGTGGGGTTTTTTTATGTTTGAGCTTTTTCATTACACATACAGCAACAGTGCAGCTGAATAAAAGGATTTATAGGACAAATCTCTGCAATATTTAAGTAAGTTTTACAGCTGGTCTGGGAAAAGTTGGCCACCATCATTCTGGGAGCCAGAAAATTTAGTACAAACCATCCCAGTTGGTGAGGACAAGGGTAACAGATCTTATCGGATCTCTTTCATTCCACTATGAACAAAAAATTAAATATTAAAAAATAAGTAGTGTCTTTGCAAGAGGACAAACGTCCAGGCACAGTCACAGACGCTAGCCCCGAGAGCAGGGGCTCAGGGCTGGCGTGCTGCATCTCGAGGGATGCTCAGGGAACAGCACCTCTAGGGCGGGACAGAGGCGGGACCGGGGAGAGGCGGTCAGCTCCCGAGGAGGGAGTGGGAGGAACTTGCGAGGCTCAGCGCGTTTCAGGAGTTTACAGAGGCTCCTTTTTCCCCTCAAAATTATCAGGGGGCGGGGGAAGAGTGGGACACTCAGCATTTTCTGTGTATAAACGCGCCCCTTAAAGACGCTGCGCTGCGGCCACCAGGTCTCATCAGATCGCTGTGGAAATATTGGGGAAAATGCGATGGGTTGGTGCTCTCGGGAGGGATTTTAAAGCGAAAGAGTTTCACAGAATTGTATAATCATAGAGTGGGTCAGGCTGGGAGCGACCACAGTGGGTCATCTGGTCCAACCTCCCGGCTCAAACAGGGTCATCCCAGAGCACAAGGCAGAGGATTGTGTCCAGACGGTTCTTGAATATTTCCAGTGAGGAAGACTCCACGCTCTCTGTGGTCAACCTGTTCCAGTGCTTGGCCACCTGCACAATAAAGTTCTTACTCATATTTAGATTGAACTTGCAGTGCATCCAGTTTCTACCCGTTGCCATTTGTCCTACTGCTTGGCACCACCTAGAAGAGCCTGGCCCATCCTCGTCACACTCTCCCTTCACATACTTAGAGGCACGGATGAAGTTCTCTTTCACTCGTCTCCTTTCGAGGCTCAACAGGCCCAGCTCCTTCAGCCTTTCCTAGTAAGAGGGATGATCCAGTTCCTTAATCATCTTCATAACCTTCCATTGGACCTTCTCCAGGAGCTCCGTGTCCCCCTCGTATTGAGGAGTCCAGAACCGGACAATTTCCAGGGGAGCTGCCTCCATCTCGTTGCCGGCAGAGAGAGAGAGGCCCGTCCGCCCCAGCACAGCACAAGGCGGTGTATCCCGCCCCACCACCGGCATGGCCCAAGTACCTGTTCGTAAGGAAATACTCGTCCCGGAGTCCCGTCAGCCTCTCCTGAAGCCGGGCCAGGGCGGCCATGCTCCCTCCCTCCTCCCGCCCGCAAGACGCTGCCGCCATGGCAACGGGACCGTCCCAGTACGCTCGAGCGCGGGGGTGTCGCTGCTCCGGGCGGCCCCGCGGCACGGCACGGGCAGTGCTCCGAGGGAAGCGGGAGCTCCGCGAAGCTGTAGCGAACACGAGGCGAGGGTGCTGGAGGGCACGCGGCGCCCCTGGGCAGCGGCCGGGCGAGGGAAGGGAAGAGGCGAGGTGGTCGCGTCCGGCTTCCTCCGCTCCCGCGGCTGCTTCCGGGTTCTCATCATGGGGGACTGAGGAGCAGCGCCGGCCGCCCGCGCCCTTCCCGCCCGGCCCGAGCCCTCCCGCCCTCGGCCCCCGCCCGCCTCCCCTCGCCCAGTCTCTGCGAAGCGGCGCCAGCCTCCTCGGGGAGCGGCCGGGGGAGGCGCCGGGTTCATGTTCCGGGTCGCTGAACCTACCCCAACCCGAGCTCAGGCGGCGAGGAAGAGCTGGTAAGCCTGGGGGGACACGCGTGTCCGCCGCCCCGGCCCGGCCGCGGGGCCGCTCTCCGCGGGAGGGGGCCCGAACACCGTCTCCGCGCCACGGGCGGGGCGTGCGAACGTGGGCACGAGTGGTGGCCCCGCTGCGGCCGGGCCGCCCCTCCCCGCTGCTGCCCCTTTGGCTGGGGGGACCGGGATGGAGCCCGCCCCAGGCCCCCGGCGAGGGACGAGGCGCTGGTGGTCCGGGAAGTGCCACTGCCGTGTCTCGGCGGCTGGACGTGTTTGTGAGCGAGCAGTGGGCTGGAGGAACAAACTTCCATGCCTTGTTGACAGAGGGACAGTGGGCGAAAAATAAATCAAAACTTTTGTCCCAAGCTTAGTTAGGTTTTCCTGTCTGTTTTTTTCCAGTAGTGGTAGACTCTCTAAGGCCTAAAGGCCTTGCCCCGTGTGCAGTGCGGTGTGTGTTTCCTCCTCTAAAGCTTTTTTACTGCATCCCAGGAATCAACAAGTGCTGCTGTAGCCACTGAGCAGGGAAAGTATGGGTAGTTCTCCTGCAAAAGAAGTTCATAGATTTACTGTTTTATGTAATTCCTTATAGTGACCTCAAAAGACAATTTTTTTTTATTGTAGCACTGTCTGGAAGGAAGGCTGAGTAACAAAATAGAAAAGCTCAGTTCTGTTAGTAGGCCGTGCAGATATAAAGATTGGTAGTGGAGAGACTTGATGGAAGCAAGATGTTCCAGGCAACCAGCTGGGAAGCCTTTCATTTTCTTCCTGAAATCTTGGGTATCTTGTGATGTGTTTGGTATCAACTGGTGTACGTAGCTTCTCTCTTGTTTCACTTATTAATGGAAGAAAGGAGGATTGTGATGGGGTTTTGTTTGTGGGGTTTTTTCCAAAGGTTGATACATCTTTTAGAGGCTACGTTACCTATACAGATAGCTGCTGGTAGATTTCTCAGCTGAAATAGACTTGAAACAGATTTCCTTTCATCTTTTTCTTTGTTCTTTTCTGGGGATGGGGAGGAACAGGGAGGGAAGTGTTTAGGGCTTCATTTTTCTCCTTTTGCTGATACCACCTTTTTTTTCCCTGTGGGTATTTTTTCTCTATGTTTTTCTAAGTGAGAAAACTTTCAAAGATACATTTTATTTGCCCAGCTGCTAATTATTTGCTAGAACAAATTTTCTGGTGTTGCTAAGCATCTGTATTTGCCTGGTCTAAATGTAACAACTTCTCTTGGTGTAATTCAGAATGTTTCAGAGAATGAGGTATACTCCAGTGCACAAGTATTTTTATTTGGGTATTAATGCTGCATACAGTGGAAACATTGCCCAAGACATTCCAAAGTATCTGTGTTCTGTCAAAGTCTTCACTATTTATTTGACCTGTCATTTGTCTTCAAATTTTCTTATTTTGTGTCTACATAAAGTACTTTAGTTCCAGAGGCTTCTAGAGTAGCCCTCAGCAGGATGAGGAGTAGGCATATTTTTCTGTAATTGTCATCATGCAGTAATGATATTACTTATGCTAGTACACTGCTCAGAGGAATTCAATACAGAGGAAAATGTTGAAATGTTGTCCATGAAAAATCTGACCAGTCCTCAGAGCTGCTCTCTTATTTTTCTACACAAGTTATTTCAGAAGCTCTCTGTTAAAAGAGGACTGTTTGAGTGGGGTGCAGGAAAATACTTTTTATAGTGTCTAATACTTGATGTAGAAAATTAAGAACTTGTGCTTTCTAAAAGCATTAAGATCCTAAAGAGGTGAGTAGGTTCAGAACAGCCACAGAGTAAAATTTTTCACTTTGGGTGGTAAAGCTCCTCCAAAGCAGAATGTTTTTTTAAATTGTAAGTTCACGTGGCAATTTTAGATTAGTTTGCCATTTGGATACTTGCTGGGCACTCTGATTCTTTTGATAATGACTTTGGTGCTTTAGGGTATTACCATGATTTGACAGGTCATGAGATTTGGCACCTTGGCAATTAATTAATGAAGTCATACTTCTGAAAAGGGCAAGCATATCAGTAAATGGCAGCAATGGGATTGCAAGAATTGCTCCCTCTCATGATAAATTGCTCCAAATCTCATTTCTGGCTGACCAATTCCTTTGTGTTAGAGCCTTGTTAAATGCAGTTCATGTCAGCATCTTTCTGACTGTATGCTATTGCTCTGTGCTGAGCACCTTTTCACTGTTTAATATGTGTAGACTGATAGTATTTATTGTTGTGCCTTCTGAGATAAGCAGTGGTTTCAGAAGAGTCAGATGTACTTACTGCAAGTTAGTCTGGTTCTAATTTTTAGGGGGATCAGCAGTATAATAGGTGATAAAATTATATCACTTCTGAAATACTTTGTGTTGTATAGGACAGAGCTACAGAAGTGGTCAGGCTGGAAAGGACCACAGTGGGTCATCTGATCCAACCTCCCTGCTCAAGCAGGGTCATCCCAGAGCACGGGGCACAGGATTGTGTCCAAATGGTTCTTCAATATCGCTGGTGAGGGAGACTCCACACTCTCTGTGGTCAACCTGTTCCAGTGCTTCGTGCCCTGCACAGTAAAGAGGTTCTTCCTCGTGTCAGGAAAATCCACAAATGCCAGAGGGTTATGCCCAAAAAGGAGGAGTCCTGCAACTTTATTCAAATAAAGAGAGCGAGAAAAAAAAAAATATGTCCACCAGGGCACACACCCATGGCATTTTCTAGAG
The DNA here is from genome assembly GCF_036417665.1 of Passer domesticus. Classification (NCBI taxonomy): domain Eukaryota; kingdom Metazoa; phylum Chordata; class Aves; order Passeriformes; family Passeridae; genus Passer; species Passer domesticus. The sequence goes on from NC_087476.1 coordinate 87,935,911, forward strand.
GTTTTGGAGGGTGCAGCCCCCTTTTATCCTAAACTCCTTTGACCTCTTCCTTTCCCCATTGTCTGTGGCGCTAGGAAGGTACAGCCTTCCCTAAATGCCTACCACATATTCCCCCCTTGAACCTACTATTTTACCCCAAAGTTCAGAAGCTCAGCCTTGTGCAGACCCCCACTTGTTTGTTTCAGGAGCAGAGCTGCCTGGGCTCTTGGAGGAACCTGCTGCCCGCAGTTAGTAGAGATATTAAGGCCATTTTCAAAGATGTTAACAACCCACACCTTCACCCATAAAGTTGTTTGTAAAGACATTAGTTTTCCTCTCAATCCCTCCTCTTCTTATTTTTGTCTTCACAAACTCTAGTTATTATTAACTTAACCCTTTCTAACAACCAGGAACATTTAAAACACACCCTCCCAACTTTTCCACCTCTTGTTTCTGCACCAGATGTGGCAAGTAAATACAGGTAGCTCTTATCCCCTGCAGTGGTTGTTGATATAGGATGGAAAGGATGGCTTGTGCTGTAGCTTTGCATACCTGGTGGTCCAGCAGACAGTGCCAAAGGATATAACTAGGTGTGGATGTGGAACGGGATGCTTTGTCCACCTCTTAGTGATGGCATTTTAATGACAGGGAGTTTAAATAGTCTAGGCACAGCTTCACTTTCTGCTCATAGAATCGTTAAGTTTGGGAAGACTTCTGAGGCAGAGTCTGTTACAGCAGCACTGTCATATTTACCACTAAACCGTGTCCCCAGGTGCCGCATCCACAGGTTTTTTGAACACTTTCACCAGTGCTTCCACCACTTCTCTAGGCAGTTTGGTTCAATACCTGACCATTCTTTCCTAATTCTTTTCTTTGTAGTGAAGAAATTTTTCCTAATATAATTTTTTTCTAAACTTCCCCTGGTGCAGCTTGAGGCCATTTCCTCATCTTGTTACCTAGGAAGAAGGGAAGCATAAGCTTTTATGTAACAGAGGTTTGTCAGTGATTTTGTAATCTACCACAGTCTCTTGCCAGATTTTTAATAATTTTTACTTAATTGTGTTGCTTTGTTTTGCTTCCCCCTTTGTGTGTCCCAAGAGCCGTGATAGTTCTCTTTTTAGAATCTGTAAATTCTTCAAGTAAAGCAGTGAGATTTATCATGTGCTGCTCTCTCCCAAATACTTGCACCTCTTCAACTCAAATTTCAGTCATGCTCATTAATAAAGCAGAGCTCTCAAAGTCAGTGCTTTTAAGGCTTTGTGAAAATAACTTCTGAGGTAGAGAAATGGGATTCAAATTAGTACCTATCTGAAGATAAAGCACTCCGTGGGTACATCAGAGAATCCATATGGGAAAAGATTGTTGGAAGTCAGGTTTTTTAATCCCGAGGTTGAAGGAACTATTTGATTTCTGTTGTGCTCTTAGCGTGTGATCAAGGTGGTTTGTGAAGGAAGCAAAACTCATGGTTCTTTCTAGAACTGATGAAGCACAGATGCAGCATGAATTTAGCTGCAAGAAGCCCCAGTCCTGTTTAACAGGAAAAGGTGTAGAACTAGAAAGTAAAGGTAAATGCGTCTGTTGGTTCGGCAAGATGTAATGCCTCTTAAGAGTTGTGCAACTAAATTAACTTTTCCATCACTATGTGTTTCTTAAATATTTTATGAGCAGTCAGAGCTCTTCATTGTTATATGCTTTAGGTGTGAGGTAACACAAATTATTCTTCATTTTCACTGAAGAAGTGAGTGTCAATTATTTCCATTAGGATTTTCAGTTTGAGTATTTATACTGAACGGAAGCTGTGTGATCCGTTTTGGAGCAGGTGAAAGCAGTTATACTATTCTCTGCAAACAGGACTTATTTGGTCTGTTCTGGTAAGGGTTGGAGAGGAAATGGGTCAGCCTTTGGTGAACTACATTAAAATTGCTTCAGATAAATGTAAAGGTCAGTGTAGGCAAACTAGATTTTCTTGTAGTAAAGTAGGATCCTCTCTTAGTGAGGACATTACAGTTTATTGCTAGCTGTGGGCTGTTGCTGTAACAGCATTTTTATAGCCTTATGTGAGTTGTGCTAAACTGTGGCTCATCTTAATATTTTATGTACCTCAATATGTTGCTCTACATTTGTTGTTACAACCTTTGAAATTTTTTATCTTACTGAACACTGCTGATGCTCACTGGTAATGTCCTCAGTACTTCTTGTCGTTATTTTTCAACTTGTTTCAAATGCAAATATTTTTGTTACAGTCCCATCTGCAGCAATGATTAAAATTGTTTCATAGGCTTGACAGCTGGTTGTGAACAATAGCGAAAGTTTCAAAACTGAGTTTGTCTGATTAATGCTATAATAGAAATGTGCTCCTGGATTTTTGGAGATAGCAGCAGCCAGATAGACTTCAGATTAACTGTTCTATTTTTGAGGGTTTTTTTTTCTTCAATTGTAGCAGGAGAAATGAGAGCACCAATAAAATTAAGCAAAAGAGATTTTTTGGGTTTTGAGGAAAAGGAGTTTTAGTGTGGACCACTGGCATGTTGAAAGTGGAATGTGAATAGAAAGCTGAAGTGGTTTGTATTTGCATTCTCAATCTATTGCACTGTCCCAAATTGGTCAAGTAATTATTGTAATCATCCTAAGGAAACATGTTGAAATAATTAAAATACTAATTTGTCTGATCTGTGTAGGAGGTGATGAAGCTATGATACAGTAATATTATACATTGCTGCTGTTTTTAGGGCAAATAAGGTCACAGCTCTGTACAAATCTTAATTCAGCAGTTTCAATGAAGAGACTTGATATTCAGTAGAAAAGATTAATTCAGGAATGCATAATATTCAAAGTTATAGTCTGCTGGAAGGTAAGTCCTTTACTGCTCAGAGTCATTTAAGGATCTTGTTATCCCTTTACTTCAAAACACTTGAGGATGTTCACTTTTCTTGAGTTTTGTCTTTTGGTCTGGGAACCATCTATATTGCAGTATTTTGGGAGGAATTCAGGGCAAGTTTCATTCAGGTATAAAACTCAGAGCTGGACATATTGTGTTTGATCTTTGAAGTATTTTGGAACTAAGGCAATTTTACCACCATACTCATGCCATTATCTGGAGTAAATTGGTATGTCCACTCTAGGAGCTACATTGATTTTAGTGACGTAGTTATCCATACAGATTAGGGATACTGAATTGAAGGAATTAATTGTAAATTATGGTGCAAGGCGTTAGTGTCCCTGTCTTCTCTTTTCCTTTTGCTTTGTGCTGCAAGATCGCTAAGAGAATGGGCTGTAAGAGATTTATTTAAGCTAGTTCATATTCTGGCAGGTTAGCAGAAATCTGTTCATTTGGAGAGTTAAATCTGGGTTAAAGCCTACAAGTTCATGTTTTAGTGCACCTCCACTTCTATCAGTTTGCCATAGATGCAAAAGTGTGTGGCAGGAAGGGCTGGGCAGGTGTTTGAGGGAACTGGTGTCTCAAATTAACCCAAATGTGCTGCCATTTGTCTGTTGAAGTGTTATGGCTTCTGTAAAATGAGTGCAGAAAAACCCTTACATCTCTAGGGCATGACATTTCTGATACTTGCACCTCTGGGGATTGCCTGTCCTCATAGGTATTTAACAGGAGGGCTAAAGGAGTGAGTGCCCTCCCACTGCAGCTACAGCCATGGAGAAACATGGAGCAGTGCATCTGTTTAAGCATCTTGTTAACCAAACAAAGGAGAAAGTGTCACACTTTTTCAGAGCTGTCTCACTGTTTACAAGACAATATAATTCTGCTGTACTAAGATCCAAAGAAAACATTAAGAGAGAGTAATATGACTAGAGGTTACATCAGGACAGGAAAAGAGGTATGGGAAATTATGCAAGTGATGCAGCAGTTTTGAGAATTCAAAATAAACTTATATTTCTACCACTGTCTGTGCTTTTATTGTTCCTGCAATTGAAATATATAAAATAAGTATTTCTGAAAATGGTTTAAAATGAGAATATATAACTTCTTTAGGTAATGTATTTCATGAGCATTTGGATTTCTTCTTAAACATGTTCTTCATTTCCTCCATTAGTATTTAAGACTGCCCATTCAGCCATCACCGTTAGTACTTTTGATGTTGGAGTTTGTGCTAAGTGGCAGAGCGAAGCTGTCTGTGATCTGTCTAGGTTTTCTTCACAGCACCACTGAATATGTGTAGAAGTCTTGTTATTATAGGTTTCTCCAACCATTTATATTGTAAAATGAAGTGAAGAGTCTTGTTTTTAAATGTCCTGTGTATAATTTGCTGAATGTACAATGTCTTCCATACGTATCAGTTTGTGTGGTGTAGCAGCAAGCATTAAAATTATTCTTTGCTTTACCTCAAGAAAAGGGGTCTTCTGATGTTTTGATATAAGAGTCTAATTGCTATGTATATGGAGAAGGTTCTCAGCCTTCAGAGAAGGATTAGAGTTCAGCAGCAATCATTTAATGTTTTTGTAATTACATTCATGTAATGCATGGGTGAACTTACTGAAGCATACTGAGTTAAAGACATGCTAAATGCTAGTGAAATTTGAAGAGGAAGAAGCAAAACATTAAAAGGGTAAGGCCTAAATTTGGCACTGTGTATGTAGGGATTTTTTTTCCTTATGCAAGCATGGGATTCTATGGATGCAAGTGCCTACATGTGATAGGAAACTTTGCATTCAATACTCTAGAATTATCTGTAGTTGGGTATTCTCTCAACCCAGTATAAATTCATTGAATCACTATTTTTTAAAAATCAAACAGATATCAGCCATTTGGAAAGACAGACGTATTTGCTAGTAGCAAAAAGTCATATTATCCAAGAATTGCTGTCTTAACTTCATTTTAGCATTTAGGCAGCATTAAGAGATAATCATCCTTAAAAATATTTTATCATAATGAAAGTTTTAAACAGAACTCATTAATGTAGTACATCAAGAACAATATTATGTATTCCATTTCCCATTCTTAAATTTAAAATGTGCTCCTTACGCACAGTTAGAGTGAATGCTCACTGTTGATGCTCTTGCCATGTGGAATCCCTGACAGTCATATAAGTGTCATGAAATTAATTAAAACTAAGCAATAGCAGTGAGGCCACAAACCAATGGGGGAACCCCCTGGCTGCCTCTTCTTTCCAAGACAGAAGGCTGGGAAGATATCTTTTAAAAGGAACTTATGCTGGTATGCTTCAAATTCTGTAGGACTGGTTGGCAAGGTTTTGTCTCTTGGCAGAAAGAGTCAATGGTCATCCTATAAAGATTATTCTGCCTTGCCTAAAGTGTCTAAAATTATTTTGCCCTATGAAGTTGTTGTAATTTATGCTTAGCACTTTTAATTCATTTGTTGTTTTCTTGTGTGTTTTTTTTCCTTTGAAATCTATAGGCATTTCAGTAGGACTATGGAGGAGCTGGTTCATGATCTGGTCTCGGCACTGGAAGAAAGTTCAGAGCAAGCCAGAGGAGGTTTTGCTGATACTGGAGATCATTCTCGAAGCGTGTCTTGTCTTCTAAAGAGACAGGCGAGGAAAAGGAGAGGACGGAAAAGACGTTCATTTACCACCCATCACCCCTGGGAGACTGGTCATTGCCTAAGTGAAGGCTCTGATTCCAGTTTGGAGGAATCAAACAAAGACTACAGGGACAATCATGCTACCAAGAAAGACCACAGTGATTCTGATGACCAGCTGTTGGTTGCTAAACGTAGGCCTTCCTCAAACTTAAATAACATTAGAGGCAAAAGACCTCTGTGGCACGAACCAGATTTGGCTGTGGACAGTTTGGGAAACAGAACTTTGCGTAGGAGGAGAAAGGTAAAACGCATGGCAATAGATCTGCCATCAGAAGTTTCTAATGCACTGACAATAACTCAACAGGATAACAGCAGAGATCAAGAAATGGACAATAACAATAAATCATACCAGCACCAGGAGTTTTCCAAGAGCAAAGTGAAAAAAAGAAAAGTATCTGCAGCTCGACAAGGTCCAGAAATCTTGGATGAAGGAGTAGTTGTAGAAAATGAAGAAGTGAATCAAGCAAATAAGGACAAAATGGAATATGAGGAGCAAAAAGGCTCAGATGAGAACATGAGTGACAGGTTATTCTTCCTTTTTCTTTTTACACAAACTTTGGATAATATTTGTTTGCATTTATTACTGTTGCTTGTATTGAGAATCTTTAGATTTTTTTGTTGATTCCAGAGTTTAAATTCTAGCACCAATAGTATCTGTTCTAACAATTTACTCTTATTTTTTTACATCTACTATTTTTTACATATTAGTTGTTCAGGTTGAGGAATTTGGCATAAAATAGAGAGTGATGTAGCAGAGGAATAATCAAGAAAACAGTTTAGTGAAATGATATGTTCTAATTGTTTCAATATCAAGCATGACAAAATACACGTATGAATGACACAGGTTTTTCTGGGTATTTCAACTGGTAGCAGTTGTCAGATAAGAATTTAGTGTTTTTCCAATTTCTAGACATTGGTGCTTTGATTGTTATCTCTATTTGTCAGAAAGGTTGTCAGTGTTTAGAGTCACCATTTAGACAGTATGTTTTGGTGTGTCATGGGCATAAAAAGTCTGCAGGTTGCCAAGGATATATATCATTTACGAAATGCAAAAACCAATTTACAGTTCAGAAACACCTGAGCTTACCATTAGAAAAATAGAGGAATGATGACCCTTTGGCAGTACACCTCATCCATCCATTCCAGACAACAGTCATACTACATTGGTAATTGTTTCCAAAGTACTATTTTGACAACACAGTAAGGTGTAAGTCATTTTTCCACTGTGCACAGGGGATGTTAACTGTGCTGATTTTGTTTATTCCACATGCAGAAGTATCAGCAAGACAGACACATCTTGAAAGATATAATTTTGATCAGTTCCTTGACGGCACTGGTGTCCCTGGTTTTTTTGTAGGTATTTTATCTATAAACTGTTAAGCCTTTTTCTTACTGGACAGGTAGAATTGAGGTTCAGAGAGTGGTTTTGACCAGAGCAGTCAGATTGGTTGCTGTAATAACAGCAGCATTGGTAAGTGACTAACTCCAGTTATGGTCAGAAAAGTCCTACGTCTTTTTGTTATGTACTGGTGCTGTCCCTTACCTGTGAACGAGAAGCAGCTGGAAGAGCTGAATAAGTCCCAAGCCTTAAGCATTTTTCCTTACATGTTAATTACTAGAGCAGAACTCATCCTTCAGGGCAGCCAGTGTACACATCTCCTTTTGACATGCAAGTTAGGAGTCTGTACTGTCAGGAAGCCGTTAGAAAACTTGTCTTTTCTTTGACAATACTTGGAGTCTGTTTCTCCAAGTCTGGGACAGATGTTTAAAAATTTCCCTCAGCTAGGAGCCAGTGTTTTCATATCTCCATAGTCTTGTTGCATTTTTTATTTATGAAAGACTTTCTGTTATGCTACAAGGGTAACAGTTCTTCAACTCAAAAGTTCTGTAGCTAATTTTTGAGTGGAGAGAAGAGTGAGCAATAAGGATTGATCTTGTAGACTCCCATAACCAAACAAATAAGGTCAGTCTGAATCTTCTTTCTCAAAAGAAATGTTATTATTGGAAAAATTTATCATCCTCTTCCAAATGCTTGATGTTTTGTTACCTCAAATGCTGCTTTTGCTCAAGTCATATTCCAAATGCTTGTATATGGCCCCAGTAAATAGTCTTTGAAACCATTCTCATTTTCATAGGGTTTTCTGCTCATGCACACAGTTGAGTATGTCATTCTACTGAATTTCTTTCAATGGTCAGCTGTACCAGAAAGTTTTGAAATCACCAAATTAGAAAACTTGCATTTCATAGTGTGGTTAGAAATCTGCTGTATCTAAGGCTCTCAGGTGATACAGTATCATAATTTTTTGTATGTTCATAATTTTAACTTGTTTTAATCTAACTTTACTTAGTTGCAATGCTGCCTTTATTAGAGATCATTTAGCTAGAAGAATTTGAAAGAACCATCAAACTCTTAAGAAAAGTCTGTTCTGAAAGTGAAAGCTTAGATTTTAAAAGGGTGTATGGGATTGTGTAAAATACAAAGAGCTAACAAAGCATCTTGGATAACACTTGCACTTCAGCAGCACTTGCTGGAAGAGGAAGAATGAAACGTATACAAAGTTGGTTTTGTTTTGTATGCCATGGTGGGTGCAGTAGTATTCAGTGCAGTAGTTCAGTAATTATTAAAAATAGGACTAATGTTTTAGAAGTTTGTTTTTTAGAAACAAAACAAAACTGATAATTTTAATGGGAGTTAAATTGCTTGGCTCTAAAACCAGTCAGAAGTTTTCAGTATACATGACATTATTTGAAAGTAATGTGTTTTAGAAGTGCACATTTAAAATGTTAAATTGCAGTTCTTTGGCAGTCCTTTATCTCTGTATGTGAGTGTTCAAACGCCAAACACCAATAACCAGGTTTTAAGTGCATGATTCTGAAGTTGGAGGAGGAGTCTTCAAACTCTTGAAATGTCTGCATCTAAATGCTCCCAAAGATGAATTCCTGGGAGGATTGTTTTAAGCACTGGAAATGAGATTTTTGTGATCACAGCTTACCCATCCTTATCCTCAATGTACAGCTTTTGGTTAGTTTCAGCCAAATTCAGCAGTGTGTGATGTTCTGGGTGCTATTTAATTCCCACAAGCTTTGGCACTTTTTTGTGTTTGAAGTGACTAAAGAGAGGTGAAATCTGAATTGCCTGTTTTGAAAGAGAAGCAGCAGTGAAGCTCAGAGGCACCACCCACTGTGGCTAGGGGGAAAACAGGAGCTGGTCAGGTCCTGGGGACAGCACAAAGCTCCCATGTCTCATGTAAAACCAAGGCACCAGACAGCTCATTAGTTGTAGGAACTGCAAGTGACAAGTATTTCTTCTTTGTTTCCAGAAATACAGAAACAAAGATGTGAAAGCTTTTTGGATAGCTTAGCTGTTCTTCCAAATTTTTGCTTGAACACACTATTTTATAGGACTCAAAGGAGTCTGTGGGTTTTTCCATTTTCACTGAAGTCTTACTGGGAGTGGAATTCTTATTACAAAGCAAAGGAAGAAGCAGTATACTCTGCAAAATTATATTAAAACTGGAAATATATTCCATCATAGCAGCTTTTATCTACTTGGTTATTAGTGTATTAATTCCAGAGGTTTTAAATTTATTCAGTGAAATGACTGCCCTGTAGCAATTATCTCAACTGTAATCCCTGCCCAATGTGACTGTGGTCTGAGGAGTGTGACCCCTCTGGCTGCCAGGGATATGTCAGTGTTAGTTTGAATTCTTAACTGTTTTTAGATTTTTTTTTTCAAAAATTTCAAGTGGTTATGTTTTTATGTGCTGACTAGTCCTTCAGTGAGAATTATTTCACAATTTAAATATCTTACTTAAAAAAGGGATGGAGACTGTTCTTAAAATTGGAAATTTTGGTTGGGAAATTGGCTGAAATATCAGGGTTGAAAGGTTTTCCTGACTTTATTTTAAAACATGCAATTAAACAATAAATGCAAAGAAGAATCTACAAAGAAGGGATGTTGTTTACTTTGAAATGGAGCATGTAAAATTGGGCACAATGAAATCTACAGAGAGTAAAGTCATCCGTGTTATAATTAAAGTAGGGATGGGATGTTTACTAAAAGGGAATTACTAGGACTTGCAGTATTGGAAAGTTCAAGTCTTGGTGTCCCTCACAAAAGATGGTTCCATTCTCATTGCATGCACATCACCTTACTTCCGCTTAGGACAATTTGCAAGTACTTAAGTCTGTTCTGATTCTGTTCTCTATAAGTTATAGTGTGAGTGTTGCTTATGCATCAAGAATTTGAATAAGCCTAAGATACAGCCAAGATTAAAGCAACTTAAATCTTCAAGCACAGAGCTATGTCTGTAGATAGATAGATAGATAGATGCTTTAAAAAACCCAAACGTGACTTTGTGTCACCTGCTACCATATTGTGTTCCAAATCCTGCTGGGATGCCTCCCAAAGGAAGATATTAAAACAAATATATATGCTTATAATTAAATATGAATTAGATTAATTGTGTATAGTTCATATATTCATATTAATAATTAATATATTAAAAAACCTGAGAGTAGCTTTTGTAAGAAATCAGAATTTAAAAGGACATAATTTCCTCAAGTGTACTAGTTATTTGATAGAAAAATAAAAATAATTTAGTATTAAAAAATAAAAATAATTGGAAACAGTTGATTTTAAGTATAGGACAGCATGCAAATTGTAATATGAATGAGTATACAAAGGTAAACAGACATAAAGTTCTTGTGAGTGGCTTGTACAGGCACATCAAGAGTAGCCATAGTATTTATGAAATATACTTGAATTTGTGTGCTGAACTGAAGTGTTTGGGTTTTTTTTCAAGTTGTTCTACATATCAAACTAAGTAAAATATGATAAAAATGTTAATGAGAATATTACCTCTATAACATAGCTACTCTCTTGATAAAAAGTGAAATAAAAGGTTTACAGAAAAGTCCTTTCATGTGAATCTCAACGAAGTGCTGTCTGTGTTATTAAAAGACCAGTCTGATTTACTATTTAGGAACACGTGGATTATTGTATGTGACAATGCATTCAGCAAAGAACTACATAAATACCTACTCATGTCTTTAAATATAGAGATGTGTATGCATGTTGTATACACACATTCTAATTTTAACTCCATGCTGGAAGTCATAGCAAAGTAAACTGTGCTTTGTTTTTTGTTGTTGTTGTTGATGTTATGATCATGAATCATATTTATTTTCTTCAGGATGACCTTTCTTTTCATTTATTTGGCTAGCTTTGTTATAAACTTTTTCTGTTCTCCCTGAGTAGTATGTCATGAAATCTTAAGCAATATCTTTTCCAGAATATTTGCAAATGATGTTCAGAAAGGTAATTCGATTTTCAGACTCTTATATTTCATGTGCTGAAGGAAGGCTTAGGCTGCTTTTGATTGAGACTTTTCCCATTTTATTGAGCAGTGGTGTTCCAGGATCAAGCTGAATTGCACAGTATAAGAAGGGAGCAGTGAGCATTTGATGGAAGGAGATAATAAAATGCATCAATTGTGTCAGCACTTCGTTGCAGCCACATCTGGCTTAATGTCAGGGTACCATTAGATTCCTATGGTTTTATGTGCCAAAAATAATATGCTTTGTAGTTAATGGAACTGGGATATTTGCAGTTTGATTAAAAAGAATCATCCTATTTTCTCTCCGATCTCTGTTGGGCTTAAGTTCAATCTGAGCACAGCCTTGTCTCCTTAAGATTTTACGACTGAAAGATCAATTGTTCTTTTGATCTGTTTCTCTCTTTCTCTTATTACAGTGAATCCAGCAGTCTGAGCAGCAGTGATGCTGGTTTGTTTACCAATGATGAGGGAAGACAAGGTATTGAAACAATCTTTCCCTTCTCCACCCCTCAAACCACATCAGTTGAAATTCTGTAAGCGTTACAAGTTATTTCATAGGTTAATTATTGTATTTCAGTTTCTGTTACCGTCTTACTGAGTGGAAGTATAGTTTGCTTTCTGTTTTGGCTTTTTTTTTTAATATTAACAGAGGGTGTCTTGAGTACATGACTTAGTCAAAAGCTATGTTGAGAAACAGCCTCTGTAATGTGGTAGTTACTTAAAGCTTGAGCATCTCCTAAAAATCATCTATATTAATTGTTTAGCTCCTCCACTTTTCTGACAGGACTCTGATTGTAGTACTGTTTCTCATGCTATTCCTGAGATGGTTTTTTTCTTTCTTTTCTTCCAAACTGATAAGGTTCTTTAATAGTTCTTTTTCACTCAACAGTTTTTTTGAAAAGTAATTTCAAAGTAATTTCAAACAAACTACTTTTTCTGCAGTTTAAGACTGAGATTTGAGCTGTTTAACATCTTCCCTCTGAGAAACATTTCTTTAATCTGAAATGCAGTGAAGATTGAAGCTTTTCTTTTAGTATGCATAATGTTTTCACATGTTTTTCTGTGATAAAACTATTGAGGGTGGAAGTAAAAGGTTAGTGTTTTTATCCACTCTAGTCTTTATTGAAACACATTTACCTATATTATGCTGTGATGGATTAAGAACTTGATATCTTTGAAAGGATACAAAAGTGAGACAAAACATAGTCTCTCAAGTATTTAAGACTTGCTTTTCTGTTGGAAATTTTAAGTTAGTGGTAACAAGAGGGTATTTTCTTATACAGTTTGCCAAACACTACTTGAGTGTGTGCAAGAAATGAAATCCTGACCCATTCCACAAAACTAGGTTAAAGGAATGTTTGGGGGGTTTTTTCCTTTTTTTATTTTTTTATTTTTATTTTTATTTTTAATTTCTAGTTCCATCTGGTTTTGTGGAGGTTGGATTTCTTTTCAGTAGGGAGAGGATCTTTCCTACTTAAAACAGAAGTGTTACCTTCCTTGTTCAATGATAACTTGTGCTACACAAATTGTACCTCCCCACCTGAGTATCTGATTTTGGTTGTGCTAACTCATGTTTTTTTAAGAGTTTAGGTTCTCTTTGAAAATTTAGATTGATTTATATTCAGTGCTACAATGCATTAAGTCTTTAAGTATGAGTCAAACAGATTTGGTTTTACTTCCCTATTTGAATTTCTCTTCTGACTTGGAATTTTTAACGCATTTGTTCTCTACATTTGTATGTAAGATGACCTATCGCTTCCTAATTGCATATGTGTTTTTTTCAGTGATACAGTGTCACCTTTTTTAGTGTTGGTTCTTTAAAGTTGTAGTTGTAGTTCTTAGTTTTGTCTGATATTTGAATCTTGTTTTAGCTTTCAATTTTCAAGCAGAAAGCATTAGACCTGAAAATGTATTCTGATACACAAATAAAAAGAAAAGCAATAAATAAACCTGAAAGAGATATTGTCAAAGGGATATGACAAAACATTATTTTTTCAATCCCTCCTTTGAACTAATAATTTTGTGGGTATGATCGGAAGACTGTTAGTTTCAGAGTAGAATTCATATACTTTTAAATCTGCATTATAGCTTTGGTTTTGTGAGACTTTTCTATGAAAGTACTATCCGAGATCCTACTTCAAAACCAAAATTGTTGATTTTCTAATAATGCTTATTCCCCCCAATAGTAAATACTAATAATTTGTGCTCTCCTTAATTGAGGTGAGGTTATTTTATCTCTGTGAGTTAATTTGTAACTGAATTGAGACATATGCAAGTTTGACAAGAAGGAAGGAGAAAGTCAATCTGATAGAAGCAAAGGAAAAGCCTAGGTGTGATAAACAAAGCTGGAAGAGGACAGGATTAAAATGTATTAAGGGAAGAAATTGCTGGTTTTATTTTGTAGTTTCAAAGCTAGACTCTAATTTGTGTCTAACCAGTGTTCCTCCTCCAGGATATCTATATCTAATCAATATCTAATCTTTAACATCTATATATATCTATATTCAGAGCAACAGCAGCTTGACCTCATTTGTACTTCAAATTTTCTGCACTTCTGACTTCAGGTTTCTGCTAAGTCAAATGGAGAACCAGAGATTGATTAATGTTGTCTGGTGAAATACTTGGTTTAAATTATGTGCCTGCCATCACTTAGAAGTTTGGGTAGCAAAGGACAAGAGGTTCCTTTTCTTCTGAGCAACATTTGTTTGTTTTGTGTTTCTGAGATCAAGAATCACATCTCTTTTATTGCAGACAAATAGTATTTATAAAACTTCAATTAATTCCCAAATTCATAATTTGGGATACACTTTCTAGGAAAGTGACTGAAGCGGCAATTTCTTGGAGCATTTGACCACTTAAATAAATAGCTGAGTATTTAGTTATGGAGTGCCTGATCTTGTTACCGTACCTAATCTTCTGTGGACAGAAACTCAGAAGAGTTTCAATTTTTATGATTTGATTAAAGAAAAACAGGTGTAGCTCTAATTGGGATAGTTCTAGATACATGCTAATTCTCATCAATTGCTATGATAAGAGAAAATTGTTGAGACTTGAAAATCCTCTCTTCAACTTCTAATATGTGCTGTACCATCTAACATTTTTTAAAACTTAGGTATTCTTTTCCTTTCACTGTTCCAGTCTTCCAGCTTTGTTTGATTTGTTTGGTTCCCATGAAGTCCTCATCTGAGCCAAGCCTTGTTTGCCTTCCTTTTCCAAGTTACCCAAGTGCTTATATTAGGTCATGTGAGAGGGCACAAGTAGCTCTCTTGTTGTGCTCTGTCCCACTGTGGTAATTCCTTCTGGCAGAAGTAATTGATGCTCAGTTTTGGTAGGCCCAATGTGGCAAATGTTTTTATTCTGTGAAACATTGCAAACCCTGAAAAGTTAGTCAGCAAAAGCTTAAAGATAATGGAAAATGTTTTGTGATGGTACTGTGAGGGAAGAAGGTAGCTGCTGAACTATTAAGAAACCTCAAGTGACTTTCTGTGGGTTGTATTTTCTTCAGAGGTTTTCAAATTGGGCATTTTAGGGCTAAGATTTAATAGATAGGAAAAATACTGTGATTCTATCAAGCTCTTAAGTGTGGAGATAGAAGAATCTGCCAACAAAGTAATTCAAAGACCTGAGCAGCAGTTGAAGCTTATGTATGAGAAATCCTCATGACTTCCCTTTTTTTTCCTCTCTTTTCCTTTTGTTCGAGGTTGTATTTTCTTGGCAGTTTTGCAATTATTAAAAACTTTAATGATAAAGCAGTGTTATGCCTGGTGTAGGAAAATTTTACAAGATTCGTGAACCAAAATATCTAGTTTTGCATTGCAGCATAAAATAGCAACTCTGTGATAGCCCTAACTAGTAGGATCTCCTGCAGTTTCAAGGCACTACACAGGTCAAAGGCACTTTACAAGTTAAGCTTTCAACACAATGTTAACAAAACTATTGTTACTCAGACACTAGTGGATGATACCCTGTTTTGGGCAAAGAAATAGTTAAATTGCAAGGATATTCTTTAATGAGTTTTATGGCTTGGGTATAGCAAAGAAAACATACTGTGTGTTCCTGTTTCATCTATACTTGTACACTTGGGGAAATTCAGAGTTGACTTAAGACTTCTTAAATTATGGCATGCAGCACTTGAAATGTCCTTTAAGATATAAGCAAGTAGGAAGGAATATTATGTTAATAAAGTGTTAAAACAGTTAAAATTGGAGAAGGTCAGAGAATGTCAGAGTTCCACTGTGGATGTGGCTAAGTGTTTAAAGGTAGTGGTTCATTATTTTTCCATTAAACATATATTCATTGCTGTGTCCTTTATGAAGATGACCCAGTACTGATTCAGTAAAAGAATTCTAGTGAAGAACTAATTTGGACCTTGTACAGCATGTCAGTAGCTGCAGGTGACAGACACGGCATGTTTCTCCATATGGAGAAGAATTGGGGTGTGCAATGCAAAGTGAAATCACACCAGATTTGAACTGTTGTGGCAAATAAAAACTTGTTACATATGACCTGAGTCGTTCAAATCCCAAATATTTATATAGCGTATCTTTTATATGTATATCTTTTGTCAAGGTGGCTCTGTAAAGCACAAAGAGCATGATGCAGTGTTCCTCTGTGAAGGGGGAACTTCAGCTTCTGCTTTCTTGAAACTCCTGGGATGTGTTACAGTGAATATCCTGATATTTCCAAATGATTATTGTTAGCTGTTAGCAGTTAGTAGTTTTTTTACCTAGAAAGAGATACACTGGTCCTGGAAATGACACTGAAATCCCAGGGTATTCACAGACCCTGTGCTCTTGTTCTCTGTGTGCGGGTTGGTGGATAACAGAGCAGCACAGTATCACATGGTGTTTGTAGGACACTGATGGCAAACTTTCCACAGGAACCTCTCCAGGTATGTTGTGGCTGTTCTAGGCAAGCGCATATATTGGCTGTTGGTGAGCCTGATCTGGTCATTTTGTAATAAAACAGAAAGGGAGGTAAAGCTTTCTCTTAGTGTGCAGTGGAAAGTTTCTTGTAAAACTTCAGCTGAAGAACTGCTTTAGCTAAAGTAAGATTCAGGTATAGCTGGTGGTGATGCAGAAGGTATCTTTGTCCATAGCAAAAACACCAGAAGCTCACATAAAATAATTTTCTAAACTTCTTAAAGAAGAAAGGAAGGAATTTAACATTGAAGCATCGAAGTAGTTAGAGAAATATGTAGACATAATAATATGGAGTGAAATTTAGGGAAACAGTAATTGGAGGGAGGGGATGGCCTATGAATAACTAAAAAAACAAATGGATTAAGCCAGGAACTGGTCTGGAAATTTTAGGATTGAAGTTGACATTTCTGAGCCTTAAATTGACTTTATTGTACTGATTAGCGCAGTTATAATTCAATGTAAATTACTTTGAAGTAATTCCTTGAAGCATTAACTGTACACATAAACAAGCATGATGTATTTTAAAAATGTGTTAGGAGGATGCATGGGCTCTATTTTTGGAGATCTGGTGGTTTTCCTACCTTTCCCGTACCTTGGAAAAATACCATAATTTGCTGTAGTCCTGTGCTGAATCAGCATCCTAAGAGGAAAGGACAGTGTAGTGAATCTTTGGAAGTCAAAAATGTTGTTTTCAGCTTTTAGTATTCCTAAGATCACATTTGCTATGAATACTGTGCTGCCTTTTGAGTGCTGCAAATTAAAGCAGGGTAAAATCCAAGTGTTTGGTTACCAAACTCTTGAATGGGGAGCCTCTGTATTTTATAGCCTATATGTATGAGGTAGGGAATAAATTAAATGCAGTGGTCTTCCCTGGCTCTGAAAGTGGCATCCCTTCGAGGTGGAGCAACTGGTAAGCAAAATACCTGTGAGTGGTGTCACCTGGATAAGAATAGTAGTAATAGGCTTACACTTGCCTCAAGGTGATAATATGATTTAAAATATTCAGAGGATTCTGAGTTGTTTAATTTCACAGACAAGAAAGCTAAAAACCAAGTATATCTGGATGCTGCTGTCATGTGGAAAAAGACTAAGAGGTTCAGATCTGAAGTCTGCCTTTGGCTGTAAGCAGCAGAAGTGCTTAGGGAAGTGTATAATAGCATAAAAATTAAGGTATCTTAACAGAAAATTGCTTGACATGCTAATATTCCTGTTGCACAAAAAGGAAAAGTTATTTCATATTTTCTTCCCCAAGAACTGCTATTGGGTATATAGCAAAGATATAATTTCCTTCCGTATCTGCTCTTTGCCTTATTGCACATTCCACTAACCCAGTCTGAAATTGTAGCTTTCTTCCAAGACTGCACTGCCTGCCTCTTACAGCTACTGTCCCTGAACTCATCATAGAACCCCCATTTCAGAATTCTGTGCTTATCTCCATGGACGAATTATGCGTAAGAGGATGACTTTTGAGCTCCTGATAGTGTTTCTTGTTAGTGAAGGCATCTGGAGCTCTCATGACAAAATATAGAGACAAAGTTTAACAAACGTAAAAGTTTGGAAAGTGTTTCCAAACATAAAGGTTTGGGAAATCAAAACAAAGGATTTCAACCTTAGATTTTAAGCACAGACCAATCTAATTAAAAGGTGTGGGTCTCCTTCTACCACCACCAGTGTCCCTATTAAGTATTCTTAGAGTTCCTCCAAAAAGCCCATTCCTGGCTGTAACAAAATGAGGGTGGAGTTAATGGTGAATGCCTCTGTGAAATTTCATAGCTGTAAATGAGGATTAGCATGAATAGGGAGAGCAGGCAGAAATGCTTCAGGAATGCATAGAAATTTAAATCTTTTTTTGACCTGTGTATCTCTTCTCACCTTTGTTTTCCCCTTCCTCTGTCTAAAACTTCCTGTTCTGTAGCCTCCGCTAATTTTGCTTTTAGTAGTGATCATTAAAGGTGCAAGGATCCCGTTTCACCTAGAAGAGACCAGTGAAGGGCTTCAATTTTTCTATATTTTCTAGAAGTACTTGTTCTTGATTGAATGTTTACAGACATTTTCACTTGTGCTTGATCTCAAATTTTCTTTACATTGCAATAGTTTATTTGGAGAAAGTGTATTGGATTTTATTTTTCATGAAATTTTGGCTTTGGTTTTCATCATTTGTGTTTCCCCAGTATGGTATTGAGTGAGAATGAACCATTGCACAAATGCGTTTTTATTCTTGAAATCTGTCTTACAAATCTTACATTTGTATTCTTGCTTAATTTATTTCCAAATACAAATGGAAATGTCAAACAAATAATTTATGTGCAGAAATAACAAAACATGGTTTGGATAGTTTGAAGTAGAATAAAATGTACAGCACATACCTAATCTAATTTTGAGGTGGAGGAAAGGAAATTTCCCATGTCTTTTGAAGCTATTTTCTGTTCTGAAACTAGATGGTGTGTATGAAAGGACATGTTTTAAAACAAACATAAAAATTTATTTTTAGTTGCCAGTGTGGTTATGAACTAATTTTAAGGTCAAATTTTCAGTCTTGTGTTTTCAGTCTTGTCTTATTTCTTAATTTAAATCCAGGTATTTAAATTCTACATAGATAAATACTGTCAGTAAAAATTACCAACTTTGTGTTATAATGCAGTATAATTCTCAATCATGTGATACTGTCAGTTTTCATTTAATGTCAACTTTTTCAAAACTTATTTCTAAATGAACTTAATCAGATTAACTTCATTTAGTCACATCTGTTCATGATTGTTTTCCCTTTTTACTAGCCATACAAATCATGAAATTAAGCTAATTATATACCATTATCAGCTGCAAAGAACCAGTTTCAGTTTTATACCTTTTAATTCCCTGCAGGAGATTAAGGCTTGTTTTTTTGTGAATATGTAAAGTGCAGTAACTTAAATGGATTTCCCCACAGTTATTGCCAAAAGGATTAACTAGTTTATTATTGTTTTCACTATTGTAAATTGGCTTTAAAGCATTACGTTTTATGATGTTTCAACGATGGCAATGCTATTGAGAAACATTTTCCAAATAAAACTGCTATATAAGAGTAATTGTTATACAGCTATAAAGTGATAGACATAATAATCCTGTCAGAGTATTTATTGACGGTAACATCTGATTTTTATCTTCTCTGCTCCTCCCTCTTTTTGGGGGGATTTGGGGACCCTGTCCTCACACAGGTGATGATGAGCAGAGTGATTGGTTTCATGAAAACGAATCAGGTGGAGCATGTGGAATTACAGGGGTCATTCCATGGTGGGAACAAGAAGACTCCACAGAACTGGAGAGAGAATTGCCTGACCCAGTCTTTGAAAGTATCTTAACTGGTACTTTCCCTCTTATGTCCCGCTCAGGGAGGAGAGGTAAGTAGCAAATCAAGCAAAAGCAAGCTGTAGAATCACTTGGGTACAGTAGAAGGATATCTGTGGATTATATTAAATATGTAAAATGTGGACAAGTCTTGGAGTTATGAATTTGTTTCCTTGAACTGTTAAATTTTTAAGATATCATTAGAGAGAAATAACTCAAAGTAAATTACTAGAAAAGTCAGAAGGTGGAAAATAGGTCATTTTGATGGCCTGCTGTTTTTATTTCTCTCAATGTTTGCATTGAATTTTTCAACATTATTTGAAATGAAACCTGATGTTCCATTGTGCTCCTGGCTTGTACTGTAATATATAGAATTCTGTAGAAGTTCATTAATGTAAAGGCTGGAAAGACTAACATGACCATCTGCTTTGCTTTATGGCCATGTTGTTTGTATAGAAGAGGGAAGGGTTCTTCTAGAGCATGGATTGAAATTGTAATTTAGCAAATGCCCTTTTTCTTTATTTGTAAAATCCTTCCAACCACTGTGGATCCAGTGTAACCAACGGTAAGCTCTACCAGTGTTGGATTGCATTTACAGCTAGGAACCCACTCTTGTCCACGGATTGAAGTTGTCAGACCTCAGCTTGCTGCCAAAGAATTTTGTTGTACCTTCCTCTGCCACAAGGATCTTCTATCCCATTCAAATGCAAATCTGAGCAGTGGTCCAATCACTTTTAAATTACTTTGCACGCTGAATGTATTGAATCCTTCTGTGAGAATTATTCTCTAGATGCTTGGATTGCTTTGGAGGACTTGGTCTCTGCATATTGGCCAGATCTAATGTTTTATACTGATGAGGAAGTTGTAAGTGATGCAAAAATCACTTTTCTACTGTAGTTCTGCTGTGTTCTGCTTATGCTGCCAACAGTGCACAGATGTAGGATGGCAGTAAGAATAGCTGCAGAATTTTCATGACAGTTTATTCTTTCTCTTACTTTTCCCATTCTGGGCTCTGTGTTTCTACCAGTAAAATGCTTGACAATAAGATGGTTTTGTTTAACAGAGTTCTTATTGATAGATTGGTGTGTAAAGGTGAATTTTATTGCTTCCATGGTAAAGAAAATATTCTTACACTTGTACTTTTTTGTAGGTTTCCAGAGTAGATGTAGTCATCTTCATGGAATGCCAGCAAGAAACATAAAAAAGGCTTCAGGAAACCAGAATGCACTGGTAGGTGTTTTCTTTTTTGTAAGCTCATGTGCACTGTTCTGGGAGGTTTTTAGAAAAGCATATTGCTCTAATGCTTGTTCCCTGACATTTTGGATGGATAATGGAACTGGAAGACTTGGTGCCAATGCTTCCTGAGTGTATGTTTACTCTTTTTAAATATTCTGACATCCCACTGCAGAAGAAAGAATCTGATACTGTTTGTCAGTACTTGTTTTGACCTAAGCAAAGGAAAAAGTTTTCAGTGCAGGTGTGTGTGTGTGCATGTATAAGTTGCTATTTTTAGTATATATCTTATGTCTGTATGAAAACATGTTTCACTTTTATGATGAAAAACGAATCCATTTCTTTTCTGATAATAAAAAAACTTTCAGGATGCATTGTGGTATAATTCAGGTCATTTTTTTATCCCAAAAATCTGTTTTGAAAAATATGTCCCTGTTTTCTTTTGCTTGGTTTACACCTGTGTGGTTGGACAAAAAGGGTATATACAAAAAAAATTAAAGCAGCTTATTCAAGTGCCTGCCATAGAGATCATGCTTTTCTTTGTACTGAGCCTGTTCTAAAGCTGGAACTACAAATGGGATGTTCGGGGTTTTCTAGTGCCTACAGCCCTAGGAGCAATGTTTATAAGTGGAGGAAGAAAGTCAGCTGTCTTTGCATTTCTGTGCAAACTAATACTTGGATTTTCCTACAGCTTTTGTCTAAAATAAGTTTCTAATAATTTTTTTGAAATTTTTTTGGAGAAGGGCATGATGAGAAGAGAAATTTGACTTTTTAAATTTAAATACTGAAATGTATTAATTATAGCCCAGTCTATTCCTTTCTTATAAGAAAAATGTTTGGAAGAGGATGTGGGAGATCCTTTATCTGGTATAATAATCATAGGCCAAGACAATAAATACTGCAACAGGATATTCTTTATTATTTGACAACATTAAATATTTTCAGATTTAAGTTGCCTAAACAACAGAAGTTCCTTCTGAGAAATATAAGAGTTATTATATGTGGAGAGAATAGAAAGGAAATTTCATTAATTTTGAAGAGGCAAGGTTTTTGTAATTGAAGTTCCTGTCCAATAATTGCCATTTGGAGCTGAATAAGATGCTTTAAAACCTTGGCCTGTGATCTTTGCTGTTAGTAGTCGTGAATTAGATGAATGCTATCTAGTTCTTGGTTTCCTATCTACCTATTTTTATTTTTGGTTCAGTGCTTGCTTGAGCATATCTGGGATTTGTAGCCCATTTTCTAGGCTTATTGCAATTTCACTCTGGTATTTTATAGGAGCTATTATAACTGATAGGTTAGCTTCATGGTACTTGATGATACATGGCTTAACTACCCTAAAACCTTCTTTTTCCACTAAATTGTAAAAAGTGATTAAATTTCAGTTAATTAAGATATACTGTGAATGCGTATATATAATAAAAAATCCTAATGTTTATTTTCTGCTATGTTTTCTGAATTGTCCTTAGGACCCCATTTGTCTTCCAGTCAAGATATCCCATATATAATTAAGGTATTGTAGCTCCCTTTATAACAAGAATCCAGGCCAATACACTAAAAACTGATAATTCAGTTACCTCCAGTTATTAAATATATGTCATTTGCATGATGTTGTGGAAGAAGGTTGGCATGTGAATGTAGCTTCTGAGTCACTAGGCAGCAGTCACAAATAGAGGGGATGTGCTGTTAGCTCTGCAGATGCAGTTTTTCTGACCTCCTTAATGACTATTTATGTTTGTGGGCGCATCTGCTGCATCTGTCTTTGCAAATATAAACCAGAGCTCGTGTGCTTCCTTTTGTCAGTGATTGCTTCTTAAAGAAAATCTTCTTTAGATACTTAAATCCAATTACAAAAAAAAAAAGTAATTTAATACCTGTGACATCTGATAACACAGAACAAGAAGTAATTACTGTTATTAGATGGTAACAGTGAAGAAGAGCAAGAATGCTTTAAGAAAGATTAATATCCTGAGGAAAGAACACTGCAGACTCAAGTTATTGAACAAAATTGTGGTGTGAAATAATTCTTTTCTAGAAGCAAGGAGTCTGATGTCTGTATCACTGCTTTTACACAGACCTGAAAGGGAGACAACATTTAAAAAAAAAAAAAAAGAGATACACTACCTAAAGGATACATTATATCTTCTGTTCAGTCTAAGGGATAGTAGTTTGTATCCAAGGAATGTGAGCATACAGTTGGCCTTTTACATGCAGTCAAGGCTTAAGCTTTTTTGAAAAGCTTGGTTGAAGGTTCACAAGTATAGCAAGCCAGCAAAGCCTGGGTGAGATCACAGCTTTAGGGAAGGCAGAGTGAAGAGCTAGGATAATGGCTGGATATACTCTGACCGTCTCTCAGAAAGTGTTTAATGCCCAGCTGTTTGGGTGCTTTCTTGGAAGAGAAATGACAGGCTAAGAGTGTGAGTATTGCTTGCTGCAGACCAAGGAAACTGCCTGCTCACATCATGTTCACAGCAGTGTGGGAGCTGAGGATCAGAGGAAGAATGATGCTCTTTATGGACCAGGTAGTAAACTTGAATTTAAGGTAGCTACAGCTGCCACTTAGATTCTCTGCAGAAGTTCTTCCTGTGTTTCGTGGATAAGTTGCTTAATTTTAGCAAACTCATGGGTCTTTCTTTTGTCAGGTGTACTGCCTTTGTGTCAAAACACTTTTTAATAATCAGACAACAATGGACCAGAAAGAGAGAAGTAAAAAACCTAGCACGCACATAACTTTGAAAATCTTTACCTACTCCAGTGTGTAGGTTGAATGAGTTATACAGCAGATGGCAACTGAAAAGGCTGAGCAAGAAAATTAAAAAAAAAATATTCAATACAACTGGCTTATAGCCTTTCAATTGTCCAGTTCATTTAAGATAGGCAAGTTTTTAATGGAATCTGTAATTAAGTAGTTTGTCACGTATATGTTTTGGGTTGCAACTATAATGGTGGCTTTTTATATCTTCATTACTTTGTTTTGTGACAGCATCAACTGTAACTGTACTTGAAATAGAAAAGCATGTTGTTTCTCTCATACCATGCTAAGTTGATAGTAGTAGTTTTGTAGTTAAAATGAGGAAAATTATACATTTACTTTCATATTTAGTGAACCCTTTTAATAAGGTGTATATTGCATGAAATCCTATTGTGGTTGAATTGAATTGGTTGAATTCTGAAATTACATATGCAGAACCTTATGAAGTAGTCCCAAGCCTCATGTTGCTTTATGTTAGGAAAAGGCCAAAATCCTGCAATTTAGAGGTAGTGTTCCATGAATGAAACACTGATTTCTTAGAAGGAATGCTTTTTTCCTTCTGGTCTTTATGTGTGTTTATATACTTGGCACTCATCTAGTGACATACAGTTTATATACATATCACTTTTCTACTACTCTATCTGTGTTCTTTCTAGCAAATTGCATGTGAAGCTTGGTATTTAATAGAATAAAATCTGAAATCTAACACTTTAGATGTGTTGGAAGTGTAAATGTTTGTTTCTATGATGTAGAATACTAAATTACCTCTTTACCTAAAATGATTAAGGTTGTCCTTTTTTTGCCAGATGGATTCCTGGAGAGAGGATAAAGCCTTTTTTAAAGAAAATAAAAATTAATTATTGATAGTGAAAACATAATATGACATTTCTCATTTTCTTAAAAATGTTTTGCCCAACATAGTATTCAACTGAAAATTTTGACTGTCATTCACAACTCCTCTATACAAAAAAGTGGAAATACTTTTAGTAAGTTTTAAAAATGAGTGCTGCTGTTTTAGCTACTCTTTATGTGGTTCTAGGCACTGTTTCTTCTGTGAGACAGACAGAAACATTGCAGGGGTTTTTTTTAAGAAGTCTTCTGTGTCACCTCTTCCTGCTTGTATTCCCTGTCTGGCTGGAAGCTGGTAAGTGATTTCACTGAGCTAAAGTGCAAAAAACATGACCAATAAAAAAAGATGCTTTCTTTCGACTCTGCCAATTTTTCCATCCATCACCTTTGTGTCTTGGGGTTTGGTTTCATTTTATTAAAGACAGCTTGTATTAAGTCTCGCACTCCTGGATTGATTCATTTTTTTGCACAGCTGTGCTACTGAGCTTGACTATACACAGTTGTAATTATTCAAAGTGTGTTTAAAGGATGAAAGCTACATTTCCAGAATGCGTTATCTGAAGGTGTCTGGGTATTTCTGTCAAATCCTATGACATTTTTTTTAAAGTTCAAAGATAAAAGCTTTTCTCAAAAAAATTGTTGACAGATTAACAGTCTGTTGACATTAGGAGAAAAGACGCATTGAGCACTGGTGCCATTTTAAACAGCTTTCAAAATGTAAAATCAAATCAAACATTTCTGCTTCTAAGTTCTTTCTAACTGAAGAAACAGCCAGGTGTTTGCAGGAGCTTTTTTCTTGTCAAAATATTTTGGAAATAAAGTGAAATCTTACTGGGTAAGAAAACTTGCTATAGATCCAAGGAATATTTCCTTAAATAGTAATTTGGGCACTGTTTTTACAATATTGTTCAGAAACCGCTTTGTGGATACTCTGCGACTTTTGGAAGAGCACTGCTTCTCAAGTTGAAGTGTATTTAATGTTGTTTATGTTGGATGAGTGGTATACAGTCAGATAATACAGTAGTAGCGAGGTGCACAAAAGAATTTATCTGTGGTGTATTAACTATTTTCTTCAGTTAATGATTTTCTGTCATTTGGAGCTATAGTGTCTATATCAAATTCTGTGGAAATGTGATGGTATTATATTATAACAAAACTAAACTCTTGTTGAATTTCACACTTTGATTCATTTGTGATGAGGACTATTAGGCCTCTGCCTGAGGGTAACATTTTGAAACCTTAAGATGCTAAAACTGCAAATGAATTTACATTTTAACAAGCAGGAGGGTAGGAGTTTTTTGGTTTTGTAATGGTTTTATTAAGATTTCCTGTCATCAGAAATACTCTCGGCTACTGAAAGCATTTCTCAGTATGCTTTCACCTTTCTTTTGTTTGTAATTACCTTAAATAATCTATTCAATGTCATGCTCTCTTAATCCTCTCTTTGACTCAATACTAAACTTAACTAAATTTTACAATGTAGAGGGATAAAACTGCCTTATGGAGTAGGTGGTTTCCTGCACCTATGTGCTTCCTGCAGATATGTTTTTTTCAGGCAGAAATATTCAGGTTGTTAGGAAAGGAGATGCTGCTGTGCTGTCAGTGTAAGCCCTACCTTCGATTCTTCTAGTGTTCAGTAACTATTGGCAAAAATACTACTGTTTTCCTGAGGAATGAGTCAAGCAACACACTTCTAGACTTCAAAATTTAGTCACATTGAAGACCTTATTTTATGAGAAAACAATGGTCTCGCATCTGGCAGAAAGTGTCCCTTCCCATGGCGGCAGGGCTGGACTAGATGATCTTTCCCTTCCAACCCAAACCTTTGAACCAAAGGGAAAAAAAAGCTTCAGTCAAATTTCAAAACTTCATCATAAACAATGTAGATTTCAAAATTAAATGTAAATATTGTGGATAATATTGTAATGAAATGTAAAATTGTTGGATAATTGTTAAAAACGTCTGCGATTTTTTTAACTTCATGTATCTATACATTTTTGGAGGAACTACTCACTGTTCTCACACTTTTTAATCCTTACCATGTATTCCACATAGCAAGAGCTTCTTTTTTCCACAAATTAATTTTCCAGTGCATTTTTGCTAAAGCTTTCACTTATATCAGTGGAAGCCTAATGTATCTTCCATCTGCTATGGGAAGCACCTGATGGAAGACTAAATAAGTCACTTCGTAACTTTCATAATGGCTTAGTGTACTTCCTCATTGAAAGGATCCTAATTACACCTGTATCATTTTTCATGGTAGGTCAGTTCTCAAAGTGGTTCTCATCACTGATGGCACCTGCAGTGGTATCTGTATGTAAGGCACAGTTGGTTTGTATGCAATTGTTCAAGGCAGAGCACTGCAATTAATAGGTCAGGTTTGTCAGTGTTCATGTCATTGTTATGAAGGGTTGTGATTTCTACCTATCACTTACGAGATTTGTGGTTAAATGAAGTCTGCCTCACAAACTGTTTGCATTAAGTGACAGTGATTTTTGTGTCACCTGAAATTGTCTAATGAAAATCTTCAATTATTGTGGTGTCATCAAATCAGTAAAGAGGCACAAATAATACCACAGTATTTGTCTCACTTGAAGCTGCATTTCATTAGCCAGAAAAGAGTTACTGGTGAAGGTGAGCCATGTGTTTTTTATTCATTCTTCTGTACCACTTACCTTGTAAATTAGAGTGTAGAGTCTTGAATTATGTCCTGCCTTGATTCTTACAAAATCTATGACTATTAAGAAAAAAAAAAATTAGATGCATCAGCCAATCAATAGCTTGTGGAGATAACAATTGTACTTTATCAACAAAATGTAAGTATCTTTTACGCATAACCATGAAAAGAGATACTCTGTGTCACATAGCTCACAATGTTTTTTTTTTATGGGTATAGTTGACCTGCAGTGACAATTAAAGGATACCCTTAAACTATCAAAGGTTAACTTCTGTCTAGCTGAAGTGAATGTGGTTATTGAGTCTCTTCTTGGACTCTCAAAACCAGCATCCCACTTCAGCAAAGCAGTTGCCCTCCAGCAGTATTCTCAGAAATGCCAAATGGGCTGCTTAGTTTTTTAGATGCGTTCTGTGGTTTATTCATGGTGACAAGTGCTATGAACTGTTAGGCTAAGTAGTATTTCTCGTAATTCACCTCAACCCAACCATTCCAATGATTGTCATCTACAATTTCACTTAAGTTTATTTTTAAGGAGGACACATAGCATTCTATCCCTTTCATTCTTCAGTTAGTGTCTGTCTTGAAAATACATTTAGTACAGTTTTACAGCAGTCTTTACAGATAATAATGATTTTTAAAACCTCTGACCTCAAAATATGAAGCAACATGATTATTCCTCTTGTTTTCTGCAGCTTTAAAGAAATCCCTCTTTCTGGTGTGTGGCTGCATGAACTGTTTCTATTCTAGACATTTGGAATTTTCTTATTTTGACTTCCCAAGTGCCTATGAGTTATTTGTTTTATGTTTTTGTGCAATTCTAGTAGAAGAAATAAATCCTTTAAATATAATTACACTTAGTATCTTTTCTGCAAGAAATTCACTGTTGTATCTCTTTTAGAAACTTCTTAATGCCTCAAGAGCAGCATTTTGAGCAATTAATGGTAGAACAACATCTTGTATCCAGAGTCAAGTTAGGAGTTGATTTCCTTGTGTTGAGCTTGATGGGGGAGTGGATCCTTAATGGTGAGAATACATGGAGAAACACGTGTAATAGGCAAGGAAGACCTGCACAGATACTGTGGTTTACCTGATAAGCAACATCTCATTTATGTTGTAATAACATCATAAACATGAAGTAAATAATGAAAATCATGACGGTGATTTCAGCTAACATGTTAACATTTTGTAACCGAAAACAAGTACAGTTCCTAAACACTTGAAGTTTCTTGCTAATTCAACCCATAGCAACTCATTCACATGAATAGGTTTTTCCATCAGGGTTGCTGATAGATGGAACAACTTGAAAATTTTATTTTATATTGTCTTTCATATGGTGGTCATCTGTAATGAATATAGTCACTTTCAATATCTAAAGGTGAGCAGAGTATTTCCATTAGATATCTAGATTAAGCCTATTAAGTGGCCACCTAAATTTGTTCTAAGATAAGCAGTTTATATTCAGATGCACTCATTTGTTTTGTTACTGGTCCTGTTAGAATTAGTTTATGTGATATATATTCCAAAAATCTTGAGTGAAGTGATGGATAGCATTTGCAGCTTATCTTTCTAATCATTGCTATAAGGCAGTGATGAGAATATTTTAATCTTGCTTGATTTTTAACAAAAGCAAAAATACAAACCCCAATTTAAATTGGGGGTGGAAGGGGGGGTTATATGTTCAGTTTTGAGTTCATATGGCTTGTACCCAGAGTAAGAACTACTGCAAAAATAGTGAATTAAACTGGATCTGTAGTATTCTCTCTTGCAATTCATCATGACAGTGCATATATCAAATTACTTCAAAATACAGAACAGAAAATTAAGTAGGAAACATGCATGATTTATTGTATTGAAGTTGAGTCAACCAAGAAGATTACTTGGCTTCTTTTCTGATGTGAAATATTATACAGGAATGGAGAGGTCCTCCTCTGCTGTTCTCTTTGATTGCGCTGACTTCAGTTGGATGTAAAGACTGTTTTCTAACCTGGTAAACACAACCAGAAAGGGGTGAAGCTAACCACAGTTGTACTTACCTTACTTCCGACTCAGCTGGCAAAATGACACACTTGCTACTGTTTGGTTTCTTGAAATAAGAAAATGAAATGTTCATATTGAGAGTGTAGTTTTGAGAAGGCAAAAATTACCCGAAACTTCCCAGGGATTGCTTCTTCTGACAGTACCACATGGTATTTACAGCAAGTAAGCACATAACTGAATGCAGAACTTTTTCTTTATAGAAACGTAGGCTTTGTTTATGTTTCTGCAACACGTTCAATTGGACTGTCTGTTGGAAATGAACACTTTATAAAGCATGTTTATCCAGCATCAGAGACAGTAGTGCTAACTTTAAATAAAATGGTGGTAAGCAATCCTAAAATGGAAAGGTCATTCCCCAAAGATAATCAGTACTTAAAAAAGCTGTGAGTTGTGAGGTGAGTCACAGAAAAACTCAAAACTCCTAAGTTTCATGGGCTCTTGATGTTGTGGGAAAACCCTACTGGTATGATGTTTTCAAAAGCATAATAATTATTGGTTTTTGTGTACATACAGCAGTTGTCCAGTTGTTGATTTACAGAGTGTATTAGTCCTTGCCTGTTAATTACTATCCCTTCAGCTACAACATAGCAAGTGCTTTTTTAGCTTCTTTTTGAAGTGTAAATGCTTGTAACTGATGAAGTGAACACTTCCAGACCAACAGTTTTGATAGCAACACAAAATCTGTTCCACTCAGCGCCTTGCAATTAGACTCAGCAGACTCTTATGCTTGCTCCTGATCCGATTTTTGCTGTGGATATTTTTTCTTTTTGTCGCTACTGACTTTGGAGAGGTAATTTGACAGGTGGTTTTAAACACCTGCATTCACAAGTAGGAGACTTAACTTCCTCATTCTGTTATTTCTCAGCTTTGACGTAGCATTCCTGCAGATCTTGGTTTTAAAGTTCAAGGAAGAAAATTCTCAGTTCAGAGAACTGAAAGCTGTTTATTTAGGGAGTCATCTTTCCTTACTGTTAGCTGATGGGCAAACTCTGTTTCAGCTGTCTTACTTTAGATGTGAATTTCTTGAAACACTCATGTAGTTCACCTTAAAAACCTTTTTGAAGAAAATGTGCCCCATTTTCCCTTTGCCCTGGCCTGTTTGCTTTGGATGAGGCTTCTGAAAGCCTTCTTTTACGAGGACCTAAACAGATACATACGGTATGTTCACATTAGGTTGTATTTTTATTCCCTGAAGAATGTGGTCAAACTGGAGAAAACCCTTTTTCCTGTCACACTGTTATGCTATGGAAAAGAAAGCATTGTACATTTCACAACTGAGATTTTGTTTCCATACTGCACCTCTTGTTTGTGTTTTTTTAAAAACCTGGAATCTACATGTTGGTGTAGGTATAAGGCAATTTAAGACTATTTGCACTACCTAAAAGAATTCTAATATTGTGTCTTAAAAGTTATTCTGAACTCACTTTTCCATGCAGCAAAATATAGCATTAAAGCAAAACATAGGCAATGACTGTATTAAAAAGGGGGGGGGGGTGTGCATAAATAGAAGCTACTGTTTCAGTGTTAAGTTGGGCATAAATATTATAAAATATATTGTTATGCCTTGTTCATGAGAACATTTAACTGTATATTTTCTGATTGAGAGTAAGTATTAGATATTATGTGACTATCAAGTTTAAGAACTCTGAAGGTTTTATTAAAGTTTTCTTTGTACACAAAGCAGTATCATTATAAAATTAGTTCCCGTATATCAGTGATGCAGATGCATGTTTTCTTTAGTATTTAATGTGGGGTATTTTTTGTTTCAGGAAAACAACTTCATTTATATAGAATGTTTTACTGAATCTTCTATTAAATATTACTAGAATGTGGAAAATATTTTTAAAATATTTAGGGGTTGATGGATTGGTTCTCTTCAAAGAGAAACAAAACACTAAATATTTCTAATCCTGCATTATTTACCGCATGAATGGTTAAATGCTACTTTAAGCCCCATAAAATTAAAAGGGAGAAATCTGCCAACTGTAGCAGGAATTGGATTTAGGAAGAGTGGTACAGAGCCAAAATATTGCTACAGAATTAAATGTCAAAAATCTTCTTTAATAGTAGATATATAGTTCACAGTGTCTGGTTATGATTAATACATTTAATCTAAATCACTGAAAGTTGCTCTCTCCTTTTCCATAAAATACAATAGGACACAAATCAGTTTTACTGTAGGTGGATAACAATTGGAAAATAATGCATCTTCCCGCCCAATAAATTGTCAGTTATACCTTTTAACTAAAATCGATTCATCTTTCCAAAATTTATTACAGTTTCTAATAATAAATCTTTCCAAATGTTTATTCATTTGCTTTTTGATACATTTGTTCCACTTTTGCTATGGTCTAATGTTTTTTCTTTTGATTCATTGTAAATTAGAAAATCTATTTTGAGTCAATTTTCTAGTTAAGAAGTTAAAATCTATAACCCAGCCATTTTTTCATAGTCTCCTTTGCACATTTTAATACCCTTGAACTTAGATCCAATCCAGTAAATTCTGATCAGAAGGTGATTAAAAGACTTTTCACTGCAACTTCTTGTCTGAGGGCCAGATTTGTAGAACAAGTATTTATGAGATTGTTAACTGGGTTTTTCCTGCACATCTCTCTGAGTCAAAGAAGACTTTATAGCAGATGATTATAGCAGATGAACAGATACATACATAGGTTTTGGTCAAAAGTTTTTAATATGGGCAGTCAGAATTGCCCTTGTGAGTGAGAACCCAAAGATGGTGTGATAGAAGGCTCCTTTTGTTGTCCCTTTATGGCATCAATACAATGGCAGTTGTGATGGTAGCTAAAGCATACTCTGTGCCCCCTTATTTGGGGTGTCTGTAATTATCCAGTGATAACCTCTTCAAGTGTGGTCACCTGACATATAATGTTTTCAAAAGCAACACTTTTTAAAGTACGTATTTTAAAAGAAATTTCTCTAATGGTTGATATTCTAATCTGCATTGTGAAATTTTGTTCACTGCTCAGCAGTTTCCTGCTCTGTATATAATAAAATCTGTCAGAGGGGGATAGTCTTATTTTTTTACAAATCTCCCAATAAGCATATTTCCTGTTATGATACAGTTAAAAAATGTCATCTTAATCAGATTTCTGATGAGAATTATGTATGAGAAGGTTAATTGAGTATTGTAGCCACCTCAGATTTCTTAAAGGCACAAATAGTTTTTGTTTATAATAGAAATGTGAACACTGGCAGAATAGAGGAAGAAGGCTAGAAGATATTTGAAACACAACTATAAGAAAATTACAGTTGTAATTTGAACTTGATCTACAGTATCACTTTTTGGCAAATTTGTGTAGCTGAAAGCATCTTGGGCTTTAAAGTGATTGATTTCAAAGTTAAAAAAATCATTTGTGTGGATGGATTGGAATTCATTAATTTTACTAATTACACAGTGAAGAAAACAGATGTTTTCTTAGGCAAAGATCAGGCTTTAATTACAGGTCTTACCTGCTTATCTAAAAATAGTGTCAATATGTTCATGTCTCTCTCTCATTTTTTTGCCTATTTTAAGCCTTACTCTAATTATGTACAAATACAACTCTAATACTTAGAGTACTTATTGAGGGATGCATATGTCATAATCACGTATTCACATTCTTCAAGAGTAAGATGGGTGAAAAATGCCTCTTTAAATTGTCAAAATCAGAACCATCTAGTGCTACTGTAGTTCTAATTGTAATCATGTGTTACAAAAAGAGTCAACACATTTGCAACAGAGCAGAGTTTCCAGCAGTGATATAAATCTGTGTGACCTCCCCTTAGGACTTTTTATTCTGAGCTGTTTAGTGGGGAGGACTGCGGCCTACAAACGACAGGCAGACAAAGCTGTCACAGAATTAGAAAAACAACAGAGGATTTGTATGCTTGTTCTGTGCTTTAGCCAATTGCTATAAATGTTGTTTGTTTTAATTGCTTTAAATGTGCATTTGTCACTGCTTTGAGGAAGTGCAAATTACTTAAGTAGCACTAATAATTGGCAAGATCCTGAAAGAGATGGTCTTTGAAAGGAACATTTGCAACTGAAGATGGATGATCTATTGCAATAATTCTTTTTGTGCCACATTTTTCTGTGGTTAGAAGAAGCATATGAGCAAACAAGCATGAGTAGGTGTAACTGGTAGAATGAATATTTAATAATGTAAACAAATGCAAGGCTGTAAATTAACTCTGATATGTAACAATTGTAAAATTAGAATCATGTGATCCTTTTAACTTTGTGTAAACTCTTGCAAGCTTCAAAACATGATTTTCTGAGAACTACAGTCATACTGTCATTTCTCAGGGTTTGTAGTTACCAGGATGCTTTAGTTATTTCAGAAAGTGCATATATTGCATGGAAGAGAATTCTCATGTCTTTTCAGAAGAAATGTGTTTTCTTTTGAATTAGAAAAGTGAGCACAACTTCTGAAAAAAAAGTATTGAGATGTGTGTACTGTAAAGCAACACAAAATAACAAAACTTAAGCACTATCAATAATAACCCATTAGTAGCAAACTCCAGTGGTTGTCCAGGTGTTCCATGACAATCTTCTCTTTCTTTTAGATGTTATGGGGTGGGGGAAGGTACTTTCTAAAAAGCAGTCTGCTTGGGTGTTCTTTCAAGATTTTGGTCAGGGAGATTATTTTGGGGTTTTTTTATTCTTTTTCTGTGGAGGGAGGTTTGTACCTCACTTGCTTATTTCAGGGGAGTTAGTACTGCAGGTGGTATGATCAGAGCTCTTCAGCAGTCTTATAGGGCAGCAGGCCCAAAAACTATCAAGAGCATGGAAAATTTCATTATGACTAACTGTGTCTAGTTGTGGTAATGTATTGAGTGGTTGTGGGACCTTGGAGAAGTAGGTCATTGATTGTTTAGTGATCTTTTAATTCTAGGTTAATAGATATGAAACTGCTGTTCACAAATTTTGGTCAATTGCATCCATTGTATCTATAGTCTGCTAGTTTACCATGTAGTGATGAGGGAGTAGAAAATATTTTCCAAGAGAGCTTTCAGTAAAATTATTCAGTATTGTTGCTGACAATTGATACATTCTTTGTTGATGGTTCTTTGAGAGAAATTGGTGACCCTTCAGTTAGTGTTATTGTGTGTTTTCTCCTGTTCAGAATCTTTGGATTTCTTTCAGATGTGTTTCTTCTACAGTTTTTCCAGTAAATTAGTAAAGCAAAGAAACGTAATTTCAAAGTAATTGAAAGAGGAACATGGCAATGTAGAGAATGTGCTTGAATGAACAGCCACGAATAGTATTTGTGCTAGCTAACTGTTTTGATGGGATACTGAATGGTGTTACACCGACCGCTTTTAAGTTTCGCCTTTGTTGCCATGGAGATCAACTGTGTACAAGTATTATTCTTGAAAGGAGATTAATTCTTGCCTCCTGTGCATAGGAGTGTTGAGGGAACAGGTGAATGTTTAGGCACTTTTGCTTTTAAGGTAAATAATATCGTTGAGGTATTGTACACCATGGCTTTCAAAATGTGTTACCAAGCACAACTATTTCTTTTGCCTTCGGAAGAAAATAAACAGGCTGTTGTGTCTGCCTTAACCTAAAGGGAGACAGAAAAATGCCTGGAGATTCAGGTACATCTGATGTCCCCTTCATTCTTGCTGTCTTGCTGGAGGAGCTGAAAGTGGCCAGCCATGCTGTCAGCGTCCACATAGCCCAGAGGTCTCAAATGGCCTTGACTTGCGCAAAATAGATTATTCCAGTAGGGTGACAGAGCTGGTTGGCCGTTAAGAGAGCTAATCAAAGCAGACACAAACCCAAGTATAATACTGGTTATTAGAAACTCTGCTGGCATCAGACTAATTAAATATAAACACCTAAAGCATTCATTTATTTCATTATCAGAATTATCAAACTGGTGAAATGCCTACAGCTGGGTAGAGGTGGGACTTTTTGACCTCACTTAACCTCTCTAGTATAACTAAGAGGATTTGGCTTGGCAGCCCCCTCTCCAAGGGGAGATCATCAAAACCATTACTGATCTATCCTTTGGCAAAATGCCTGGCACAAATTCTCTGAGAGCAGAATTTTTGAAGCTTTGTGTGCTTTCCTTAGCATACATCTTCTAACTAAGCTTTCTGAGGAAGCTGGTGGTACTTGTCCAGGTTTGTTCATCAATCTTATTAAAGTTTTTATGGTTATATGCTTTATAGAGATCAGTGTTCTTGATCCGTGTGTCCAGTGTTGTTTAGTATGATCTAGGTGTTGTGTGGCCTGGAAAACTGTATTTCTTGTTGTTGTTTGAGCAGCAGCACCCATACACTTCAGAACTTGTCTGACAAGCAATTTGGGGGATGGCTGGCTAACCCCAGGCTTCTTTTATTAATTTCAAACATTTCTGTTAATTTCTAGTAATATACTATAGGACCAACTTCTTAGTACTTTTTGCATGGATAGCCACAAGCTCTACTAAAGTTCTTGATGAAATGTATCAAAATGTATCAGCTTTTAAGATTTGATTTGTGCTAGTTTGTGACTACTAAAAAAGATTCAAGTATCATCTTGGAAAAAAAAAGTGTGATACTGGAATACTGTCAGAAGAACCTTGAAATTGAATTACAGCTTTAATATTCAAACTGGGGCATGTATTGTTATTTGTAGTATATGTAAAATGATTTTTATAGATGAAATTTAAAATCGGTGGCGCAGAATAGGTTTTATAGTGCATGGTCTTTAAGAAGAACAAGGAAGGATCTTTGCTATAGAGCATGTAGCAGAAAGATGCATATTTATTAAATAAAGGAATTTTTAAATGGTGGTATGGAAAAAGAAAAGGTTGTTCTTTTCAATGTGCTAGTCAGATGATAGCATTCATTACCAAAAATAAATGCTAAGTGTTTCTCTGTGCTTAAGTATTTATTAAAAAACTATTATGTAGATTTATTAAAAAATTTAAATTGTAAAATATTTATTTAATAAAGCAATGAGAAAACCTTTTCAAATCTTAATGCCTGAGACTCTCATTTCTAGGAGTCTGGTTCTTTGTGCTGTGCTGTCAGTATCGCCCGTGTTTCTAGCAAGGTGCCGTGCTTTCTTGTAGGCACACAGTTTGTGGTCATAGGGAGTGGGGCTGTGGCAGAGCTTCATCCCTAATGGACTACAGCTGTGAGAAGCAGGTGAACAGCATTGAAGGTAATGAGACATGGAGTGCCCAGGTGTACTGACCAACCACCAAAGGGAACAGAGGGCACACAGGTGCAATACATGAATGATGAGGGATATAAAAGGTTGGGCTAAAGAATAAGAAGGGTGGATGCTAGCAGCCTTCTGAATTGGTGTTACTCTGTATGGGCAGATACTGGAAGCCTTCTGGTGTGGTTCGGTGTTACTCTGTTTGGGGATGCTTAAAGCCTTCTGAAATTGTCTGGTGATACTCTGTGTATTGTGGCTGTCTCAACTGCGACATATGCTGTGACACTTTCTTGCCATCCTTGGCATTCTGTCTGAATAGTCAGACCTGGTCAGTTAGGCCTCTCTCTATCTGACTTAGATATATGAATTCCATATACCACAGGAAATCTGTGTAAGTATTCCTTAGGACTCAGGGGACACAAGCATGAGTAGAAGCAAGTGTTGGGAGAGGCACTGCACAAAGCGGCAGCTTGCTAGCTCTATTGTGCTCTGTCTGGATCCTGTCCTGTAATCTACTGCATGCGTTGATCACCCCAGACCATTAAGCTTCATGTATTTAATGAGAATGTTAGGAGTTCTTTGTTGTCCAGAATACAAACTAGAAATATCTTGCATAATTGTCTTACCTAAGACAGAAAATAAACCGGAACCTCCCTTCCGTCTTGCATCAGTCCTGCCTGGGACTATCACTTAGTGTCACTGCAAAAACACCTGCTGTATTGTCATAGATATTGTTTCCTGGACTCTGAAACAACCCAGAGATGTTTCATGGCATTTTCTCTTTGGATCTTTTTGACGGTATTCTTTATTCATCATTTCCTTCCTTACCACATTGTTTGTACTGGTTTGGGTAGTAATTTTAAATAAATTTGTCACAGTAAGCCTAATGCTTACTTCTGTGTTGCCATTTGAGAGTGGTGACAGCAGAGACTGAAAAGCAGTAACAGGCCTTGCTTGGCAGTGCATCAATGCTGAAAACAACACCACCGATGCTTTGGAGCATTATGAACTCTGGTCTTCCAGAGAGTGATTCAAGGCAGTCATCCCAGCAGAAGGAGTTTACTTGGATTGCAAGTGATACAGTATTGTAACCAGCAACCCTCTCTCATTCAAAGGGGAAAATTCTTAATAAAAATCCTTGGCAGTTTACCAGGAAAAGGCAGATTTTTTTCCGCTACTCAAATTACTTCAAAAACTTTGTTATGGGGTGGGTATGTAGGCTGAGGGAGGAAGATAGAACCCAAATAACCAGGAACAGTGACATTGTTTTTAATATACTTGTGATATTTTGTACTTTTCACTTCAAGTGGTAAGAAAAAGATATGTGTTCTTTCTGAATTATTTAATCCTCTATTCAACTTAAAATGTCATGAGAAACCTTTTTAAAGAACAATTATGATATGTTAAATACCCTTCTCACTGTCTTGCTCAGGGATATGAAACTGGCTTGCTGGGGAGTTATAACAATCTGAAATTCTATTACTTGACAAGTATATTTGGGGGTTCTCATATTCCAGTGGAATTAAGAGGTATTCTAAAAACACCTTTTCATTTTGTTATCCACAACCACTTCCCAGAAGCCATTTATGAATTTAGATTTTACCTTTTGATAAGGCTGAGCTATTAGACATTAATGTATTGCTGGTTGGTGTTTATAGGAAATGGGAAGGAAGAGAAATGAGAAATATTTTCTCATTCTTTTTATGATCCTTATTGTTGAAATCCACTTTGAATGATTTGTGTTGGCTCTTGCTTCTAGTGTTCTCTGACTGTAGTCACAAGTAAAATAATAATCAGTCTTTTACCATTCATCACAAATCTAGCATATCACCTCACCATGGTGAATGAGCAGTTGGCCTTATTAGCACTAATTTGTTATGATCAAAGTTGTAGTCAAATTTCAATTACTAGCAACTTGATGAATTCATTTCCAGAAACAGCTGAAACTTTGATTATATTCTAGGCTATAGTAAGTAGGCAAGCTCAAAGAAGAGCGGTAGCACTACCAAGAAAATTTTTGGTCTATTCAAGTGTATGCAGTGAAGGTAACATCGTTGTTTTTAATATATGCTATTATAACTTTATAAATATAAGAGTATTCTGAAATAATCTCTACAGTTTTTTTCTTTAAGACTGGTTTGTCTACTTTTATCACTATTAACTTTCCATCGTAATGAACATAAAATGAGAATCATAAATAACTATTATGGAAGACATTAATTAACAATTCTTTAACTTGGGAAACTTGAGACTGTCTCAGCTTGCCTGCTCCTTCTCAAATAATCACTCTGTCAATACATAGCTAATAGAATCCTACCTCTTCCCCTTTTAGTAAGGATTTCCTACTAAGATTTTATTTTGAAATTTGCTAAAAGTGTAATTTGCAGACTTGAAAACAAACTCATATTTTATGCAGTATGTTTTTAATAGTAATAATGATTATAATAATAACTGGATATTTTTTTCACAGTATGGCATACTTAGGTCCATGTTAAAATGTGAAATTGAATAATGGGTTTTAGATTTGCATATTTTTATGGAAAGTTTTTTAAACTTAGTACATCTAAGTGACAATGATTAGGAAAGGTGGTGAGGCAATTTTGAAGTAGCATGAGGAGAATGTGTGGGGGCAGTATTATACCATAGGAAAGAAATAAGGCATCGTTATTTACATTTGAGACTTCTAGATTTTTTTAATAACTCTTCTTGTTTTCTCATTCTGATATTCATTTTACTGAGAGCTGCCTGAGTCTGAACTTTATAACAGTAACAAATAGTTGACATATATTGCAAAACAGAAAACAGAGTTTTTCCATGGTATCTTTTCGTTGACTTCATTAGGTAAATTCAAGCCAATGGTAATAAGAGTTCATTTCAACATGTTCCTACTTTTAGCTAGTATATTTTTCAAAGTGTTTGTGATGTTACTTGCATCTGAGCTTTGCATACCATCTTGTCTTATCTTGTCAAAAGTACCCAACAAGCAAACCCCTCTGTTTTGTATGTCCTAAGTGCATAGATTTACTGCTGCAGTTTGAACATTTTTAAATTAAAATATATTGCTTGTTCCAAATGTATTGATTTACACATCTCTTTGTCAATATTAAGTAGAGCAACTTTTCCAATAAGTTTAAAAAAATCTGGTAAGACAGGTTACATTTAGTGGATTGGTTGAAGTTTATATTTCTGCATTTTACTTGTTTGTGTGTTCTTGCTCTTTTGCCCCTTATTCTCAATCACTGTTACAGATATTTGTAATGCCCCTTAACTGAGAAGAGATGCTGCCAGTTGCACTCTGAATTCACACAAAGTTTTAGTCGTTTAAATATGACCCTTCTTAAGCTTTCAACTCCTAACAAGTGCTTAAATACAAGGGTTCTACCTGAGGTTGGGTTATTTTAAATGCCTAAAAGATCCTAACATGGGATCAAAGTTCTTAAGCTTAATGGTGGTGTAATAGTAGTGAGTCGTCAGAATGATTGTTTTACTGTAAGTGCTCTTCAGTTCAATGTTTCAGTTGTATCTTTTTTGAGAAGGCGGTGTAATCACTTTTTTGTCCACTTCTAGTCATCAGGCAGCTGCTTGTTCAATAGTTGTTTGTTTTTAGAATATGTGTACAAGTTACCAGTGCAAACAATCTTGCTGCTGCTTTTACGTCTCAGTTCTCTTGCACCTGAATGTGAAACTATTCATTTGTTCTAAGTAAGCAAATCAACAAGTGTGTTCATAGTTCATAGGCTGTAGGAGCATTCTCTGACTGACTTTGTTAAAACTTTTGTCCATTTCTCTGTCTGCTCAGCCTATCCTGCTGATTGCTGATCTGAAAAGCAGCTGAGGTGTAAAGATGGACAGTAACACCTAATGGGCATAAGCTTGCTAGTGGAACATTGGTCTGGTGCAGGTTAAGGAAACTTTGTAAATTTGCGGCTGTTTGTCTGTACACTGAGATTACACTTTAGTTCATAAAAAATCTTTCCCAATGCCAGGTAGATCCACCTGGAAACTGACCAGTTTCCTAAAAACAGTTGTGATATTTTTTGGTTTTAGGTACTGTCATTCCAGTTGGTTGACCTCTAGAAAGTCACCTAGAGATTATTTTGGGGGGTGATGGGTGCTGAAAAAGAAACCAGAAGTAATTTTTTTCTCACTTATAAAAGGTCAGAATTCTCTCTGTGTGGTCTGGCTGGTGTGTATCTATTGGTATTAAACATGCATGTAATTCAGGAAGTAAATATCTATTTATATACAGTACTAATTTTTAATCTGAATACTTGCAGCAAGTTGAAAGAATGGATTATGATAGCAGATGGTTTAAGTGGAAATAGTAGGTTAAGGAAGAAAAGGAAAGTTGCAGAAACATTTTCATGTACTGTTAAGAAAATCTTGATTTGAGTGACATTGGGCAGCCATATTGTAGAGACAGGAAAATTTGGTATATAATTTCTGTGTTTAGGGCTAAGCCTCATAGCAGTCAAACATGTGAGGTCCATGCTGTGAGGTCTGCAGTGTTTGCACTGTACACAGGCAAAAAAAAATGTTGGTCTAGAGCTGCTGTATATCAGTAGAGTTAATATAACTTCAAAACAAAAAAAACCCCAACAACTTTCTTTGTCTCTCTAAATGACATTACTTTGAACTTCTAGGCATCTTATCCTATATTTTCTCTAATAATTGAAATGTACATCTTGATTTTTATAACCTCTGTGGTTGATGATACATTCTATGGAGTTGGTACCTCTGTTTTATCCAGTGTAATAAATCTGTTTTGTCAAGAAGAGGGAGAGAGGTGTGTTATCCATTGTCACTCTCTAGTGGAAAGCCAATTTTTTATTACCTTTTTTTTTACCTGGAACTGATGTGAGCTGTCATCACTTTTCTTTCTTCCTTCTTGCCTCATTCCCATACCTTCAGGAAATTCCAAGTTAATTTGACAGTCCACTTAAATGTGGCAGTCATTCAGTTGTAAATGATTATTAAATACCTCGAGTTTTGTGAAAAGATGTAGCCAGCTTAAGTGACAAACCTAAATTTATTAACTCCCTTGAGGAAAAGCTTTTGGCATAAACTTAGTTATTAGCATGTGAGAAACCCATATGGGAATAACCTTATAAATGCTTCAACATTTGATCAGTGTTTGTGCCTTTGTTAGCCCTCAAAGTCACTTAAATGTCAGGTGTAAAGCTATAGGAGACCACGTAGAGTTATTTTTTTTCCCCAGTTTGCTTTATCTCCCTTCAAAATGTATCATGAACAGGTAGAGATAGTTTAAAATAGAAACTTAAAAGCACTGAATTTATTGATTTGTTGGCCAGGTCATTTATGTTTAGTAATTAGTATCCTCTGTTATCCTTAATTATTTTACAAAATGTTATATATATTTCAGTTAATTATGCTTAAAGCTTTGTTCCAAACAGAAATCATGCTGATTGTTTTTAAATGTCTTGAGCTATGGCTGTAGTGACTTCCTGACTTACTTTAACTTTTGTCTGAATATTCAAAAAATGTTGTGTTTTCCTGTTTTAATAGTGTCTAAGGTTAAATTTCCCTGAGGTACTGATAAAAGATAATGCCAAGAAAATTCTTGGCAAATTTTCAAGAAGGGTGAGTCCCTTGACTTCCAAGAATGATGGGTCAAGGTGGAAGCAGACATTTGCTTTCTGGTAGACCACAATAAGAATTGGGTCTCTGCTAGGTTTAGCCATGTGAAGCACAAACAGAAATAACAGCAGACTGATTCTTTGAATTTGTACTCTATATAAAGCACATATATATCCAAGAGCACAAATAACTAATAAAATAAGTAAATACTGTGCATGCATCTGCATGCTACCTATTTTTATGTGTCACTTGGAATTTTAATCTCCAGAAGTTTGGTGATTTCATTCCTTCCAATTTCTTCTTCCCTTGTACTATGTCAGCTGCCAATATTGAAGTTTATTTGAACCAAATAAGGAAGCTAATTTTTAAAATGCTAAAAAAGTTGCTTGAATATGCTAAGTTTCTTCCTTTGGTTTGCGTAGAGACAGAGTTCATGGTTCAGTGCTTCTGATCATGAAGGAAAACTCTGTTACAGCAGTGTAATTCTGCAGGAATTTAACACTTTTGCTTGAAATAAATGCTTTTCATTATTTAAAAATAACGGCATTCAGAGATAATAAGGTGTTTACTCAAAAGAAAATTTGACACAATCTGAGAGCTTTTTCCCCTGTGTTTTTCAGTGTTACTATCATCCTCAGTAAGAATTGCAAACTGTTGAAATTTTTATTCCATTCACACTGATTAACTTATGTCCTTTATATTACGTTAAAAAAAGAGGGTTTGGGCAATCTGGACCACAGGAGGAAATTGTTTGCCAAGTTTTTGTATAGTATTTGTTCCATGTAGAAATATTCTTTTTACATGTGTGTCTGTGTTTAAAAAGAAATTAATGGGGATTGTAGAAGCCAAATTGCAGCCTGATAGGTGTATCAGTCAAAATAAGTAATCAGTAAGAATTTCAAGTCTGCCCTTTCTCCCATTACTTGGAGCATTTAAAAATATTTATAAAACAGCTGTGAAGTTAGCTTCTTAAATGTCAGAAGTCCACAGATTTCATGAAGACTGCTTCATTTAACTGAGAAATTTTTATGGTTACATCTATTACACTGAAATAGTTCTTAAGAAACATACCTCTAACATAATTTAATTGCGTTACTATGTCTCATTCAGATAATTGAGGTTGAAGTGAGTTGTCAAGTTAATGTCATGTCAAACTCTTGCCTTAGTGGACTACAATACTGGCTTTGGGTTTGGCCTGGTTTTGTGATTGGCTGGAAGGCTAATGTATATAACTGCTACTTCAGGACATGATCAGAGCTACAACACTGGAATCTGTATACTATAGTCCTTTCCTGTCTGAAGGTTTTTTAAGGCTTTCTGTAGGGAGGAAAAAAAAAAAGCCAGAAGAGCAATGCTAGCTGTATGCTCTGTCATCTGCTTAATCCTTATCCCCTTCACATTGTCAATACTCATCTAATTCCACTTTAACAACAGTAATTGGCTGATGGAATAGCAGATATAGATTTATTTTCCTGATGACTCCTTGACTTTTTTCCTCTGGTAATACTAATAGAATTCCAAATCCTTACTGGTGTGATCATGTCATGAGTAGGTCAACAGTCATGTCAAGGTCCTATTGGAAACTTCATAGCCAACATCTTAATTTAGACTTAGCTATCTTTTCCTCTTGTATGTGCAATTGTAAGCAATTCTTTCAAGTATCACACTCATTCTATTATAACACAGTTCATTTGATGCAAAGGGAGACAGTTCTGCATGTGAATTGTTTACTGAATGGTAGTGGGTCACAAACTCGGTAAGCCTCTTCCAGGTGTGATGCATTTTCTGAATTATGTGGGAAGCTTGAAGGAAACAAAATACTGCTTGTTTGTTTTCAAAGTTATTTCAGTCTTTCAGTTAATGACAATTGAAATGGATACTGTGGCATTCTAATATTTAAGGAAAATGTGTCTGAAAATTTGAAATGTCAGGTCACCGGGGTAGCTGAGTTGATCTAGTGGCCTCCTGCCACTGGAAGGCCAAGGCTTGCTTAGTTTCTTGCTTTCTTTAATTCTATCCTAGCTCATAACCCACCTAGGCTCTAGGCCATGTAATTTCTGTCCTACATTTTACCAGAGCTCTGAATTATAACTGACTTCTGACTTTCCTCAATCCACCATAGCAAACAGTAAAAAGCTTTTCTTTTGAGGTTAATTTTGCCATCAGCTTTGTGAGCTGGAATGATCTGGAGAAGGGGAGAAACATCACCTTTGACACAAGAATGTGGAAGGGGTTATGCAAGGCAGCCCATTTTAGCAGTAATGAGTTATTTAGGACAAACTGTTTCATGGTGAGATTTTACCTTTTGTTTTTGATTTAGTTAGTCTTATTTCTCAGTTTTATCAAGTTGTTTGGAAACCTGTCTATGTTTGATGGACTAATGACCATCTTTCGCATCACCATCCAACTTTACTTTGTCTTTCCTATTTATCTGAACTTTCATATTTGTTTTTGGCACTGGTGTGTATCCAGTCTGGAAATGGAAAGTATGCTGTGCTGTCTTTCTTGGACTTGAAGTAATACTGCAGAAGTTTGGGGGATTGACTTGACTAAGAACAGAGTAGAGTGCATACACCCAAGCTGTCAGAAAAATCTGTAACAACTGATTAAACACCTTTTGTCTCTTAAAGCATGTCAGACTTAATTGAGTGGTTAAGAACTGGTTTTGGCAGAGACTTAATCTCACTTAGTCTTTTTGGCTAACTGAATAGTATTCAATATTGAAAGGGTGCGTGCAGTCTCTTGATAGAGATTTATGCACTTGACCAAGTGCTTAAATTTTACAGGGAAACATTTAAATTCAAGTGCTTTGGTAGTCCAACATCAGAAGCAATGCCTGTCTTGGGAATTACCACTATTAAATCAGCAAGGAATATTAACCACAGTCTACAGCCTCGCTTGACTG
The DNA here is from genome assembly GCF_036417665.1 of Passer domesticus. Classification (NCBI taxonomy): domain Eukaryota; kingdom Metazoa; phylum Chordata; class Aves; order Passeriformes; family Passeridae; genus Passer; species Passer domesticus. Next base: position 87,980,242 of record NC_087476.1, read on the forward strand.
CCTTATCAAAGCTGCTCTTTTTATCCTCTGTCCAAAATCTTTATTCTGTAAAGCTGTTGACCAATTACAGGGAGCTCATCTACTAACAGTGTCTCTGTCTAGTGTATTAGTTTAGCTTCTTAATGTTTCTGTATGAGTGATAGGTAGAAAGCAGAAAGGAGCAAAGACGAGAAAAAATACCCCCAAAGAGAGCATTTCCTCTTTAGCGGGGAAGTTATCTTCATTATAAGGCTTCTTGTTGCCAAGGCATGCAGGTGTCTGACTTCCACTTTAAAGTAAGGGAAGGTCCCAAAACGATATCACTTTCTAAGAACGTTGTCTAGTATATTACATGTGCTTATGGAAATCTTTCTTTAGTCTAAAAAAACAAGAGCCTGCTTTTCTGTAGATAAAAATGCATATTATTTTTTGAATTCTTGATTATATCAATTTGCTTCTTCTGGAAAAAAAGCCCAGAAAGCATAAAAGTAGTAATCTACACTTAACTGCCTGTTTTATTAAGTTTTCCCCTGATCTGTAATTGAAGCAAAACCCAGTAGTTTAGGATGTTAATCTGTAGTTATAGAAACATCAATATCTAAACTCATAATAACAGTAGTACTGTGTTATACTAAATTTTTGTACTGAAATATTTTCATTCCATAATGTTGTATGTGTAATAACATAAATTCTTAATGAATGCAGGAGGAACTTCAAAATTTTTTGGAAGTACTGGCCAGTGCCACATCCTTGCTCTGTTTTCTTTTTGATATACATTCAGCTCCCTTGTTAAATAATTTCATTCAGCCAGTTGTGAGATGGACAAGAGAATGTAACTGGGGCTTCAGTAAAGTGACCAAACATGTCTTTCATTTGTATCATTCATTTGTATTTCCTCATTGCAAGTAAGTCAAAAATTAATATTTTTTTAAAGTTTAGCTTTGTTTTCCCTTAAAGTGGCCATCTTTCTGTCAGTATATTCTATAAAACTATTTAATGTGCATGAGGTTCTTTAAAAATTTATTTTGAAATATATTTTCAAATTAATAATACCAATAGTGTAAAATAATTTTCAAATTTCTCTATAATAATTAATCTAATCTGATCTATAATGTCATTCTTAAGGGAAATGTTTTGTTGGATATCTTTTCCCTAATATATATTAGGTTTTCTTGTGGTGAAGCTTATTGGCTTTTAGATTTTATTTCCATATTTTTTGTTCAAGGTAGAATAGTGGGTAAAATTAGCAGCATAGGATTTGTTTCATTAAAGAATTTGAAACATTCTTATATTGTAATCTCCCCCTACCAGCACCCTGAAGGTTAATAATTTATTCAGTTTCCTAAGAATTTAAATTGAACAGCCAAACTGGCTTAAAACAGCTTGCAGTCCCTAAAGGAGGGGACAGCAAGAGGATGCACATCCTTGGTTGATTCTGCTCTTTTGCACCTAATGACGTAGTTGAGCATTTCACTGAAATTTCTCACCTTGAATTTGTCCACTTGCTTGCACCATTCCATCCCACTTCTTAGCATTTGAGTGCATCAAATCATTTCACTTAAAAAATAATTTAAAATTGCAAAGCTAGACCAAGCACACTCTATAAAAGATAGCAAAGACAATGACAGATTTAATTTTTACTGTTTTTATTGGAGTTTGAGTCATTATAAACAACTGGGGATTTTTGTTCCTTGTGGTCTTAAGTCTCACATACTTATACTTGTTTTCTGTTATTCTCACAAAGTAATAGGTACTTTCCAAAGGTAAAAAACCACTGTTCCTGACACAAGGACATAAAAACATACATGCAAAGGAGATTGAGGGAAGTAGTATGGCAGGATATGTGACTGTTGGCTGGTAAATAAGAATAAGCTGTTCTGTTGGGGTTTGTAATTAACTTGTCAGTATAAATCAGCTGGATTTCCCATGGGCAGCACAGCAGATGAGGGTCTTCCAAAGGGAATTAACTGGAGGAAGGATGAAAGCTGTACAGATGAGTTTGTGAAAAATGTTCTTTGCACAACAGACAGGAAGAAGTCAGAGAACTGCTAATGCTAGAAACATTTTAAAAAATAGTTTAAAAAATGTGGAATCTGGTTTCTCTAACAAGGGAGGAGGAGATCGCATGAAATAAAATGGATAAAAATGAGGGGCATGAAAAATGATGGAAAGCTCGAATTAGAATTCTTGATACTGGTGGTAGAATTTAACTAATACTGTAATCTTCACATCTGCCATCTTTTGTCTGAGATGAGAATAGCAGGCAAGGAAGCAAAGCTGGACCATCACTGTTGCTGCTAGTCACAGTTCTGTAGGGTTATTAAAATCTTACTGAAACAGGAACAAGAAACGGGTAATGTGGGGTATGGGTTGTTCTTTTAAAACTGTATTGGTGTTTGACACTGAGACATCGGCAGGAGGCTTTAGGAAAGGAGTTGGGATCTGCACTAGATGAAAGCTGACAACTGGAAGATGAGCACACTTGAGAACCATCTACCTGGATGTTCTGTGCTGCAGAACCTCACCTTCCTCTGTTTTTCAGGCTGCAGAGCTGAACATTCTCCAGCATGTAGGCCTAACTTGATATAAAGCCAGCAGGTATTTGGAATACTTCTCCGTTTTATTACTCTGCAACAGAAAGTAGCTGAACACTGTTTGGAGAGACTTTTGAGTGTGTTGTTGAAATTACCTCCCATTTCAATCAGGCAGAGCACAGGACCAGTCATGGGAAAACTGTTTCTCCAAGACTTTCTGCCTTTGAACAAGTTCAGAGACAGAGTGGGTGTTCGGAGTTCTCTGTCACAGTGCAGTTGAGATTGTTGTATGATATGCGCAGCCGAGCTTTAACTGCATTGGAGGTAGTGTCCAACAGCAGTGGCAGAGCTGGATCTGGGGAAGCTGTTTCATAGGGTCTGACTTCTAAGAATTCAACTCTGAAACTTCAACCCTTAAGCACTTGGGAGGCAGTGGGATTCTAGGAGTGACCCACAGCATTGTATGTTTCAGCAATTTCCTTTCTGTGTCACCATTCTACCCCAAACAAACTTGCCTCTGTTGGTAGGGGCTCTACATTCTCTATACAAATAGATAGTAATGATATAAAGTACAGCCCTTGTGTTTTTGAAGCAATGCTATTTGGTTTACAATATTAAGACACCAGCATGAGCAGTTTCACTTTGCATGTGTCTTTCAGTTATTCTTAAAAGAAATGTATGTTTCTGTGAATCTGAGTCTTACAATCAAGTGAGTTTAGGAGCTCACTTATTTGCTTGCTTGAGCCTGCATTTGGTATTTCCTTCAGAAATCTCTTTATAGGTTTTCATACTGTCAAAACATTATTCTGATTTCAAGCCTGATTTTTATGGTGGTATAATTAAGAGACAGAGTGTGTTGATACAAAAAAAGACATCTACTGGTTTTGACACTGAGAATTAATTATGAAATAAAAGACAGATTTGTGCTCAGGCTAGTATTAGCCTAGCAGTTCAAAATATAAGCAGTCACCTTGGAATCATGTAACAAAAAGTGACACCCTTTCTTTTACTATAGGCTAAATATATCTTGTGAACTTTAGTTAGATAAATCATCTGTGTGTCAGTTCTATTTGTTATTCTGTTTAATTAATTTGGAAAGTAGTTGTTGCTTTCCTTGGACAAGCAGAGAGTTCATGTTTGTTAAATACTTTTTTAAAAGTATGCTTTTTGGGTATGCTTTTTGTATTGGTTTAGATGATTATCGAGAGGTTGTTCATTCTTACTAGAAAAAGGTGACATTCAGCATATCATTGGTAGCCAATTTTAAATGAACTTTCAAAAGACTACATATAATACAGTTTTTCAACCTCTTTAATTAGTTTTTGCATGGAATACGTGGCCTGAAGTGCTGGCATCATCTTTTACTCTTGTCCCCTGCAAGTGAATACAATTTGGATGCCTTTAATGCAACTTCCCTTATTTTATGGCAACAAAGACTCCTCCAAATATCTCATGCTGGTTAATACAGAAAAAACCCATTGTGTTGGTGTGTTAATCTTGAGCACACAAAGAACCACTGGAGGATAAGAGGAGGGCATCTGTTGGATAAGCTTTTAATATGATGGGAGTGATAACAGATCTAAGACTGCTGCAAAAACCAGCTAATCTTTTACAGTATGTGATTAAAACCAGTGCATATCTTCTCAAAATTTGTTTATTGATGCAGAGGGGAATAGTAGACAAAGAAGGACCTTACTTTTGAGAAACATGGCTGTTCCAAGCTGCTACAATTTGTACTGGCTGCAGTGACCATTTAAAGTTTTTAGGCCTATATGTTCTGGGTGGGTTATTTTTGTGATGGATTGTCACTGTGATGGACGATCCTCTACTACCTCCTCTATGTATTTGTCAGTACAATTGTAGTTGTAGTAGGTTTTAGGCTTTTATAGTAAGAATTCTTGGGAAGATCAAGAAGTTACAAATAATCTTAGAGTTTTGTGTAACTAATAAAAAAGATTATTTTGTTACAATGAAGGCATGGTTATGAGGAAGAAAATGAAGATGCTGAGGCATTTGCCTTAGAAATGTGTAATTAATTTCTTCACTTGCTTCTATATGACAGGACAGACAGTCCTTTGTGCATTTTCTAGTTCCAGTGTAATTGACATTCTGATGCAGATTGGACCTTTTTTTATGAAGATTTAGAAAAGACTTCAAACTATTCATGTTACTTTGAGAAAACAGTTTAGCAATTGTGTCCCTTATAAAGATGATGAGCAATTGAAGTATTTACAAAATGGCATGTGGTAGTATGTAAACACCTTCCTAGGCCATGAAGTATGGCAATTTCCAGATGTTTTTGCTACCTTCTGTTTTGTTGGCAGTGAAGACGCCAGCAGGTGATCGTTGATTATTCTCCAGACGTAGAGAAACCATGTGTAGAGCTAACTGATTACTATCAGAAAGGGTGTTCTTAGGTTTTGTACATGAGGGTTTAGTATGTGGGCTAAGGAGCTCTTCAGAGCTATATTCAAATGTTATCTTTTCATGTAGGTTGGCAATAATTAAGGTAAGTAGAAATTAAGTTAGTTCATATCCAACTTGGTGGGAAGTTAGTTCTGGCCCACAGTCCCCTCTTAAATGCCAACTAAGTTGCATGCATTAAAAAAAATTTGTGTGTACATGTTTTCTGAACAGTAACCAAAGACAGACATGACAATCTGGATTGAAGTGTTTGGGTCTCAGTTTTGTGCACAAACTTGTTATATTTCATAATACTTCCATTCAGCAATGTGTAACATTTTAGCTACAGGTGCTGCTGAAGTTTCACTTGGACATAACAGATACATATGAATTCATGTATTTTTCATAAAATAAAGGAAATTGGTGCTTCTGGTGCCAACTACAGTAACAAAATGAACATGTAAAGGAATCAGGTCCTTGCTCATTAAATTCAAAAGGACCTGCTGTATTATTATTTGGCTGTAAACCAAAAAAAGAATGGTTTAGTTAATGCTGAGGGGAGATGGGAAATCACTTAATCAAATTTATACAGCTTTCAGAAAGTTACTGGAACTAAAGTAGTTGGTGATGTAATGTATGAAGTCAAAGACTGTTTTGCTATGCTGGAGAAAACTAATGGAAACATTCACTTGGGGTAAGACAAATGGTATTAAATGAGAAAACACACCATGAATTGCAAATGGAGCTGAGTTAATTTGTTGCTACAGTAGTGTTGCCCTACTGTTAAATGAAGGCTGTGTAATTATCTTGCTGGCAGAGATAATGTCAAAACCTCATTTCTCCTTACATGCCTCATTTTTACATGAGGGCTAATTGAGCTGCAAGGTGACAACTGATTATATATAGCTATCATCAGGTCCTCTTGCTCAATTTGCAAATAATGTTATCTTTTTTAAGTGATGATTTTTTATCACATGTCAAATTAAAGCATTAAAAAAACTTTTTAAAGCTATTTTAGTAATTTGTAGCATTGCATTTCTGTTACCATTTTATTTATATTTTTAAGTATTACTTAATTCTTCTTTCAAGATTCTTGACATCCATTTACTTACTATCTGTTTATTTAAAGCAGAGAGACATGTGCTAGTCACTTTTTCATGCCTCTTCATCATCACGAATGAAAGGACACCTCATAATCCAAATAGATTAAGTTTTCCTAAACTTTTCTGTTGTGTTTTCTTGCTGGTGAATAATTTTTGTTAATAAATTTCAGACTTAACAAATATATTTTTCTTATGCCCAAAGAAGCCAAACAATACTGTGTCAAATAGCAGCACCATTACCTGCCTTGACACAAAATCACAGAGTCCATCTGGTTCAACCTCCTTGCTTAAGCAGAATCATCCCAGAGCACGGGGGACAGGATTGTGTCCAGATGGTTTGTGTCCATCCTTAGTGAGGGAGACTTCACAGCCTCTCTGGGCAATCTATTCTAGTGCTCAGTACCCACTGTGAGGAAGTTCTTCATATTCAGGTGGAACTTGTGTGCATCAATTTGTGCCCATTGCCTCTTGTCCTGTTGCTTGGAACCGTCCACAAGAGCCTGGCTTCATTCTCTTGGTACCCGCTCTTCAGATACTGACAGATATTGATGAGATCCCCTCTCAGTCATCTCTTCTCGAGGCTGAAGAGGCCCAGCTCTCTCAGCCTTTCCTCATGGGAGAGATGCTTCAGTCCCTTAATCATCTTCATAGCCCTCCACTGGACTCACTCCATGTTTGTCATGTACCAAGGAGCCTAGAAGTGGACACAGCATTCCAGGCCTCATCTGGGCTTAGAAGAAGGCTAGGATCACCTCCCTTGACCTCCTGGCAATGCTCTTCCTGATGCACCCCAGGATACCACTGGCCTTCTTGGAGATGGGCACTGCTGGCTTAGGGATAGCTTGTTGTCCACCAGGACCCCCAGGTCCCCCTCTGCAGAGCTGCTTCCTAGCAGGTCAGCCCCCAGCCTGTGCTGGTGCTGGAGTTGTTCCTCCCCATGTGTAGGACTCTAAGGATGATATGAGAGACGATGTCAAAAGCCTTGAGGTCTTTCCTTTGCTCTTCTCTTATCCATCCAGGTAGTTTTCATTACAGAAGGCAATGAAATGGGTCAAACTTCATGATGATCAAGAGGCCTCTTCACTTTGTCATTGCAGAATGAAAGCCTGACATCATTTGCCCTGTAGTTTTTTACTTGGTCTATTTAGTCTCTGCTTTAGCTGTAGGTGCAGTGCAGTCTCTTTTCAAGATCTTAAAGTTTTTTGACTGTAGCTACATTCACAAGAGCTAAAATAGGAAAAGTTAATTTTGTGTTCCACAAATATAAATCAACCAGGCTGGATTACCATGTTCTTGCCCAGCAGTGCTGAGCTACAGAAGCAATATGTAAAGTGAGCCTTAAGAACGTGCTTGGAAAAAGAAAACTTTCAAAATCTGGCACTGAAAATCTGTGCTGAAAAATAAACAATTTTCACAGGCCTTCACAGACTTCTTGCATTTTTTGGAAATGCTGTTCATAAAGTACTTATGACATATCTGAAAAACAGGTGAGTCTGAAATCATCTTACTATATTTGCTCATTTTCGCCTTGTACACACAACTTGTATTGAAGTGGAACCTGGAAGGTTTGATATCTTTGTAATGACTGTCTTGTGTTTCAGGGTAGTCAGACTCCTACCAGGGGGTTGGCTGTAGTGTAAATAGTATTTAAGATCAAATTTAAAACAGAAAATATTTTCATTAATAAAATATAAAACTAGGCTCAGTTTGTGTTCCATTAAATAAATCTCAAAATAAAGCATCATAACTTCTAAGTGGTTAATAATGTGGGACTCTTATTTGCGAAGGCCCTGTAGTTACTCAGAACTCTCAGATCGTTTATTAAACCTAACAATGTGGATTTATGTTTTAAGTAGATATACTTCTTCACTGGCCATGAAGTACAGCCATGACTTGGCTTTTAAACAAATAACATAATTATGCAAAACTATCTAAATATAAAGTCTTTTATTTTACTGTATACTAGACAGTAAGAGAATAAAATTTTTGCTTTGAGATGAAAAAATATTTTCTTACACTGACACTCTAACAGATTATTTGTATCTTGTCAGATAGGAAAGATGGCCTTCTTTATTGGAAACCTCATGACTGAGACCTTAAATCATTTTACTTTATTAGATCATTTTGCATTTGGAAATTAAATGATGCTGCTCAAAAAAAGAATTTACTCCAAGACAATTCTGTCTCTTGCTTGTCTGACATCAGGGGGAAAAAAAAAATCAGAGAGCTTCTCCTGGATGAAAGGAGTTACTTGAAAGTGAAATGTGCAAATCCATCAGTGATATTTTAATAATGCTGGGTCATGTTGAGTTCTGAATAATTTAATCATTTGGTGTATGTTTGCACTTCTGTATGAGACTTTGTCAGAAAATACCTTTTTAATGACTGACTTGAATTCTGAACTATTTTTTTAATAACCTCAATGTTCATGTGATGGTTTTATAAATCTGAGTATATAATAAATTTATACTTATTAAGTTCTCAGTAAATATAGCACAGCTCTCTCTCATCTGGTATAGCTATCATAGACTGAAGGATACTGCTGGTCTAACAATACCAGAAAAGTTAGGTTTTTATTGGGTGTAGGCAACATACGTAACCATTTACCAAATCAGAATGACATTTTATTTTTTTGAAAGTTTCAATTTTTGAATGACTTCCAGATATAAACATTTTGCTGTGTTTGTATAGTGCTTACTGTGGGGTTCTGGTTAACTCTCTTTACTGGTGACCTTCAGCCCAGTTTAAGCCTGAAAAGAATTTCTGGTTTTTTCCTTCATCAAGCCACTTGACTAAAAGCTTGAATTTTTCCCTCCTGCCTTAAGTGACTGCCTGTAATGAACAGCAGAAGCATTACTCTTGGTTTCAATATATTGAATTCTAGGGGACATCAGACAGATTGTCAGATTTTCTTAATAATATATTCATGATTGCCAATAGAAAATATATCCATGCTTCACAAGATTTTCACTTTAGATAAAGGTAATTGTTTTAATAATGGAAAAGGAGTATTGAAAGTATTATAATAAAACCAGAAATATTTTTAGACAGCATTTGTTTCCTTGAATATTTACCAGTACTGAAGAAACCATCAGCAGTGAGTAACCAGTTTCCCCTTTTAAAATATTTATGTAATAAGGAACCTGTGGCAAAAGTACATTATTCTTTGCATGGCTTTATTTTCTTAAGCCATTTATTTTTTATTTGCTTAACATTAGCACATTACTCATCATGTTCTTTTGTAGCCTGTCTGAAAGGTACACTCCCACTGTACGTAGGATAAAATTATTTCTTTACAGATACATAAAGCAAATATTAGTTTACAAATACAAATGAGTTCCAGCACTGACTCACTGGATTCTGAAGCAGGTGTAAAGTTTTGCTATGCTGTTAAAGAATTAGAACTTCAAGGATGCTCTGAGGCACAAGTATTCCATAACCACAAACTAAGTCTGACGTTGCAAAACATTCATGATAGTTGCTAATATAACATTGGTGGTATTCTCTGCAGGTGCTCGTGGGGACTTGTAGAGCTCTGAGGATGTGAGGCTGCCCTCCCTGGTGACCTCATAATTTTCAGAAGCAGGTGGAGGTGGCAATTATAGCTATGGCCACTATCTTGAACCTTCTGTAGTAGGTGATGAATTGTAAATGGCTAGACCTGGTGCACAACAATAAACTCAAATAAATCTTCAATGTGTAATAATGACAAGACTGAAAGACTGGCAGTTATAACAAGGCTGCTGTTGTCACCCACTTTACTGTAGCCTTGATATCCATCATTATCAGCTGGAGCTAGCTCAAGAGTCGGACAAGAAGGTCTGAAGAAGGATGAGTTGTTTGCGCTGAAGCGTCCAGTAGGTCCCATCTGGCAGAGAGTAAATGGGATTTTTTTGCCTGTTCACTGGGCCAGAGCTGTCCATCATTTTGGGCAGATATCTGATCACTTCATGCTGTGGGACAATATGGCTTTGTGCTGTTTGGTACAGCAATGGCAATTAAAATAACTACGTTTTTCATTTATTTCAAGCTTTTGTTTTATGTTAGCTGAAGGTGATCCTAAGAAGGGATCTTTACGTTAGAAGAGCTTTTTATTTCTTTGACTCAGAAAGTCAAATGAGAGCAGTCAGTGCCAAGTTACTGAAAACTTTAAGCTGATAATGCAAAAAGATTTATAAATACATGCACAATGGACTTTTTTGTCTTTGTTTTCCCAGTCACATGCTTTAGAGTACCTGAAAATATCAAAACAGAACATAGAAACAGGCCAAAATGTAAAATCATCTTGAAGGCTTTTACAGAAGTAGCAGGGTTTTTTAGCCCCTGGCAAGTTTCTTGTAATTGCTATAAATCCTAATTGTCTTAATTCATCTTAACTTGATACTTTCCTCTGCTATGTACAACTCTGCTGGGTTTACATCACATGAGTACCTTTCAAATGAATTTATCAGACAAGCATGAGGGATTATTTCCAAAAATGTTGCACACAAGAAATAAAATGTGAAAACCGAATACTGCTTAGTTTAACATGGCAGCTTATCTAATATTTGTTTGATCTTTAGACTTTTCAATCAGATCATAGGATTAATCAACATAACATGTTAATGAGCAAATCCCAGATTGATTCGCCCTGCCTTAGAGGTATAACACGTCTTCAACAGAAGACAGCTTAGTTTATTGCATATTAATTTATGAAGTCAATATAATTGCACTTTGTAAATTTGTTTTGTACTTTTAAGATATTAAGTTGCAAGGGAAAAAAACCTATCAGATGTCATAATTTTAAAATGTAGGTGATTTTACTAGAGGTTAGAATTTTACAGTATCTAGATTGCAAGCTGCTTAACGTCAGTTTGTTCTGTAAAGCTGTCTTATTTTGCATTCAGGGTAGTTCTTACAAAACTTAATCCTGGCTTTAAATGATTCAGAGTTGTGAAGTAATGCATTATAGATATGTAGATCAGGTGTTCTTTTAATTTTAAAAGTATTAAGTGTGATGGGAAAGTGTTTTTCAAGCTCGTATGTTTTTTGTTTATATTTCATAAGTGTTAAATTTTATGCAGCCTCAGCTGCATGATAGTGGTGATTTTACAAATATTTTAATGTCTGTGATGATTAAAAGTCTATAATGCAGGTTCGGTAACTGATGTCCAGGCCGACTGACATACCATCATTCTTTTTTTTTTTTTTTTTTTGGTAATAAATCTTGAAGCCTGAAGGCATTTAGACCCATGCAGATTTTCCTGCATTTTAGTGTCTTGACAGAATAACAACTTCCAAATTTGAAGTAGTGGCATATTGTATTCTATCTCTGTAGATTTAGCTCAAAACCACATGAAAATATATGTCAAGAACACTGTTTTCTCATATTGGAATTTAGGCAATTTGTTTTCAGTCAGAGAGCTGTTTCTAACCTATTTTTGGAGCTCCTCTGTGGCCTGACCATACGTTCTAACATAATTTATGGTGGCACTATAACATATGGACTTTTCATCATTGTCCAGCTGAAATCCTCTGTTGGACACAGATGCAGCTCCATACACAGGCTCCCAAGGCGGGTATTTTAGAGTACTGTTTAGTTTTGTGTAAGTTGACTTTATCAGTGTGTCTAGCACGCTGTCAGGGTTGTTTTGTGCTCTTTCTTTTTAACAGTATTAAGAAAATTTCTTGTTTATATTTTATCTACAAATTGTCAATTAAATTTTGAATATTTAGCAAATAAGCCAATTCCTGATGAGCATAAGCATCACGAGACCTGAGAACTTCAGGCTCTTATTGTGTTGGGCAATACAGAAATAGAAAGCAAAAGCAGTCCTAGACCCAGTGAGCTTTGCTGTTTTAAATACCCAGAACAGTTGAAGCGGGAAGCAAAAATGTTAACTCCACATACTGATACCTTGTGACTGAAACAATATTATGTTTGTAATGGGTGGGGGAGTTTTCTTTTGCTTTTTGGATGGGAGAGCATAAATTAAAGGAGGAGGAAAGACAGTAAGGGACTGGTGTGGGAAAAACAAAGCAAGGACAGTAAAAGAGAATGGCAAGAATTTGGAGGCAGGTCACAGAATATAAATAAATTGAAAGACAGAAGGGAAGGTCTTAAGTGCTTTTGTTGTTTTTGCATGTAGGAACTGATAAAGTTTATTAAATTAAAGATGAATAAAATAATACTATTTTTGTCTAATAGTTGTCTTTTAAAAATTGTTTAAAAATCTTTCTCCATACACTTGTGCTTCTTAAAGTCTGTGTCCAACCAAATGGAAGAACTGAGATTAAAAATAATTTATATTTGAAGAAGGGTAGTTCTCTTAATTCCATTTTTTTTTTTCTTGGTGTCTTCTTTGTTTTTCATATCTAGTAAATCTTAATGGTAATTAAGATTTCTAATGGTAAATAAGACTTCTAATTAGAATATGAAGTATGGGTAGTTTTTATCAACAGTGTGTCTCAAAAAGATGAGTTTATTTTTCTTTTAAATAAAGACAGACTCATTTACCAAGAGAATATCAAGCCAAAGATGTCAGCACCTATGGACTACACTTCAAAAACTTAGCTGGCTTTTTCTTGCTACAGGAAAACCGATGTTTTTTTTCTATTAAATATTTTTTTCTGTTCTCTAGTGTCATATTCATTGTGTGTGATGGTCATTGGGCATTTCAGTGCCAGGTCAAAAAGGAGTTACATACAGAAATATACAGAATTAACAAATGTACAAATATGACTGAAACCAAATTTTTTGTACTGAGCTTAGACATTTCAGGATTGTAGGCAAGTTCTCTCTTGCTGTTAAGGTGTCACTGAGCAGAATGGAAAGTAGGACTTGTGGGCAAGAACCGAAGCAAGGGAGGATGTAAACTTTAAACTCTTAGACGTTCCTTTCTTTGAATACTTCAGGGTTTATTTCCAGTCACTCTCTATTGTAATGTGCACTGACTGTTTGTACAGTTATATACATAAATTTGTATTGAAATATGTTTTTATAAATATTGCAGTATTGTGCACTAATTCAAGAACTGGAAGGGGTCTATGTAGTTGCAAAAGTTTTGGTTTATGATCATGAAGGTGTGAAAATTTGTGATAGAAAGAAATTCCCAAGTTCTTTTCCAACCAGACTTTGAGCACACTTCATATCAAATTTGAGATATAAAAGTAGTCTGGATTAATACCCTTAAAGGATTTGCAAGCTTTCCTATAGCTACAGCTCTGATAACCCTGTACCTTTTTGTTATCTGGCTAGGTTTTCTCATTTAAAAAAACGAAACGAAAAACCCCAAAAGCCTACAGAGAAAGCACCTCTAAAATACTGTAATTAATTCATTGTCAGAGCACTGAACTGTAGTACTGTTTATTAATTGAATCAGTGAGTGTATTTAGTTTGTAGTGAAATTATCTTGTTAACTCAGTGGAGTTGAGATACAGCAGTGATGGATTTGAGAACCTGTGTGTAAATTGTCAGTGTTCTCAGGATCAGCCCAATACTGATGGTTTTAGCAATGTGTTTATTACCTGTTGTACTAGAATGATGGTTTTTCTCTCTTCTGCCACTGCAGTTACATGGCTTATTATACAGCAGGTCTGTTATTGTGTAGAGAATTAGTACAAGAAAACCTTATGAATTCATTATTTTGTTAATAGAAACTACTGTGTAGCAAAAGTTGAAGTGGGAGAAAAAGTCTCTTTAGTCTGTTCTTGGTGGTACAAGATACACACTTAAACACTTAAATACTCTCAAGCTTGTAGCAATTGCCTCATTTTTTTTCAACTGTTCCCTGCTTGATCATCATACTGTAAAAAAAAAAAAAAAATACTCAGGGTTTTGAAATGTGATAACTATCATACCAATCCAAGAAACTTCAAACAGATGTACTCTTGCTTTGTTTGTTTACTTTGTTCCAGTAGTATTTGTCTTGAGAAAGCTAATAATTCTAAACAAAGAATATATGGAATAGTACCTCATTTGGCCCAGTTTATACAGATGTATTGCAGCTCACCTTAGTCTTCATTTAATATGGTAGAGTAATATCTCTACACTGGGAACTGTCTTGTAAATCTGAGCTAGTTTTATTTTAAAGCTCAGACTCCTTACTCGGATAACATTGTTGATATTTTTAATTCCATAACTGCTCTGCTATTTCTACTGTTTGCTTTTGCAGACTGTTTATTCTAGAGAGAAAAATATTCCATCATTTAAATCTGTGATATGAGCTGATTATTTGGATGTAATCCACAAGATAAATTCTGAAAGACTCTGGAATCTCTTAAAATGGTCATTCATCATTTCAAGGAAAAGTTTTAGAAAGCCTGTGTAATTATAGGATAATTGTATAATTGTACATCTTAATTATTATATTTCTAACTTAACAAGTTATATATATTTGCATTAATTATGCTACCAAAATGTTTAATTACTAAATTATAGTTGCATGTGGGGGAGACTAATCTGCCAGCTGAAAACAAGTTTGTAGCTTGTATTCTGCAAGCAATGTCTTGTTAAAATTAAATATATGTTGGAAAAAAAGATTGTATACTATTGTGGTGTTCTCAGGTGTTACAGAAATAACAAATGGTTGTCTGAGAGAAGTATTCATAATTCTAAAGCTGAAGAAAGAACAGGAATATACCAGCAGATGGAATAATAGAAAGAATTTAGTATGCTGGTTTGGTGTTTAATTATTATAGCAAAGAATAAAGAAAACCAGTTTTTACAACAAGTCGTCTATAACTACTGTCGATACCCACATCACGTAGTCCTTCACTCTCACCTCTAGTATTTCAGTATCCCATCTGGACTGTCATTATTTTATTTTATTTTTTCTTAACATATATGGCACTTGCTCATTTAATCACTGTAGAGAATGCTCCCAGCCTTTGTCATATCAGTCAATAGTGAGTGTCAGCTTTGACTTAGCTTTCTTTCTAAATCATGTTATTTGGCTGTCTTGCTAAAGAAACAACCTTTCTTTTTCTGTCTTTCTACACAATTTTAATCTTTTGCTCAGGCTCCCATCTTTCTGTATTTTCTTTTACATTTTCTCGTCTTGCCTTGACAAAATCATTTTTGCCTGTTTATAGCCATTTAGAATGTGGTGACAAAGATGGTTTTCTTAACTGAATGTCTTTTCAGTATTATCCTTCCACTGCTTTCCCTTGCCCAATTTTTTTTTCTAAATTTAAGGTGCTTTTCTTTTTCATAAGATCCTTTCAGGTTTGTCTGTTGCAGGCAACAGTACAGAAAGGTTTCTGAGTTTAAAATGTAGTTTAAGATTCATACCTTGCTTTTAGAGCTTTTGTATGGGGTTTGTGTCTTTTGTTGTTCTCTTATCAATTGTGCCATGTAGCTCGATATACCAGGTACTAAGATGGTAATTTCATTTTCCTGCATTTTTTTCCATCAGTTACCCCTAATAATGAATGTCGTCAAACTGACACCTAAAAGCAAAATCAAAACCAGTTTCTCCAATATGGTGAGATATCAGTCATACTTTGTCACTTTACCTTCGATTTCAAAATAAAACAGTTCTTGGGTGTTTTTCTATAAAGCTCAAAAAACTCCATCATTGCAGTCTCCCTGTGCATTTTGCCACAGGGTCCATGATCTTATCCTAGGAAAGTTATTTTTCATTAATCTGAATCTACCTTCTTGTAATCCTGAATTTTTTGCATTATTAGTCAGAGATAAAAATTTACATGGTTTCTTACTGTCTTTGAAGGCCTGTATGTCATTCTTTCCCTCTGTTTCTTTTACTCTGAGTCACCAATATGGTGTGCGAGGAAGTTGTGATATGGGGAACCAAAGTCATTTCACCACAGTTCAGTCATTGTGCTCCCAGAGCACAGGCTGGAAGGAACCACAGTGGGTCATCTGGTCCAACCTCCCTGCTCAAGGAGGGTCATCCTAGAATGATGCCCTCTTCGTGAATTTATCCGTTGTTTCATAGCACACAGCTTCCGCTGCTTTTTATAAGAAACAACAGTGAAAGGCTGGAGAAAGCCCTCATGGAGGTAGATTTACAAATGTCAGTCCATACCCTTGAACAGGGTTTTGATAAACCAGTATTCTCTCAGGAAAGGAGGTGGGAGTTTAACAAAATAATTTGAAGTCAGCAAAACCCAGCAACCTCTTTCAAAAAGACAGTGTTAGAGCTGTGAAAGCTTGATTTGTCTGCACTTGTCAGAGTTAGATTGGCTATGTGCTAGTTGCTGTAACTTACTGGGTTTTTTTCAAAGCTTTGCATTCTTAGCTTTTTGCTCTTCAATATCTTAATCAGGCTCTTTGTGGAGTGCTGCAAGGAATATGTCTATTGGAAAAAGATTCCCCATCTGTAATTATTTCTGAACATGATCAGCTGTGATTTTAATCCATTATATATACTATGTGGTGTATTGATTTTTGACTAATGATAACTTTTAATAGACCTGTCGTTTAGTATCAAGTCAGATTCTTTAGAGAATTCCTAAGGCTTAGCTGTACTTCGTAACCTCCATATGATGCAGCAAGTGTAGTCACCTTAAAACAGTTGTGTTATCTCGGTTGATGAGACTTAAGACATTCGTCCAAGCATGTCAGGAGGATCACTGTCACAGCTCTGTTTGTTACCTAAGAGATGGGGTCTCGCTCCAAAACCAAACAATAAGCCTCATTATTTTTTTCCACAAACACCATTTAGTTTCAGTAGCACTGTGTCTGATAGTGTGTTTGCTTAATTTGTTTAATTAACACCTAAAAGAATTCAGAGTCGGATAAAAGAGAGTTTTTATTTTTTTCCAGAGAGATGTGTATGTGTTCTGTGAGAATAGGAGACTTCCGAGTAGGGGAAGTAAACAAATGATCAGTTTTATTTATCTCTCTGTTTTACTGAACGGATGTAGACAAGTGATATGTCCTGATAGTGAGATCCTTGGTCACAGTTTCCATGGATGAATTCTTGGTCCATCCTGTACAGTCATTGCTGAGAGCTACTTAGTCTTAGTTTCTCTGAAAATGTATTCTTCCTTCAGTTCCTTAACTAGAGCCTATTTTCACTCTGCTACATGAGTTTATGTAGCATGTTTATGGAAGGTGTTCTCTGACACCAATTCTTTAATGTCTCAGTTTGTGTTGAAGGAAGTGTTTTTACAGCTTTGAGTGGTTTATTTCCCCTTATGACTGCTGACATTTTAGTTTGTTTCTATGATTGCATGTTCCAGTTTTCAACTGAAATATTTTTGTCTAATAATAATCTTTTGTTCATAAGAAATATGACATACTTGACATACTTTACATCTAAATACATACTTTCGGAAAAAGGAATCTTCCTTTTTAGAGAAAATATACAAAGACATATATATACACTTTATACACAAACATCTTTTTTTTTTTTACAGTTCACTGGGGTAGCATCCTAGTATATGAAACAATAAAAATCTCAATATATGAGATTGTTGTTAAATTCACAGGTTTTTATCAAGGCCATATTTTGTGGAGGATACAAATCTGAAATAGAATTTTAGAAAAACATTGGGATACTCTTCAGATACATTGTGCTTTAATTTATAATGTATAATCTATACATACTGTATAAACTATATAAAGAATCAAGCAATCATGTCTTTCAGTGTTATCTATTGCCATCATTCCCCATGCATTGAGGCTCTCACTATAGCTATTACTATAAAACGTTCCCTAAGTACATAAAGGCTCTAATCGTTAAGATTTTTATTACCAGCCACACATACAGAGCTGCAAATTGCCTTGTTTCAGATTTATTATGTATTACTCTAGAAATTCTATAAAGATCAAAAGAACTGATTACAATGTTGACCTTTGCATTAACTCATCTGAATTTAAATTCAAGTGTTTGATTTGGGAAAATAAGTCCATTTATCATAGGTCTGCTACTGAGGGGATTGTGCAGCCCTGATTGGGAGTGCTGAGACCGAATTTATTTATTGAGCATGGGCTTGAAAATTGTTTGTAGGACAAGAGGAACGAAAGTTTGACCTGCTATTGTGTTGCACCTAGGGAACAATGTGGCAGCTGCCCTTTTCAAATATCTAGCAGTTTGTTTTTGCTGGAGAGCAAACAGATATTTATAGTTTAAATACATTTAACTGCTTCAATAAAAGGACGCCAGTAAGCCTTTTCTCCTCAAGAAAGAATTAACTGTTAAATACAAATACTACAGTCTAGCAATGTGTAAGGAGATGTGGCATTCTAGGTCTTGGCTTTTCCTCTTTCAAGTCCTTTTGAAGTTTGCTGTCCTGGAAATATAAATATTTGTGAGTGTACATTTTAGAATCAACTCCTCAGCTAGTAGAAGGATGGTAGCTTTGTCAATTAATTAATTGTAGCTCATTTAATGTGCATATCTATATCAGCTGAAAGGCCAGTTCCTTCAGAAAAATAAATAAGTGAAAAGAAATTAGAGCTAATAAATCTGGCAATCATGTATCCATACAAACTCTCTGTAGTAGTGTTCACTTTCTGAAGTGAACGGCTAAATGTGGGGATTTTGTCAAAGAACTGCAACTTACACATTAAAATGTTGGAGTTGGCAGTTTTATGAGCTTAGTCTGAGGTATTCATGTGTGAGAAACGTAATTTACTACTTAAAGGTATCGCCCCTCTGATTTGGAATAAACTAGTTTTATTTAATGTAAACTTAAAGTAATTAAATTTTGTTATAATGCAAGTCCTTACTTGTTCATCAGGTAGTGACAGTAGGTGTACAAACAGGGTGGCTTGATGCACGAGATTGGTTGTAAAACAAGACATTGCTTGCATTTTTACTCAAAAGCTGATAAATGCACTGATGCCACAGTGATAATGCCCATGCGTTTATTACTCTTTTATTTGGGGGTTTTTTTTAGTTTAATCTTAAGGAAAGTATATATTATAATCAATTATTTCACCAGAAAATGCTTTAGTTGAAACTTTGGTGTGTCAGGAACATGTTGATGTCCCACCTTTCTCCTCAACTGTTCAGTTAAAAGGAGAGACAAGTGGAGATTAAATACCGTTTCTGGTATGAAAAGAGGCTTGTCTTGACAGGTGAGCTGCAGCATTTTAGACTAAAGTCACTCCAGACAGCCAGCAGGAAGGGTAGGTTTGAGAAAATAAAGTTAATATTTGTTGCACTCCTAAAATGATACATCCAGATCTGTTTAAGGTGCCTAACAAAGTCTGCGTTAGGAAATTACTGTTCAATGGACGCATTTTTATTTATGGATCTGAGTCATATGGCTGTGAAATTAAATACTCTTAGTGCAATTGCATTTTTTATCTATTAGGAACAATCCAGATTTTAAGATACGTATATTGTATGTCAACTAAAAGTGACACTGCTGCTTAGGGTTCCTAGGACTTTCCACTTTCAAGTACTTTAAAGATAACCCACCCTATAATTCTGTTGTTGCATGGCATCTTTAAAACTTCATATTTTGAACTTCAGATTTTCACTTCTAAGATCCAAATTTGAGTGATGATCCTATAGTAGATGAGGATTGCTTTAATGCGTGCAAAGGGCTGTAAGTACATCCTGTCCTAACCAGCCTTGAGTTTTATGGTTTCTGAAGTCAGCAAACTTTAAAAACAATTGTGAGGGGTGTTGTCTCATCTCCAGTGTTTATTCTCTTTTAGACACCTAGTGAAAACCTGAGTGCTCTATTAAAATAAAGGGCTGCAGCCTTGGGGAAATAAGTGGGGTTTTTGTTTGGGGTTTGCTAGGTCTTTTTAGTCTCCTGCACTGCATGTTATCTGCACCATGGTCTGCAGGTTTACATTTTTGCTATGTGAGGAAATGTATTCCAGAGTTGAAAGGAAAGCACTCCATTGTATTAGGGGTAAGATTTCATTCTGCTCAAAAGTTAATAGACATTTATTTAATAAGGATTCCTGAGGAACTGTGCAAACTTGAATTTTTAGTAACTTCTTTTCCAGAATTGATAAACTGGGAGGCAATGGGAAACTAACTTATCCCAAGTGTCCACATTCTTTACTGCATTTGTAATGTTTTACTTAATTTCATCAGTAGGAATTTTGTAACTCTGACATAGATCCCTCACAATGTTTTACCTGGTTTAAAAAAATACCTTTTAATAGAAACCAAAGCCTTTTGAGAGGATGCAAAAAAGGGTGTTTATTTCTGTGTTGGTCAGAATCCTAAAGCCCATCTGGGAGAAAATATTGTTCATACAGAGAGGAGTATTCTTTTGGCATGAAGGCATTCATTGGTTGATTCCGTCAGATGAAGGAGAACAGTAAAATGTTTGGCTTTTAAAAGTGACTCCTTCATTTAAACTGCGGTGATTTCCAAGCATAGCTTGAAAAACTCTGTTACTACAAATATATCTACAGAGTCAAAACAGAATCCTTTGGTCCTCCCAGCCCTTGGTCTTTTAAATTGTAAAATGGTAAGCCTGTTGGTATGATAAAGAAAACATACTCCAGTTGCCTGGGGATGTTCTGGAAGGATGTCATATGTAAGTCTTCATGTAATCAAGGATTTTTCCCCCGCTATTCTCTGTTTCTGTGTTTACCATTTGACTTCCAACACTAAAGATAGAATTCTTCCTAAATATTTTCAAATGGCAGAAATAGCACAAATATTCAGGTTTAACAAACCACAATTCTACAGAATTATTGAATCAGTCTGGAGCACTGCATTGTGTTGTTTATTTATTATGCCTTTCAGTAGATATGTTTTTCACATAGTAAACTACAATCTTACCTAAAGATGAATTAAGCCTATTCAAGGAATTCCAGGGGCATGGAAGAAGCCCACTGTAAAAAAGAGGATTTTTTCATCACAGTAAAATGTTGCTATAATGATGGATCATACAAAATTATAGTAAGTAATATCAGAGATTTTAAAGTAGGATAAAAATGGAAAATGTATGCTTGCTAATTTAGCCACAAAATATCTCTTGAATAGTTTATATGAAAGCTTCTGTAGCTGATAGGCTTTCACTTTGAATCAAAGAAAACAATAGTACAATCCCCATATCTTATCATAGAAGTAAGTAGGTATTTGGTTAGAGCAGAAGCTTCCAGAGGTAGTCTCTCAGATCTGCAAGTAAAAGCAGGAAATAACTCTGAATTCCTGTAGTAGACTGAAGGCAAATACATTTCTAGAGAGGTTTCATGGTAATAGTAATATACCCTGTAACAGAGATAAAGTATTTAGCTGTGTAAGGAGATGAGGAATATATTTTTAATGGCGTCTTTAAAAAGAAAACAGAGGATTTCTTTGTGTACCAAGATAGATGAATATGAAATTTTCAGGGTTCAGGATGCTTCATCATGTCTGAACCTCATTTAGTTGATGTTATGAATGATATGCTAGACAAAGGATGTATATCTGTACCCCTCAATTTAAGAATTTGAAAGACTGTTTTGTTGGGTTTTTTTTCCTAAAGATTGTTGTTTATGGACGTTGCTTTTCCAGGAAGGTGCCTTGAACTGTGTAACTACTGCCATATTTTCCCCCCACCCCACAGAACAGGCACTCCCTCAGTATGCACCATCTTTTGATGGGCAAATGACCTCTGATTTAATAGCAAGATGTTTGATTCCTTATGAATATGAATGGCTTTGATAACTTTCCAGAATTTTCTGTAAGTTTTCTTTTTTTTTTAAATTTTATTCAGTATTTTCCTCAGTTCATGGCTATATTCTGGAAGAACTTGAAAATGTTCCCAAATATTTCACGGCACTTATGTCACCTTTTCCGTGAACATCTATTTCTTGCCAACAGCTTTCGACTTAATTAATATATCACTCCATTTTTATTATTCTTAAAATAGTTAATAAAATGTCAAAGTTTGTTTTGTGCTGCTTAAATATTTGCGGGTCATAATGCCAAATTCAAATTACTGATTCCCTAAATTTTTCTTCTTGGCAGTCTACACAATTTAATGCTATTGGGCATATGATACATACAACAGAATTTTCTGCCAATAAATATAATTTATTGAATGCTGCCATTAAATGTAATTTCTTTTTTATAAGGGATTCATCCAGAGTTGTGGATGTGCCTGAGCATACCATGTTTTCTAGTGTTAAATGTGCCTGCAAACTAAACCAGGCTTAATAATGTGCCAAGTTACCTCAATTCAGCCTGTATTCTGCTGTTTAAACTTCTGGGTGTTTGGAAGGAAATGGAATAGTCTATCAACATAGTATTGCTTCATTAGCTAAATTAAAGGTACTGATGCTGAAAGTTGCATTTAGTAAGCAAACATCTCAGGTTTGGCAGCAAATGAAATGAAAACTTAATAACTTACTTCAAAAATTTTGTACCACAACCAACTTGAATGGCAAGCAGTGGATTCAGCAAGGCTTTGTGTTGGTGCTATTTACTCAGCCATCTTGGGGATGGTAGAGAACATGAATCTGATTATAATGACCTGATGCCTTTGACCCTTGAACAAAGCAGAGAGATTTAAAGAATCCTCAAGCACCAATTATGAAGAGGTAGTTATTGTTATCTTTAGACAGTCTATTAGTTTTTACCTTACTGAAAATTTCTGTGTAGGTGTTCTTTTCCACATACTGTCATTTTTTGTAGTAATATTTGCACACGTATTTCATTCTGTCTAGTTTTCCTATCCTTTCCTCCCAAACTAAAATCAAATATTTATTCCAACATCCCATAGGAGAATGCATATTTTTTTGCAAAAAAATACATCCCCTTGACTGAAAGTGAAGTTTGCATCATGGAGATAATCAGATTATACTGTGAATAGTCTGTGAAAGCCTCTGGACATGTATACATTTTAAGCAGCAGGGCTGTCAGTCATAAGTAGCTGCTGAACACAAAGTACTTCCATTTCCCTGTCTTGGAAGTTGTTTTGGTGAGTCATGTCGTACTGTTTTATAAGTTGTAAGTTTTAAGGACAATTTGTCTTTATTAGGGACTAAGTTAACTCTAGGTGTTTCTGTAATAACATGCCAAAAAAAAACATCAAATGTTGGGGTTTGGTTCTAGATCTTCTCTGGGTAAAGACTCTCTCTTTGGCCTCTCTGATTTTTTTTCTTCCTTTAACAGTAGAGAAAATAGTCTTCTAACTCCCCAAGAGCAATTTAGGTTTTGCTAGGAGTTGCTGATAACCAAAGGCCAGAATTCTATGATGTCTGCCCTGAGGTGAGTAGAAAGGCAGCCCTCTCCAGGACCTGGCAAAATGTGCTTTACAGCTTTGTGTGAAAAAGAGTGTTGTTCTCTGTGCCCTGCAACACATTAAACATTTGCAACAGAGAGAAAAATGTTCTTTACTTGATCCTCTATATGATCAGGACCCAACAAGCCAGGTACTCCTTTCGTTCTTGTTTCTACAGTGATGTTTTGTAAGTAGAAGATATGGTTTTGGTTGGAAGATATTTCCTGTAAATGGTCAGGAATTTCAGAAGCCTAAGGCAACTAATGTGTTGCAGAGTTACCAAAACCTATTTTCATGGATCTGGCCAGAAAAGTAATATTGGTGCTGCCAGAGTTATCGGGGAGAGAGAATTGTCTTTCCCCTATGTAATTTCCAGGTAGAGAAGAGCCTATAAATGAGAACAGTGCCCTGATTTCTGTCCTGCAACAGAGGCAGCCATTGTCCTCACTCACACAGGCACACATCTAGGAAGTACTTGAACTCTGTTTTCTGTACATGGTTTTAAATTTTCTAGGAGAACAAAAGTTTTTCACATACTGAACACAACTTTCTGACAGAAGCACTCTAAAACGTCATTTCCTTGTCAGCACAAAACGAGCAATGCTGCTTCATCTTGCTGGAGGAGAGGATAGCAAATAGAAGCAGCACTCTGCTCCTGGAGCACAGGCTTCGCTTTCTTTGTGAATTAATGTTTTGGAATAGTTATCATTGTAATGCATTACAAGTTCAAATTACTGTAAGGAACTCGGCTCTTAAGATCATACTGTGACATTTTCCATCATATTAGGGCTTGCCATGCAAAGAGAATTTCAGAGCACTCTTACTGATAAGGAGGGATTTGAGAGTAAGGTAATACAATTTAGTCTTCAAATCAAAGTTGATTATGACTTTGCACAATCCATTAATGAGTTTTGCAGTCAGTAGGATAGATCTTTGGGATCTGCATTATGTTAGAAATTAAGAAATGCAGTGCAACCTTATTCAAGTGTTGATATCCTAGTATGGCACTGCTATTAAACCTAAAAAGCTTGAGAGTTTATTTTAAAATGTATGAGTGGAATTCCCACTTGTGATTTTTTTCTTCCTATTAGAACCTCCTTGTTTCCATTTCTTCTATAGTAGAAGTTATGAATTATTTATATTTGAAGACAAGGTAATGGAAAAGCTAGAGAATGTTTTGCTAACAAGAATTATATTTATTGTAATATGTTTTAAAATACACTTTATTTCTGTGCCATTTTGCTTGGGGAGAAAAATTGAAAATATATCTTAAGCCTGAATTTAGCTTGACCTTAAAAATGCCCAATGGAAAGTTGATTTCTGAGCTTCTGCGTACTTCTCCTGTTCATCTCTACTGGTGTTTACAGTCTGAAACGATGGTTATAGTTATATGTTAGAAGTTCAGATGGCAGAAAAGGTGGCAAATACAGACGGATTTCTAAAATCTGTCATGTAAGCTTGTAAAACATTGTGTAGAACATTTATGTACAGATCAGTTCAAAATAATGAGAAATGTCATCGACATAGAACAGTGAAACTGTCCAAGTTTGTAACTGAGGCTCCCCTACAGCCTTTTTCCTGTTGTTTTACCACTGTTGTGAGCCCTTCTGGTGAGAATTACACTTGAAATGAAGAAAAATAGTTTTGTGGGCACTAATTATTAAAATGTCATCTAACCTAAAGGGCAAAAGGTTATGCTTTTATTTTTGCAGTTCAAGTTTCACAACATCTGTTATTGATCAAACTGTATGTACTTTGAAAGGTGTTTTATTCCAAATCTTAACAAAGTGTAACCTTTTAATCCACAATCTTCTGAACTGTTTTCTTCACATGGGAAATTTTTCACACTGCTATCGGCATTCTCATGTGTTCAGTCTTCTTAATGTTCTTCTGATAATAGTTCAGGTACTGCCTGGTTTTTGTTGTCCAGGCTGTAATACAGCTCACTGGGTGCCCCTTGGAAAAAAAACAAAAGGTATTAAATTTTTCATGCAAATCAAACTTCTAACAGTTCAAGACTTTAAACCCATGCAGGACTTGTAGGTGTTATGACAGCAAACCACTTGGTGCTGAGGGGAGGAGGAGAATTATCGTAGCAAATCTGTCAGGAGTTACTAGTCGTCACCTGTTTCCCAGTCAGTGGAAGTATAGTGGTATGGAAAAGATGGGATCTCACTGTTCTTCTGTGTGCTACAAGTCCTTTCTCTGGAAAACTGTGGGCTTCAGTGTAAAACAGGCAGTGAGGCATTCTGTTTTATTTCAGTGGCTGGCCATTTGATCTTCATTTCATTCATAAGCTAAAATCCTTTGTCTTTCTATGTAAATAAAAAGGCATTACTTGCAGGCTGCATTCCCATCAGTATTTTTCATCTGTTTTCTGATGATAAAATCTAACATTAATGCATCTCTGTCTAAATATGTTAATGAGTGTATAGATTAATGGAATTCATGTTAGCATGTTTCAAGTGAGTTTTAATGTGTAAGTAGAATGGAAAGACTTTAAAGCAAATTATTTGGCTCAAAGCTCCGTTTATATGGTGTGTGTTTCAAGCTAATAATCAGGGCTTACTGTGGGTCAGCGTGTCATATCCCAGTGGTGTCTAGTGAGATGGAGGGTTATCTTCTATGTCAGCTAGATAACCCTGTGAACAATTTGGAGCGGTGGAGATAATGGGACTGAATTCTGAAATGAGGTGGAACTCTGAGATGGGGCAGAATTCAGAATAGGAGCTGGAAATAACAGGAAATACAGGGCTGCGTGTGAGTGCCATGCGGCTGCTCATGAAGGCAATCACCTTTTGGCATCAGTAGTCACTTGTGTTTGACAATAATCCTTCTTGATAATGTGCAGTTAAAATGTGAGACAATGGCAAATCAGATACATATTCCTAGGAAAAGAAAAGTGAAGTTAAAAAAACCACTCCCTTGCTAATGGCCCTATTTTTATTTGTTTAAATTTTTTTTAATTCTGATACAGACATTGCACAATAATCTGATATGTATTCTTGCCGTGTTTTGGACAGCTTTTCTCCAAGCTGTGTTGTCCACAAATATTGTGGTTTTTTAAAAAAGTATAGTTTATTCTCCTTTTTTTCTTCACAAAATATAACTTTTATGTACTTGGAGAAAATTGTAGGTCATCTTTGTGGCAATAGAAACAGTTTCATCCTTCAAGTTTTTAATTTTTTTATTTTGCTGTATTTTACCAATTTTAATTTATATAGAAGGAAAAGGCCAAATGTGTTTCACATTTATTAAGAGAATGGTTATATTCTGGTTTCATATATCTCAGATGATGCAGCAAGCTTTTTTATTTGTGCATCTAAATCAAACTGTTGATACTGCAATTGAAGTAATTCGCTCTTCATACAAAATATGTAACGTACAGATTACACACTACTTGAGTTTCAGGTTTTTGTCCACCTTAAGAGCTAGCAAAGTACATCCTGCTGAATTCCCTTGTCATTTTGGAAACTGGACTACTGAATGTGCTATTTGCAGTATGTATTTGGACAGATTTGGGAGCACTGGTATTAAAGGCATTTTTCCTGCTGTCTGTTGTATCACTCGCCTTGTGTTTGCCGCTTGTTTTTAGCCCCAGTCTAAGTGAATGGTGTATTACTGACGAGCATATTCTTTCTGTTCCATTTCTCCCCACACTGGATAACCTCAGCTGTAACTCGGAGCAGAAGATTGGTGACTCCTGTAGCCTTTGGTCAGCCAGTAGAGGCCACTCACAGCTTGCAACTGAAGCTGGGCGGCGACTTGAACTGGGGGTTTTGTTGTGTGCTTGGGGTTTGAATCCATGCCCAGCCAGCTCAGGCTGCCATGAAATGGCTTTGCAGTACCTGCAAAGGGCTGTGCTAGGAGGAATTCTGCTCAGATACGGAAATGCATTAAATATTGATGTTTTTCTGTTTCCTCTAATAAGTCCCACGGCAGCAGGAATAACAATCACCTTCAGTACTTCAAGCAGACTCAAAGCAAATGCTTTGATGACATCCTTTGTTGTTGGTATAATCTTTACTGTCATTATATTATATTACTTTAACAAAGTAAGGAAATACTGTTACAGAACCCTTTTGGGGGAAGGGAAAGGAGGGTCTTGTTTAAATGTTTTCCTGTTTTTTCCAAATGTAGCCAGCATCTCCCAGATCAAGGCTAGTTGCCTAATTGCTGCTCTGCTACTTCCTCCTCCCTATATTACTGTTTGGGTAACTTACTTATTGATGATAATTTTACAAGGTAAAGCATTATTTCAGCATTTTAGGTTATTCTTAACTAATAAGGGTACAGTCCCAACACTACTGAAATACAAATCCTGTTGATTTAGTGAAGATTTCACCTAAGAATAAATGTTCTATCTAAACAGACAGCTAGAATATCACCATAAAGATTGTGTGTGTATATATATATATATATATTTATTTATGCAGCATATTATTGCAGCATTTCCTAAATAAGGTAAATCTGGTTTGTTTAATATTAAATTTGTTAAATACCAGCTATTTACAGAGTATTGAAGTAACAAACTTCGGGCCAATGTTTTGTTTCACAGCTGCCGTGAATATTTTCCATTTCCTAATATAAAATATTGAAGTAATGGTGCTGGCTTGTGTTTTTGTAGTCAGGAGAATCTTACATTTGCCTTTTTAGAAGGCAAATTTAAAATTAAATTAAATTTTT
The DNA here is from genome assembly GCF_036417665.1 of Passer domesticus. Classification (NCBI taxonomy): domain Eukaryota; kingdom Metazoa; phylum Chordata; class Aves; order Passeriformes; family Passeridae; genus Passer; species Passer domesticus. The sequence continues at coordinate 88,008,083 of NC_087476.1, forward strand.
ATTTAATTTGAATATAAAAACTACAAATTTCTGGTTTATATTTTCTTCTTGAGACTTTTAAGTTAGTCCATTTTCTGCAGTGTTGTGAGCTGTTATTGAAGGCATAGTGCCACACAGTACTATTTCATATTAAATATTAGGAATCTCAGAAGAAACTCTCCTACTGAATTCCTTGCAGATGAGAGACTTAAAATTCTCAGTTTACCTGATACTTTCCCCATAGACCAGTTTTTTCTGTTACATTATATATTAGTATTATTTCGTCTAATAGCTCCTCCAGTGTTACTGTATTACACACCTAAAGGCAGCAGGAATGCACTAATATATATTATTACAGTGCATCATTAAACTTACTCTGTCTATTCTGTAGTGTGTAAAAACTGGTTCGTTTGACAAAGGTTCAGGACAAAACATGGTGTGTGGTATTTTCAGTTAATGTTACAATTTAAAACAAACAGAAAATGTTACACCCAGGGCAGTCTATTTTCAAAAAAGTACATTTTTTGTTTTAAACTTACATTTATTTAACTTCAAATTCAGGTTTTGTCTTAAAAGTAGCAGAGAAAAAAGGTGAAATAGCAAAAGTTCACAAAGAAATTCCCTTATTTGCTTTTACATATGTGATTTAAATTTCTCATTTTTCTCTGAAGTAGCTAGATTCAGTAGTAGAGTTTTCTTCGTTTAGTCTCTGATATTCTCATGGTATTCATCTGTTAATCATTCCTCTGAAAGCTGTATATCAAGAGATAGAGGCAGTTTGATCAGCTGTGTGAAAAGAAATGTAGAGAAAACTCTTAACAGTGTGTGAAATCACTGGAGAGATTAGGGAGCTGGGACATATTCTGTCACACCAAGAAACTTACTAATTCTTTTTTTCTTTTCTTTTTTAAAAATTCCTTAAGAAAAAGCAGTAAAACTTGTACAGGGAGGCTCCTGTTTGCTTTAGGATTAAAATCCATGTCTTTTGACCTATTTTTTTTCCTTTTTTTTTCTTTCCCTATCACTTGCATGTATTTTGCAAGCAGAATGGCAATGATTCATTGATTTTTGCAACACTGTGTTAGTAAGAGGTTAAAGAAATATGACTTGAGTAGCGAAAAACTGGTATAGAACTATTCTGCCAGTGAGCCGTGACTTCATGGAGACTTTGTAGAGTTTGACTGAGCATCACTTAAAGGTAATCTGTACATTAAAGAGATACTTCTCTGGAATGGTCAGTTTGGGCCCTTCAGCAAGAGTGTGCTTTCAGAGGGAATAACAGTGTAATGGTAATGTCAAGCAAGGATTATAGCAATGTTCCAGCAATGTATACTGTGAAAGCTATTTGTGTTTTCATCATTTTCTATATTGCTCCAAGTCAAATGTGTGTCTGTATTTTTTTTAAGATGTATTTTAAATCTAGAACTTTGTTTAGTGCATGTACTTTCCAAGGTCCCTAGTGTAGAAGGGATAAAAAAAATAGTAATACTGAATAGGTGCTGAAAATAACAAGGTATTGCTTTTAATCAGTGCAACAAAATGTGGAGAATAGGTTTTATTCTATTTCTTCCCTTGATATAGTTTGATTTAATTTCCTACAAAATTACGGTTGCAGATCAGTGAATTATGAATTTGACATTGTCATGCTGTAATTTCCTGCAAAATCTTGTTCTCCAGGATTTTATTTTAGTTGCATTTCATTTTGGAAAACAACTTCTTTGCACAAAATCCTCCCTGAGAAAATTGAGTTTGCTATGGACCTTTTTAAGCTGTAGTTAACCATAGCAGTTAATTTACAGAGCAGAAAAGGCAAAAAAGGCAACCTGTTCTTTCGTTTAGGAAAGCAGATAGCTTATTTGTGTGATTAGTGTCCAGCAAAATTGTACTGAAATTTTACTGGTTTTGCCTGCTATTAATGTGACATATTGTGGCAACTAAGCTAAGCTTTCATGTCAAATATTTCATAATTATCGATGTGGCTTTTTAAAGTTCATCACCAACTCGTTTAGCTTAGAAAGGACCGGTAAGAAAGATCGAGTCCAGCCATAAACCTAGCACTGCCAAGTCCACCAAATCATAGCAAGGAAATAACGTCCTATAAAAAATTAGCTCAGTACTATCTTTTCACTGCACTTGCTATCGAGTGCTTGGCATAAAATCTAATTCAAAAGGCAAAAATACCACTTTCAGTGTTTAAAAACTGCTTAATCTGTGAGAAACTTAATTTTTCAGTAATGGAAGATATATCTGAGGAACAGTTATGAATAGGACATAGTTTGTGTTTTTTCAAAAATGTTATGCCCTAAGATAATCATAAATTATTAAGAGGGAATCTATTTGTTTGCTTGATTGTGTGGTAACATGGGAAAAAATAAGGGAGAAGAATGAATGAGCATGCATATTAGTTTATACTATTTAAAATATTAAGAAAATATTGAGTCTTGAACACATCCATACTTGGGAGCTTTGTATCATAGATGTCTTTAAAAAGTAATTCATGATTTTTCGTGGGCTATTCAGTAATTGAACATTAAAATATACTTCAAATGAAAAGTAAGCAGAATTCTTAAATGGCAGCGTAACATTTTTGTTGTGCATTAATGTGTTGTGGGTTTTTCATGGTGCATGGTAGTAGCTTTTCTTTAAACTACAGCACATGTAAATTAAAATAGCACTATCATATTAAATTAGGAGATGCATAAATTGACCCACTAAATTGATTCTTTTTTTATTTCTCCAGTCTTTGACACCCCATAGCCTGTTCATATAAAGTAAGTGGTGGTGTTCAAGCACCCTGTGGCTGAGCTGTGGGCACTTTGCTCCCTGTCCCTTAGTGGTGTGACCACTCAGAAGGGGGGATGATCTCGCAGGATCCAGCGCTGGTGCAGCCTCCCCTCCGGTGCTGGGTGCGGTTCTGGGCTCCACAGTTGAAGAAGGATGTGAAGGTCCTTGAAAGTGTCCAAAGGAGAGAACAAGGCTGTTGACAGCACTGGGAAGTCATGTCCTGTGAGCTGTGGCTGAGGGCTCCAGGCTTGTCTGGATTGGAGGAAAGGAGACTGAGGGGTGACCTCTTACAGCTTCCTGAGATGGGGAAGTATTGATGGCCTCTTATCTCTGGGACCCAGTGATACAATGTGTGTGAATGGGGCAGAGCTGCTCCAGGGGAGGTTCAGACATCCGGAAGCATTTCTTTATCAAGGGTGTGTTCAAACACTATAGCAGGATTCTGAGAGACATGGATGATGCCCCAAACTGATCGATGTTTTTGGACAATGCCCATAACAACGCACTCTAAATTGGTCAGCCTTGAATTGGTCAAGATGTTCACTGTAGGTTCCTTCCAGCCAAAATGCTCTGTTCTCTGTTATTGGCACTTTAAAATGACAGTTGAGGTGCTTAGTATTATTTTAGTGAGAGTGAAGTCCTCTGACTTTCTTGTCCTTTTTCTGTTTAATTACCACCATCATTTGTCATGTGTAGTATTTTGCAGAGGAGCATCAGGTTGGATATTAGGAAAAATTTTCTCACTGATAGTGGTTAAGAATTAGAGCAGGCTGCCCAGGAAAATGGTGGAATTGCCATGCCGGGAGGTATTCAAAGAATGAACAAATGTGTCACTTCTTGATATGCCTTAGTGGGCATGGTGGTATTCAGTTGAAGGTTGGACTTGATGGTGATTTTGGGCAGCAGTAGATGGTGTTGTGTATTCTGAGGCAGAACCCCTTATTGTTGAATACTTTTTCTTTTCTCTGTGTCCATTAGTTTAGGTCATAATTTCTCAGGCAAAGAAATCTTTGCAAATCAGGAGTACTTTGTCTCTGGGTTGGAGTAATTGTGTCTCAGGGATTCTATGAACAGGATGCAGCCATCAAATTGTCATCTTATTCAAGCGGTGGTGAAAGGACTTGTAGCCAGAAGAGAGTAAAAGTTTCAAAAATGACCCTGAACTTTGTTAATACTGAAGATTTTTGTAATGGTGAGGTAGCAGATGAAGGTGGGCAATGAGGTTTGGTTTAGCTTTTTATCACCTCGGTAAGTTTTGCAAACAGAAATTAATTTGCATTAACATATTGGGAATCTTAGAGTAATTAGCAGTGAGTTTTATGCAAAGGTCTGTGTGTGTGTACCTTGTGAGTTTAGTTTTATAAACATTCTGTGGCTGTATGGTAGCTGAAGCCATCTGGGGTGTGCAGGAGAAAGCTGAACACTGTACTTGGTGACCACTTGTAACTGTATTCCAAGCAAGTTCACATTCTCATATAAATTGGTGGAAAAACCTACTTCTGTGGTTTCTGTATTATTTTAAAACTGGCAATTTATCAAGTGAATTTTCTTGAAATTTCCATGTTTATTAAATTTCAGATTATGTATTTTGAGTAAGCTGGAAACGTAAACTTGTTTCCATAAGTATGGCTGCAGGTAAACAACCAATTTTAGTCCAGAAAATAGCTTTTGCTTCTGTCAACATGTTGTTTATTTTCTCTCAGAGATAAAAAGTTCAGTTTTCTGATATTTGTACCAAGATAAAGTCTGTAAACAAGATTAATATAGTGTGGAAAAGGTTGTCAGCAGCCCTGGCAAAGGAAATAAGTTGCCTGTACACAGAACATACTGTAAACTGAATAAAAGTGTCAGGTCCACCATGAGATAATGTGATCATGAACCTCTAACAAAGCATGACATAGGCACAGTCCGCTTTTCTTATAGCCACAGTGTAGAAAATGGATTACTATATTCCAGGGATACCGACTGGAATAGCATGAAAACCTTATTTTGAGATTAATGCAGGATATTACTCTCAAGAGCTGAGCTGCATGGTTACCTGTAGTTTTAAAGTAACAGTTTAGTTATTAATCTTAAAATTTGGAAATTACATATTAAAATACTGGCTTATATTTCCAGGTCTGTCTTGGTGAATGACCGTTTCTCAGTTTTATTATTAGATGAACTATGATATTGAAACAGCAGCATTTGGTCAGTGTTTTATTATCATCCCATGGCTGTGTGAAGCCTTGATCAGTCTAGTAAAACAGTAAATTCCAAAAGGGAGTAAAGCAGTACTGTTCAGGTGCTGTTCTCCTATGTAGCTGTCGTGATTTCCTCTATTATGATTTCTATATTTGCATAGATTTTTCAGAGGTAAGGTATTACCAATGCTTTTTTATCCCACTCAGACAGAAAAGTGATAGCACTTTATTGTTTCTCAATTCAGCCCAGAGTGACATCATTCTTCAGGTCAAAGAAGGAGGTTTTGGTCAAATGTTTTGTCCATGTGGAACTCTCAAATTATTCAGTGAGCATTCTTTGAAAGTCTTCCAAACTTGAAGACTTGCCCTGCCTTTTCTCCATTACAATACCAGATTAATAGGGAGGTTTTACTTTAGGAGTTGAGCTCATATAATAATGAGTGGGCTGCTTTTATCCGTGAATCTCCAGCTTACGTACTTTTGGTGAACCTGAGCCATATAAATGTATTACCACTGAGGTTTGTGGTCTCCTGTCAAACCTGCAAGAACATCTGACTTCATTCCCTCTTCTGTCCTGACAATAAAATTGTCTCCAAGGAGTGGAAAGTTTACTTCTTCATTCTTTCCATCACGAATAGTTTGCCTGCTGCTCTAGTTCCTTGAGCATGTGTATCATGAGTTGTCGCTTATTCTTCTGCTTTTACTTATCTACCTGTGCACATGAATTAAGCATTTTGCAAAAATAAAAGCAAAGCTGTTTGAATCCTTTCTTGAGCAATATCAGAATGTCATCACCTGCAAAAGTCTGCACATGCCCTCATGCATCCTGAAGATCATTCTTCAGTTGAGGATATCACATATTTCAGGTTACAGTATGTATAAAACACTAGACAAGGACTATGTTACAATTTGGTAAAAATTATTTTACCTTTGCTTTCTATCGGATGTACACTTGAATTTCAAAAGCTTAATGTGAGGAGGGTTGTTTTTTTAATACGTGTATTGCTGTATGAGCCATAAATAAGGACAGTGTATTGATTTTCAAAACATCTAACTTTCCTTCTTTGGAGGTAAAGTACTTCATGGACTTTACAGAAAAGTAGGTTAGGTCTTTGAAATCTGTAAATGTCTTCATGTCTGACATCCAATTAAAATTGTTCATAAAGGATTTTCCTTAATCTTATATAGCACTTTCTGCACTCAGACTTTACTGAAAAATTGCAGATATTGCTGATTAGATTTACAGTATCTAGTATACTGTCTCTATTTTGTATTTAATGTTTTTGATGTATTTTCTTAATAAGCAATCATTTTATGCCTACGCTGCCCCATTATTCAAGGACTTCTTTTTTCCTTCATGTTTCTATTAGATGATTCCAGGACCAGGAGGTAGCAGGAAAACAGTTCACTTGTCCCAGGATTCTCTTCACCATGAGTGAGTATCAGTGATGGGAGTTACAATTTTTTGTTATTATTAGCTTTACAATGGTACCTCTGCCCCAAAGCCACATTTTACAACTGCACAAACATCTCTTGTGATGAGAGCCGCAGCTCACTTATGTGGTGGTCTTTATTTAATAAGACTACTTACAATCCTTTTAATTCATTTTTAATGTTTCTTAAGGAAACATGAAATTCAGTGCTTTATAAGTATGTTTTTATTAACTTTCTAAGTATCCTTTCCTAAAATACAAACTTGTTTAAGGCTGGATAGCAAAAATGGGATATATGAAAATACATAAGCATCCCATCTTCTAGTCTTCCGTGTGAGGAAGAAGTTTATCATAATTTTCACAAAAAGATATTGAATTAATTGTTTGAATACCTGTAAATAGGGAGTGTAATTCACTTTGTTTAGTTACTCTAGTGTGTCATTATTGTAAACTCTTATTCTCTTCAGCTGATAACACTTAACAGCATTATTTATTGGTTACATCTTTTGAATACTTTAAAGGTTCACATTTTCCTTTCTTTTTCAAATCAAAACTCTAAAATGATGAGGAAATAGTATATTTGGAGATACATTCATGTGTTCTTACTGCTACTAAATACATCATCCACCGTTTAAAACAAAACTTTCCAAAGCAGAGATACTACAGACATCTGCTCCTCAGTACCATTTTACACCACTAATCCACCTCTGTTTCATTTCATAACTTGATAGAGTGTGTGTAAATTCAAGAGGTTTTGATTTCATAAGTTATTTCTACCATAAGTTATTACTACCAAGTAGTAATTCAACTGGGCTTTACTTTGTGGGCTTTACTTTTGCTTATTTTAAAAGAAACAAGCAGACAAATAATACTAAGAGAAAGGGCTAAAAGTTAAAAATGAGTGTGATATGTCTCTTCCCCATTAAAAAAGGTCTTACTCTTTTTGAAGGGTTTTTAATATCTAAATATGAGGTGCATTCCAATTACTTTGATGTACTTTTTCACTAGAAATACACTTTTACTGATCATTTAGTCTGTAATCAACTGGATTGGCACAGTCCACAAGAGTTTATGTGGACGATACCCCAGTTTGCTGCTCCTTCTTGAGCATTTGCTGTTCACACTGGTCCGAGACAGACAAACATCTGTCTAGAATTTAAATTTGACCCATTATATTTCTGATTTTCATCAGCCCCTGAACAATTGTGACTTTATTTGTTGAATCACTTGCAAATGTGATGTTTTTACTTTCCATCCACTCCCAGCATCAAAGTTGTGTGTATATAAAATCTCCCAGTTTTTATCAGATTTTGAACTATTGAATGCAGTTGATGAATGTTTTGTGTCCAAAATATATAGATGTCTACTTTTTCTTAAGGTATACTTTTGACTTTATTGCTGTAATTCCTTTTTTATTTCCAACTCCTTTTCCTTAGTCACCTTAAAAGTAGAAAAAGCAGTATGGATGTTCTGGTGACAGCTGGTCTTTTATGCAAGAATGAGAGGGTTGACTGCTCATTATCAAACTCTGAAAAGCTGAGTGATAGAAAGCCACAAAACTTTTAGATTTGTGACTTGAAAACAAAAAATATTTAAACCAGACAATTCCATGGAATTGGAATCTTCTCAGTGTCTCCATCTCTCTCTGGGGGTGCCTCCCAGTGAGCCCCGGCCAGCCCCGGGTCGGCAGCGGCCGACAGCGGGGGGACACTCTCTGGTGCCCCCAGGTAGTGAGGGCAGCTGGGCTAGTGCCTTTGCATCAGAGGAGACACGGGAGATGTCGGTAGAGGATAAAAGGCCGACTCTCAGCAGGGGGTTTATTTGGAGCTCCCGAGGGAGCCCCACACCTCAGTGATGCGCCTTGCTCAGAGTCAAACAAAAGGAATCTCAAGGTTACATTTGAAGGGGGAGAGGAAACCGAAGGTAGGTACATTTGCTGACCGATAAAAGACCCTCCAGAGATGCAGCCTTAGGGATGGACATTTGGGATAGCGTATAAAATAATACTTGGGGGGCTGACCCCTGGCCTCGGACTAATCACTCGACGACTTGGACCGAAAGTTCTAGATAGAGGAGATGGGATGCTGAGTGGCTGACAGAGAGCCAGGGCGGGGATTTGGGGATGATCTCAACACAGGAGAATGATTACACAGGTAGAGGAAGGGGGTACAAAAAGGGGTATATCATTTGGGGAAAATAAGGGGGTACAAAACCAAAACTATTACAAGGTATAAAAGCACACTACAACATCTCAGTATACTAATTAAAGTAAAAATTTAAGTGTCATTATATGGCTGCTTAGGGGAGAAAATTGGACTAAATTATATTGAATGGAACTGTTTCAGAAAAAGCATGGCTAGGTTAAGCTATATTCTTTGGTTACACTTCTATGGGAACATGCAAACGTAATAGCAGATAGTGGGGATGTTCTTTTTTGTGCAATATTGTGGTGGCTGGAATTATTTTATCCTTTGACCAAAACCTATTGCTTGCTTACACAAATAGTATGTAGATGCTACATGTAACTTGAGATCCCCCTTGTTGTAGGGGGTTTTTTTTCTGTCTTCTTTTCATTTTGCAGTGAAGGTTTATATGATGCTTGCTACAGCTCCATTCAGATGGTCATTCAGTTCTTTGTGACCACAGTGTGTATGTGAAGCAGTATTATGGTTTTACTGCTGTTGAGGGAAGAGACACATTGTGACAGCCCTGTGTGTCAAAATCTTACTCTGAATTTCCATCTCTTTGAAATAAGGCTGCCAATAGTCACAGTTTTGAAGTTGTATGGAGATATGAAGCCACTGGCTTTTTAGACTTGGTATTTTACTTGAGATTCAAACTCAGACCTCAGTTTGTGAAATAATACATTAACAGCTATCAGGTAGTCCAAACTATTTTGAAGTCTTTTCAGCTGTAATCATTAGTAAGTACCACTTCAGTACTAAATATGGAATTACTCTAATTTGCGGCATGTGCATTGTAATGTATTAAAATACCATCATTTACGTATTATTTTAGCTTGTTTGACAAAATTTAATTACCTTCAAAGCCAGCAGCTATTCAGAAGTGAAATCTGTGATGCATTCTTTCAGAACTGTTACAAACTTAGGGAGTTCAATAAAAATAGCCCATTGAAATAAACCATTGCCAAAGGCTGTATTTTCCTGGCAGGCAATAAAATACCCAAAAGCACGCACAGACTGGTCATATGACAGCATGTGCTTTGTTAGTTATATTGTTAAACCTGTCTTTTCTTTTTCTCCCACAGTCATTGGTTTAGCCCTGGGGCTAGGAAGGAACATAGCCAGGTAAGAACTGCTTTGATCCAGAACAGTTTACTTGAGATGTATGAAGAACTTTAACTACCTCTACTCCAGAGGTAGTGGGCTAATATTTTAAGAAATTGTAAACAAAGGAGGTATAATTTCATATCTTCTTGTGAGTAAACATACAGCAGTGTATTTCCAAAATTCTCTTAATTAAAACTCTTTAATTAGTCCCTTAATTTCACTTAAGTTTTCTTCAGGTTTTAACATTCAAGTAAAAAATCTGATTTTTTTAATAATTTTGTCAATTGTGGTATCTCCAAATGTTACCTTTTTCAAAATGCTGGAAAGCAAAAAATTTTGCTCCCAAAATCAAGAAATACAGAACCAGTTGTGCAGGTGGGGAGGCTTCTACAGGAAGATCTTCAGTTCCATTTTTCTGCATTTCATTGTTTACAATGACTACAGCAGAAAAACAGGAGGATTAAGTCTTAATTATGGTGCAGATATTGGTGAAAATATCTTATTAGTTTGTCTGCTGAACCCCTGCAGTGCAGTCCCTGGGAGATCCAAGCCTAGAGATGTAGTTGCAGGAATGTGAAGCCGTATTTAATACTTGATTAGCACTTAGTCCTTTAGCTTGTCTTCAGACGTGGAGGAATACCTGTCTTTATGAATGGTAGAATGGTCTAAACAGAACTTACTGTCCAAAACTATAAAATGAGAAAATAAATTTGCTTTCATTTCATAAAACTCTAGTTATCTTCATATATTCAGTAAAAGTAGCTGAATATATCATCAATGCATTGAAATTTAACACAAATGTTCCATTTCTTTAAGTTAGAAAAAATCTATATAACAGTTGATTTCCTTAGATCTGTCCCAGTTTGCTGGTACTTCTTCAAATGTAAATAGATTTGAAACTTCAAAAGGAAATAAAATCTGAAGAGTCCTTGGAAGGTTCATTTTAGGATGATCCATCATGAATACTTATAGCTCCAGTAAGTCATAGTTTAAATTGTTCTTGTTCCCTCCCTTTTCTTTTGAACTCCAGAGCAAGCAATACTGCTTACCCAAACTGCCAGAGTGGATAGAACATAGTGGTTTTAGCTGTAAATTGTGAGATTCCAGTATGTTACAATAAGCTGACTGACACTTAAACTCTAAGTAGATAGCTTTATATAATTTATATTTAACGGTCATTATTTTTAAATCATTTTCCTAGTTGAAGAAACACCTAAAAAAGAATTAGATTACTATGAGTTTAAGTAATTTTTAATTTTTTTTTTTGAATCTTGATTGTCTCATGTAATGAGGTTAATTGAAGTACTGCTTACTTTCTTAAAAGATTCTATGCTGCAAAATAAGGAAATTACCACAATGAAAATTACATTAATGTATATCATACATGCCAACACTGATTTTCAGCCTAGAAGATGCAAAATGTCTGCTTAGCTGGTATAGAATGTATTAATCCATTTTTCTCAGATAATAGTAAATTTTAGGTAAATTTGTATTTTACATGGGTTTTTTCATCTTTCCTAAGAGCTGTGTTGGCAGAGCTTATTGGAAATTAACTGAATTTGTAACTTACAGATTAATAAGGAATTGTGAACTAAAGCTGTCACAAATTATAGATATTACTGGTGCATAAGGGGTTTGAGCTTTTTTATAACACAGAAGAAGAAAAGAAATGGTGTAATGGTGATGTAATGTAATTTTGACAACCAATGAAATTCTCACTAAATTTATTTAAGTAATCAGCTATTTTACTGCATCTGAGAACTAGATAATTGAAATGACAAGAAGCATTCCTTGTACAAGAAGGAAGCTGTAGAAAGTAGAGAAAAATTGTTCAGTTTTTTGGACTGGTAGCATTTTTTGGAGACTCTGTGCTCATTTACAACATTAAGATGTAGTTCGCCAAGTACTGAAGTTGATAATTTCCTAACTTCCACAGGATTTTGAAGTGTCTTTGCTGTGAATATTAGGTCAATTTATCTCTACTTTGTCAACAGTCTTTCATTCTATTTTTTCTTCAATATATGAGACATTTCAAACAACATTTGTGGATGGTTTATACTGTCCAGTTTTAATTTCTTTAGTATAGTATTCTGATGGTTGTTTTTCACTGAGTACACCTTGACTCATCTGACAAACATCATAACACTGGAAATAGACTTTTGAGTGTTGGAGATAATCTGAATGAAAAGTCTTACTTGTCTAAAAGACAGCTTGTTTCAGAAGCTGAGTCATCATTTCAGTTAAACGAATCCTTCACTACTCCTACTTCCTCACTGTTACAGGAAGCTTTAATACTGTGTTTCTGTTTATTCTGCAGCTTGCAAATTACTAAAGGTCCTGGGGCTTAGAAGCGTTTATAACTGTTTCATAACTGCCTAGACACAACAAGTGCTAACTTGATTAGTTTTTTTGTAAATTAAGTGTCCTCCAACACTTCTAATTATACAACTACAAAAATTTAAATTGAAATTGTGAAAATTATAAAACTTTACACAAAAATTAATTGTGAAATTGTGAATTGCATAACTTTCTATTATGCTTTGAAAATGCTTTGATTCTTACGTTTTCAATTATTTAAGCATTTTAAATTAGTGGTTATATATATTTACATATTAACTATTCTTGTAAAATTCTATTAATATTAATCTCAAAAGTCACAGATGAAAGCTATTGACAGATTTACTCAAGAGAGGAAATAACTACCTTGTCCAGATAGAAATTCTATAAAGCAAATAAAGGCATTGTTTGTGAGAGTCTTCTGAGCATGGGTTGTTTTTTTTTGACAGCTTCAACTCTTGCGAGACAACCGCTCAGAGAGGGGACACAAGAAGAACAGCTCTGTAAAAACAGCCAGCAGGTAACTTAATATGGTATTTGTCTTTAGTACAGTTTAGGAATTTGTTGATTCCTTAAATCTTTATGTAAAACTTACACTATTCTTTTGGGGTATTTTCAAAAGTCTTCTGGGTTTTTATGTGACTTACTTTCAAGAATTTTTTGCATGGCATAATCTTTGCCTTATATATGAGTATTAGACTTTTTTTGTTGACTATGCAACTGCACTTACCAAGCTTAATCTCTTTAGAACGTCAGAATTAAATGGATGCCAAAGTAAGGTTTGTGCTTCTGGCATGTAAGTTAAGCACTGGGAATATATAAAATTATATTATGCATATCTGAAATCAAGAAGATAACTCAAATACTATAACACTTAAATTGTTCTTGTATTTTGACAATAAACATTTCATTGTGAAGACTTAATAAAAACAAATCTAATTCTATTCTCCATCTTCTTTCCTTCCCCTCAAAAGACAAAAAATTCAAGACTGAACTTACTTATCTAGGAGTCTGTTTCTAGAGGGGTTTTTTTATGTACAAGTCACCTGCTGAATCTATTCTACCAAATAATTATTTTAATTCTAGCTTTTTTCAAATGAGAAACTACAGAAATGTTTCTCTTGCTATGCACAACACCCCACAGAATTTTTATGTTGTCCTATAAAGATGGCAATGTGCTATCAAATCACTTTCATCACTAAGTTCTAATAAATTTATATCAGCATGTATTTCTATGGTACCAGTTGAGACAACTTTCTGTCAGGCAGTTGAATTTTAGTATGTATATGGTCACCCAGACCAAATTTTTAATATTCTTAGGTACTTACCTTGCCCATTACCTGGAAAAGGATACCTTTTTTTTTTAAATATGCATATTAAATAAGAATCTATTTCATTGTATATTAGTTCTGGTTGCATGCTCTCAAACATAGGTTACAGAAGTGTCAGTCATTCATCTATAGAAATTTTGATTATCTTTGTCTATAAAACCTTTTATATTAAAATTCTGAAAATTTCTGCATAGAAAGCAGTGGCTGTGACCTTATTTTGCCTTACTCTTTGTTGCTAAATGCAGTGACAAACAGCAGCAGTGGACAAGTTTTGGACATTCTGTAAAGTTATTGTACTTATCTAGAATACAGTCTAATCTGTTTTTTTAGTTAGACTGAATTTCTCTGGATCATTTTTGTATCGTTTTCAGGTATCTGTATTTCTTCTTTGTTTGCCATTCTGGAAGAGCTTATTCCTGGTTTTCATATGTGTATTGAGATATGTACATAAACACGTTTTTCTATGCTTGCCTTGACTTTTCTTACCCCTTTTGGATGACTGAACACAGTTCTTGTCTCAGCATGTAGACAATATTTAAATACCCTTATTACATTAGATCAGTGACTTGTGGAATAATTTACTCTGTAAATACATCAGAAAGGTGTGGAACTCTAAGCATGGCAGTGGTCTGCAGCTGTCTCATTGTGGTGGAATCATACCGTCTGGGATGAGCTTTACTGTACTGGTTTTAATGTCTTAGGTTTCTTCTGTCAACATTAATGATAATTGTCTAATCCTGTACAAACTAACATGAACTTTTGCTAGTGGCAAGGTAATCAGGTTCTTGAGAACTGTTGATATGGCTGCTGATGGACTGGATGTTAAGGAGGGGGACAGTCCTGCATCAAAACTTAGAGGGTAGATCATATTACACTGATACAATTCAATATATCTGTCCAATTGTGCCACCTATAGAGATAGGATTTAATCTGTGAAGACATACTTTTCCCATTCATTATTTAAGTTATTAACAGTACCAAAAAATGCTCTTTTCAAAGCTGCATTTCCTTCTCCTGCAGAGCCTTAAAAAAGTTCTCTGTTTACCTTATCTCTCTACATTACGATGGGAACAGTCTCCTCCCCAAAGCAGCTACACTGCTTAAAGGTAATAGATAATTCTTCCAGCTGCTTTTTTTCACCCCCTATTTTTTGCCAGTAGAGGAAGGTTTTTTTTCAGATTTTTTAATAAGCTTTGGACAAAACCAGCCTGGTTACCTCAACTCACCTATTTAAATTAAATTGGCTGGTTTTGTACAAACCATATTAAGGCCTGTTCACATGATTTTTTCCTCCAGCAGAGCTGTGGAGATGATAATCTCCAGCAGATGTGTGATAACAAATAGCTTGGGATAGTAATGTCTTCATCTGGTGCAGTTGTTAGCAGACCAAATGTCTGTCTGTAGCCCGAGGCAGTGGGCAAACAATTGCACATGATTGAGTTACAGGGAGTTAACAAGTTGCTGCTTGGCAGCTGAACTGCCAAAGCTGGTCATGGGCTCTTTTCCTGTTTCCCTCATAAGGTAAAATACATTTTCTTAAGTCACTTCCTTAAAATTTTACCAAAAAAAAGAATTACCTAAAACCTTACCTAAAGGAGATTTTTCCATGGCTAAGAGATTCCTTTGTTCAGCAATGGGGACACTGTTGAAGGATATTTTTCTGAACTGCTGTAACATGATTTTGAACATGTGATTGCATTGTTAACTGTGGAGGTGGACCTCCATCACATAACTATCTCCCTATATTTAAATACATGATGAACTTTTCCTCACAATACTCTTATGAAGAGGGGAAGTACCTTTGTCCTAATTTGACAGAATAACCAGAACACTTTGCCAAGTTTTGCCTTCGGTTATACGATCGATGTGATAACTAGGTAATTTATGCTGTAATCTGGAAGCAAGAGAATTGCAGGTTGGGAAAACCATGGACTCTGAATAAGTTACTGTCATGTAATTATTTCATTTACATAGAGGTCTTGTGTCATATTTCTTTTGTAGTGTTCTCCTGTTAAGTACCATGAGTTATTTTCATCTATGAATTTATTTTTTTCTTACTGTATTGTAACTCTAATTTGATACATGCGTGAATTGAGAAACTGAAAGGAAAATAGCACCTAAATTCTTACCACTTAGTATTTTTTTGGGGTTGAATCTTGATAATTCTTTATTGGCTTTCCACGTGCCAGTATTCCCCCAAAGACATCTAAAAGAGGAAAAAAAAAAAAAATCGCCTTTTAGTTCCTATGCAGTTCAGTCCTGGCTTGAAAGAAGGGTAAGTCATACTCATGAAAGGTTTCAAAGTGGTGTTGAATTTTACATGTCATGTTTCACCTACCTAACTGAGGCTGTTTTAAGAATTTAATCAATGTGTGCCAGTCCTGCAGTGATCACCTGAGGTGCCCAGAAGTCTTTGAAGTCTCCTGCCATGGTGAACAGCGCAGCCTGAATTTCCCCCCTGTTTTTTGCAACCCTTACTTTCCCTCCTTTCCACAGTTGTTCTCAGTCCAGTTTAAATTTGTGCCTTGTGCTGATACAAGAGCATGGACTCTCACGTGATTTCACTTCTTATAACTGTGTTCTCTGTGAATTAGTATTTTAAAAAAATCTTGTAAGAGAAAAAATTACACCAAACCTGAAGAGAGCTTTTCAAAAGTGTGTCATTGTTTTGGTCAAAATTGCAACTTTCTTATTTCCTGGTTTTAAAGGGTAAACCCTGTTTGTGCATTTGTACAGCACTTGTTCATCTCCATCTGATTATATGGAACATGGTACTTTTTTACACAGATGTGACAAATAACATTACAGCTGCTCTTCATTTGATCTTCTAAAGAGACAAAGATACGCAAGGATTCTGCTTGCTTCCTCTTTCCCATCATGTCATCTGTTGTTTGGGAAAGAGTCCTAATTTGCAGCAGATACAGAACTATTTGTTGAGGTGCAGGTTTGCCAAAAATAAATGAAACCATTAATTACTATGTTTTTTGAGCAGCTGTTAATGGATTGGGATAAGAAAACTGTACATTAGACTACTGGTTAATTACAAGAACTGTAATTGTTTAATGTGGCTTTTGCGGAATGAAATTACAATACCAGAGGAGGTAAATTCAGCCAGTTTTTGGGAATTATACACCAAGATGTGCACATACTTACACTGCAGAAAAGCAAAGGAATGCATAGCTGTTTTATTAGATTATTTGCTTCTGCCATTACATGAATATTATGCCATCATATTCTCAACAAAAATACTTTAAAATAAAGTCATATTTAAACATGCCTTTTAATTTGAGTGTAAAATTATTAAAGGTAGTAAGTTAATGTCTTATAACCCCAGAGCTAATAATGCAGGAGATTCAGATACAACATTAAAATCCAAATGTGTTTACATCATTAGAAATTAACAACTAAGCAGTTTTATCTCCTCTTTGGAGTGCCATGAAGCAGTAACTGTGCTGTTATGATTGCTGCTTAATAATATTTGCAGTTCCAGATTAAATTATGTGAATGTTTGAGGACACATTGCTTCCCTCCCTTGCTGTCACCCTCAGGGACAACATTATTCCATCAGTTTAGTATTTTTCTTCCCTGGAAAGGATGAAAGATGGTGCTGTTTTGGGAGAGGGCAATTCCTGATTGAGTTTTCTCTACTGTGGCCTTATTTTTAAGGTGCTAAAAAGATTTTCACTTGGGAGACGAGGACAGAGCCATGGCAGTTTAAGTGATGTTTCCAAATGTAGCCAGTGTGTGATGCTTTAATTTTGTGGAAATCTTTGAGCCTCAGTGGTGGTTCATGGACAGATGTAATTATCTATTGAATAAATGCTGATTAGTCATCTAATGTCTTGAAAGTATCACCTTTTAACTTGCATAATGAGAACTTTTATAAAAATAGCAGAAATTTTGAACTGTGCTCTGTTTTGCAAATACATTTTTCCATGTGATCTGAGCAGATTTTTTTCCATCTTTAACATAAAACTACAAGCTGAATTTTGTTGTTCTTGCACTAAAATCTAATATACTTCATAATAAGGTACATAAACAAGCTGCTAAACAGTACTGAAAATTTGTCATTTAAAATGGAGTTCCAGGTATATAGGTACGTTAACTAACAGGAAGTTATGTTTTCCTGATTTTAAAAGCATGTAAAATAAAAAGAAAAATCAGATAGCCTCTAGAAATTATGAACCTCTGGATCCTCCTGATGTACTATCTGGAATAAATTTTTCATCTGAATGAACTGATAGCAAATCTCTCACTTTGAAGTAACCAAATTTTAGCACATGGCATGCTTGTTTCTCATGTTCAGCTGCATTACATGCTGTGTCTTGCTCTCTTGTTGCACAAGTTTGTGCGTCACAGCTCAAACTTTGTCTCATCTTACCTGTTAAAATATTAATGTCATAAGGATAAAGTTGATTTGTGCTTCAGACGTCTGAACACCCTTCCTGCTGTGTAAGATCTGAGGAGGAGCTGTGCACAGGGGCTTGCACTGTCATTCCACAAACTGTTTAGCCTGTGGTTAAACAGCTCTGCAGTGAAGGAGGTTGTTTCACACTTTGATTTTCCACCACTCATTTGTCCCATCATCTCCCCCACCACAAGAAATTTGGTTTTGTCTCTCTGTATTTCTCCACAAAGGCACATGGAAGCTGGATATTGTAAGGATGAAGATGAATAGCTGCTGTGCATGAAGGAAGGGTGGTTTTCCCTCTTTCTGGTTTTATTGCACATTAAATTCTTCAGATTTTACATCCTCAAAAGGATCCCTGCATATCATATGTGTAAATCAGTATCCCCTAGTGCATGTTAACTAAAATTCTGAGGCGTAAGCACACTGACTTCTGTTTAGACTCTGATGACTGTGATTGTGTGTAGTGAAAGACTTTAGAAAATTTGGATAGTTTGCTTCAAATTACATAAAATTTTCATGTTTGGTCCTCCATTTTTGTGCTACTGTATTACATACTTGTATTTTTAGTGTTGCTTCTTATTCCTTACCTGTTTTAAAAGATGTTGAACACAACACTAATGCTTGCAATAATTTAACCTAACTCTATATCACTGTAATCCAGAACTTGAAAATGTGTATTTTCAAATCTTTCCCAGAAAATACATTTGTTCCATACTTAGCTTATTTAGTGAATTTCATTCTTGGTAAACAAATATGTATCCAGAAATATCTGGAAGATACAGTGTAGCTGAGTACATTAGCAAATCCTTCTGTTAAAGTGTCTGTTCAGATCCATGTTTACTGCTCAAGTCATAAAGATATTTTCTAAATCACTTCAGAGCTGGACTGAGGCCCATATCTCTCAAATAGCAACAGTGTTGTTGCAAGATGATAGAGAAACCAAAGAATATTTGCTTTAGAATTTGTGAAACAATAACATCCTGTAACAGTTTGGCGTTCTATTACTGTGACCTATTTTCAAACTACATTTCACTATTGCATGAATATGAGCATTATTGTCATAATTTATTTCTTCACACAAAAAAAAATAATGGAATTTGTCATAAAAAATATTTAGAAATATTTTAAATTAATATGAAACATTCTGAGCTAGTGTAAATATTAATTACCTGTATTAAAAATGTGAAATCATGTCATTTGTTGAAGAAAGCTGAAAGTTTTTGCTATCTAATTCTTGACAGAAGTGTGTTTTTTGGGTTTATTCCCTCAATGTTCCTTGGTGACTTGTTTGTACGCCAAGATATTGGTTTGGATTTGCCTTTGTGTAATTCATATACTTTTGATCAATTCCAACTCATGCCCAATTATATTACACTAAATTAACATAATTCAACAGATGTTGATATTTAAATGTTTTCTGGCATTCACATCTTGGACAGCTGTCTTAGAGCTTGGGGAAAAGGCAAACATTTAGAGTTAAATGCTGAACATATGCTTAAATTACTAATTAGAACCAAGAAAAAACAATACATTATCCTTTCTGAGGGCAGTAGGCCTCTGCTACTGAACTATTTTTTTCAGGTCTCTTTTCACAAATAAAGTGCTTAAGTGACTTGAGTATGGGTGTCAAATCATACAGAGTGATGCAGGTTTTTATTTTCCATTATGTGTGCTAAAATTATGCCAGTGTGGAGTTGAATTTGTAGTGTTCAGATAAATTTTGGACAGCTGCCGTGTCTGAATGACAAAAGTGCTGCTAAAGATAACAGCAAGGAGTGTGTTAGGATGTAGTATTTATTAAGCGATGAGGTAATCTCATGGGCCAGGGAAAGATTGTATTCTAGTCATAATGGGATTGTACCAGGACCTTCAATACTACAGGTATGTCACCCTTATGCTTGAAGTTATGTTGTGAACAGATTGGCATTGTATGAAAGGAATTTCATAGAGTTGTATGGGCATATCACATCTTTTTAGGATGTAATGAAAGGGAAATAAAGTGCATAGCTCTTCTGGTTAATGTAATGGTTGTTACTCTTGCAGAAGTAGGTGAAGCAATCTATTATATAGATGATGTCATTCTTTGGACAAGGTTGAGGAATAGCTGTACTGTTTGTAAAGGATGAGGAGGAGTCAAGCATAGAACTGATTTCACGTGGATGTTGTCTGAGAAAAGTGAAAAGAGAGCAAAAGAAGGCAGGTGGACAAGGAACATCCCTGATGACACATGGGACACATGCATTACTGCACATGCCACCCTTCTCTGAGCATTCAAGTAGACACCAGGGGCTGCATTCGCATTTTGACAAGCTGTGTACCACAAAGGAAAGAGGATATCTTTCCTTATAAATTTACTTAACCATTGTTTTTCGTATATTTTTCTTTAAAAATAAGTGTGCCTTGCATATTTCAGTGTAATATTATGAAATCATCATGCTCTTTTCTGTGGCTATATTGATACACATGCCAGAGGCAAAGATTAAGTATTCATTATACCTAGATAATACGTAATAGTCTTCCCAAATTTACAGCCCCAGTTGCTTAATACATGTATTTGGAGTGATACATTTTCATTTAATCCATACTTCTGGAGACTCAGTCAAGGGGAAATGTAGAATTTTATGTTTGTCGTAATTTAATTATGTATTAGTGTTATGAGATGTTTAGAAAGACATATATAATAGGGTTTTAATGGTGTTTATCTCTAAACTTACCATAAACTGTTCCATTGACTTCAATGCTCTTGAAGGCATTGTCTGCCACTTGTGGTAATTTAAGAATGATCAGTATGAGTTAAAGTTCCTCCAGACTCCATTATTTAAGCAGCACTAGTGGTTATGTTCCACTGGCCACCATATACAGCAGTATCTGCATTTTAAGTCACGTAAAAAGCAGGATAGGCTGTACTACAGATCCATTCTGTCTAAGGAGAATAATTTATGTGATATTTTTTGTGTAAAGGATAATTAAATAAGGGGAGGTTTACTTAGGGTGTTTTTGTATTTTTGTAAAGTTGAGCTCTTCCATACATTCTGGTTTTTAAATCATTTTATTAGCTTGTTTCTCTGGGTTCCACAATTGAGTCCTGTTTTCTCCATCCTTAACTGTGCTGTGAACATTGCTTCACACTCTCCCTTCTCCGTTTCAGCTTGTAAGAAATTGTCAGATAATTTCAAGCTTAAAGTGAGTTAAGTTGTCCCTACCACATTCTCTCTGCAATCATATCCACATGAATATCTATTTTTTATGTATATTTTAAGACTGAAAACTGTGAGTTACAGTTAGATTTCCCCTTCAAAATAATTCTCTCAAGTCCCTTCTAAAATACAAACCAGTTAACTTTTTCCTTTTTGTGATGTCTTGTGAAAAAAGTTTACTTAAAAACTTTGATCAAGCCTCTCCATTAGCTGAAGCATCCAGTGATGATAAACTTGCAGAGTTCTACAGCCATCTGCAGGAATGCACTGATAGTGTGGCAGAATGGGGTGTCACTGTTTACTATGAGTTTCTTCCTCAGGTGAGAGATGTTAATAGCACTATAATGGATAGGCATGCATTGATCTTTACCAATTCATCTAATTATGGAAAAGAAATCAGTCTTCTTGAAAACATATTACATTATAATAATATGCTGTGTCAGTTTTTCCAAGTTAGTGTACAGAAATTTGATAAATGCTGTTAAATAAAAAAATGCTCTTCCACACCTGCCTTCATTAGTAAATTTTGTTTTGTTTTTTTTTACACCTGAGATGATAGTGAGTACAGAAGCAGGTAATAAATCGGAGAACTAGAACACGTGTTCAGGAGTATCTGCTGCCCTACAGCCACTTTATTGTGCTGTTCTTAGTGACTGGTGAACTTTTAACTCCGATAGTGGCAAGGGTGAAAACTACCAGTGAAAGAGTGAAGAACCCCGTTGGGTCTTCAGTTGCTCAGGAGGTTTATTGCATTTAAAGCAGCTTAACTGTAGGCTCCCCCACGGAACAAGGTGTTTATTTGGACAATGTAACCGCATGGTCCATGGATGCAGAGGTCAGGGTAGACAAAAATCTGACATGATCTGTTACAAATATCTTGGAGAGGTGAATGTGTGTAACTGCTGAAAAGGCATTCATCAAAAATATTTGCCTGTGGAGCTATGAAAATTGTGGAAAAGGGAATTGTGTTGTGTAGGCACAGATATGTTTGGGGAGCTTAAAGAGAATTCTAGACATGGTACCACCATAACTGCAATGACCTTAATTACCTTGAGAAAAAGAAATGATAACGAGACTGCCACTGTTTAAGAAGGAAATAGCAAAATTTCCATCAGAGGGAAGGTTTCACAAAAATGCATAAATGCTTGTGAATTTCTTTGCATGTCATTGCTTCTATAAAAGTGGTTGCTGTATCAAATCTGTGGGATTTATGGGATTTAATAACTAAACTTTGTGGGGTTTATTTACTATTTCAATAGCTTTTTTCAGTTATTTTTGTTATTGCTGCCTTCCCAGTCTCTTCATTTTTGAGACTCTTATTTACCATGTAGAAAGAAGAATCTAAACACTGTGTGCAAGATGAAAAATGAATAAAAATTGACAGCAGCTTTTCCAGTGTTTTGCTTAATATGTTGAGGCATGACACAACAACAACAACAAAAATTCTTGGCATGCTAGTGTAAGTTCACACCAGCCTGGCTTTTGCAGCCCTCTTATTTCCCTCTGCCACAACTTTGCTGCTGCTATGACACTTGCAGGCCTGCTCGGCCGTGGTGCAGCTGATGCCCTGTCCATGCTCATATTTTTCCTATTGACAGTGAGTGTTCTTGCCAAACGCCAGGGACCATAGTCACATCTGTTTGTCTCCCAAGCTTGTCTGAGGCTGCTTGGGAACACTTTTTATCCAGAGGGCAGCTTTAACTAGACCTAATACTCTGAAAAGCCTCTATTTGTAAATGCATACAATGAGGCGACAAGTTGCTGTTGTCTTTCCTTAAAAATTATTCCATTTGACACTGCTTGCTCCAGTCCCTGTCACCAGCACATCAAAAGCCAGGTTTTCAGGCAAGGTGGTCTTAACAAGTATTATTTTTTTCCTAATAAAATGCCTAGCTTCCCTCCAGAGCACTATTTATAAATGGTAGCTGGAAGCAAGTTAGGGGTAAGTAGAAAGAAGGCAGGCAAAAAGCTTTCTTCTCTTCTGTAATCCATGCTCTTCTGTTTTAATGCTAAGAAACATAATGCTGAACCTAGCCTGATTGAAGGTTAGAGTTCTCCCTACTTTTTAATACCCCCATTACAGGCATTTCAAAATGTATTGTGCCACTTCACAACTCTGCTTCTTTTTGTCAAACCTGCCAGTTTCTGAGCCGTAATAGTTCTTGTTTGATCCTCTCTAAATAAATATGAGCTTTTTTTTTTGCTGTGATTTACACTGGCAGAGCATATCATATATTAAGCCCTAGCGAAGGCAAATGCAGCTTTACAGTCGCAAGTTGGCTGAACATTTGGTGGTAGTGGCCATCCAACTGGGTTTGACAAAGCTTAATTGGTGCTCCAACATCTTGTTATTTATTTGCGGTGTAGGGAATTTTTGACAACAAAGAAATACCCACGCTCACCTTGGCTGGTGATGGGGTTGTTGTGATCGGCAAAGGCAAATGATTCATTTATGCTGAAAGAACAAGGCTGCCTTTCAGACGTTCATTGATTTTAAATTAAAAAGTAACTGCTGTGTTCTACATGAAGGGTGACAACAATAACAAAGTAGTCCTTACTTAGTGTTATTTGTTGCAACTCCATTCCCTATGCCTGGAGGAAAAGTGGGGAGACCCCAGTACCATAATCTTGCCGATCAATAATCTAGATATCTCAATGTAGTGTAACAGATAATCAATTCTGGTAAAATAACTCAAATGCTACTCACTGTTACTGCTGTGGCTCAGGTCTTCAAGTTCAATTGCCTGACTTTATTAATTTTTATCTTTCATCCTATTTGTATTCCTGCAGACTTTCTCCCTTTTTCATTCAGAAAACAAGAGTTTCACACTATAGAACGTATCATTTATGCCTATCACACAACTTATTCTGCATGTTTGATACCATTGTTAAATACTGATCAATTGGTGATCAAACATCTCAAATATATTCTATTTAGTTACTGTTGCACCATATTGTATTTAAATATTCATTTGCTTTATCATACAGTCTGTTATGAAAGGGTTACACTTTTTGATTTCTTTCTAAATTCAGAACTGAAAATTATCATCCTGTTAGTTTACTAGTTCAACTGTGTTGATTTTCTGGAGATTAGGATAAAATTTCATGTTGGAAGGAATTGCTAGGAAAATGTGTCTTAAAGGGAAAAAAGTGTTGAAATAAGGGTTCACTAGGTGAAGCTAGAGTGCACTTCTCTGTGAAACTGAAGTTTCTTAGAATATTTTTATTATTATATTTATTATTAACTCTGCTGCTTGTTAATCTGCTTATCTTCTTAGAAGAAATATGCAGAGGATTGTACATTGTCATCTTACTCATCAAGGCATTGTTGTCATTCTTGTACATTATTGAACAGATCTGAGGTCTCTCCACAGTAGATGACCATTTTTTATTCATTTAGAAGTACCTCAGCTTTAAAATGTTTATAAATGCTGTAAAGGGTAAGTTCATGTATCCACACTGAAACCAGATCCCATGAGTGACAGAGTGTTAGTATGCTGCTGTGGATTGTCAGATGCAATTTTCAGCTTGTAACTTTATCAAAATTCACTACACTTATGTGGTAAGAAACACATTTCTCAGTAACATTTATAGATACATATTAAAATTGTGCAGTTCAGAAAGTACTGCATTCCCCCCACTTCTGTTCTGGTTCTTTAAAAAAAAAAAGTCAGCTTCATATATTCAATTCTGCAGGCATTCTATATTACTTTAAGAAAAAAAAAAAACAACTGGAATTGTCCTTTGAGATTATATTCCAAAAGCCAACACTTGAAAATTCCAAATTTACCATTTTCTGTGGTACTGACTTCTAATAGCTGGGCTTAATGCAATAGCATTTGTTTATTTGCCATCCTCTGCATCTTCATCAATTTTCCAGTCTCCAAGTGCAAGCTCATAATTGTTCAAGAAGCTTACCAGATATTTTGCTTCTGTGGTATTCTCACAACTTGCCAGTGAATTAGAAGAGGAAAAATGGTCATGCTGCAAGTTTATTTCATGCACCTTTGAAGAGTTTACTGTTTCATGTTTTCTCATTCATTCTTCATTTTACCTTAAAAAAATTGATATTTTCCATGTAATAAATGCTACTCTGACAGTAAAGCATTACCAGCCAATTGATAACCTACAAACAGCATTGTGATCTCTTTAGATAATTAATCTTAGCTATTTTCCTGTCAGGAGCAACAGTGTTTTTGTTTTATGTTGAGCTAGACAGATTGCCAGTTTTGAAAATTAAAAAGCATTCCCTTTATATTTATATTTATTCATTCCAGTAACAATTTATGATGCTGCATTTAGATACTGAGCACTTGTCAACAAACATAATTATGTTTCGATATAAACAAGATTGGTGGCTTGACTGTGCAGCTTCATCTTGGTTGAGAATGTTTTTTATATAGGTTCAGACTATACAAACTGTGTATTTATGTGGCAGTTTTCTTCCTTTGTTAATAGTTTTCTCCTATAATTACTTGCAGGCAAACCAGTGTACATTTAGGATCATTGTGCATGGGAGACATCAAGCGGAGAAGGAAAGCTGCTCCCCTGCCAGGACCCACAGGTAACCAATTTCCCTGGGACAGAGCACAAACCACAAGATGTTAAATCTCTAAACACAAAGCAGTAGGTCAGTGACCTGGGGAAAAGCTTGATAAATTCAATAACTTCCCATATAACTTCAGATGTGTTCTATTCTGATTTATTAATAAAGATTAAGAAATAAATAGGCTCCCTCCACTCTCCTGCAATCATTGCCAATTTCCAGTCCTTTGTAGCACAGCATTTCTTTGAAGACAATAAATCTTTTTTCATATACTGGGACAGCAAAGATTACTGCTTATGTCCCTTCAAACATCACAAGGGAAGAGACTTGAGGCATCTTGTTTTCTGCATATGAATGCTCTAAATACCCTGCACAATAAAGTTAGGATGTGAATTCTTGGGTAAACAATCAAAATGAAAAAAAAAAAAAAAAGTGAAATGCAGCTTTAAAATTAGTGCTCTAGGTTAAACAGGAAGCACTTTCAAGCACATTTCTGAAAGAATTTTACAGATGCGAGGTCACAACCATTGGATGCATTTTGCTGATGTCACAGCTGTGAAATGACTTTTTCAATAAGTGATTTACAGGACTCGCATCAGTTTGTTGTATTAATTATATATGTGCATACTGGAAAGATTAGGTTGTATGTGAGCATATGCGAGCTTTTATATATATTTCTAATACAGAAATCTGGACTGTATGTCCTAGTCATAAATAAACTATAGCAGCAACATTTGCAACACATAGATTTTTCAAATACATTTAAAGTAGATGTCTTTAGAGAAGCCTAATACTTGTATTCTACTGAATTCCCCCTCCTGAAACTTCTTTGTTTCAAACCTCAGTGGCAGAAACAGACCAGGAATAATATTAACAATGGTATAAAAGCACCTTAGTGGCAGCAGTATGAAAAAAAGAGAATCTATGGGTCAGCTTCTAAGACTCTGAACATATGTGAACCGAGAAAGAAAAATACTTAATGGCTGAAGAGAGAATAATGTAATTATTTCTACAAGGTGATTTTCACTTCACAACTTTCAAGTACTAGAGGATGTCATTTTGTACTGAGAGGTTATCAAGTATTTTGAAATTAATTTTATTATTCACTTTACTTTGGGCTTTCAGTGTTCAGAATTTTATATTACAAGCTGGGTCCTCTGCATAACTTTACAAAGCCAATATTTTGATACTAAGGCAAATATGTGGTCATTCAATGTTATATGTCCATGAACTCACAGTTTTAGAAATTGTTTTGCCCCAAAGTTTGCCATTATATGAAGAGCAACAGAGAATAATGGTGGATACAGGTATCATATGAAGTAATTTTTAACTGATGTGCCTTCTTTTCTTTTCAAGTTCAAGGTAATCTTTTGAATTTTCTTGTGATCAAGAGGATTGAGAAATTTTTTTTTTATGGTCTTAGAAAAGTTATTTTTCTACACTTCATCCTTGTAAGTTTTTAAGCAAATAGAACCTTTGGTAAACATTAAATAAGCTTGTACCTGTGTATAGGTAATGTATAGCATGCTGGAGATTATTACATTTTTCTCAAAGGCTAACCTTTCTACAGCTAAATTATTGTTTATCTGTCACAGGCCTTGGTTTTTGTCAGTTTTCCATGAGATTTTATGAAAGAAATGGGGTTTTCTTTTAGTATGAATCACATTTGGAAATTGGGATTAAAATAAGAGATTGCTTATTTGATTATTCTTCTTTCAGTAGTTTTAGTTAGCTAAGATGTGGGAATAGAAGGGCTTGATTTTATGAAGAAGAATTTGTGGGCTTCTTTCTTGAAAGAAAAGAAATACGGAAGTTATTTACATGAGCAGAAGTTGGAAATAAAAAAAAAAACATTCTCCTAATAATTGTTTGTATTTAATATCATAGTGAAAACTGAAAGGCTGTCTGTAACTGACTCCTTTACTGCAAATGCTTTCTTTATATGGACTGCAAATTGGCAAAGTTTGGTCTGAGTCAATATTTTGGTAAGAGTGTTTTCTAAATTTTCCTTTGCATTTGGAAAAACATCCATTGGTAAATTTACTCTTGTAAAAATCTGCACAGTGCTGAAAATGGTCATTTATGCCTTTAGGTTCAGTAGTACTGATGAGAACAATCCTAACAAGGTATTGGAACGTGTTCCCTGGGTTTGAGTCTCGCAAGGGTAGCACCTGCTACTTTCAGACACCTTACAAAGCCACAGATTTGTGTAGCAAGCAGTGTGATTGGTTAAACATTTATTAATTGTGACAAGAACACCCAATTTATTTCAGTACTCCAGCTTATTTACTGCTCTTTCACCTTTGTATTTTGTATCGAAAAAGTAAAATGAATATTGATAGAGTTAAATATTGATTTCTAAATTTATAGCCCGTTCTCAGCCTGCAGTCAAAGTCACATACCAATAGGTTTGTGTATATTAGTAACAAAGGATGTAGCTTTTTTACTTGTACAGCACTGAGAAACTATTGAAGCAAGAAAGTTTGAGCAGCACAGAGCATTTTATAGTTTCAAAAATGTCATTTGTAAAGGTGAAGAAAAGATGTGTTGAATAGCAGTGAAGAAAATGGGAGATAATATAGGCATGGATGGTTAGGAACTGACAGTACTGATACAGGAGTATCATATTCTGTCTTTTTTCTAGGATAAATTTTCTGTTTTGTGGATGTTTCATATATCCCACATGTGTGTTATTGAACCTAGATAGTTAATTAATCGACAAAAAACTGGTACTAGTAAAAATCTATTACTTCCCAGAACTGAAGTATGAGGTGTTGTACCTTTTAAATACTCTTTTGGATGACTTCTTCCATGAAACCAATCTTTTTCCAGTGATTCTGTTCTCATGTGAGAACAGGTCATTTTCAATGACCTTCTCTCCCCTCTTTCTACTTGAGTGGTAGAGCTATTTCATATGACACCCTGACATATTTCACTGCAGCAATACAGTGCTCTCAAGTTTGTAAAAGGACCTCTTAGACAAACTAATCCATTGTCATGGAAATAGTCTTTCTGATACTGGGTCCAGTTTAGTGAAAATGATAATAAAATTGCAACAAGAACAAAAAATTTTGCAAGATAGTGTTACTACTTGAAACAGATGTACTGGGAATATTTGCAGCAGTATCAGTCTTAGATTACCTAGTTTAAGTCTCATATCAAACCAATAGGTGCTACAGAATTTTAGATACCACACACTGAATATGCATTTATCCCAGTTTCTTTCTAATTGACTCTTCTGTACAAGATTTTTTATTTTTATCATCTCCTGTTAAATCTCCGAGATATTGTAGATTTTTTTTTTAATAATAAACCTCTAAACCTTAAATGTTGGGGAAAAAATCATCATATTCTGCTTCACATCTCATATTTGTATGCCTTGTAAATAGTTATTTATTTCTATTTCCAAATAATCTTTTTACTCTGGTGTTGCCTACTGTGGTTTACAGTTTGGAGCAGTGTTGAAAACCTGCAAAAACCAATTATAAGAAGAGAAAGCTATTTTTTATTTAAAATGTACAAAATGGTTCTATGAAATAGATAAATTACTATGCATATAATGAGCACTTTGATACTTGCCTTTTGCAAAAACAAATTTCAGATGTCATATTCTTTATCTGGTTGGCATGTTGTATGCACATGCTACACTTCAGACTGGCCCTGATTGAAATGACCAAGTTAAAAGTCTCATTTTAAAGAATGTGTTTTAATGAAAAATATGACAGTTTCTTAATTACAGCAGAAATACTGAGCACTGCTATAATGCCATCATGACTCACTTTAACAAGGTAATCAAAACGGTACATGTTTTCATTCCTTTTTTAAAATTGCCAATGGAACAGCTAAGCAAACTATTTTGCTGATGCTTAATATGTCAGTGATTAAAAATCAGACCTGAATATCTGCAGAACCAAAATGATGATTTGAAAAAGATTGTGATTACAGTGTGATAACAGAGGTGGCTGAGGTGAGTTTGTGGTGAAGGTCAACTTAGTGTAATAGTTTCAGGGAAAGGTCAACTTTGGGGTACTTGGATGAACTGGCCATAAATTTCCAAAACTCTAGACAAGAAGCCTGTTTTCTTTTAACTTGATTCACTGCTTTTCTGTCTACCAAATGTACAGCTCTATAGGCAGAAATCCCTTGTCACAGGGCAATAGAACATTGGCGTGTTGTGAATCCTTTCCCTTGTTGCATTGCACCATTTCTTACCCTCAGTCTGCCAAAGTCCTTCCTGGCATGCACTTCATGCCTGCTTGGTTGTACAGTCCATGGACTCTCGTTTTCCTTTGGCTGGTATCTAACTTGGCAGCAAGTTAAATTTTAGGGAGTTATTTCTGTTTCTTTGTTTCTTCTACCATATTGTCTCACCAAACTAGAAGTTAAAAGATTGCAGAGTGCCATCCAGTATTGGAAGCTGCAGTCCCCTCAGAGCAAAAGCCTTTCTGTGTTGAGCTTGAGGTGGCTGGTTCAGGCAAGGCATCTTATATGCAAGCACCAGAGCTCACAAAGTTCAGTAACAACCTTCAGAAGACCTGCAATTCAACGAGGACAAGCTTATCCTGGAAAATTGCTGATGGGTTTCTTGTGATCTAGGGAGAAGACAATATTCTACAGGCTGTATACACAGCCACTACAAAGTCAAGAAGAAACATTAGATTGGTAGAAGATGACTGTAACTGACTTTTCTAGTGCTGTTATCTTCTGAAATGTGGAAGCTTCAAGAATAATTCCTTGAATTACTCTGGGAGTCTTTCCTAAGGTAGTTGTTTCTGGTTATGGAAACCATTCAAATTACCTCTATTGGGAGCTGAACTTTGTGGTCCTTATGGGTCCCTTCCAGCTTGAGATGTTCTGTAATTCCATGGATTTTTTGGCTTCACTTTCAAGAAGTGAACCACCTTACTGGAGAATATAACCAAGGAGAGTACCCTTAATATAGTGGAAATCTGGGGGGGGAAGGCTAAACCAGGCATTATTTTCAAGTTTCAAAGGTGTGTTTCATTAAAAAGTTGTAAACTTGAGGACTGGCTTTGAGTGAAACAGAGAAGTCAGTAGCAAGACTCATCCTCAAGGGCAGTTATGAGCTCTGCAAGTTCTGCACATTCTCTGCCGGGTATCATATTAAAGTGGTTCCCCACAGAGAGGAGCCACCTCCTTTTTATGTGCAGTTTGTTAGAACCATCGCCTTCCTCAGAAGGGCAAAGGGATGTCCTGTAGTTGTCCTAGAACTCAGCCAATAAAAGAAGTTCCTGATATTTCTGTCAGTCAGTTTTAGATTGGTAATTGCAAAGGATTAAAACAGTTAAAACACAGTTTGGCAGTTAAAATGTGTAGTTTTTCCTCAGTCAGCATAATTTCTTATCCCAGCTCTCCACAACCTCTCAGTTGCTAGTGACTAGTTTTTCTTTCTCCTGAGGGAATAGGGAGCACTGCTACAAACAGTCCCTGCTAGAGATTATGCAAAAAAAAAACACTTTTCATAAAGGTTTTTCAGCATATGATTCACTTTTTGAATAAGGAAGGAGGTGTGTGCATAAACCTGATAGCTTTATACAGAAGTTTTGACACTTCTGAATCTCAGACACTTCTGAGTGTTTTATTCTGAGAGGAATAAAAATACCTGTTTACCATGTGAGGAAATAAAATTCATTGACCAGGTTTCCAGTGCAGGCAAGATTTCTGTCTTTTTGTAAAAGACTTGCAGTTTGTGGAAAAGTTCCTAACAAAATTTGTTGTACATACTCTGGGTTTCACAAAGAAAATTTTTGCTTTAGATTTCCACTGGGTTTTATTGTAAGGTTGCAAGTCTTTCTGCAAAAGTGGGGGAATGCTTATCAGATGGGATTCATTTTGCTGAATTTGGGGGGGGGGGGGGGGGGTGGCGGCAGGGGATGGGTTAAACAGAACTTTGCCATGTCCCGCAGTGAGAATGCTTCTTCCAAAATGCCAGTGCCATCAGGGACAGTGTTTCTGTCATCAAAGACAAGGCATAAAACAAAGACCTTCTTTGCCTGAAGTAAAAAGACAGTCTTGGGTATTCAAGAGATTCCCCTTACAGAGGAATAAATGGCAATCTAAAAATACTATCTCTTCCAACCAGTTTGTAGCAGCAAAGACTGAATGGGCATGAAGTTTTACTCCACACACAGTGTAATTCAGTAAAGAATGGAAGGAGAAAAGCACCTGCGAATCCAATTCCAAATGATCTGTTTCTGGCTTACCAGTTGTACCGAGAATTCAGTTTCACAGTCTTCACTGGAGTGTGAATTTATGTTTATAAATTCAGGAGAGTTGAAAATAGATTTACATCTAGAGTCTATGCTTCATGATAGGGTGTGTTTACCTAGGCCACATTTAATACCCCTTGAGATGGGGTAGTAGGAATGAAACTATGGCAGTGCAGACATCAACAAAACTCTGCTGTGGATACGGGATAAATACAGAGGCATGCATCACCTGCTGAAGTCATAGCTATGTCCTCTCTGCTATTCTTATCTCTCTGTTAGAATAAAATTCAATGCAAGCAGACTTACCTGAACATAATAATTCTAAAGTTATTCTTTAGACAGTTTTAGATAGCTCAGTGTGAGGGATGTGTTAAAGTCTGGTGAAATAAAGTCTCAAATATTAGCTAAATAATTTCATATCAATCTTATAGCTGAGTTGTTTTAGTTTTGGTTTGGTGTTTTTGTGGGGTTTTTTTAGTAGATACACATCCATATGTACTGAATTTTGAAAATCACTGCAGGTACTGAGTTTTAAAATCACCATGCAGCTGGTGGCTGTGCTTCTGAAGCCGTGTTTGTGCAATTACCCGAAACAATTTTAAGAACATAAGCATCTAGGCAGTCTGATTCCCATTTTACTAGTTAGAGAAAGCTGGCATAAAAAGACAGACTAGAGCAATGTATTTTTCTGATTAGTTTCCATGTGTATCAGGATCACTCCCTACTGCTCTGAGCTCATCTGTTTGGTGAGGAGTCAGAAAAGAAAAAGAATAAATGAAATATTAAATGCTTTCAGAAAATGAGGGGAAAAGTACACCAGCTTTTAAAGAGAATCAGCATGTATCATTTCTGCTTCCATTGGCTGTTTATCCAACATCAATACAACACTTTAGGAGCCAAATTACTAAACAAGCTGCCAATTAGGCTTGCAGTCAGCTGGATAGATTAGTGGCAAAGAGAGGCAGATACAAGATTTTCATCTCTTGAGCCAATTATGCAAGTGAATTACCATCCACAATGCTCCTTGGAAGATTTCAGGTAGAAAGACTGACTCTGCTGTGATAGACATAAGTGAGATCCAGGGTAGGGGGTAAGGGTTAGCAGGCCATGTATTGCAAAAATTACCCAAGCAAAAAGAGATCCTTCTAGGAAAGGATTTAAAGGATTTAAGGCTGCTGGGAGTGATAGAAGAGGAAATAATAGTTGTGCTATGCTCTGCGAAGGCATTGCTGTTCTGCTCACAAGTCTTAATCATACAAAAGAAAGATGAAAGGGCAAGACTATATTTATGTACAGTGTCATTTTCTCAAAACTGTTTAAAACCCTGTTTTCTTAACATCAGAAATAGTGCGGTGGCCAGAGATGAAATTACTTCACTATGCCTTCATTTGTTTCTTACAGCTTGGGGGGGTGTTGAGAGGCAAAAAAAGAAACACAACAAAAAACCCACACATTTTCTTAAATAAGGGTTATCTGAGAGCTTGATCCTAGCTGTATTCTGGTTTTATTCAGCCCAACATAAGCCAAACATGCTTGATGTTAGTCTTATCCAGCAATTGGACCATACAAATAAATATTGTGACAATAGTAGTTCATGAGGTCGTAGCTCCTGTATTATTCTGTAATAAATTATAACTTCAATGTTGAGTTTTGAATTTGTAGAAGCATTTTGCAAATAAAATGGTTCTGTCAGATCAAAACTGTTCATAGGCTCATTTGTTTCCTACTGGCAGTGTTGTACACTGGTGTAACATCATTTCTTAAATATGAAGCAAATTTAAAAGCTGAACTTTTGCAAGCTGCTGTATCCAAAAATGATTAAACAGATGTGAAGCCTGCAGCAGCATTAGACCTCTGATCTGATTTTAGCTTACAGATGGAATTAAATTAATTCATGGCAATCACTGTAAAATCAAGGGTATGGCACTGAATGCTAGTGAACTGTTTAACCAGGACATACCTGTCTCAACAGCTGTTAAGAAAAAATTACATACCTTTATTTTTCACTGAAACCTGCTTTTAATGCCATCATGAGTATGATACCAAAATTAAACAAATGTGGTGAGTTTTTTGCTTTCCACTTCCCAGTTTTGTCACTTACCACTCACTGATTTCATGTTCCATGTATGTAAGGTCATATGCATAAAAAATGTGGACCTTGAAGTGTGTGTACACAAAGATTTGCCCTTTTTTCTTTCATCTGGCAGTATTGCAGAGAGAAGGAACATAAGCTAAGAGTATTTCACAGAGCTGTCTTTTCAAACAAGTTACTATACCTTAATGTTTGCTCCTCCCTCATATAATGGCAGCCACTTCTACATGCAGACTACTCGTCTGGTAGATCAGGAATGAATTGTTAGGGTTGCTAAAATCATTTTCTGTCCATAGGAAAAAAAAAAAAATGTGTACTACACAGGAGAGTCCTACAAATTATTAGGGCAGAGACATCCTTGTAACTCTCAGAAACCTCTTAGAGCATTAAAATTAGAAAAACATATCCCCACGTTTTTGGGGGGGGTTTTGAATCTGTTTCTGCATAGTTATTTTTTGTGGGACAGCACAATGGGTTGGTTTTGCTCTTGCTCCTGAGTGGGTCAAGACTGAAGACGTCCCAGAAGTAGCACAGCCCTTTTCAAGGCTGTGTGCTTGGACCATTCTCTCTAACAGGCCCTACTGGCTAGTCCAAGAAGTGCCATAGGCATGAATTAAAAACTGAACTTGAAGATGAATATTGCAAGGACAATTACTGCTTTTAATTAGAAAATAAAAGCCCAAAGCACAGAAATGGGGGTCAGGGGAATAGCACACCATGTAGCATGATTTTTAAGAGCTCTCTCCCAGCATGCAGTCTATCAGCAATGTAAATGTTGGGATTTTTTCCAACCTGCCGATTGCACATGAAATGGAGGAAGAGGGCAATACCACTATCCACATTCTTTGGATTCAAGTAAAATATCTTGCATTACAAATAATTTTTCAAGTGCTGGGTGAAAAATTGCAGGAATGTTGAAGGCAGACATAGATAGTATTCATATAAAAACTAACTATACTGCAATGGAATGGCCAGGGTGTATTAAATATTTTTCACAATTCAAATTTAAAAAATCTGTATTCACCTCATTTATGAGAAGGAATAATTAGTCAATTAGTAATATAAGCAAGATGGGTGGGGTTTTGGTTTTGCTTTATTCTTGCTGCAATACAAAGCCTTCAAACACATTATCCTTTGGACAGTGTATGTTGTTTGATTTGCCCAAAAATAGGTTGCAAAACAAATTTTACAGTGGCTTCTCTTTTCTTTCTTTTTCTTTTTTTCCTCCTTTTTTTTCAATCTGATGGTATACAAGAGTAAAACAGGACTCTTAGGGAGAGCTTGTATTTTAATAGAAGATACAAAAATATGTACAGTGGAGGGAAAAATAGGTATTGCATACACATTCTAGCAGAACTTATATGTCTTTAAAAACAAATTTCAATTATCCTGTCATGGAAAAACAACATTGAATTGCTTTAAAAGGTATCAAAAATAGAAGCACCAGTTTGCTAAATAACATGTCAGGGTACAGAGTGTTCTTTCATATATCTTCTTTGTGAGGCTCCTCTGGCTGTCTCAGGAATTGAAATTCATATAGAAAGGTACCTCTGTTACAGGAAGAGCTCTGTGGGTTTTTCCCCTGAATAGACTAAAACAAAAAAAGCTGTTTACGTTGTCTCAGGCTATGCCTTGCATGCTGTTCCAGCAGCATTGGTGCCTCTGCCTAGGCAGAATCATGAATGGTTTCATGTTTCCAGTTTTTAGGTGTCATAAAATATATTCTTGTGCTTGCTCTTTCCTGCTTGGCAGGTCTGTTGGATCTCTCTTCCCCTTGAAGTTTTCCCCTTAAGTGTTCCACAAACATTTGCTGGAATGATTCTTCATCTTTTGCCATCACTTTTTACAAAAAGTGCACCAAAACACAGTTGCAGGGTTTTACCTATGAGGCTTACCAGAACTTTTGCTGAATAGCACCCTTTCTTCTTTCCCTTTCTTTTTCTTTTTTTTCTTTTTTTTTCTTTTTTTTGAGCTGGAAAGTATAATTGGGAAAGTTACAAAGCCTGTGTTGTGTATGCCAGACAGTACCAGGGACTCATTTGTATGAAAATTCCCTCTGCCTGTGGGGGCCTGAAAAGAAAGGAAGTCTTGGACATTGAATTTTGTGGTGGTCAGTTCAAGAGGAGTCCTCTCTGGGACTGGAGGCTGCTGACTTTAAAGCCTTTATTTTAAGCCTAGCATTAAGCATAGCTTCAAACCAGTATTAAAGTATAATAATATACTTCCCTCAATGCACTCTCTTTTTCTTTGACACAGGAACTGAGATACTAGAAAGTAGGCTGCCTTTTATGTAGCCAGTGTTTTACTGAATATGAACAGATCTGTGGTGGATAATGCTGGAGTACTGTAAATTTGTCATCACAATCATCATGAGGTTTTTAATGTGCACCTCTCAGTTTTAATTTCTGTCTGTGTATGCACTTTCCACTATGGAACCTTACTTTTTGCATGTGTGTGATAAATGAGGCTTTTTAGAAGCTCATGTTCAGCCTTTTTGTGTTCTTGTTTAGTAAGTTAATATAATGATAAGCTAGCTGCTTGTCAATGGTAAATTCTTAGCTAAAGATACTGTAGTCTCCAAGAACTCAAAATCACAGCCTTCTACTGCAGTATTTTTCAAAAAGTAGCAGGCAGAATAAATAGGTAGAAAACCAAACAGATAGTATTGAAGCTGGGCACATTGAGGGTGTTCTTTTTGTTTTGTTGGGGCAGGGAGATGTTGGATAATGCTGAAAACAAAATCCAGCTGTCTATGTGCAGCTACTTGTGTTCAAAACCTTCAGCCCTTTTTAAAACTGTTTGGTGAAAGTTGATACATTTTAACATAGATTCTTGAAATAAATATCCCTTGTGCAAGATACTTACATTTAGAAGGTTTATCCATGCATTGTCTCTAAACTCTGGCTTGGGTAGTCTGGTAGATGAAGGGGAATAACAGCTTTGTTATTTTGACTTTTTTTTTTTTTTAATGATGTATTCATGGGAAAAAAAGCCCTTTCTTATAAAAAAAGTAATCTGTTATTGTAACAGATTATATATATTCTAACACTTGCAATGTTGGTGCTCTTTTCTGTGGTACATATGCAGCCTTTCTCAAAGATCTCAATGCTAAGGAGAAGAGAGTGTAAACAACACTCAGTAAAATTGAAAACACCAAAAGTAACCTTGGACATATCAAATTTCACAAAGTTCAGTAAAAGAGAAACTGAGTAAAGGTATAGCTGAATTTCAGAGTGGTTGACCACCTGTCTGTACTGTTTCTGTAAGAGCTAGAATTGTTTAATCAGAACATTTTTATTGGGTTTTCTTGAGGGAGGTCATTGATAAACATTACTAAAAACAGAGCAATGGTCATCTTGCTGTGATGTGTCTCTTCTTAGTAACTGCATAGGGCTAGAAATTCACATGATCTTGACGATGTACTGGTAGACATCTGCAGGTGATTTATATTCTCTGAGGCTGATGTGAAATCCACTGTATTGGAATATAATATGGTACTATTTGTCATATGTAAAAACAGAACGAATCTTCAAAAGCATTAAAAATAAAAGCATTAGACTGTATTATTTAGAATCATATGCAGTCAAGAGGTCAACATGTGCAAAGACAGCCTGTTCTAGAAACCTGTTAGATGAATTAGGAGAATAAGAAGGTTTAAAGCTTTATGGGAGATTATCCTGCTCTTCTCCACATGGCAGGCAGTGCTGATTAATGCTGTGTATTTTTTTAATCTCAGGGTTTGTAGGTGAAAACACCCAACCAATCCCAGAAAACAACATTGGAAACAGAATGCTTCAGAGTATGGGCTGGACCCCAGGCACGGGTCTCGGACCAGACGGCAAAGGGATAGCAGAGCCCATACGAGCCATCCAGAGACCCAAAGGACTTGGACTTGGATTTAGCTGACAGAGAAAAAAATAAAGCTCAAAATTAATTTCAACAGGGGAAAAAAAAAAAAAGGAAAGGAAAAAAAATGCAAACATATTATTTGTTGTGATTGGCAAATCCAGTTTTTCTTCTCTCAAAGATGGTTGAAGTCAACAAGCTCCACAAAAGCTCCACCAGCTGCTAGATGCAGCCGCAGTGACAGAACCAGCATTCAAGTCTAACTTCATAATGGTGCTAAAATGTACAAAAACTTCTACTTTTTTATTTTCTCTGGTCTTAAGGTTTGTATTAAGCATAAAATTCAATATCCTCACATTTTTTTGTAAAAAGCTTCTGACACAGCAGGTTTTAGTATGTCACTAAATTTTGTTTTGTAGGTATAATTTCATCTCAAGAGCCTTGATAAAATTTGTTGAGGAAAATAGAACTCTTTACAGCTATTGTGGCTTCCCCCTTTTCAGGCGAAGTTTCCAAACTTGGTATTTATAGTGTTTAACAATATTTAAGTATAAATTGTTATTATGGCCATAATACATACATGTTTCCCACTGGAAGGTGATATGGTATTCAATTTTGTCTAAGAGCATGAAAAACAGCTTTGTTGTCATAAGAATCCCATTCCAACACCATTCTCTGGCAATATATTACTGTCTTCCACATTCAAGCTGAAAAGTAATGCTATTATACTTGTTTTTACATTTACAAAATTATCTTTCCTCAGCAAATATTTTAGAAAGTTAAAGTTTACTCTAACTTTGGCTTTCCCTTCATATTAATAATCCTCAGTGTTGCCACATTTAAGAACAGTTTGAGCTTTGAAACAGAAAATTGTATTTCAGGGATGACTGTGTTTCAGTGTTTGTTCTGAGGTTTGGCACATTTTAAACAATGCAGTGTTCAACACGGTGTTAATGTTTGGTTTGTGACCGAGTTGTTGCCAATGAGCCACAACCTCTAAGGATCATGAACAGAAAAAGGGCAAGGAGAAGCAGGATTAGGATGGAGGAAAGGAAGGGAAAAGATACTTTGATGGCATCTCACAAATCTAAGCTAGCAATTTAAAATCAAGAGGGATCATTAAGTGTTTTAATCAGTATCCTAATGTATCTAATGTCAGCAGAAGCAATTTCATTAAGCACCAACCAATCAAGCTCCTAGGGTACTTATTAGTCTGCAGGATAAAACAAATTCCACTTTAAAATTAAATAATAGGGCTGAAGGAAACTGTTTTTCAGATGGACTAAGGAGAAAATTGTGCCCCTCTCACCATCCATGCCTCTAGTAGCTGGCAATATTTACTCTCATTGCAGAGAGAACAGGATTTGATTCTCCAGTCTTTTTTTTCTTCAAGAGGAGGATCTCCCTTCCACAACTCCCAAGCTGCAGAGAAAAATACTTAGTTCCAGATGCTTGCAAAGATATTTCTTTAGGATAAAAGGAGCATAGCTTTGTTCATGGAACTGTGAAATATAGTGATTAATTTTAAGACTTTTTTATTACTTTCCTTTTTCTCTCAGCTTCACCCATTTTTCCAGGGAAATAGTAGCAGGAAGAGGAAAACCAGCAGCATTATAGCATTAAATTTGCTTGAAAGAAATGTTCATATTTTCCAGTGTGATTAATGTCAGTTTGGGGACATTGTTTCAGCATACCACCATAGGGTAGAGATTACAGATTAGTACCTGATGTTTCTATGATAGTTGAATGCACATGTTCTTTGAGTTTCAGGAAGACTGTTTATTGCTGTTTAAATACTTTGTGCGATTGTGTGGTTTACTTTTTTAAATTATAAGAAATTTTAAACAGAATTGGGATTTATACAGCAAAAGATACTTTTTATTGTAAGGTTTTGGGGCACAGCATAGTGTGAGTTTGCCACTTCAAATATCTTTTGCACAACTGAACTTGGTTAATACATTCCATATCCAAAGAATTTCAAGGCCACATAGTTACAAAGGGCCAAGAGCCTGGAATTCTGCAGCTGGCAGAGGTGCCCACTTGTGTGTTATTCCAAATAATGCATTTCTGTGGCTTGCACCTGTTCTGTCAGTGCCATGTGCTCCTGAGAGCAAGTGAACTCTGACCTCTTTGTTTTGTACACTGCAATCAGAACTCCCTTAAAATCATTTTCAACGTGTGAATTGCAAAAGTGAATATTTTAAGATCTGTTTGTTGTAGCTCTTATCTGCAAAACTGTGAAAGTATACTCAGTCTGTTAAAATTCCACTATTTTGCTTTACTTCCAACACCTGATTGGACCTATATGGCACCTATAACACCTCTTTGAAGTATTTCTGTGCAATTTACCATCGCAGTAGTTTCTCAAGAAATAAGTATAGAGCTCCAAAAATACTTGGAAGTGTTTCCTGTTTTTAAAAGGTAAGAGGGAAATAATGCATACGTGTTGAGAAAAAACATCTTTAGCTCATTCAACTCTTTTTTCATGCATTCCTAAAGGTGCGGCCTGCCTAGTAGACTATTATACTGGAAGAACTATGTAATCAGATTGAAAATCTTAAATTTTTTTGTTCTAAATCAGCCTTTTAGTGAGAATCTATTAGACATTAAGATTAGTTTAACTGGTTTTGATATAGATACACTTTGTTTTCCCCAGGTATTATTAACAGATGCCACAGCTGACAATACACTTTATCTGTTATAAGCTGTAGAACAAAATGATCTATTAAAATATTTTAATGTAGTGTTTTGAGGTATTTTTTGTGCAGTAAAATTCCCATTCTGGCTCACACTGTGATTTCATTTTCTTTTTTCCACATCTCACAGAGTGGTTTTAAAGATACTCCAGCAGTGTGATTTCATACAATTAAAGCTAGTGTTAAGAAACAAAACAAAAATTAATTGCAAGGTTTTGGTGGGTTTTTTTAAGCCATTGCGATGTTATTTGGCTTTGAAACAGGTCAAAATTCTTGGATTTACTGTTTGTTTTCTTCAGATCTTTCCTATGTCTAACCTGCAATCATACCATGATACCTGCTATAAAGCTGGAACATACTATTTTAAAATACATATACACGATTTTTCAGATAATAATTCTTTATGCCTGTGACACTGAAGTTTTTTGCCTACATAAATAAATATGGGATCATCTTGTATCTAAAAGTTGTCATCCATCACTTGCCAGATTCTTCCCATTGAAATATTTGAATCAGTAGCTCTGCCGTTACCATAATATTCTTCCTCTGAAGAATGTGTAGTGAAGAGATGTTGCCTATTATCAGCACTGCGTTTGCTACATGTTCCATGGTGTCTCAAAGTTCTGTGAATTGAGCCATTAACTGTTAATAAAAGAAACCCATGAGCAGTATCTTATTTCTAAATAAATATTTGTCAGAGAAGCATTATCAATATGCTTGTTTTAACAAGATTGTCCCTGCATTTGTCTGTCTGCAATTAGGTCAATAATGGGTGTAGAACAGCAGTAAATAGCTAAATAATATGTATAGAATGCTTTGTTTTAACAACACAAATGCAAGATGGAATAAAATTAATAGACTCAATTCTTCATGGGCTTTGTATGTTCTTTTCTTTAAACTACCCTTTTCAGTAGTGTTGTTATTGCACAGGTGAGTACAAAAACATTCTGTTTCTGGAAATGTAATTAAAGTGGCTAATATCATGTACCAAGTAAATGCATACTTTGTTAAGCTATTACACTGCCTTTTATGTACCTTCTTACTAGTACTTCTTTCCTTGGTTATTATTATCCTGCTGAAGAGGTTACACCACAACACCAGAAATGCCTCGTTTAAGATGTTTGCGGTACTTTTGTTATCATATTCTTCTAAGACTTCTAAGTACAAGTTCCCTTTACTCCTTAGGTATGTGTATACTTTGATAACCGTGACATGGCCTTGTGCTTTCTCTTCAAACAGTTCTCCAGAATTGTTCCTCCAAGGAAAACTCACAAAACCTTTATTTTACTTTCCCTCTGCCTTGCTCCCAGGGCACTTTCAGTGAAGACATACCAGAAATGGGAATCCCTCCCCTCTTGCTCTTAATCAAGAAACTTTCTAATTAGACTTCCATCTCTAGCAGAGTTTTCAGGAGCAGTGGAGTAGCTGCAAAAGGGTTAGCACACCTTTACTTTCAACTGAGCACATTAAGTTATTTGGGCTTCTCATGAGTCTCTTCTGTCCTACAACAAAACAGATACTGGAGCTATTTTGACCATGTTGCTTGTATTTGAATATTCAATCATTAATAGATTATGTAAGCTTGATCACCCTCACCAATGAGAACTGTTTTTTAGCAGCTATGAAAAGTGGTTTAAATTAATATAAGGTATTCCATCTATAGATGTTGTTATTTTGGCCTGTTAATGACATTGCTATGATGAATTTAAGTATTGGGGAGTTTGACTTCTGAAACTGTAAATATAAGTCATCAGCCTCTGAGGTAGGTATGTGTTATTTTAAATATATGAGCTTATTAAAATGTAATTCAGAGTATTTCATCAAAGATATGCTCATTTCAGTTGTGCCTTGTCCATAGTGTTGTCTTTTCTTCTTAATACTTGTCTGTTTTTTTTCTGAAAAACTGCAGTCCTGTGTGTGTTTTTAAGTGATAATACTCAGTGCTTCCTCTCTTGAAGCATAATCTCTTCTATGTGGCAGGTGATGCCACCCAAGATTTTCTGTCATTTCTGCTACTCTACAGAAGTTGCTTTTCCAGCTCCTTCCTAGGCCAGTTTCCTGAAGGGCCACCTGTTGCCTTCATCAGTTGTAAAGAAATTTTGACACTGAGAACTTGGGATTTCTTTGTCCTTGACGAGGCTGTTGTGTTGGTCCATCTCCTTCCTGTGGCCCCAGGTCAGTGAGAGATTTGTAATACTTTGTGCATGTATTTGCCATTGGCTTCCAAATGTGAAGTACTATCTAAAAATAAGCAGCATGGGAGAATTTGCAGACTGAGGCTGTGACTTTCTTCCTTGTAAAAGATACGGGTCCTAAATTTTCTATGGCATCAGAGTTCCCTCAGGTCCCAGCTGCCTATTTGCAGGATTGTGCTGGCCCATCTTCAGCACTGAGCTCTTGTAGAGCTGCTCTTGGCTGCGGTAATGTACAGGTTAGCTGGTGGGTAATGTCTGTCTATCCTTGCAGTACCCACAGCATTGAGGGTACAGTACATTCCAATATTGTGAGGAGTCAGGCTGCCATGTTGGCCTGGAATATCTTAATTTTGCAGAGTTAAAAATAAGGCACAGCAAGCCACTCATATAGCGTTGTCAGTTTAGTATTGAGGAGGTGATTCTGTAGGTATGGTGGGGTCTTTTTGGCAAGAATGACAAAAGAATATTCAAAAAGAATATAGCAGGAAAGTAAGAGTTGCAGATATTGAAAGGGAACCAAAATCACTTCTGAAGCAGTGAGAAGTTTGAAATTTCTTCAATTTGGGAACAGCTGAGTAAGGGAAGTCATCAGATTTGCAGAGAAAGAAAACGTTAATGTTCCAAGTAATATTTTCTTTAGTTTACAAACAAAGTGTTAGTGTTTGGCAAAACAGCCTCAACATTTTGACCCACCACTGAAGAATGCTGGAAGTTTTAATGCCTGAGGTAAGTTAAACTTTTCATGCATCTTCTACTTCGAATCCTACAAACTTTCTGTGCAAGTCAGCTTATTCTACACCTGTCCACACTCAATCTTTCTCCATCTTCTTCTCAAGTGTCTTTATTGTTTGTCTGGACCTCAGATTGCTCCCTGCATGTCCATTCCCAAGAGTTTTGTTTTCTTCTTTAGTGAGGTGTGATTTTTTTAATCCTCTTCCTTGGAAGTTGCCTGTAATGTTTTACTAGCCTACAAGATAGAACTGAGTAGTTCAAGGAGATTCTTTGAAGAATCAGCACAAATGGGTTCTAGTTTTTCCTCCCATAAAATATTTCTACTTTTTTTTTTGTGTCTTTGAAGACTTCTACTGCTATTCACCATTGCTTTCTCTCTTGCACAAACTTTATTGTTTTCTTACAGAATATTGTGGTGGAGAGTACAAGAATTTTTCTGCAAGTGTGCAGATTTCCAATTTTGTGCCTTTGTTTCAAGTCCTCAGAACTGAGTTTGAATTCCACATGTTGCCTTCCCCCCCCCCCCCCAAAAGTTCCAGGTTATCCAAATGTTCTACCTATTGTAAAGAAAATGAAATGTTTATCTAAAATTTTCTAGATGCCAGATTCTCAGTAAACATGGGGCTGGCTCACTCTTCCCCTAGTATCAAATATGATCTGCAACGTGAACCATACATATGTAAATACAAGATGCAAAAAACTGTTGAATGAAAATGCCAGTGATACTCAGTATGTTAATTTGGATTAAACTCAAACAGTTCCACTGTCTGGAAGAACAGTTTACAGATTTCTTTTTTATACGCCCTGGTATGCCTTATTACTGTAATAAGAGATTTTGAGAGTGAGCCAGTAATGATTTTAAGGGTTTTTCATAATGTGATGTAAATAATAAGTAACACAATTACCTAGTTGCCTTTATACTTACTGTGGTGTGTAAGCTGATTTATTTTTCATCTTCTTT
Source organism: Passer domesticus (assembly GCF_036417665.1). Taxonomy (NCBI): domain Eukaryota; kingdom Metazoa; phylum Chordata; class Aves; order Passeriformes; family Passeridae; genus Passer; species Passer domesticus. Next base: position 88,052,326 of record NC_087476.1, read on the forward strand.
TGTCTGTGAGCATGTGAATTACAGTTCTTACTAACTGAATTTAGGCAATTTCTATCCATTGCCCATGAAGATAGGTCAGCTGCTAAACAGTAGCTCTTGCCCAGGAATTTTATAGAACAGAGATATGGACAGGATTGATACCACTGGCAAAAGTGTTGGAATAGAGAAGATCACCTTTTAACCTCTACCTCGTACCTACCTGCAGTTTTCCAGTCCTCCTTAGTAGAGCTTCACAGAGAAATGGTCTCAGGAATCAGACTTGGAACCTGGAGTCTCAGGATTTATTTCACAGTTATTGCTAACATTAGAAGTGTTCCTCCCACGGCTGGGTTCCCTCTTAAACATCCAGGGCTGTGAATGGACACCACTCAAGGAGAGCTGCTAGTGGAGGCACTTTGCAGTGGGTAGGGTGCCTCACGTGCTGACTTCCTCTTGGGCTTCAATAGAATAAATCCTGAATTTGCACTATGGTCAGCCAAATCTGTGACTTCAGAAGAAAAAGATCTGCTCCTTAGAATAAGGATATTCTCATGTGAGATCTACATCTGTATTTATAAAAAAGTAAATTTTTTGTGTCAGATGATTTTTATTCAGCAAAATCTAGTGGTTTGTGGAATTTTCTAATAAACTGCAGCCAAGACACAGTGTATTCCGTGGATTCGTCAGAAACTAAATTACCCCAGTGTTCAGTTCTGGGTTACTAGTCCTTCTCCATAGGCTCCGGTACAGTCTCCTTTCTGGGAAATGGAAGAACCTGGAAGCCTTGACAGTTTGAGGCCCCTGAAATCATCTGGCTTCAGGCCCTGCAGAGGTCTCCCAGTGTCTCTTCAAACTTAAATGCTCCCCACCACCAGAGAAAAGAACTGCAAAACCTGAAATCACCTTGTGGCTTTTGTAGTTCCAGTATGGGTCAATCATTGGAGGTTGCCCTTACAGCAGTTTCCATGCTTCCAGCTCAGGAGGATGTGTTTTGGGAGTCTGGGGAGGCAGGGATGGCCAGGTTTCCTGCTGGGGAGCAGCTGACTGGGCAGGTCTTGAGGCTCCAAGTATACAGCAAGGAGCACCATCTCAATAAAGTGTGTTTTGGACAACACACTTCTCAGCTTCTTTTGGAATTGTTGGAATGTCCTATGAAGAACAGTATCCAATGCAAATTTCACTGCAGGTTTAAGGAAGGGTCGGCATGTCTCAGTTTCTGAGAGCATTCTGAGTTAGCAGTAATGTCCTGGTAAATGAATGGTAAGTACAGGTTTGGACTTCCCAGAAGGGAGTGTGGTGATTGTGGAGTTTGTAGCCACTGCTGTGGGATTTTGTTTCAGGCATGGGCTGCCATTTCACCAGCCATCTGAGAACTTCATGCACTTCAGTGCAGGATTGGTTATACATGCAGATTTTTAGGCAGTGGTTTGAGAAAGAAATCACTACATGTCTTAATTATACTGGCCCATGACAAAAAGGTTACAATGTCATAGCAAGAGAAGTATTCTGTTATGATTTTTGTCACCATCCAGGATAGTGGATCTTTGAGTATTTTTGGCCAGAACCACATCCCTTTGCTGTGTTTGGAGCAGGTAAATCAGAAAAAGCAAAATGAAAAAAAAAAAAAAAAATTAAAAGATAATGGAATTTACTGTATAATTGAGAAAATTATTTGCCTGCATGACTCTACACAAACACATGTGTATGCATAGAGGTGTAGTTCTCTGCGAAGAACAATGTCATACATAAAATAATGGAAACAATGGTTAAATAGTGGGCCATTTGGTACATGGCCACCCCATGAACCTCACAGAAATGTGACAAAACTTCTGGTTCTGCTGAGCCTGCCTGACTTAGAGAGGGTGTCTTGCTTCCATGAAAATTGATAAATCTGCAATGTATTGTTTCATATTCTGCCTTTATGTAAACCTAGCCAGGTTTTTTAGTTGTCTTCTTCCTAATCAGTGGTAAAGTGCATTTAATAGCTCACTTAAGGTGTCATCCATTAGTATGAGTTACTGTTAGAACTAATTAATAGAGCTGAAATTATTTTGTAATGAGAAATTGAAGTATTGCAGTGTTGAAAAAAAATTGCCATTCATAGCTAATTAATGTTTAACAATGCAAATAAGCTGATAATTATTTTTCAAGCCATAGAAAAATTCTGTGACATTTTATATACTACCTTTGTGATCTTAATTGTTTCTGAAAAATACCTTTAGAGATAAATAGTCTGAAGAAATTTCCCAGGATAAAAGGCATATTCTGAAGTGCACAATGAATGAAAGCTCTCCATTGGTTCATATGGGGCTGCATTCAGCAGCTATTTCTCCCTGTAAACTCTGATGAAGTGAAGGAAAAATTAAGAGTCCCAAAGTCAAGTGGAAGAGGAGATTATGTAGGGTCTTGGGGAAAACTTTCTGGCTGCTCCAAATCAGTCATTCTTCTGTTTGGCTGCTATAGCTACCATAAACATGGTCCCAGTGGGCTGAGCTCTTTTGGATCCTTCATGAGGGAAGATGGTAAGAAGTGAAAACAAAATTCACGACTGCTTTTAGGTCATATATGTGTTAAAGGAACGCAGAAACAAAACAGAAAACTGAGTATCCTTGTGTGGCAGCATGTGGCATGTGAAATCACAGTCCCCCAGATATCGAGATGTTCATTCTTCCCAAATTTCACCACTTAGGATGCTACTTGAAGCAGGAGTTTTCAAAGGAAGCATTGAATTGTTACTGTCCTTCTAGGTGCCCAGCCTGGTGCCACAGATATCACCTGCTGGTCAGGCAGGAGCCACTGCAGGCACTAAGTTTTGTTCCATTCTGTGGCATTTTTCACAGTCCAAGGCACCATTAAAATCTGTTTTGTGGTGGCACAAGTGACCACTCTTGTGACTGCTAATCTTGATAAATGAAATATACTCTTACTGTGTCCTGATTTTTACCCTAATTTGTAAACTTTACTGTATTTTAGTATGTCAGTTTAAAGCAACAAAAACTACTTTATCACAAGTTTTCCTGAAAGTGTTCAGGTTTTGGTGATGGGTTTTTTTGGAGTCAACTGGCAATAAATACTATTTTATTTAGCAGATATAATATATAATCAGCTGGCAAGTGAATCACAGAGGCTCCTGATTGTATCCTGCTAAACACACACACATTATATACCTGGTGTTGTTCAGCGTATCCCAATTTCTCTTCAGCAAGATAGTATCACCATCTGCCAAGGGTGTGGTCTACTCTTAACAATTTTTTACCTTTTTCTCTATACATTAGAGTCATCTTCTGCCTTCAAGTTGTCAAATAGCATAAATCATCCAGACACCAATCAAACTGCCACAGAAGAGCATTCCTCGACAGCTCTTAAATTTTCCAACAGAACACAGCGTGGTTTTTGTCATCCTGCTCTCAGATGCTTGTTTTTCCCACTCTGTCAACTTTTTCTGCAGGACTGTCCACCACTGCTTTCTTAATGTTGAACTGATATCAACGCATCTTCCTTAGAAATGGATTTCAATTTTTGTGTTCGTTTTGACTTCGGATAAGGCATTGTGGTCATGCCTTGTATAATCTGGAAATTTCCTGCAATACCAGATGTATTGCTGAAAGCCACCACTTCTGTTTGTGTATTATCCTGAAAAATTTTTACATCGTCTAATTGTGTCTGGTGTTCCTGTGCCAGAGGAAAGGGAAAAGAACGGTAATATTTTGTTTTATTAATTTGTTTAATTATTTTAAATTGAAATTATTGATTGATGAAAGAAAAGTTCTGAGTCAAGACTTCGAAAAGTTTAGTGTTGACAAAATTGAGCCTGTGAACCAGGCTCATCTTTTGGTTGGCATATGAGTCACGTAACTTCTTAAAACAGGGGAAATGCTTGTAGGCCGGCAGCAGGTTACTGTGCCAAGGTTTTCCTGCCATCAGGAATGTTTGCAACAGCACTTGATGTTGTTTTTATCATTCTGTATGCTGATTTAATGATTAATATACTAAACTCATTCCATAGGTAAGCCTGTCTTTGGACAGTATTTTATACAAGTTCACATTAAGTGTTTAATAGCTGGGGTGGTTGAAGGGTGTGACTTTCAGGCTGTGTTGCCAACTTTGATTCATGTTATTATGAGGTCCTTCCTGGGTGGTTTCCATATCCATTTTATGTCATCCCACATCCTGCTTTTTGTTCCCTCCAGGACCAAGCACAGGCTTGTTGGCCACCTCTGATAGTCATTTTCCCTGCTTGGCTCAGAACAGTTATTAATGATTAGTTTGACCACCTCTTGGTGTAAAATTTGTGGATACTTCACAATTAAACATTTTTTCATGTTTTAGTAGATATTTGAGAAATGTAGCATGAGAAGTAACACTTTTAGCACTTTTATTCTCATCAAGTCTCTTGTTCTGTTTATCATCTTGCAACGATGGTGTCTGTAAACCTTCCCCCATGTGTTACAGAGCAGTGAGGCAATTCAAAGAGGAAGGCTTTCAAGTTCGTAGCTGAAGTACACAAATCTTTGCAACTTGCACCTCTATTGCAGCCATAGGATATCAAGTGTCTTAAGGTGTGGGCTTAATTGCCACAGCTCAGGGCACACACCACAGAGCCTGGATGCTTTCAAACACTTTAATTTCTGAAAGACCTCGATAAAAAAGGTGAGGGAAGGCTGAGAAGCTTTCCTGTAGCGGCTCTTATGCCACTTGTGTTTCTCCATCACGCCCGTTAACAACTACACAAGAGAAACAAGCAGCAGGTTTTTTTTTTTCACTCTGCGAGTAATTGTCTGCACAGCAGTGACAGATGTGCAATATAGCAGCTTCTTCAGGAAAAAATTAACAGTTTGTCCAGCATGTCAGCTCGCTCTTTTTAGTGCTTCAGAGGTCTTGGCCCCATTATGGATGATTTAGAAATTCAGGCAAGCTAAGACCAGCTGCCTGGGTTGAAAGCCTTAGTTAGTACCCCTCATCTGCATTCCAGTATTCACTTACATCTAGAAATTGGTAGGGCCCCTCTGGCCACAAGATGAGTATGGGCTGACAATGCCTTGATTTGTTGAGAGAGGGAATAAATGGGTTTTTCAGAAGATGAGGAAATATCACCATTACTGGCCAATTTACAGCATTTTATCTGTTCTTCAAACATGTCACTTTTGTTATTGTTGCATGGTAATTACATAGTGAAACGGAAAGAAAACAAATTCTGGTTACATATTCAGATGGATTGCAAAATCATATAATCCTGATAAATGCCCATTTATGATACACACGGATGAAAGGTTCATTTTAATTTTGAATAGCTAGCACAGCCATAAATAGGATATAGGATTAGATCTCACAGAATCTGATTACCTAAAAGCAAATAGTATTTTTCTTCACTTTTTTCATAACCAGGAAATTTGGTGTGTGCAGGGTATTTAAATAAGCAGGTTTTCCACTAAAATATATGAAGTATATAGTTCAATAATTTCTATATTTTAAATATAATAATTTAGGACTATTCAGTTAAGTCTTTTCTGAAGTACTTGTTTGTAAAAAGGCATCAATCCACCAGTACTACTGAGAAAGATATCTCACAGCTGTACCCTGTTGCAAAGTGTACATTTATGACAAATAGAAGCAGCTTTGCTTCTCAGGTATCAAGTGCAACAAGGCAAAAGGTGGTCAGTATTGGGCATTCATAGGGAATGGCAACTGTTAGACCTTCATAATTGTTTTAAATAAAGTTTCCAGGCAAATCATGAATTTTAAAAAGCAAGTTTTGACAAAACACCAGACAACTGCAATTTTGGCAGTAGCTTTTACACTTGAAATAAAATGCAGGAATCTCCGTTTTCCCCAGTAGAAAGGCACAAGGAAAAGACTGATATGAAAATGCATACAAAGATTAGCAGAAACCTGTGCAATTGATTCCTGATCATTAAAGAAAAGAATCTGCTTTGTAAAGCCATCTGCTTCATAGACCATTGGTGTACAAATTATCTTCATGAGATGAGACCTTGCTTTCCAAACTTTAGGGAGGGTTTATTACTGCTTCAAGAGTAGGGATGGCAGGTCCCAGGGTTCTTACTGAAGCCCCTGCCCACGAAAGACATCTCTGTCCCTGAAGGCAAGCCAAACTTAGGGCATCCTGACAGATGGGGCATGGCTGCCTGAACCTCCTGAAGTGACCTCCCTTGCAGGAATGGCCACTACAGCTTGCAAGTGCTTCCAAGAGAGTAAATATTTGAAAGCTTCAGGTTTGGATATGTCCCATGTGATACCAGGCCAGTCTTCATGTTAGAGGTTATGTTCTGCAGCAGAGAGTTAATGAAGGTGGTTAATCAAAAGGAATATAATTGTTTGCATGTAGCAAAGTATAGCCAGAATTTTTTTCAGCTCTTTTTATTCAAATACCTCAAAAATGTGAGTAGGTATTAGCCATCTGAGGAAAGAGACATCAATTGGATCTGGTCTCAAATTATTAAATTTTATCTGCCTGAATATGTAATCATTTAAAGTTTTATAGTTTGGGATCAGTTGTTACAGTTCAGTTTATGACTGAAATAAGCCTGATGTAATCACAGGTAAATGTGACTTAAATGACTGGCATTGTTATCTTCCTCAATCTCACACAGTATTTGTAATAACTTTTCTCTTCCTTTCTCTTGGCAAGTCCTTATCTATATATAGCTATTGACAAGGCTGGTACCAGTGGAAGATTTCAAAGGGCAACTTTACTGTGGGTCAGATTTTCTGATAGTGGGAGAGGGAATATATAAAAAGACTGGATAGTTGGTCATCACCTGTGAAAAGACTATAGTTTTTCCATAAGCAAAAATATTAATAAATCCTTCTTTTTTCTTATTATTATAATCTTGAATTGTGTAGTGTACCTGAACCTTCCATAATATGCAGCCATCTGGAACAATTGCTTCCAAATGTAGCCTTACATTTGATTGTAGTGTCTGGAACATCAGCCTGTAGGAATATGCTGCTAAAAGCATCTTCCCTTATCGTGTGCTGTGAAACAAATGTAGGATATTGCACATTATTCAAAAGCCCTGGATTTTTATATCTTAGATATATTCAAAGTAGGTGGGATTGTGCTGGTGATACCCCAAGAAGGCAAGGAGAAAGCCACACCAAATTCCAATAAGGCACTGTAAGGATGTGGATGTACTTCATATATAATTAAGATGAAGTGCAGTGATCTCAAGGGTACTTCAAACCACTTGTTGACTTAAAAAAAAAAAAAAAAACACACACTCTTTTACTGGGAACTGGTGTAAGATCACTAAAATGAGCTGCAGCAGCAGGAGTTTAACTGTATCATCTTCATGTTAGTAATAGAACAGGCAGTAGTCAGCTTTCCAACTTCTGCCAGGTCCTGCAGAGAGAGGTCTGGAGCAGGCAGAAGGAAATATGAGGTTGGCGCAGTACCCAAAGCTGGGAAACATTGATTCTGCTGCTGCTCTTCAACCTGTGCAGCAGGACAGGGATACTGCTATGCCCTCCAGCCCTCTCCTGCAGCAGCATGCTTGGAGCAGGTTGGGAATATGTCTATATGTAAAAGGCACTTGTCTGCAAAATAGTTTATCACGATATAATGCCTAAAGAGTAGCCAAGCTCACAGCATATAAGGATTTGCATTCCTGTTTCTCAAAGCCACCACATTTTTGCATAGATACCATTGTGTTTAAGGGACTGTTCTTGACATTTAGTTAGAGACCACACCAGGCTTTCCCTGGCACCTTAGCAAAGGCATTTAGTCTCTGATACTATTCTTCTGGAAAAAACCCAGATTATTCCTCTGTGTTATTTGTCTGTATATCCATTTGTGTCTCATTTTCTGTGACAGCTTCAAGGTGTAACCTTAATCCAGCCCAAATACAAGAGCAATCCATGGGTTTAGATCAATCCTGATTTCACTTCTCCCCTTAATATTTTCCTTTTATATCTGTCAGCATCAAGATGCTTGGGAGACAATGTATGTTTGCAAAAGTCAGGAGCATGGTGGTCAAAAGGAGCTGCCTACACTGTTCATAACAGATGCTTCTGCCAGGTAAGGGGTTAACGGCTAGTCCTGAAGTCACAGCTTGTTTTGTTTGGAACTCATGTCTTCAACCTGCCAATTACTCTTCATTTCCTCTATTTTACTTACATAGTTAGTCAATAGGGCAGTTTTTAAGGCAAAGCCATTTTCATAAATTATGTGGTTAATCCAGTGTAATATATAAAAATATACACGTGAAATACAAAACACACCAAAGAAATAGAAGTGCTGTTAAAATAGAGTAGGGTATTTTGCTGCCTGGTTCCCAAGTCCTACATGCCTTGTAGCAACACCCAGACCCTTGAAAAGCACTGTCATCAGCTTTGAAAAAAAGCAGCTATTTTCTTCCAATGTGTGGGCTTCACATCCATAGCTGGTATTAGTTTGGTTACACTGCATGCTACTCTTGTTCCTTACGTGAAATGTTTTGGTTTACAGTGTGACCTGCTATTGAACGTGAGACCTAATACCCTTCAGCCTCAGAAGGAAAGATAAAATAAACCTTCAGAGATCCCAGAACTTGCCAGGTGATCTCAATGGCATGCCTTAGAGACAAAAAACAACACTCCTGGGGTCTGTGGAGCTGCTGCAGTTGCAGATTTCTATCTCCAGTGCTGTGCGGCTGGGGGGCATGTCCTCATGGTAAGCTCTGGCAGAGCTTGGTGAGACTCCTGAGGCAGAGGGAAAGAGGGTGCTGGTAGTGGGGGACTCCTGTCAGCCTACCTGCCATGTGGGTGAGCACTCACTGATGGAGACAGGATGGAGACAGCTCAGCAGCATTACACACTGTTGAAAGAATAAATGCTGCAGGCTCATTTTTAAGGGACCTGGTGGCTAGAAGAACCCAGTTCTCTTTCCATGACAGCAGTCATCTCTGTTGATGACAGATCACAAAAATTAGTATAAGCCACAGCTATTTTTCATAGTGTCCTCTGCCATTCCCCCCTGTAAATAGCAGGGTCTTGTATGTTAATGTTTCAATTGTTTTAATATTCTTGTTTTCCTCATTCATATTCGAAGGTATTATTGTTAGTGCCAACTCACTAGATTTATTATTTAGAGTAAGCATTTGTTCAAAAAGTCAGCACTGGATATTAAATGATGATTGCTTGCAATGAATTTCTTCTTAACATCTGCAAAGACAATTTTGCCTTTTCTTCTTCCACTTAACTCTAAATGAGAGATCTTAAGCATAGTTAAATAGGATTCATATCATGCTGACTGAAAATCTTCTTGAAGTGGGAACTATGAAGGTAAAAAGTTATCTGCATATAAAGTCCTCTTCCCTCTGAATTTTAAAATGAGAGGTAGGGGCAGAGTGTTTGTTCTTTGCTGTTCCTGGCAATGGATGTAGTGAAGAGAGAGGAAACTCCAGGGTCAAAGCCATGGGTTTACTGGAGATGCAGGTCAGAACCACTGGCCTTTCCCAGGTCTCAGGCTGTTTTATATATATATATATATATGTGTGTTTATATATATATATTCAGTGTGTGATTAGCAATTGGGAAAACAATCGATGAAATAATGCAAGGGCTTTTTATCCTTTTAACTTACAGGCTGCCTAAAAATACAGCTAAAGCCCAGTGGATTCAGGAAACATTTTCCACTGATTTGTGTAAATGTATCAGGTTAATATTCAGTCATAAATTTTTTGTCATTATTATTTTTTGGCCCAGAGAATAACATCCCAGTAACTTTTTCATTAGCATCAGCATCATGGTAAAGAAGTAAGATAGTACTTCCATATTAATTTTTATGTTAATTATCATTTTTACAAAGATTCTTCAAAAATTCTTATGCAAGCCAAGCTGCTGAAGGTGCTTAATTTCATTATCCTTGAGAAAGAAACATGAAAGTAGCTGTAAATAAAGGTGCAGTCTAGATGTTCGGTGCTATTAGCCAGGTTACAAACTGGACAAAATGAGAAAAAAAGATCATTAAGTTACTAATTTAATTCAAGATTACCATCGAGGAGGCTGGCAAAATAAGTAAGTATAGTATTTTATAAATGTCCCAACATGAAATGCATGAAGAGAGTGAACATTTTAGCAATACTTTTGGCATTTTTGATTTTTTAATAAAATTGTTTTTCCCCAAATGGGAAAACACTAGTGGATAGCAACTGAGTGCATTGATGTCGTACTTTTCCATAGGGGAAAATTTTAAAAAGCAGCTTTGGTTTAAAATAGTTGGCTCCCTTAAAATATACAGCCACAATAAAACACTGAAGCAGAAAATAGTTTCTGGCACAGGATGCAGCATTGTATTTCTGAATAGATTATTATGAAGCTAATTGTCACAGAATTATGTTTGAATTTTATGACACATCCTAACAACAGTGACATGAGCTGCAGACCAGGCATTTCTTACATAAATATTTTGCCCCCTTTCCCTTTAGACTGTGACAAACAGCAAAAATAACTCCTGCTACAGCACACTTGGAAGCCACAAACAGATTGTGCTCCCATTTTAAAGCTCGTAGTTTGATTACCTTGCTCTTCTGCTAGATCTTACATATCTGCTAGAGAAGGGGGAAATATCATCATACAAATTGATTTGATACTTGGTAATTATAAGGGAATCAAGAAGGGCACAATAATAGAATATTAGCTTAATTTTTTCTCATTTTATTCATAAGATGTAGTTGTTTTATTAAGTACCAGCATGCTTGATAGTGCGATGTGACCTAAAGTTTCTTTCAGCATTAATTAGACATGGTTTTCTTACCAAGAGGAGAATTCAAACTTAAACTTGCCACTGTCTTTTTTTTCTGAGCCATTATGTATTCCACGTAGGCCACACAGGTTGCAAAATATTATTCTGCAAACAAATTATTCTGTTGCATTGGCTTTTTTTTACATGTCTGTTCATACTCCAGTTTGCCTTATTTTCTAAAGGCCATATTATGGATTTTCAAGAAGATAAATTGATAACTAATGTATTTTAGAAGTCTCTGTGATTACTTTGGAATGGGTCATTTTCAAGACTATATGTAAATGTGTATATGAATATAATTCTTCTTATCTTGATTTCTAGAGAAATTTTTTAAGCTGTCATTGGGAGAGATGGTAACAAGCCTATATTTAAATCTCATTGACTTCAGCTTAAATGTGTGCCCATTGTCATTGTTCTGAGCAGGAATACTTACCTGACCTAGGACTGCATGGAAAAAGAAGATAGAGGTGCATAACCTGACACGTTTATGCACCTGCATTCTTGGGACTTGGATATGAATCCTTGGCCCAAGGTAAGGCATCGGAACATGCCATGCTGGGAAGGTGCTCTGGCTGCCCATGAAACCACCAGTGCACTTTCTGCCCAAGGTAGGGCAGTGCTGGGAAGGGCTGGGCAAGGCTGGTAGCCTGGGATGGGAGTGAAGCACGAGGCATGGTGAGAGCTCCTGGGTGCTAAGCAAGGTGCCCAGGGACACTGCACGGGAGCCTCTCTTGCACAGGGGACATGAACAAGACTGTGCTGATTATTGATCCCATGGGCTATAATGGCTCTTTCTGAGCCAGCAGAGATCTGATGTATAGATCTGGAATTGGAGACCCTTAAATAAACTCTCTGAATCATCTGACAGACTAAAACTGCTTCCAAAGTGATGCAGCATTTGGTGGTGTAAATTCATAGTTCTCAGATAGCTGAGCATCACCTCAGAGCCTGCCTCACACACCACACCCAAGAGCTGAAAACATTAGTGGTAGTGCTAGGGTTTGTGATTTTCTTAGTTCATGTCACTATTGTCACACTTTTTAAACCTCTTTTTTATATGGCAAACCAACAGCTACCAAATTAAAGACCTGAAACCAGCTGGAGATTTTTTTGTCACAGGAAAAAGAAAAGCTTCAGAAACCAGTAAGCCCTTTAGTTGTGTTCTGTAATTTAGAGTTTCCATGTACACAAGCTGCTTTTTTCTTTTTTGTCTTCCTCTTTATTTTTCCTTTTTTTTTTTGTCTGTCTGTCTGTTTTTCCCCCTGTAGTGCTTCTGGATTGGATCTTTGAATATGAATTCTCAGCCTAGAGCTAATTGTTACTGTTGATTAATTATAAACTGCTTTAAAATATATTGTAAACAAATACTGCCACATTCTTGAGTACAGTAACATGATCTTTCTTCCCTGGTACCAAAATAACCCATATTCTCCTCCTTAAATAAGTTCTGTTAAGTCATCCACAGTTTTCAAACTCTCATGCATTTCTTTCATGATCCCCCTGTGGAGTTATCCTTGTGGTTTTGAAAAGGATAGTCTCAAGTCTGAGCCTGTACTTCCAAATCCTGCTTTCTGTTGCCTTAGGAGTACACAAAGGTTTAGATTGCATCTTTCCAATGCATTATGGCACTGCAGCCTAAAGCCAATGCTTGTTTTTTAACTGGCAACCTGCCTGTACGAATGGAGGAAGCAGATTGCCTCTTTGCTGAACACTTAGACAAGGTACTGATTTAACAACAGTGGACAAGCAGCTGGGAGCTGGGCTGTCAGCCTGTCACACACTGACAAATCTGTTGTTCATATTCAGGCAGGATGTTCCAGTTAGATTGCCATCAGTATCATCCATCTACCACAGGCATGCCAGGCGCGCCGGCATCTCCCGCATACCCATAGACCAAAAGCTGGTGATTCAGCTTTCTGGGGAGCCTCAAGAAAACAGATAATTACCCCTTCTTTTTTTTTCTTTTTTTTCTTTTTTTTTTTTTTTCCCTTGCACTGGTCTCCTGCAATAAGACCAGGAAGGCAGAATTTTTGCCTCTCTCTTTGTTCCCTCATTTGGTATGCTGGAATTATGTGTGCAAATTGTTGGTTGCTCCAATTTCATGTCTTGGGCATGAAAGGAAGCCTCTGAATGGAGCCTTCCCACTTTTGATAAAGCCATGAAAGCTTTTTCAAAAGCCAATTCAATAAAATGCAGTTTAACTAAACCAGAAATAATAAAACCAAAAATGGTGATTAATAAAGATACACTGAAATTTCATTATTCTGGCTTCCAGCCTAATATTTAACATATTTTCATATACCTGCTAGATTTGTAACACTAAAATAATACAAACTCCAGAACTGTAGTCAGGCCTAGTCTGTGGGTGAACTCTGAGCTAAAACCTGTCTGTTTTCTGTCTGTAAATTCATGTTAGTCAGCTAAAATAAATCTCTATTGGCTTTGTGTGTGGGAGTGGGTGTGGGGAAGGGGTGTTTATCAAAGCTGTAGAACATGTGCTGTAATAATTTTATCACAGACCTATACTTGCCTTTTTCTTTTTTAATTTTGAAAAGCTGCTTTTAAATATGCTGATTATATATTCAACAGATGATAGTTTTATATTATCTGTCCTTATGTCAGAGTTACCCAATTTGTGGCCCTGTATGCCCATCTCCCGTTCGAGCTCCAGATCTGTAATCCCAGAGTCCACAAAAAGAACTCCTGAATTTAGCCAGGGGGGGAAAACCTGCTACATCTGTATAGTTTCATCTGAATTTGTCATCTGATTTTGCTGCTGCCTGTTCATCACCTCTGAGTGATAGAAATAACCCACAGCTTTCTCAAGGAGGTGACAGAGGAAGGACTCCAGTTAATTTGCTGCTTATTCTCACAGTGGTATAGACAATTTTACATTTTTAGACAAGCACTGATGTAATTTAAAACAGCAATGGCTCTGAAAAGTGCTTAGTCGAATTCTTACTATTAATCTATGTCTCTTTACATGTTTCCTCAGTGCTGTAAAAATCAGAATGTGACATAAATTTACATAGTGTGTAATTTAATCAGCTAAGCTCTCCAAATGCTCTTCCCAACCTCTTCAATGTAATATCTTTTCTGGTCAAGACAGCCATTTACCTTCATTGTATTTTTCACTGTAAGGTTCAAGATCTTCTGGACAGCACCAAGTTTGTGAAGATTAGTAAAGTGATCTTGCAATTTTTTGCCACTTTTGGTTTTGAAGTATGGCTGTCAAAAAGAAAACTTGTATGTAGAAAATCACGTAGTACAGATTGCAGTAAATGTTCACACAATACTCAGAACAATACAAAAAGTTAGTAAAAACATGCATAAAGAAGGCAGGTGGACAATAATCTGTATTTCCTATATGGTGTACTGTTGATTCTTCATTTTTAGAATTAGTTAATTTCATGTAATCTTTCTTCTCTCCCTTAAAAGAATCTCAGTTATTATTCCACATATAAAGGTGTAAAATCTGAAATATCTTTAAATTGTTATTTTCATATATATGTATATACACAAGTTGTGTTCCCAAATATGAATATTGGAATGAGTTTCCAGGTGAAGGTGCTTTTAAATTCATTACATTTGGTCTCGTTTTCAGTCATATTGAGATGAATAAACTACATAGCAGATTTCACAAATGGTGAGCTACAGTATTTTTTAATTTGTTAAAGTCTGCTGATCAGTTTTCTAAAACAGCCCTACAAATTCATCAAGCAGTAAACAGGCAGAGAAAGCAAAAGTATTCCTAAATTCTTGTTTAAAAAAATAAGATCTGAGGGAATCAAGCTGCTTTTATGGTGGAACATGAATAAAAAGCACTCTTTAAAGTCTTTTGTACATGGCCACATGTTAAGACAAAGCTTCTACTTCTCATACACAAAGGTAACAATACCAGTTCCTTATGTTTATAAAATCTTTGGTTGTTCTTTGCTTAGAAACCTCTGTGATTTTTGATTGACAGAAAGATTACCTAATAAACCTTCACCACAAACTAATTAATCGCTGTGAATACAACACTAAATTGGCAAGTATAGAAAAGCAAATGAGATGGGTGTTAAAGACTGATTTGAAATGACCTTAGTTAAAAACCAAGTACAGAGTGTTGAAAGCATCAATAATACTGCACTGCTAGTAAAGTTCCCTCTTACATGCTTACAGGAGGCATGGCAGGGTGAGATAATAAGTTGCACCATTCATGACTGCACAAACCCAGAGATATTTTGGTCATTGGGACCACAGTAAGAATGGGCATCACCTCTGCTGAAAGGACATGGGCAGGATGGGGATCTGGTTTCCAGTTCTTCTGCACTCCACTTGTAATTATTATTTGCAAATATTTTTCTCAGACAAAATATATTATTGTAGTAGTCATCCTAATGTAGAAATGTCACTGCATCCTTAAGCCAAGGTTCAATTTTTCTGCACAAGTGTGGCAATGCAGCAAGTGGCTCTTGCAAGCTGTGAGAATGCATCTTCCCCATGCACAAGTTTAACAAAGATAAAGTCACCACAAAGTGATATTGCTGACAAGTTTATCTAAGTCTGAGGCTTAGGTCAATATAAGATCTTAGTTCTCTGCTTTCTTTTTTCTTTTCTGATGATTGAATACCACCACAGTCTTATTTATGGCTCAGGTATAGGGTATACTAGCATCACCACAGGAAATACACTTGTCAATTTTTTAAGCCTTGAAATTAAAGACAGGAGAAAGCTCTGATGGTTTTTATCCTACTCAGATTGTTGCCTCCATTCAGGGAGGCTAATATCAGGGATTTTGTTCTGGCAGTCCCTGCCAAGGTTGAGATACACAACCCCCCCAGGAATACATTGCCTTTGATGGAACAGCTACCACTGCTGCTAATTCACTTCCCTGTGGAGGGGTGGCTTGGCTCATGGGGACAGAAGGGAGCACAGCACCAGCAGTAGGGGTAGAAAGAAGCTGGGCTGCAAGAAGGGATTGTGAAGCCCCTCAGACAGAAGTGTGAAGGAACAAAACAAATTAAAAGTAAATTAAGATAACCAAAATAGTGGGATGGGTGCTGTGAGGTTTTTGACAGATGAGGGAAGCAGGAGTCATGCTTCTGTCAGGTTCTCATCTATAATTGCAGCCTATTAACCTCTATTTCTGTATCCTTTCAGCTAAGTTCTGCTGCATATCCCAGCTTAACATCAGCGTTGTATTGCATTAGGGTGTTGGTTTACCCATTCGTCTTAAAAGAGGGTGAAAAAAGCTTTCTTTCCTGCAGTTTTGCAACTAGTATCTACACAGCAACTCAGTGGCTTGCTAACTTTTTGGTTCATATCTTCTGCTTCTTCAAAAATTCTTATGTAAACTAATAGAGAATGTTTCTGTGTGCCATCTATCTGTGAGCACACTAACTTCAATTCAGCTGGTACCTCTGCATTTCCCATCCATCCACTTAACTGCAATTCTACTTAAAATAATAAATTCAGATAGGTGAATTTGGTTTTAGGTGATTTTTTTCTTGCTAAGGCTTTGGTTCATGGTTTAACTGGCTTCTAAAATTTTTTATTTTGTAAGTTAATCTAAAATCCTAAGTAGGTTGATGGCAAAGGAATAGATAATCATAGAATCATGGAGTCATAGAATGGTTTGAATTGGAGGGGACCTTAAAGACCACCTTGTTCTAGCTCCCCTTGATATGGGCTGCGACACCCTCCACTAGACCAGGCTGCTCAGAGCCCCATCTAGCCTGGCCTTGAACATGTCCAGAGATGGGACATCTACAGTTTCTTTGGGCAATCTGTTCCAGGGCCTCACCACCCCTACAGTAAAGAATTTCTTCCTAATATCTCATCTGAACCTACCATTTTTCACTTAAAAGCCATTCCCCTTTGTCCTATCACTTTGCAAAAAGTCCCTCTCCACTTTTCTTGTAGCCTCTTTAGGTGCTGGAAGATGCTACGAAGCGTCCCATGGGCTCCTTCATCTCACAGTGCCCTAATGCACACAGACCTGTCTGCTCTCCAACCTGCCAGTACCCTGAAGTTCAGCCCTGTACCTGCTCCATCTCAGGAACTAAAGAATGAAGCAAATTTCCAATGTTGCAAATATCCAATTCAGCTTTGGTAGGCTTCAAACAAAGCACAAAACGTATGGTCTACAATGGGTTGCAAGGTTGAAGCCAGGCAGAAATTTTAAACTGGGTCCAAACAAGCATCAACCAGAGCTAGACTGTCAGATTTCATAGCAGCATTTTCATATTTTGTCCCCTCCCAGTTTTCCACATTGTTTTTATGGGAGTACAGAGGCAATTTCTGCCCCCACTTGCCCTGGCAGTGGTGGCTTCCTCCTGGGAGCAGAGTGGTGTGTTGCTCATCCAAGATGGGTGGGAAATGCCTGCTCAGCTCCCAGCCTGCTTGCTGAGCTCCAAACACACACAAGGCCTTTCCCAACAAGCAGCAGTCATGGCTGATTCCAGGGATTTTAATGAATTGGCTGCTTTTCTCCAATCCACTTATTTGCCTCCTGCAGCCCCCCGCCTCCCTCTGCCGTCTCCTCCCTCCCCGCTTCCATCCTGGCTGCTCCCAGGCAAAGGGAGAGAGGAATTATTTATTGTGTGCCTGTTGAAAATGAAAGGCTTTTACATTTTAATGAGCACTAAATAGGAGCGAGGAAATATTGTTCATTAGCTGTAATCTGTGGAATTGCTTGAGTGAACTTCCTTTGGAGGCCGCTTTAAACGGTTCACTCAAGTAAAGCAGTTTGTATGGTAATTAAGGGAGCATTTTTCTGTCAACATCTGTGCTGCTATTTATAACGCCGAAGGTATCTTATTACACCACCAGAGAAACATTAAAAGAGGTGGGCAGAGGGGAAGTTGTATCTTATATATATGTGTGTATATATAATATTACTGTTTTCTCTCTTCAAAACACCTCCCTTTTCCTTGTTTCCCTTTTTGCTTTCTTATTTTGTTCTCACTCTTTCCACCACCCCCCAATTTGCCAAAGGAAAAAAAAAATCCTGTCCACTATTTCCTGATAGTAAGGATTATCATTCTGACATCTTTTCATTAATCACACCCTTTGCTCAGCAGTCAGGCAGGGACATTCAGCTGCTTGGCAGAAACAAGAGGCCTATGTCTTTGTAAACCATTCCTCATCCCACTTCTCTCCAGAGGAAAATAGATGCCTTTTGGCCAAGATGTTGCAGTGTCCCCAGAGGGGCAACACAGAATCACCTCTGTCCTGGCATCCCTCAGGTAGCATTGCTACACTAAAGCCAGCCCAGGCTCCTGGTGCCCTTCAGTGTGGGTTGTGAGAGGACAGGGAGGGATGGGGAGAAATAACCTTTAGCATACTCAGTGTTGTTCTGCTGTTTAAAGTTGGTGTTTTGACTTTGGTGCTGTGAGGAAAAGGATTTGGGTTGAATGACAGAACCTGGGTTTTGCATACAAAAATAGGACTATTATTTGTTTGCTTTCATTTGATTAACACCCATAATTTTAACTCCAACCACCTACACTGTGCTAGGGCAAACAGAAACCATCGCCAGATGTAGTTTTACCCTTACTTTTTTCTCTTTGATTCACCTGTACTAATAATAATGGTGTTTGCACCCTGCAGCTCATCCCCTAGGGATGTGGGAAATTATGTCCTTCAAAAGCTGGAATTGCTGGAGAGGAGAATCACCTTGCCCAACATTTCCCAGCAACTTCTCCCAGCCCTCATAGCTCTAGGTGATTTCCAAAAACCTGCAAACCATCCTCTGTCACGGATATGTGCAGTTCCCACTTTTCCAAATCTTTCCCCTATCATGTCTTCCTCCTTCTCTTTCTCATGTTATGAATGTTTCATTTATGCTTCTGCTGGTTTACTTCTCCCTATGACATGATTTTCTGCTTCACTTTAGTCCACCTTTAGTTTGAGCTAAATCCAAACCTGGGGTGCTTAGATGGGTTTTGCATTGCTGTTGGGAATATGCTGTGAAGATTTTACCATTTTTACTAAAATGAACCTCACAGTGTATGTGGAAAAATGCACAAGAAGAGGCAAGAAGTAGTGTTGAGCTTGCTTGAGTGCCCCAGATACATGGCTCTACAGAAATTAAGTATGCTGTGCCAGAGCCAATAACTTGTATAGATTTTTCTCTACCTGTAATGGAGGAAAAACATAAATGACTATCATAAAAAGTAAACATTAGAGATAGAAAATCCCTTTTACAGCATTCAGTCCATCTTTCTGCCAATAACAAGTTGTTCCCTGTAGTACATTTTTCTAGTGATTCCTCCAGTATGGTGTTAAACATTTCAAGTGATGGGCCTCCCTGTTCCCCTGAGAGATGAGCTGAAATCTTAGTGCATTTCAATGTCAGGAAGTTTTTCTTGGCAACTTTGATTTATTTTCTTATCTGTATTTTTTCCTGTTGGTCTTGGGATATCCCTATAATTATGTATATTCTTTTGAATTTTCTGGTTGGTGCTGTTTTGGTGTTTTCTCTATCACCATTTCAGTACCCTGCAACAAATATTCCAACTCCACAATTATTTTTCATTCTTGGCTTAGAGTTTAATGAATCACTAAAGTTTTCTTAAAGTCTGCATGGCATTTACAGTAAGAGAGTTTATCATATCAGCAGGCTCACTATCACTGTTCTTTTATCTTAATGGGTAACCAAATCACGAGATCCTGACATCTGCTATTTTTGGTAAGGGGCCAGCATTACTTTTGGAATCAGGAAAGGGCTTCCAAAGAGAAAAATTACAAGTAGACAGAGAAAAAAATAATGGAAAGCAAAACTGTGAAAGTAAAAAAAAGTTTAAAAATTGTAAAAAAAATAAAAGAGGTCAAAGATGAAAGGCAGAGCTTTTTCAGAAGAAGGCAGGTGGATGATGGCCTCTGGTACAGAAATCAGTGATCTGCCTGGGGATTCTGAAGATTTTGTAGTCAAGGAGCAATGGAAGTTTTCCTGGACCCATTCTGAAAGGATTACATCACATCTTGTGTGCACCCACTCATCCAGGAGATCAGAAGGTCTGCCAGCACTGCTGTGCTTCGAGCAGAGGATGTTCAGGTGTACACCCTCTTACAAACTGGGATCACAAGCAGCTGGGGCCCATTCTGTGGGGCTGAGGAATTTGCTCAAGAGTTGGAGCCTTTCTATTGTCTTTCACTGACAGGAAAGGTAGAGGGTTTTTGTCATGGTCCTTGTGAACATAGACCTGCATCTTCCAGATATGGCAAGAGGGGAAATTCAGTCCATATTGTAACATATCAGAGTGCTTGAAAAATTCAGACTCTGTCTGGACTTCCATATGTTTAATTAATTGTGTCATAAATGCCAGAATATGGATCCTTAAAATTTTGTCTATCCATTTTTTGCTAACATAAATGGCCTTTTTTGCAGGTAATTGTGTTTGGAAAATCATCTCTTCCAGAGCATCAGAAACCCCAACAAACATAGTTTTATTACAGGTAGCACTGGGAAGAGACTTTTTTAATGAAGTTTGACACAAAATGTTTCAGAACCCAGCCTTCTTCAGATGAACGTGATGCTGCAATTTTATGATCAGCTATTAAAGGACCAAGAAAAAAATCTTCCTAGTAAGTAGTTGCTTATGTCTCTTACAAGATGCATTTTACTTATTCTTAATAAGCAATTTGTTTAGTCCAGTTGTCTAAGAGGCCTCTCAGGGAAATAAAATAACCTAGTCACAAAATGCAGGAGAGGAGGAACATAATATGTGCAGTAAGTTCACTTTCTCCTCAATTATATTTTTAGATGAGATACCAAGTAAAAAAACAATTTACAGCATATGGAATATTAAGGTAAGCAAACTGTATTTTAGAAATATTTTCCTTTCTTACTTGTCACCAACTTGTTTTTCCCAGCTCTTTAATATGTAGCATTCCTTGGCATCATGTAGAAGGCAGCTTTACAAACTGGCTTTGCAGCATCAGTGCATTTCCTTCCAGCAAGAAGCCCACACATGTGCTTATCTTTAGGAACATGTAACTTCTGCTGGAGCTCAGTAGAACTTAAGCACATGGAGAAACTGTAATGCTTTTCTGAGTGGGAGTGCATTTTAGTTTATGCTCAAGTATTTTTCTCAAGAGGCTTATCTATGCATAAGACTTCTTGAAAGGCCCTTCTGAGTTAAAAATACCTGAAGTTCTTTCTAATGAGCATCTATAGTATTCTGCTGTAGGTAATCAAGACTCACAACCTCTTGTATTTCAAAGTCCTTATTATGAAAGAATAAAGAAGAGTTCCAATAGATAAAATAAGCACAGGTTAGAGTTAAAGATAAAAATAGAAGAGGGAAATAGTAGAGCAGAAATGTATTTCAAAGTCCTTATTATGCAAGAATAAAGAAGAGTTCCAATAGATAAAATAAGCACAGGTTAGAGTTAAAGATAAAAATAGAAGAGGGAAATAGTAGAGCAGAAATGTGTATGCATCTCTTACTGAACTTCTTCCTTCATAACCTTTCTTAAGCTACACTCTATTTACCAATTATCTCTTCAATACAAGGATTCATCATTCTGCAGGTACTCAAGAGGTTGCTCATGTTGTTCAGGATGTAATTTAATATTTAAAACCAGATCATTTTCTACGAGTTTTATTGAGTTTATTTGCTCTAATGCCATTGTGTTATTTATTGAATACTTGAACAATACAATAAGCACAGACAGGCAATTAAACATAATATTTTACAAAGCTCAAAAACATTTTCCCCAATTTTTGGAAATTATTTCTGAGGCTTCCCAGGTAGTGCACCATTGTAATGTAGTATTAACAGGTGGCAGGACATGTTTCAGAGGTCCACTAATACATACTGTGGATGTGCAGCCTCATGCATTCAGTCACCAGAAGGGAGTATTAATGGACCATTAAAACATGCCCAGGAGTGTCTTAATGCTATTACAGCATGGCTCTATAAATTTTAATTCAACTTTTATATAAAACAATTATTTTCAAAAATACCTTTTTTACTATACTCTGAAATCTATTAACAAAAAAAATAAAATTGTGACATAATACAGGAGGACATGGATTTAAATACTTTTTTGCTACCATTTTAATACATTCTCTTTTGATTATATATTGTTTTATAAATAGCATCGTCCTAAGGCCTGATTCTCTTTTTTTTTTTTTCTGACCTACCTTTCCACTGCCCAGAAAGGGTAAAAGAGTCTTAAAGTGCCATAAATATAAATCACACCCCTATAGTACTTAGCTTGGTTGCTAATTTCAATAGACATTTCTAGGTTTCTAGGTGAGTAAGACATTTAAGCAGCTTTGGACTTTTGTTGAAGAAGCAAAACTAGAAATCCAAGCAGTTTGCCAAGGAAGTTCTGTGCTAGAAGGCTAGAGCTTGGGAAGGAAAAACAGGGCTGTCACAGGTGGTTCTACTGTCTATACCCTCAGTAAAACTTTGTAACTGACTACATCAGTGCCACAATTTAATTGTAACCCTCAATTTAATTAACTCTGTAAAATAATGTTATCATTCAGTATGGATTTATTGCAGTTGTATACCAATAATACAGAAGGTTTTGTTATGCTAACAGCAAACAATCATCCATGATTTCGTAGTAAACCCTGTGTGAGCACATATTGCAAGCTGTAATAAGAAAGACTTTCGTTTCTATGTCAGCCTCTCATTTAAAAGTCAGGAGCAGCATAAAGAGCTTGGAAGTACTTGAGCCTGATGAGAGATGTCTTTAATAATAGTACTTTGAAAGAAGGCCACAGACCACACTTCAAAAAATTTACTATTTGCCCCAAAATAAAATGCTGTCTCAGGTTAATTAAAAAATTGTATTTTGTTTTTGACTTTATTTATTTATCTATTGGTTACTCTGTGACATTACAAATAGCTGAAAGCAGCAGTCATTTTGAAATGGAACACTGCTGCACGTTGTTCAAAAGAGATTGTAATTAGGAATCAAAGACTTATTTTTCTCTGTTTCTTCCTAAAAACCATCTAAGGAAATCCTTTGCCTCTTTCTCAGTTAGCTTTCTGATAGACAACACGGCAGTGGAGCTCAGCATTTAGACTAGCATCGCTCAGGGCTGTGTATTAATCATCATTATCATAATAACAGCATTATGCTGTTATCACATATTACTCCTCCTTTGAAGTGTAGAAGGTACAGTGAGCTGCAATTTGTAAATACAAGCACTGCTTCAGCTGCACTTCTCATTTGCAATGCTGCAGGAGGAGCACCAGAATAATGCCCGGTTTAGGCACAGCTCAGAACATCAGGTGCTCAGCCATAAGTCCTGGCTGCGGATCTGCACGCAGGTGGAAGGTCTGGAAGGATACATCACTGTCAGGACAATGGGTTCATCTGGGACTCCTCTTCTGCTGCTGTTTTTCTAGGAGAGCTGTGGTCTTTGTCAGCCCCAGAGCAGGAGGACCTGCTCAATTTGACTCATTTGATAATTTAGAGCACTGTAACAACCAGTAGAATTTGAGAGCTTTTTCTCTGTTCTTCCTGATTTTGTTCACTACACTGATTTCAACTTCGGAGACAGAAAAGTTTTCTTAAGAACCTCTTTTTGAAAGGAGGACAAAGGGATGAGAGGTCACTTGTGTTTTGGTTTGGGGGATTAGGGGGATTTGACTGGATGCACTGCAGAGTTCCTCTATCTGCAAATACAAAGAAAGGAAGCTACCACTGATATTCCTGCCCGTGACCATACCCTGTATATTCATAGCCCAGTGATGATGATTTAGGTCTTACCAGGGCTGATAGAGTCAGTGTCTTGTTGTGGTGCGCAATAGCCATGGTAGTGTTGTTGCTGACTGTTGCTTTCCAAGAGGAGCCTTCCTTGTAATTAAATTTTCCAGTTGTAAAAGAATCCCTCAAAACTACACAAATGCTGAAATGAACTATATTGCATGTTATGCCTTTAAATTATTTGATCCAATTAGAGAAAGATATATAGTTTGGACCAGGAACTAGAGACAGTCCTAGTTAGGCACTGCAGTTTTTAACTTTGAAGGATGTGGCTGCCAGAATTTAAACTAATTCAGCAGTTAAACACCTCATCTTCCTCGATAATTTAGGTCATATGCTCCCAAACTGTTATCCAGAAAGTTAGAGCCTAGAGTGAGAAATCCAGTAGATTTAATCAGTAAGCAAAGAGCTGTCTCTAAATTTATGACACATTTACTTTAGGGCTCTTCATGAGTGTGAAAGAAGGACTAGGATGTAATGCTGAACCTGATTATGTGAGGAGAATGGGACTGAGAAAAGGAAACTAAACAGAAGAGGAGTACAGGCAAAAGTAGAGTCTAAAGGGGAACAGGCTGAGACATTTCAAGCTTGGAACAGACATGCAGAAGCATGGATCCATTACTGCCTGCTTTTCTCCTCTGCCCACAAGTGCCCACTACCACTTTTATGTCTTACACAGTTATATATTGAATTGTATATTTATTGTATGATTTCGTATTCTATTATTTTTTAATCTCATGCATTACTCAAAAGAGGGCCATTACTATTTATAGTCAGGACTCCAGGATCCATCAGTGATTTATAGCTTATACAAACTTAATTTACTCCTTACAGCCTGAAAAGTATGCACAATGTGGTTTTACCATAACTAGCAGGGTAATTCTGTTTCCAATATATGACTTTTTGGAGACTTCCTGAAAGGGAGCTTGTGCAAGTGTCAGCTTTTAAGATATTTGGAGTTACACATAAAATAAATGAGGAGAATATTGTGCATTTATTGATCATCATAAAGTCAGGTCATAATTATTCTAATCAGTAAGTAATGGAATAAACAAATATTTGTTCAGCAGTTTAAAAAAAAATCAAGGCTCATGAAAGTACTCTGTACAGCTAAGTACTGGGTTTAGTGTTATCATAAATGATGCAAGCATCCCACCCCTCAGCAAGTGCCAATTAGCTCTACAGTTGTTTGAGGATTACTTTTGTAGGGTTTTATGAGCATGTCAGCAAAGAGAAGCCTTTTGTACAGTATGACACAGAAGATACCACTGCCCTTATAGATGCTGTGCTTCCGCTTCAGATGGCATTTCACCCACAAGCCTCATGGCTTCCTCCAAAATGGTCCCACACTAGTTGCACTGCAGTATTGAGACTGAGGCAAATATTCAAATAATGTCTTTTTTACGAAAGTAGTAATATTTAAAATGTGGCACTGCTCAAAATAATGTTGGGGTTTTTTATATATAAAGGCAGTTCTGAAAAAGAATTCAGATTCCTACCCCAAGCTAGAATTGAGTTTTACTTTTCCAAAAGGGACTTTCCAGACAAAGCACGTTTGTCACAAGTCCTGTTTTAATCAACACAAGAATGCTAGAAGTTAATTACCCAGCATAGGTGCTTCTGAGAAATTCTGCAGCTTTTTCAGATTTCCAGATGAGAGGGTAGGAATTTCCAAATGGTTGCATTAAAATGGTTTTTCCTACCCACTTCTGTGTAAGTTTCTGTCATGATAGGAGAAGACGGGGGCAGGGCTGGGGGGGAGTGCATTTAAGTTCTGATTACAAAAAGCCACATTAAAACTTTTCTAAAATAATCTCCCATTACATGCCCAGGGATTGATGTGTGATGGTAATGATGAATAGAACAGCTCCTCACTTTTTCTCTCAAAGGCTCTGTGATTGCCTCTTACTGGGAGAACAGTGTCACTGATATGGTTTGGAGCCCCTCCTGGCAAGCAGTAGTAGCAGCTACTTGAGACATGGACATGACAGATTGAAAGGAAGGGATCCACGCCTCAAACAGAATTGCCCTGAACATCACTCTCATGCAAAGTTTCAAAAGAAATCACACCACATTTCTTGAAATAACAACATACTGTGATATATACACTTTCATAGCAATGACTTCATGAAGAAATCATTAATTTAGTCATTTGCTGAAAACACGCTATCACTTTTTAAACAAGACAATAACAA
This sequence comes from Passer domesticus, assembly GCF_036417665.1. Lineage (NCBI taxonomy): Eukaryota > Metazoa > Chordata > Aves > Passeriformes > Passeridae > Passer > Passer domesticus. The sequence continues at coordinate 88,077,961 of NC_087476.1, forward strand.
AAATCATCTTAAAAATACATCACTATAAGACAGATGTGGGGCAGAAGTATAAAACTAGACTGCAGAGTACTTAATGAATTATCTTGAATGTAGCACTGCTGTTGCTGTGGTAGTGTTAAACTCCTGTAAGGTGTTCCTGTGAAATTCCTTCACTGGCGTGGCTTTAACCTGCATTAAATGATCTCATGATGGACACTGCCACTTAAGCAGCAAATAGTAATGGAGACGGGGTGGGTCATGAGAAGGGAAAATCAGAATATCAGTGCACAAATGCTGACTGCCATCTGGCACAGATGTCATTTACTGCTGTTCATGAATCAGGAACCAGTTAAATTTAACTGATTTAGCAGTCCATCTCTCCTTGTGCAATGCTGGGTAATACAATAATTATTCTTTGAAATCGCAAATTGTACAGTTCGTTATTTTGTGGACAGAAAATCTGGAGGTTTTTTAACTGACATAGTTTTTAGAGTAATATTCTAAATACACAACATACAAAATCTAACAACAACATAAACATTTAACAGTAATCTAGAATGTGTGTATTTCAAGGCTGCTTTTAAAAAGATATCTATCAGAATTTCTAGCTGAAAGAGGAACTGCTGAATAGGCAGGGGTTTTGATCCACTGCATTAAAAATGAAAGTTTTGGGCTTACTTTTTTTAGAAAAATTCATGTAAATTAATTTTTCTAAGAAATGTGGTTATTTTCCTGAGTATCTGTAAATAAAGCTTTATATAAGGCATTATATAGCCATACATAGCTATATATTACATTACATAATACTAAAAAAATGCATAGCATAATTTCAAATACTCTAGGGTGTTTGCATTTTATATTTTTAAGAATAATTATATGTTTACAACACTGCCTGATTTAGTTAAATGCCCTCTGTCTGACATTTCCTTATAAAAGCAAAGCTGAACTCTTGAGCTCTTTACGAGCTGCAAATTAATATTTTGAGCAGTCATCATTAATAATCACAACCAGTTTATTTTGATTATATATTGGGTAACAAAAAGCAGTCTATATGGGTGATAAAAGATATTCTTTTCATTAAAGCTTTAGAAATTTCTTCCATCAGCCCCTTGAACTCTTAAAATTTGATGTTGTAACTAGGTGAGACAAAGGTGTTTTCAGAAGTTTGCTGCAGTAGTCAAAGGCTGGGAAACAAAATGACAATGCTACTCAAAAGAAAACCGAAAACATTGTTTAAAGATTAATTCTGGCCTGCAGATGAGATACTGGCAAAAACCAGGGAAGTGGGGAAGGAGTGAAAGCAAAACGAAGCAGAGACACCACACCAGTTGTAAAGCCTTTTTAAAACATGGCTGCTTCTAGAATTATACTCATAGCATTAACTACTCTGCTAAATGTAATTTCAGAGCAGCTTGGCTATGCTGGGACCAATAATGTTTTAGCAGATGTTAACAGTGAGGGAATTTAAAGATTACAGAGTTTCATGGGTGTAGTAAAGCTGCAGTGGGAACAGAAATATTGCGGTAGCTGTTATGTTCTGAGTGCACCACATTTACTGACAAGTAATACATGAGTGATAGTGAGGACCATGGGAACAGAACTTTATACTTACTGGTCAGCAGCCTATAAATTCCATAAATTAAACAAAGTTTTATGTATTTTTCCTTCCTTTTCAGAATGATCTTCTCTAAGAGCCTCCGCTTCATGTTAATTCCATCGACAAAGCGTAGCTCTGCCTCTCAGCTTTTTTCACAAGGGTATTTCCTCACATGCATGTTCCTTTTTCCTCCTCCCACTGCCCTCCACTCAGAAGGTTTTCCCAAGCAGCCATTTTTCCCCAGTGATCCTCCATGGGCCAAGCCTTCACAAGGAACTGAAGAGCCACAGAGAGCAGCTTCTCTAGGAGGGAGGTCCCACACAGACAAACCGTTGAGAGATTTATAGAGATTACAGAGTTGATACCTTTTTATTTGCCTCCCTAAAATATTAAAGTTGCAAGCCTCAGATGAGCAAGACAAACTAGAAAGGTTGTGGAACCATGTAACAACATCCCCTGCAGTACAAGTAATAAATGGAGATTGGGGATAAATAAACATTGTACACAGGTCAGACATAAGGTATGTATTGGTCTGTGGATCTGCCTGGGAAGATCACGAGCCAGGTGGGCATTACAGAGACCTAAACGCGTGGAAACATGAACAGCTCTATCCAGGCTCACTTACTAAAGTATGGATGAAGTGTTAAGATTAAATAAAGAGTTATGTTGAGTTGATATTTAGCTGGTGTTCAGCTTCTCATGATCGGTCTACTCAGCAATAGCATGGCTTATGACTCAAAGAAAGAGAAACTAGGCTGTTCAGAGAAACAAAGAAAAGGGATAAAATTTTTGCTGTTTTCTATCAAAAAATAAACCAGATTATAGTTTAGAGTGAATGTTTCCTATGCAGAAATTATATCAGGAGGAGATAATTAATATAATAAAGTCACATTTTAAAGGCACACTCACAGAGTGTGCAGTGCCTGCTGACTTCTTTCCTACTTTCAGGTTGGATATTAGTAGGAAAGGAATGGACTTTTGTCCACTTTTTCAATCTCAGTGTTCGCTACAAGGCACCACAGCTGTAAAAGTTGCCTTTCCATCCTGCTGACCACTGCCAGTGCTGGTCCTGCCCCAGACCTTTCCCTCAGTGAGCTGGATGTGAAAGGAGCAAGGCAGCCCCAGCACAATGCTCATCAGTGTGGGAGATCCAATACAACACAGGACAGAGTGAAAGCCTTTTTATTTTGATGGCAGCCTTTCAATGTCTATCATAAACTTAGTGAAGCAGGCTTTCTCTATCCAGCTCTCCTTTTATTGGGCACAAATCACCGCTGACAGGAAGTTTTATGCCTAAATCCGTTTACTGTCGTTGTTGGTAGTCTTTAAATTAATATTTATAAGCTGAGAGAGGACTAAAAGGATGCAGCAGTAAAATATCTAAATGCTTCAGTTTGGCTTGAGCTGAATTTTCTCCCTCTTGACCACTGAGATTCTTTAATTACTACTGACCCAGGCATACATAGTCTTCACTGCTCTGAGCCTACAAATTACCGCCCTCCACAGCGTTGTGGCTGACAAAAGGGGAGGTTCAAAGCAGACTAATTTGTACAATATATGGAAAGAATAAATGTGGGGACAGGCTGGAAGAGAAAAAGAAGTAACCTCAGACAAATGCCTTAAGTAACTTTGAGCTGAAACAAATGACTTGGCTTTGAGAAAGAATGAAAAATGTTTGCTATATTTTTTTTAAGTGAAAACAAACCAGAGGGCATACTAAGCTCAAAAAAAAAAAAAAAAAAACCAAAACAACTCAGTTGAGCACATTCACATCTTGACTGGATGATACATAGCACACCCTCAGCAAAATGACCATTTTCATTAAATCAATATGAAGGACAGTCCTTTTGCATATTAAAAACTGTTGGGCAAGCTGAAATTAGAACAAAGCTGATTAAAAGTAAAACTTTGTTGCGTTCAATCTTTTCATCCTTTTTATCACTGTTTTGATCATTCTGTTCCTTGGTGTCTTGTTTCTATTAATGTGGGCATAGGGTGTGCAACAGAAAAAAAGCAAATATAATAAAAACCAGATCAGCTGTCATCACCTTAGTCTGTAATCACTTAAAAATAATGAGGCTAGATAGACTGAAAAAAAGTAGAGATAACAAATGGTAGGATCTTTTTAAAAATTCTATTACAGGGGGAAAAAACTCAAACCTGTAAAAGAGAAGAGGTACAAAGGATTGTAACCTGCAAGATGTGAATCTGCACTCTCTTGCTGATGCAGCTCAAGTTTTGGCACATGAATCATTTTATGATTGCGTAGGAGGCTTCCCAAACAAGAGCAGATAGGTGTCCATAACAAGATGTAATAGACCTGAATCACCACTATCTGTAGATTGTGTGAAATCTTTTTCATAAGAAATGAATGAGACTTTTATGTACGCCAGATAATAGTGAATAGTTTGTAGCAGAACCACTGAAAGATGCAATAAAAATCTCTCTAATCTACTACTCATGTCTTTGTACCCATTAGATCTCTGCCTAAAGGATGGTCTAAAATATGGGTTAATGCATAATTGTTTCAATTTGGGAATGAAGCCATGCATCATCCTATTTTATTTACTGAAAATACTAATTTGAGGACATAAATTATACTTATTTTGCTCAAAACCTCTGTTGACTCTTTGATGTATTTGCAGATTTGATTTATTACACTTGGCCAAACTTTCTTCATCCCTGACTGCCGTGAACCTGTGAGCTGGTGAGTCTTTCATCCCCTCTCTTCTCACGAGTGCTACACTTCATACATGCTACATTTGCACATTACAATAGGATACATTTGATACATAGAAAGAAGACTGGGAAATAAGACACTAACTGTGTAGTGCCTCAAAACCACTGTTCTTTTGTGTTCAGTGGGTTAAGCTGCCTCAGGTAGTCTTCAAACTTCTTTATAAACAATGCTCCTGGCAGCTGAGATAGCTAATGAATGTAACAAGCCTACTCTCACAATTATAAAATGGGCACAATTATCTGTTCTGTTGGAATGACTCACATTCCCCCTAAATCCTATTCTTCCCGAGCAAGATAAAATTGTAAGACTTGTAGGATAAGCCGATTGCCTGCTGATGGTAGCTAATTCCCATATAAGTCTCCCTGCTCTTGGGTAATGAAGCATCCAAAGTGATTCATTCTAGAGCTTAAAGGGAATTGGCATTTTGACTCCTAGGCCACTTCCCTGAAACTCCAGATTCAGACACACACATGAAACTTGGCATACATGATGGGATATGTGTGACCACAGAAAGAGAGATGTAAAAGGCAAGATGATGCCAGACAACAAATGTAAACTCAAGAAGTGCTAAATCTGCCCATTTACTCTTAACTCAGTATTTTCCATCCTCATTCATTCTCTTTCTAAGAGCACAAATAGCAGGGATAGATAAGGTTGAAAAGGCAAAATGTGCCAATATTTCCCTTTGCTTCTTTTTCTTGAGTTTTACTTTGGACCCTTTCAAAACCACGAGGTATGTCATTAGTACGGGGCTACCTTTTCCTTCTGTCAGCGGTACTCTGTGCCTGCAATGAGTCATCCAACCTTCCTAAACGCAGTGCCTCCCTAGCGAGTCATGATGACCACTTATCAGGGCTGCATCTCTCCTTGGGCCTTAGAGAAATCATAGCTTTAGCCTCCTTTAGTTCAGATGTTCATTTCTAAGTCAGACGAGTGGACTGCCCAAATTCAAACAATTTATTGACACTTCGCTTTTTCAACATTTATGGGTTATTTGTCTGCTGGTTTTGTTCATGCTCTTTCTGAAAGATAAACACATAGCTGGAGCACTAAAGCAGTTTATAAACATTTAGAGAAAAAAAGGTCTGAGTGTCTTAATTTTATTCTAGCTGTTCAGCAGTTAAAATAACACTGTAAATAAATACACGTTTTGTTCTTTCCATCATCAGGACTGAAGGCACCATAGCCCTCAGTCATATTTCCTGAGGCTGGACTGACAACCACTAAACAGCACAGCAGTAACTAACAGCTCTTACACATTCAGGTTTTTTGGTTTGGCTTGGCTTGGTTTTTTAGTTTCTTTTTTGTTGTTGTTGTTGGGTTTTGTTTGTTTGTTTGTTTGTTTTGTTTTGTATGAGGAGATGACTGTGTGGAGCTTTACCACTGAAACTTCACTGAAAACTCCTTGCCTTTTAGTAGTGTTTTTCCTCCAAGTTGGATGCAGATTAGGCGTGCCCACAACCAAGCGTTTGTGGAGCGAATCTGTGCCTATGGCTGAGGGATGCCTGCTAAATGGACTGTCATGCTTTCTAAATGCACTTTCCCTGGTGCCTCAACCTGAAACAAAGCCCCATGGCAATCATTTTCCATAGCTGAGAGACCTTTAAATTGAAATGTTTGGAAGTTGCCTTTCCATTGGCTCCAACCCATTGTTCTCAATAGCCCATTTACTGTAACTTCCAGCTGTCCTAATAGGGACAGAATAGTCAGTTTCCCCTTCCGTGCTGTGCTGTCAAATGCCTCTCTGTGTCCTGGTGTGCAAGCTTTGCTCCTCTTGGGGAAAATCCTTTAGAAATTGAGTATTTCTGGTCTCACACCAGCATGCTGAATGTCTTAGCCAAGATGCAAAATTTCCCTTAAGTTATTTAGGCTAGTAAGGAAACAGCAGTGTCTGGGCTTCGCATTGGGAATCCTAGATGCTAGTCCCAATGTTATGGAAAGTACAAGAAAGGCTTTTTTATTTTTATTTACTGTTCTGCTATGTCTCTGCAGGTGACTTTATATTTTGTCTCAGTTCTGTTCATTTCCCATTGCTCTTCCTCTGCTTTTCTCACTATCCAGAACAGGATCTTTTTGGACTGGATACAATCTCTTTCTCTTATTTCTCCACGTGTATCTTTCCAACTCTTTTACCTCACAGCCTTAATGCCACCTCCCTGCCATCCTTCCCTCTCATTTCCATAATTATTTTTTGGCAGGGGAGGAAGTCAGGATAACAGGACTTATTCCTATGACCTAGGACAAGGCAATATTTGTTACCAGCTTCATGTGTCCTGCCTGAAATGGAATTTTCTTCAGCTCAGGGACTGCTTTGGAAAGGGGATGGGATTGAGGCGCTTAGATGCCTCGAAATCTGATCCTCCATTTCTTCTTCCCCTGGGCTAGGAGTTGAAATCTTGTGGTACTTGGCCCAGTGAGGTCTTAGTACTGAGGCTGATGCTTTCCACAGAGTCTGAGGGAATTACAGCCATCTGTGTTTGGCCAGAGTTATGAAGGGCTGGACAGGAAAGATGCTAGAAATAAAAGGAAAAGGAAGGAATCTTCAGGCTGCAAGAAGGCTTTGGATGTCCACATCCAATCCGCTCTCTAACCAAACTCCTGTGAGAGTTAAAACCATAAATAAGGAGATCTGAGCTGCTGCACAAGACTTCAGTGCTGCCACATCAACAGCTGTAAATCTGCACTCAAGTACTTCTTGCTTACCCTGTAGGGGAAGCACAATTCTGCCTGGATGAGGCAGGAGCATTTGGCAGTAGCACTCTGGCAAAGAGATATCCAGATGTTTGATGAGAATGACAGCCTCAGAGTGGGAGTGCTTGAGTGTGTGCATTCATGCCACTTTTTAAAATTCAAGGCTAGCTTGCAGCATTATCAGGGAGTGAAAATGTCAAAAGAAGACAGTGTTCATAGCAGGCATCGTATTTCAGGCCTTAGGAGAAAGAAAAAAGATGAAAGACAGAGCTGAAGCAATTTAAAACATAAAGAAGTGGGGGGGAGGGAGTGTGTGTAATAGTTAGAACAAGTTGGCAAAATGTGGAATAGACCGTTATCCCCAGTCCAAACCCATCTGCCACCACTTGTCTGGCCTCATTGTGCAGTATTTCAGATCTCTGTGCCCATCACATATATTTGGTAACCCCACACCCTTTCCAGAACTCGTTTCCTGCTGCATTGCACTCAGGAAACTGGGCTCTGTATTCTTTCCTACAATGCCTGGCTCTTGCCTCTGACCTTCTCCCGACTTCTTCAACAAATGTCCTTCACTGCCATGCTATTCCTGCAGTCCCCTCTCATGCTTCTGGGATTTTTGCTTTCCACATGTCCCAGTTTCATCTATCCCTGAGGTTGTGTGTCTTACTACCATCCATCACCTGCAAAGTCAATGCCATTGTACAGCACACTCATACCGTATCCTGTTCTCTCATTCTTTGTCTATGTGGCCTATATATGTTGTATGTATAATAGCAATATGTTAACCTGATCTGATTTTTTTTCCTTTTTCCCATAATCTGGAATGTTATATTAGATTTTCCTGGTTTATTGCATACCTGAGTGAAAAAATACATAGATAAGGGAATCTAAGTAGCAGTACAATTTACCAAATTCTTTATTTTTCCCCCAAGATGGAGAGTTAATCATGTTCTTAAGTATCTCAGCTGTCATTTCCATATTGGTTTATTTCCTTCTGATGAAAGCTTATGAAAATCACATACCGAGACTATGAGTATTTATTTGTAAAAACATTTTCGCATCCTCATTCGGATATGCTCCCTTCCATCTGGAATTCCTGCTTTCCTCATGTATGTTTCTCATTGCACTAGTGATCTTTGCAAGTCTATGCATTGTAAATATGAGCTTTACTATCCCTGCAGAAAGGCAAACCTTTTGCTTCACAAATACATATATTACAATCTCCTTTCTTTTCTTCCACTTGAATGTAAATCTCCTGTAATATGACCTAGATATTGCACAGAGAAGAATCTTGGTTTGCTTTTGTTTGGAAAGAGATTTCGGGTGGATCTGACAGTGCCTTGGGAAAGGCATCTAAGGGTCACACTGGCCGAGTGCAGTAATTGCAGCTTCTCTGTGAGCCATGTTGAAACAGGTTTTGACAAAGTACTCATACATGACTCTGATAACCAGCTGCCCTTCGTGTGAAGTATGCACACCATGCTGCTGAGGGGAAGGGAGCTCATGGCTTAGTTGCGCTGCTCTTATTCCAAAGCTTCTGCCATCATCCCTAAATAAACACCAAGGACTGATGCTTCCCCTGGTGTAACACCACTGACCTCTCTGAAATTACACCAGGCATGAATTTGATCAGATTTGTCATCAAATCCATTTTGTACCAGCAGGAGCACAGACCAGTGAGGCAAGCCATCCCGCAAGTCCCATCCAGGGCTTTTCTGTTGCCCCTGCTATTACCCCAGGCTCCTTCCTCACCTTAGGCTGAAGGGATGATAAGGTCCAACTTGTCAGGACTTATTACTTATTCACAAAACTATCACACCTTTGACACATCTGTCAGTTTTTATACAAAAAACGAATGAGCAAGGATGCTGAAGTTTCCTTTCAGCACACTGGAGGGCAGTCCTTTTTACCACACCCTTAAGGCTTTCATGTCAGGGCTTAGTTACAATGACAGAGCAGTGTGAAAGAGCTATCATTTTGTCTGGCCATACTGTGCTTTCCTCTGGACAGATTGTACTTGCCCCCTGGTAGTTAAGAGAATTAAGCTTTCCTCCTTTACATAAAATATAAATAAATAAATGTGGTACATAATTGTTATAAATATATATCATCAAACATCCTATTTATGTTAGTTATGGATTAGATCAAGATGTATCCTTTTTCTTTTTTCAACACTTCCTAAAATAAATTTGGCTCATTGCCACATCATAGAGATCAGTCTTTTTGCAAGAGAAATGGCAATTTTCCCCTTTTTTATTTCTTCTTCTTCTTCCTTTTTTTTTTTCCTAAAAAATATGAAAACAGGACAAGAGAAGCACAGAATCGAGCAGTATATTTTCTAATGAGTTTGTGGTCAGATCTGTAATTTAAACTTGACAGTAGAATTACAGAATTCAGATTAATACTGAAGCCACCAGGGATCTTAGGAAACATTATGTTCGATAGAGTGTATGTCTAATGGTTACAAAGTACAAAGGATATGGATAAGCATGGCTGATTTATGAAAATTCTGTCTGTATACTGAATGTATTTATTCCAGCATTTGGGCTTTGGTTGCATTTAAAATGAAAAGGAAGGCTGCTGATTAATTTTACATGAGCTTTTTTGGCTATCTTATTCAAGGCCAGGTTCCAAGCGATTTGCTGCATCCTCCCCTACACACAGTCATTATGTGGCCTGAACTTCAAAAGTGGTTCTAAGTTTCCAACGGTTTGATAATCCTGTTTTCACAGTTCCCGTTTTCTGAAAATCACCACAGTTAGGAACAATGCCTTTTAATTCTTCATATAATTAACATTCCTGCAGAAGAGAAAGGAAAGGGCCATATATGACAAAGTTCTTCAGTGCCAGCATGCACTTCAGTATAGTCTGAGCTTTTCTTCAGAATCCATAATGCATTCCAGACCTGAACTTCACAGACTTGACTTCATGGCATGTTCCTATGCTGGCAGTGATTTTGTAGTTTCTTGTTGAGCTCATTTAGCTTATCTCTGTTGAAGTTCTCATGTGTGTTGGTGACTTCTCCTTTACAAGAGAGGATGCCAAAAAAGGGCAAGGATTAAATTATAGTACTTTCCTTTTGCTTTTACATGTTATGAAAATAAATATCTACTGATGTCGTATACAATTGGGAGCCACCTTTCATAAAGGGGTAAGGCTTATTCAGTCACACAGTTTGCATGTTTGTATATATAGTGTATTTGACATACATTTTAGCATGTGTGTAGTTTAACCTATTCAGGTTTTAATCTCTTTTGTGACTTCAGACTAATTTGGCAGAGAAGTAATGTTTAAGATTAAAATAAAATGTTATACTTGTTGTGAAAGGATAGAAGGAGGAGGATGGTGAAGAAAAGACATAGGATAAGGAGCCTGCCTAACAACAAGACTGCAGTGAGTTCATGCATTATTAACCATAAAGAATCCACGCAGTATATCTATCTATATATTTCTCAGAGAGTGTGAGAGATGGACCATATGTGCCCCACCCCTGGGAAAAGCTTCAACTGTAGCTCACAATTAATTATGAGACAAAGCTTCAGGAACAGGGCTTCATTAGTTCTGCTCTTGCAAAACTACTTATTTATGTTTTTATTTTCCATCCATGGCAATTCTGAACATAGAAATTGTGACAATTGAATGTACCCCAGGACTTCTTTAGCGAGTTATTTTGCTACCTACCACTTTTTAATCTGTGATAAAAAAGAATGAACACATATATTAAATAACATAAATTGAGTAGAGCTATTCTTCCTTGTGCACCTCTTGCTCTCTTTGTCCATATCATCTCTTTAGTAGTAGTAGTAATAATAGCAATAGTTTGACAACCCATAGACTCTCCTTTGTGATGCTAAAGCAAGTCAAGTTGTTCCAAACATTAAAGCTAAAAGAAGCCGATTCAGGAAAAATAAAGTGGACTGACCTCCCCACACAGCATTTGTCAATTTAGATCTGTGTATTAGCACTTAAACATCATCATCCTTATCATAAATTAAATTGAACAGCCTTCCTGGCTCCCACTGGTGGTTAGGTGTGGATATGGAAAGGGTGGAAATTGCAATAAGGAACATCTTCAAATGAGCCAGAAACATCATATGAAACAAGCTCTTCTCCCTGCTTTGTATTCTACCTTCATTTCCCACTTACTGGAGATGAATGAAAGCAGTACACAGAGAGAATAACAAGATGATTGTGAAACAATTACATCATCAAAACTGACATCATATACTATCTCCCAATTGCTTGAAATATCATGGTCCAGAAATTATGTTTTAGTTCCTTCCTCAAAGCATCCCAACCTCAGCTGAAGTCGGATCAATTTTGAATCAGCTAAAGCCTTGTTACTGTGCTTTCGTTGCAGAAAAAACCTCCTTTTCCCATTCTTAGACAACTCAGTCCATGTTCATGCTGCAACACATCTGACCCAGTTCCCACTGGAGACCGCAGCAGGATTCACTCTGACTTCAACTGCAGATGGATCTGAAGTGGAATGGGAATGAGTAGATAGGTTCTGGATGTTTAAGGAATGTATTGACTCCCAGGCATCAGTTTTGCACAAAGCAAAAGGAAATTAATGACAAAATAATGATTGTTGTTGTGAAAAGAAGAGAGCAATGGATGAGGTAAAAGAGCAGCACTCATTCTAATTATATGACAGACACAGCAGGATGCAGAAGTGTGTGATGAGGCCCTGCTACAGCAACACAGCTAAGCATAGGCTAAAAATTAAGCATTTATTTAAGGGTTTTGCTGAATAAGGATGAGATCACTCATGTACTTAAAGTTAAATGTATGCTTAAGTGCTTTGCTGAATCTGGGCCCAGATACATAAACCATTAAACAATCACTTTAAGAAAGCAGTGGAAAGCTGTTATACAATTTCTAGACATTTTAAGTTACTTCTCCTATATTTCCCCTACCTTTCTCTTATTAGCTCAAGGAAGAGGTTTATAAAGCTCCAGTTCCCCAAAAAAGATACTTTTCATTGCTACCCGATTGTAATTCAAATTGCTTCATGCAGCCCCAAGCATGTGTTCAAACATATAATCAAGCAAACAGGAGACCTGAGACTTGCCAGTTGGAATACTGTCAGTTACAGATGCCACACTTTTTGTTTTGTTGGGATTTTTTTGTTGTTGTTGTTTTCTGTTTGGTTGGTTTTGGTTTGGTTTTGTGTTGTTTGTTTTAAGCATAAATAAGGAGAGGTAGAGAAGTTGATAAAAGCTGGCCTTTGCTGTCCATTTTTGGCACTCTGTTCCTGTGGCTTGGGTTATTTGGGTACATATCGCTTTGTGTCTCTGAGGGCCCTTTTTTCCCTCTCCCTCTCTCTCTCTCTCTCCCCTGGTCAGAGAAGCTGTACTCATCACCTGGAGTGAAGGCTGACAGGAATGAACATAGGCAGGAAGCAGCGTGACACACACATTGTCATGCATGACTGACCAGCAGCCATCAAGAGCAATTAAACATTGAGAGCACTGGATCCTTTTGGACAGGTTCAAGTTTCCTGGCACTGCTGTGATTAGATGTTTTGCACTGTTTCCCTGTAGTCAGTATGTGACACATTCCCTTTTGCTTGCTCTTTTCTGATATTTATTTTTGCACTGTCCTGGTGTTAGCATCTTCTCATGGAAAATTAATCACTTAGAAAGGGATCATTTTGAAGGAGACTTGTGAGGCAGGTGAAAGATAAAATGGATATTAAAAAATCAGCTGGGTCTTTATTTAAACACAAAATTCCCTGCCTTCAGATGAACATTACAGTGTTTAAGCATTTTTTAGTAACTATAAGTGTGCATGAGAGAAAGCTCTGTGAATGGCAGAAACCAGCAAAGAACAACACGGGCCTTTGGGTTTACCCAGCTGACTGCAATTTTACTGTAATTTAAGACGACAAAACACAATGCGCTTAAAGGCAAGACTGAAGTGAAGAGCAGCTGCAGTTGTGCTGGGCTGTCACTTGCTTGCCCTCATTTCAAGGCTGAGATCCAGAGCAGTCCAAATACCCGGCGTTTAACGCCGGCGCAGACTTCCAGGGCAAGGTCTGTGGCTTGGCATGAGGTGCCACAGCTCCGGAGGCTGGGGAGAAAGGCCTTTTGGCACGCAGCGAGGTCTCGTGCCTAATTGAATAGTCACAGGGTCTAGGGCCAGAAGGGCTCATTAAGGCTCCATTCTGACCTCGTGGATTGTCGTCCTCTCCATTCCCCCGGATTGAGTCCAGCAGCTTACATGTGAATAATTAATTGCTTCTGTTAATTTGCACTCTCCTAGTCTCTGCGAGGACCAGAGAAGTCCGCTAATAAGTTGTAAGGAACTGTCGGACATCTGTGTAGGAAACCTTTGTGCCTACACCCTTTCCATCCTTCATCTGCTACGTGCAAGGTATGTCCCAAACCCTGTTTTGACTAGTTGGAGTAATCAAGTGAATGATCAAAAGTAGCACGGTTTCAGCGAGGATTCTGTGAGGATTTACGTGAGAGGGCAGTGTGATTTAAATGGGCTGTGCTCTGCTGTGCCACCACCAACCCAGCCAGGGCTTGGAGCCAGTCAGTGTGTTAGGTTTTTCCCCTGCTAGCTCTCTCTCACTCAGTTAATAGGGATTGCTCCAGCCATGCATCTGTGTTACCTTCTTGCATTAGCATTTAGAGGCCAGACAACCCTGGGGCTTTGATACTACTGCCTTTCATTGATAATACAACTCTTTAAGAGCTTTTTTTTTCTCAGATAGATGCCTGGGATCATGAGGACAGGCCTAAGAACTGCTGTGAGAACTGGTTCTGAATTTGTTGTTGTCAACAGTTATTCCAGATTGACATATTTGTTAAAATAATTCCACTATTTTGTGAAGCATTGTGTATTGATAACACTAAACACTCAGAAGAACCATGTGAAGCAGAAAATGTAATTATTATTTCTGTAATGCAGATACAGAAACCAAGGCACAAAAGGGATGAGACCTTGCCCAAGGTCATACGATAAATCAGAAGTGTAAATATACCAGAACCCCAGTCACATCACATTTCCTTACGGTGTGGGTATATTCAAGAAAAAATAGCTGACTTGATTCCATGATCTTTTGCAGTCTTTCAAAGGCTTTCTACCTTTCTCTTTGTAGGCTTCCACGATGTCCTGATAGACCAACACAGGCACTTCCATAGACTAAGGAAAGAGCACCAAGTGGTAACAAACTCATGCTTGAATTTCTGTTACCAAAGTAAATGGCAATCAAATGAACTGAGCACCCAAGCCTGGGATGTCTTCTTTACCCAGGAATTAGATTTTGGACCTTCTGCTGATGCCCTGGCAAACTAACTGTGGCATAAACAATGAGGCTTTGTATTTCCAGCCCAGGGGAGGCATTGTACAGGTTCACAGACAACTGTCCAAAAGAAAATGACCATGAGCATGAAAAGAGTGTGAAAAATTGAATATGCACTGAAGAGACGGCACTTATTAAGTAACTTCAGCATTGACTTCTTTAGCTCTATGAGTGAATCCATTAAATCACAGCTGAGATGCATCAGGTTTTGCTCTAAGAATTGGAGCAGAGATATATAAGAACACAGCAAGCCAGAAGATTAAAAAGTAGTACTGCATAAGTCAACTGCTAGTTGCTGACATCAATAAAATATTGTCCTTTATTATAGTCATTAGGGAACCTTTTAACAGTCATTAAAATTTCCTAATGCTGTAGTAAAATTTTTAGCTGTTGCCTGGAAGAAAGAAGGTACTCTGAACTATAAGGCATGCAAATACTTCAAACAAATGCTGTCATATGGTGGAGGCATCAACAAGTGCTTCTTAAAGCTGATGGGCTGTTTTTGGAACACACTCAGGAAAAAATATATATGAATATATATTATATTTAATACAAGAACATTGAGATTTTTCTGGCAATGAAATAGGAATAAATGGTTTAAGCCCTTTACAAGGGAGCTGAAACTTATTAATCATGAAGTTCTGATATATACTGACTGGGCTTTAGTGTTGGTTTCAGGTCCTAGGTAGTGTCTTCCTTTTTTCTTCTGCGTTCTGTTTGAAAAATATGAAACCATGAAATTAAACTGAACAGTTTCACCAGCTACAGGAACTGTACGATGATGGCACCAAACAGGAGAATAGTACAGGAGCATGGCTGTTAATTAAGAATGTCTTGGAAAAGCGGTAGTTTAGGTAGATCAAAAGAATTTTTTATTATTCTTTAATTAAATTTTGGAAATAGAATAAACTGATACTCAGTGCTACCTATATAATGTTTGTACTTCAAGTGCAGGCACACAGAGCCAGGACTGTACTCTTAATACTGTAATGGTAGCACTGTTTCTTTACTTTGTCTAAAGTTCAGTTCATATGAGCTTGGCACAGGATGTGTGAGACCAATTATATGATTTTTTGATTCACAAAGACAGGGAGCTTAGAGAAGCTTCCTACCTGCTCTGTGTGCGGCAAACAGCCCACTGTGACTATAAAATTGGGTCATATTCTGATGTGTTTTAAATCACAACTGGTAGGAGAAGGCAAGGGGAGGCACGACACAACTAACGGCACCAGTGAGGATTAAGGCAAACAGAGCATAAAGTTCTTAAGCAGTGTGTTGGCTGGGGAGAGGGGTAATGACTTGAGCCTGGTTACATCCTCCGAGACCTTTTACAGCCTTAAGTATTCAGGTTACACACCATGGGAAAGAGAGCACTTCTGGAGCTGCAGTGTCCTGCAGAACAGAGAGGACTGATGAGAGGGAAGACTGACCAGCAGCTGCAGAGTTGTCAGCAGGCAGTTTCTTACCTGGGAATATAGAGAATCCCTGCTCATTGCTCACAGCTTTGATTGCAGAGGGGTCTGGTCCAGACAGACCCCTCTGCAATCAAACTTGCAGTATCTGTTTAAACAGGCTAGTTTCTGGTCCTGTTTTTAATCTTATCTGGAACCTAAAGTGAATCTAAAGCAGTTAGTAAAAATTATATCAAATACATTTCCTTTATCATAGCAAACCATTTCTATTTAAATGCACAATTCACAGATTGTCTCAGTTCTGAAAAATCTCTGTGATTATTCAGATCTGAAGTAAAAGCTCAGCCATTTGAGGGAGGAATTCTCATGACACCCTCAAAGAAACAGGTGGCATCCAGGAATTATTTTTTCACTTTACTTGAATGTTCAGTGATAGATCCAAGCTGAGTGTGATATACCTGGTTTCAATCACTCTTATCCAGTATCTAATTTTCATCAACTTTTTGCAGCAGACAAAACTTTTAAAATTTAAGGTTCTGGTTGCATCTGCAGAACACTTGATGTGAAATAAGCAGGTGCAGGAAGACCAGTGCTCTCCTATAGATGAGAGAATCGGATAGGGATTTATTGAAATTGGAGTAAGCATAGGGTCTTAAAATGTACTATGTCCAAC
Organism: Passer domesticus; assembly: GCF_036417665.1. Taxonomy (NCBI): domain Eukaryota; kingdom Metazoa; phylum Chordata; class Aves; order Passeriformes; family Passeridae; genus Passer; species Passer domesticus. The sequence continues at coordinate 88,094,368 of NC_087476.1, forward strand.
AAAATTCCTGTATCAGCATGTCCTGGGAGTTCATCCTGCCCTTTGCAGTGTTCTGTGAATGGGTGTTCCAGTAGAGTGGGTTTTCAGGGGATTTTCAGGGGAAACTTCCTGATTTGTCTTTCTCACAGCTAGGACTACCTTATAGCTGTGATTTTCTACAATAACTAGGAAAGTCACTGTGAAAATTTCTAGGGGGAAAATTTCTAGAATATTGGATGAAAAATTTAAGAAAAGCAAATAGGGTTGAAGGATGCATTAGCCTGTTTCTTATAATTTTAACTTTGTTTCATATCCTCATGGCACATTTCAGCCTGAAAGAATACTCTGAGCAACATGAAAGATCACAGTGCTCAAATGAGGAAAAAGAAAATTGCTGTCAATGGGCAGGGAAAACAGAAATTTAACTTAGGTCAGTGTTAGCAATTAGCAATGTTTTGTCCACTGGTCTCCAGCTCACCAGTAATCTCCATTTGCTGCCTGTCGCCACCAGTTGGTGCTTGCCCTGTCCCTTCTTCTGCCATCATGAGACTGTTACACGACTTCAGGAACATGGAACATGGATGAGGTTATTTTTTCTACCCTCCTTCCACACTGCACATGACTAAGAACAGCAGTGGGGCAGTGGTGCGAACAAGGATCCCTTTCAGCTCCGAGGGCCGCCTTTCCAGCGTGTGCTCTGTTACTACCTAGTTTAATTAACATCTGTGCCAATCAGAGCGGCTGCCTATAAGATAGAGAAGGTTAGCTGAGCATTCACGAAGATAAATGAGACAAGGGGTTGCCAAGGGGATGGTGTATCAGACACATGCCGTGGCTGCAGCAAGCGTACACACCCCCATTAGCTGTACTTTTCTCGAGTCTGGGGGCAGACCTAGGGCTTTGAGGCAGGGATGGTACATACTTTAACTTAACGTTTTTGTCTTTAAAAATGGGGATACAGATGTATTGGTGATTCCAAAAGGGTATGCAACCCCATTAGTCAACTTTAACCCTGTATGAATAGAGCATTAAAGCAGCTAATAGAAACAATTAAACATTTGACATCTGAGGAAGATTTCAGGACGATGTATGGTGTTCCCTTCAGGACCTCTAGGAATACTACAGCTACCTGTGTGCAAATGCCACAGTATCTCAAAACCAGAACATTTAGAATATCTGATAAATTAGGATTTTCCATTCCAACTGCATGCATCATATCCCAGAGTCTCATGACCCAACTGATATTATAATAATATGGAAGATTCTGAGCTTATGCACCTCACTAAATTGGAGTGCCCTTCTCAAAACTTAATAACCTTCAGTATTGTTTTTGGATTTTTCAGTTCTTTTTATGTTTCTTCTTTTAAATTTATTGGGAAAACTAGCTACACTGAGATCATCGTATCTGGACCTATTAGCTTCAGAATGATTGCAGTAAAATCTTTATGCCCCAGCACCCTGACAGCATTGTAATGCAATAGTCAGAGGGGCTAGGCATACAGTGGAATAGTTTTACCATCACGATCTTGCATCCAAATGGCCTGATAAGACAATCCCTGTAGACATGCAATGAAATCCTTTCCTCCAGTGACAGCATCACAAACTCTAATTGTTAGGCATATTCTTTCTTTGACATTGACGTGAAATCTGTACTACAGAATACCGATCTCATGCAGGTTTACATTGCATTAGCACACTCTATTATTTACTTGTGTACTAATTATTCTTCAGTTACACTGAACTTATACAAATGTTTTGGCTTCTCAGTGTTTTCCTGGCCTAGCTACATTACAATGGTTTTTTTAGGGAAGAAAGCCTCTTCATTCAGGTTTGAATAGGGAATGTTAGCACTGGTCTTGAAAGCATTCGAGCAAAAGGTTTGCAGTTCTACAACAGAAAATTGTTTCTCCTCTTTAATTTTTTTTTCCCTTCAGAAATCTAAATAGCTCATAAAGCAAGTATCTCAGATTTATTTACTGCAGGATTTGCATTCTGTTTTTCTCCATGCTCTTTCATAAAGAAATTCCTTTACAAGGTACTTGTCAACAGTAAGGTAAGACGTACTGTGCACTTGCCTAAAGCTTTTTCTGAAGTGATGAAGAATATTAAGTCCTACTTTCACTTGTGCATCTGCAGCAGTGATACAGTCACAATAATTTATAAAGGTGTGGGTTTTTTTGAAATATTTCTAATTTCCTCTCAGCATTTCCTCAAGAGCAGATGATTGGTCTTGGAAGCTGAAGCACACAGAGGGTATTAGTGTGCTTAGCTCTGCTGTTGATTTTCAGTGTAGTCACTTTGCTTCAGCAAAGATTGGGCACCTCTGTGATGAGGAGCACAAGCCTCTGAGGAGACAGAGGATGTACGTACAGAAGTGGGCAAAGACAGATATTTATTCTTTTACAGCAGATGTGCTATCTAAGGCAATGCTGTTTCTAAGGATGAAAGCTGAATGAAAGAGTCATCATGGCACCAGTCAAAACATAAAGTCCTTTCTTTGTTGGCACTCTCATCTGCTTTTGTGTGTACTCTCATGCCAAAAGGGAGCAAGGTTGGGAGCCACTCTAGCTGCACAGGGCAACCTGAAGTGAAGAAAATCTCTTCTCCTGTGAGTCTCCCAGGGGACTTTGACTGGTACCTTGGAGAAGACCAGAGAGCAAAGATTCATCGTAATGGAAAAGACCTAAACTTCTCACAAAAGAATTAACCTTGTCCTAGGAATGGCTCTAGTAGGTATGGAGATAGTGGGAAATCACTATGGCACCTCTGTACAACCTGGGCAAGGCAAGAGTGTCTGGAGATGTTTGCTTAAAACCTGGAGAATGCTGGTGACTGGCAGTGCAGCTCCTCATTGCCGCACATTCCATGAGGGAAACATGAGGATGCTTTGCTCTAATGCAAGATTTTGCATTTCTGTAGACTTTGATCCACATAAATCAAAGAGATATTCACACACTGCCTGTGTGGTGCAAGCCATAGGCAATGGAGATGGTAAAAAAACTTTTGCTGACATCTCCACTACATTTTATTGGGCCTTGCCATCAAAGGTTGTGTCGTCACCAAATTTGTTTCACCAGCCAATCTAGGTTTAAAACACTTAGTTTTCTTTTTTAGTGAGCAGGCAGATGCTAACAGAAATCAAGACGAAATGCAAGGCTGTTTTTAACTACCACAAGAGAGGGTGGGTTTTCCACCAAGACCACTACACACTTGAACATCATTGTTGATTTCACTTGCAAGGCACTACTCCAGCAATGCTGAGCAAACAATACAAACCATCTAAAAAAATGTCCTAATAAAGAAAAGTTCCATTGAGTGGCAGGCACTTTGGCTGAAATGGGAGTATTGGTCACATGGGAGTATACAGTTGAAACAGGGGTGTTGGCAGATGAAGATAAAAGAGACACTGCCACCACTCTCATGCTGAAAATGGTGTGTTTTCATCTCAGAATAAGGCTACTATGAAGGTTTTGCAATTGAATATTTTCACCCACATAGAGGAAAATAAGTCTTTTCATTAAAGAGTCCCCATGTATTTCAAAAATGCTTTAGTACCTTAGTCTAAATTTAATGATGCGAGTACATTTGCAGTGGACTCATTTGGGGTGCACGCATGCATACTTTGTGGATAATGAAGTCATCAGGAGTTGCTTGGCATTACTGGATAACTAAATAGGTACTACAGCATTGTTGTGAAGAAGCACAGCCTGGGGCAGCCCTATTTTATGCATCTGAGTTTTCCCAAACTAATTCTGTATTCATGAACTGTTGCTATTTGTATCTGGAAGGATGAAGCTTCCAATTTTTACCCTTTTTTCAGCCTCTTTGGAAAATTTCCTCATTTTGTCTGTTCAAATAAATGAAGTGGGAGTTACCCTTCATATGAAGATGCAGGGAGGGGATGATGTACACATGAACACAAAGAGTCCCTCAAAGGGCAAATCACTTCTCAATCTGTCATATGGTAGAAGCACTTTTCAGATGAATCATTACTAAAATACAGTTTCTCATGTATCAGAGTAACTCAGTTGTTTAATTCACTAATGTATCCACTTGATGTCACTGTCACTGCCCAGTAAAATTGCTAATGTCAAAGGGTTTTCTGGTCACAAAGCCTTTGCACCAATAAGTGATTGAGCTGCACAGCCAGCCACCTTTTGGACCCTTCCAGGTAGCTCTATCCCTGTGAAAGTCTATTTTGTTGATGTACCTCCTGATCCTCTTCATTCATGTTTTGCATATCCCTGAAACAAAAATATTAGTTTTTCAAGGTTGTTTTTTCCTGCATAGAAACATTCAATCATTTTATTTTTCTTGAAAGTACATAAAAATCTTGTAGCATTACTTTAATGGTTTGTTACTGCTAGTTTCTTAAGGATAATGACAATTTTTCAGGAGTCAGTGAACAGTTTATTTGTTAATTTACTTATTTATTAATGGCATGAAGCTGAATCAGTGCAGGTTTAGGTTGCATATCAGGAAAATTTTCTTCACCCAGAGGATGGTTGGGCACTGGAACAGGTTCCCCAGCGAAGCGGTCACAGCACCAAGCCTGACAGAGTTCAAGAAGCATTTGGACAGTGTTCTCAGGCTGATGGTGTGACTCCTGGGATGTCCTGTGCAGGGCCAGGAGTTGGACTCCCTGATTCTGATGGGTCTTTTCCAATGCAGCATATTCTGTGACTCTGTGTTGCATCTCTTGGTACTCTCATCATCACTGTATTTCTTAATTTTATGATTAATGAACTAGATTGTGCAGTTTTTCTCTCTTTCTCTTTCCAGCATATTTTTTTGTCTTCCTGCTATCTCCCATAATTTTTACCCTCATGGAAGAAAAAAGGTGGTGTACATCTATTCCCTCTATATTTCTTTTCATAATGAAAATAGATGTTTCAAAAAATATATAAAGCCTAATTTTTAGTTATTTTTGCATCCCTTTCTCCTAGACTTATCAGATTGAGAGATCATCGTGTGAGGGGGAGTAGAACACTTAACCACTTTAAGCTGGGATTTAGGCAGTCATCCACAGCAAAACACAGCTATTGCATGCGAACCATTCCTTGCCAAAGCCCATTGGCCAGGATCAAGTTCTCTGGGGACAGCTGTATCCTGATTTAACAGGCCTTGATCCTTTCACTGTTGTCTTCTTTCTGCTCAGGTCATAAACACTTTCTGTCAGTCTAGCTCTGTCTTCAGTGTCAGAATAAAGATCTGACCTGACAAAGCATTTCTATATGTTCTTTGCTTCTTGTTCTAGGTGTCAGCATCTTAGCTGGCCTCCTGCCCCCTCTCTAATGCCACTCTGTGGGAGTTCTTGGAAGGGCTGGAAAGCTGAAGAACTGGCATGTGGTTCTGCATATTTGTACATAAGACTTTATTATTTTTGTGCATGTAGGTATTATTGTGGGGGCTGCAAAAGAAGATTGTAAGCATTTCATGGAAATACGCACTCAGAGCCAAATCCTCATTAAAAACTGCCTTAGCATCCAGGCCAGGAGAGAATTGCAGGCACGAAGATTATTTGTGTATACTGCACTTTCAGAGGGTTACTGAGATTCATGTTCCTCTCTACAACATCTCAGACAGTCAAGCTTTGCTTTAAGAGGAATAGCCAAGATTTTCCCCTGTGGAGCTACAACTGCTTTACACTGCCCCAGAAGACCAAAGCAACCTTAAAACTGGTGAAGCAGGAAATAAGAGGATTATATTACTTCAAGAGACAACTTAGAGATGGCACTCTCAAAATCAACACCTCACTTCGCTGCCAAAACAGGATGCATGGCAGTGGTGCTGCCTGCCCCAGTTCACACACAGCTCTTGCACTGCTGCCCTCTGGGCTGTTGGTAGCCGGTGTTATTTAGAGCTGTCCTTATGCTTGGACTGCAGAGCACTTGCTTGGCAAGCAGCCACTCCAAGCTCTGAAGATAGCAGAGGCCAATGCTTCTGCCCTGAGCTCTGCGCTCAGGCCATAGCAAATGATCAAGATCAAAGGTTTTGTCTTTTTTTATTTTCAATGCTTTGGGGTTAAACTCTTTCCTGTGTGAGGACTCCCTTCAATATATTCTTAAAGGCTGTTTTAAAGGCGTTTTGCTCCCTCCCATGGATAGCAGTAATTACCAAATTGTGGTGAACTGTAATTTTGGAATAGACTATTAGTGGATGGTGGTAGCAGTACACCACCATTCCCATGATTTACCCTTCATCACACAATGTGAATAAAAAAAGGACACACGTGAAAGAAACTCAAGTCTGGCACACTCAGGTGAGTGTGATTTCCTTTTTTCCTTCAATATCTTAATTCTTTATAAGCTATTTGCTGCCTTATTAGCATCCCTTTGCACTATGTGAGCAGCACAAGGAAGCTGGCTGTGGAGAATCTGGTTCATTGCCATGAACAGGGCAGCAGATGCAGCACTGTCCTCACAGCAATCTGCCTTGCTGCCATGTCAGCTAGTAGCAGCTGCAAAGATGGCAATTCTCCATGTTTCACCCTATTCCTCACTGAAGTGTGAACTTGCACGCCCAGACAATGCTGTTAAAATGTTAGTAACAATGGGGTTGGGATTTATTCCATTACTCCTGTGTCTACAGTCTTTTTTGTTGGACTGAGGGTGAAATAAGAGGTGAAATCTGAAAAGAGGAAAACTTATTTGTGAACACTATAGAGAAGAATGAAAGAATGAATCAGTTTTAAAATTTTATTCATGTCCATTGCAAAATTGCAGGAGAATGAAACTTAACACAGAACAAGTCAAAAGCCAGTTGTACACCAAATTTCATAGACCACGTGTTACACCCAGCTCATCCTTTACAGGTTTCTGCACGACCTGCCTCATTGTGCTTCTCAATGCAAAGGCCCTGACTCATAAGTCAGACACATCTTCCTCCATGGAAAGTAAATTCTTCAAGGCTTCACCTGTTCTGGAAGGCCTGGCCCAAATATCAAGGAATAATAGACAGGTTTTGAAAGGTATGCTTAGAGGTGCATCACATACTGTTTTCAGAATGCAGTAAATTAATTTTAAGCATTTGGGTTTTTTTTTTCTTCCCTGCATTGATGGGATTTCAGAATACCCTGCTTATAATGCCTAGGCTGACCCCAAGTTCTGACAAAAGCAGTATAACTCTTAGCCTGATCTTAGAGACAAAATAATGAGTTTAAATTGTTATGAGAAAAATGAGCTTTATACAGATTTGGATAGAAAAGTTTCAGCTGGATGTTAACACACTTTGATAACACACTTTCTCTACTGACCCCAGTAGAGTGAACGGCTGGTATTAAGAGCTGGTCATAGAGATGGAGTATGTTCTACTGGAAAAGCTCACCTGAAAGGGTTGTCAAACACTGGAACAGGCTGCCCAGGGAGGTGGTTAAATCACCAGCCCTGGAGGTATTTAAAAGACATTGAGATGTGGCACTTTGAGACATGGTTTGGTGCTGGGCTTGGCAGTGCTGGGTTAATGGTTGGGTGCAACACTCTTACAGGTCTTTTCCAACCCAAATGATTCTATGAATCTGTTCAACTGACTCTGTGCACAAATAACACCAGCTAGTCTTTAGCTAGTCTTGTCTCTTGTATGTTTATCTCAGACTTCCTTGGTGCTGTGTAATCACCAAATATTTCACATGGTCTCCAACACTCTCCCATCTGATTGCACTCCAGCTGTTTACAGTTAGAGAGGACATTTATAAAACTACCTTCAAAAATCTGAAGGGAAAGTAGCTAGAATAATTTTCATTTGTTTTTTCTCCTCATGCTTTTGTGTGAGAAATGAGCCTCAAGGGGCAGCTTGGAACAGGCATAAACACAGTCCTGAAGAAGTGATCTGAAATCTTTTTTTCTAAGTTGTAAAAAAGTTGTGCCCAAACTACTGATCAGTCTTTCACCAGTCCAGCTCTAATTCTGGATCCTAAGCTGGTCAGCAGGTTTATGAAATCAGCAGCTGAGACACTTTCTTTAAGCCAAGAGCAGCCATGTAGATTTTATTTGTTCACTGAAGAACAAATAAAACTTAATTTGTTTCTTGATCTGCGAGACAACAAAGGTCTGTGTGCTGCAGCATTAGGCATACCATGAGAAGAGGAATTTCTGCTTCCAAGAAGCAAATGTTTGTGAGTGTGTGAGCCAGGCCAGAGAGAGGTCACTTGGGTCTCCAGGTTTTCCAAACTCTGTGTCCTACAGCCTCTGGCACCAGAGAGTGCAGCAATGTAATGCAGCACGAAGGGACTGTGACACTTTAAGAGCCAGCGGGGCAAAGAGAGAGTGTGAGGGAAGCAAGCCACACCCTACCTCCAACTGGGTGCTGGCACTTGGACTCTCAGCAAGAAGGACATTCCTTCATAGGGAGCCCCCTCTAAAGTAACTTGTTACTGGAAGCAGGACCAGGCAGCATTTCTTGGACTACATCTGCCAGTGCCCTCCTGGGTGACTGCACAGCCCCTCAGTGGCTCTGGGAAGGCTCAGACAAGCTGTCCTCACTGCCCAGGCCTGGCCAGTCCCTATAAAGTCCCTCCCACAGCGCTGCCCTCCTGCCTGAGCTCTTTTCCAGCATGCCTTCCCCGGACAGCTCTTCCCGTTAGGCAGAGCCAAGCAGCTGCACCTTCAGCAAGCTGCTTCCCGGCCACCTGCTGCCCATTTTGGTGGTCCAGCTGGTGAGCATTCCTAAGCTTTCACTCCATCGGCCTTTCCTTACCCCCAAAGTGATGACGTGTTCTCAGAGGGGGCCTCAGACCCATGGCTAATGAAGCAAATTGTGCTTGGAACTATTTTCTGAATATTGGCCACCTTGTTCTTTTGCATTTTAAAAACAAACTCAGATTTTTAATATCACTGAGCACAGTTTTTGAACTCAGACAACTTTGCAAAGATGGTTGTGTTACTACTGTATGACACAATGGTTTTTTTCTCAAATCCCCACAATATACTGGAGTTCCCTAGTTTGCTTTAAAACCCATTCATTTTGTCTCAGTGCCCTTAACAAAGTATCTAAACAGCGGCTAAGCCCTTTCCAAGGTAATTCCTTTGCCAGTTTTCAGAAAACAGATGTGAAGACCTCCCACCCCGCAGCCATTGTCCCTGCATCAACCAGCGCAGCCCCATGGCAGAGCCACTGCTCTTCGTAAGGGAGCTCAGCCTGGAGGGTGCTCGCTGCCCACACAAGAAATGCCTGCTCTGGCCATTTTTATTTTTTACTTCCAACCTCAGCACCAGCTAACTGCTCTGGCTGAGAAGTGGCTGCAAATCAGGGCTAAAATGATTTCAGATATTTCAACACTGATTGGAAGGTAAATGTATATAAGCTTCAGCCTGCTTTTCTTTACCCTGATCAGGTGCTGTTTAACCAGGAAGGAAAGTCCTTCTGATTAAGCTGAGCCATCTAGGGTGGAACCCCTCTGTTGCTAGCAGGTAAAGTCTTTCCTGAAAGTGTTCTTCCAGTCTCCTCAGAGTGATCCACCACACCAAGGAGAGCCCCTTGTGCCCAGGCTGGTAATTGAGTTGTGACCAGCTTGTATTCTGACATGGTTATTAAGGTAAGCAGAATGGCTGGAAATTTTTCTTTTACTTCATCTTGTAGTCAAATTTTGGGAAGCCTATTTAAAAATCTGGGTTGTTTTCTTTTCTTCCCCTGTTAAGGGAGAAATGTGTGACTCCCTTTGGGACATGTTATAAGGGGATGGCTATTTTGCTGGGGTTTTAATATGGAAAATCCAAGATTTGAAAACAGTATACTTGACTCCAAAAGTTTTGGCTTATGCTTTTATCAGAAAATATACTTTTGTGCTGGATTCTCTGACAAAATACAAATGCTGTAAATGTTTTTCTTCTTGGTTGGCAAATATGTTTGTGTTGCTAAGTAGCAGGACCATGGATTAAATTGTGGAAAACTTTGTGAATTATTAGAAGAAAAAAAATTTATTTTGCCCAAGATACCCAAAAGCAAGGATTTATTTAATTTTTACCTTCCAATTTCGTGGTTAATCTGAGCTTTCTGCCTGACTTTGTATCTTAGTTGTGCTGATTTGCTCTGGGTTGTTTGGGGTTTTTTCTATTATATTTTTAGTTGCTGCTTGGGCATATTAAACCTCTAGCATAAATCATTTATTGTATTTTGAAAGTTGGATAATGTGTTTAATGCACCCAACATTGAAAATACACATCTGTTTTGATGTTAGGTGCATCATGGCAGTAAATAGCATCATTTATCTTAATACTTTTCACTTCATATATAAATGAGTAATGAGTTTACATCCATAGAGGCATTTGTAAGCTTCATGATTTGGTGGTTTTTTTTTCTTCTGGGTTTTTACAGCATGCTATTACAGAGAAAAAAAAATTAATATATTTTTAGAGTTTTTTTTTAATTTCTGGGGGTTCATTAACTTATCTCTGCTTTCACCCAGTACAATGTCTCCACTCTGCCTCCAGTCAGGCTGCATTTTATGTTTTGTGCCTAGCACGGATGTTTCTGTGGTTTGTGGTGGTGCATTCTTAGCATTCATCACCAACTGATCTTCTTGTGTCCCTGGCCTGTCTGAGCCCAGAACTGCCGTGTGCTGAGGGGGGAGCACAGGGGCAGCTATCCTGCTTTGCACTTCTTTGCTGATGCCAATTCAGCATGGGAAGGGAATGCAACAATCTAGTTATTGGGTTAAGTACCAAAGCTGCAATTTTTATTGAAATACAATAATTCAGGCATCAGTGGCGCCTGGCAGATAATAGACCCCATGGTAGCGAGTGTTCATAAAGCTTGAGGCCACCACATGCCCTGGGCTGCAAAGCAATGTGACCCTAAGAACCCTGCTCCTTGCTAACCTTCTGTCTCCCAAACCACAATATTCTTGTCAAGTTGTTTAACAAGAATCATGTTTTCTCAAGGTAAATTGTACCTGTGCACTATTTTACACTCTTCCTCCTTCTCCCTTTTTAGGGATAGAGGGCTAGAAGAAAGCTCTTGGCTTCTGAAACAGTCTGTACTATCATAGGTATCTATTTCATATTGTTCTGTTTTAAAATATAATAAAACCACATTATAAGGTGGAAAGAAAATTGGATTTCTTGCCTTCACTAGGAGATATCTCAGGATTCTTAGATTTCTTAGCCTCAAAAATTAACTCCAGTTTGCAGACTGAAGTTTTTTGGCCCATCACCCATTTCTTAATATATATACATGCTGTCCTCCAGCTTAAGCAACACTTTTGTCTCCCTCGTGTCTACTAACGATATGTTAGGAAACATCATTTATTTCCACCCTTGCTCTCTTTTTCTACTAGGCATACCAAGACCTTTAATTCCCACAAAGTGTCCCTGCTGTACAAAATTGAGTAAGAGGTTTGTGAAGTCATGCTGCACCTGGCCTAACATCACCACATCCTCCTAATTTCATGTCTGGCTCCTGCAGTACTGAGGAAGGTGTTCCTTCAGCTTGTAAATTACTGCTAGCAGATAAATTCCCTGATAATGAGAATCTTCATCCTACTTTCAAAGATGATTGTGAATGCCTCTCCCTGCAGAGATAGTCCTCTCAGATCACAAATCAGATGTGATGCTAAAGGCACCATTTGATGTTGGTACCAACCCAACCATTGCTATTTGCTTCCTAATTTTGGTTTTTATACACTGTCAAATTTGCATCAGTAATTGGCATTAAATTAAGAAAATTAAATTAATAGCAGCAGACTGTGTGGGAAGGGAGAACAGGATATGCTCTATGTCTCTTTTGAGTTGACTTCTACTTTCTTGAAATTAATCACTCAGATTGTGGTGACACTCCTGGAGACTGTCCCATATTTTTACATCTTTAATGCAATTTCAGACCTGCAAATAAAGCAGATGGTAAATGAATTAATAAAGGTACCTGGGGATTCAGAAGTTGCTATGGGTCTCTCTAGCCCTGTTGCAATCAAAAAACATTTCTGCACCCTTACATCAAACTAGGCAGACCAAAAGAATGTTATATTTTTAGTGGGGCTGCAGCACACTCTGCAACAGTACTTCTTCAAGAAATGTGGTGTTGTGCATCCTGTCACTGTACATATGCAAACTAATATAGATTTGCCTGGCTCTTTTATTCTTTGTTAATGGATAGTGACTTCTTTGTGTATTATATAAAAATGTTTCTTGACTAAATTCCTTGAGCTATGAAGCAGTTTAATTTTTTTTCACCTATATCCTGATGGACAGCAAAATCCAGGGTGTGACAAATGGCACCTGACATCCAGGAAGGAATATATCCTTAAGAATAAATCCATATCTCCAAACTCTCTCTAATTTTCTGGGACAGCCTTTCATTCTAGATCCATATCTGTGCAGTTTCAAGACTAGATCTTATTTCTCAGTTCCTGTGAATTACAAGCATTACAAAAGTTCAGTTACAAAACTAAGTTTGTTTATTTCAAAAACTTCGCTGAACTTCCTAGCCATTCCTCTGTTTTTTCTATTTGGTTTCAGAATGTAAAATGTAACTTAGAAATACATCCATAATTTGTGTCAGAGAGTAAAAGGCAAAGAAAATACTCATTTAGAGATATGTTTTATATGTAGCCCAAGAGATCAGTTTTTTTTGTTCAAGTGAGATGTCCTTTTTTAGGGTGGAGAAAGTATACAAGAAAGGCTAGATTGAGGCATTATAGTATTTGAGTATAAACTTGCTGTGTTATTACCAGACTTATTGGAATATTGAGCCTTTAAGAGTTGTTACTGAAGTGCTGGAGAGGGAGAGAAAAGGATCCTCTTTTCTTTAATTGCTGGACAGAGTTTGGAGGATTCCTTAGTTTGTTATAAATAACCAAAAGTTTTGCATAGGGGCAGATAGATGTGGTTATAAACACTCACCCATGCTGCACGATTCTAAACCTCTCATTACAATATCATATCAACAGCTGTGATTGATGGACATTAATTTCTTTGCTGTAGCTATAAATCATTCTTTCTATAACACTGGGAACACTTCACTCCCTGATGCCTTCTTATGGAGGTCCTAAGTTTTCTAATTGAAGAGGATTTTATGTTTCCTGATCCCTCTTTATAATCTTGGTGATCTAGTGTGGTTTTGTGGGTAATCACCATTTCATCACAGTGCTTTGGATCTACCCAAAGTTTTGAAATAAAAAGGAACAGGTAACAGGGAAAACTGATCCACCTATAACAGAAGGAGGAAGAGACCACATAGAAAAAGTGCTGCAGGTCTTTCAAAGAATATATTCCAACAATATTCCAGTTCTTTCTCTGGATTGGTTTGTGTCTTTTTCAGATGCAGATTTCTTTATCTTTGATTAGCAACAAGTTTCTGACTGGGTTTTAAGGGAAGAAACTTAGAGGGCAGGGAGTGCAGTGTTGTACCAGCCATACATGCTCTACCTTGAAAAACCTGTCAGTGGTTTGCAAACATGAATACAACAGAAAGGGTGTCTGAGAGGTGGGTCAGAAGTTAACAGGATTTTGCCCTACTATGGAAACTTAAGCCTCAGATCGGAAAGTGTTTATGTGATATCACAGTTTGAGTGACAACTGTCAATAGGTGTTGGATGGAGGTGAGGTCAGTATAGATTTTTTTCAAAGGCTGTCTGCTGGTATTGCCTGTCATGAGATAGCTGTCATTTCCAAATCACTCCATACATTCCATAAATGTAAGGCATCAGCATGCTGGTAGAAACACTGAGGCAGCAACTGTTACGAATTTATTTCTTACCGACGGTGCTATTCTTCAAACTGTAGTGTGTAAATTTTCTACACTTATAAAATATTTGGGAGGACCCATAGATTTAGTAAAAGCATTAATTAAAGTATTTTTCTTAAATTTGTGTGATTTTGGTAAATTTATGATGTGCAAATTGGTTCTAAGACTTTTAATTAAGTACCGCAATGTATTTTATGTTTCTTTTAATGGACAGAAAATTACTTTTGCTCAAACAGACTTCATTGTACAGTGTTATGCATTTTTCATCTGATGTGGGGAAAAATCAATTATTTTAAGAGTTCTGTTCTTCTGGCAGTTCATTTAAGTGAATTTTTACTGTGTTAAATGATCATCGGTATTTTCTTTTTACGTAGCAACTCTTGTAAAAGTATTGTAATGCGCACAAAAAAGTGTAATTTGCCATCACGTAGAGAACATTAGTCTTGTGCCTTTTATGGACTCATGAAGCTCTCAGTTTCAGCCACAGTGCTTTAATTTCTATTTGGGTAAAGTTTGTGGGGAAATGAAAATGAAGGATTAAGTAATAGAAAATTGCTCACAGATTTGAATATATCTTTTATTTATTGCAGCTAAGGGGCTGTAATTCTGATGAACCCATTTGTCTCACTGTAATTCCAACAAGTCCAGTGGAATAAATGATTAATTGCATCCATCTGACCTCAGAATCAGGTCTGCAATAGTTACTATGTGCTTTAGGTTGTGCAGAAATATTTATGTTGAAAGTAACACCCAGGTAAATGTAATAAAACTTAAAGAGAAGTTAAATCTGACTTTGTTGCTACTGATTAGAGCTTTGACAAACATGTGAGTAAAAGATTAATTTGACATTTTGTCTAAGATAATTGTTTTATCTTCCAAAACCACAGAAAGAATTTGGAGCTTCCACTTTATCTCACTCTGGATTTCTTCGCTCAGGGGCTGTTGCAGATGGTTGGTTTCATGAAATCATACATTTCTTTATTTTCGCCCTGGGGCAAGGGACTGCAACTCTGAGAAAAATGTTTCTGGAACAATAACATGCTTTTCAACTGCCTTCACAACTACAAAATGAGAAAGGTAATTGCTAACAATGGCAGGTTCAGCAGGCTGCATAAGTCTTACACATATGTGTGTGCAAAGTATTCTTCTAACACAGGTAAGAATGGAAACCAGTATGAACACACCAAGTTTTCCATCCTGCTATCTTTGGTTTATTGCTAAACTTTGAATTTGGACTAATTATAGTCTCATGATGCATTTTAGTAGGAGTGAGCCTTTTTAAAAGTATTTTAAACAATTTTCCAAACATGAAAATAGGTTGGAGGCATGAATTTTTAATTAATTTCCAGGGTAATGTTTTCAGAACTTTGAATCGCACTTCTTAATCCTAATTTTCTAACAGTCACAAGCAAAATGTTGGGTACACAACAGCAGTCCCTTTAGAATAAAAGTACTGCTTCATATGTAGAAAGTTGGGGGTTGGGTTTTTTTGTTTGTTTTGTTTGGCTTTTGCTTTTTAAAAGAGGCAGAACTGTGACTTGTGTATGGTGCGGATTCTTTCAGGTTTTATTTTACAGTGTTTACACTGGAGAAACTCAGGAAGAACCAGATGTCCGAGGGTTGCAGGCTCAAGAGGTCTGATGATTCATGGAGAGGTGGGGTCAGATGTTCCTGTCCCAGTGATTCATCCCTCCTCTGTCCTGGCAACTGACTCTGTGGCATGGCCAGAGCTGAGGGCCTGGTACCATGGTTTAAATCATTATTGATTTCAGTTTACATGGATATCCCTGGCTGTGAACTGCTGCAGCTGCGGGCTCTGATTCACGGTCTCTGTCAGGCTTAGAAGTGGTGTCTGAGGAGCTTTCTGAGCATAACAACCTCTTTACCAGGGGCATCCAGTGCTGTACAAGTTGGGACTCACATCCTGGATTACTTTGCTACCCTTTTGTGAATATTTATTGTGTACTGCTCAGTATTTTTATGCTGGAGTGTAAGACAGACAAAATACAAAAATTGCTTAAAATAAAGATCTCAGAGAGCAGGAAACATTCATATTATGGAAAAAACCTGGGCAACAGGCATGTTTTCAAATTCTTGATCATATAAAGAAACGGCAAATACTTCTTTCTAAGTTCTTGTAAATGCTACAAATATTCTGGTGGAAGAACTTCATTTACATCTTGGTGGGAAAAATAAAATGGCAGAAGGAAGTATCATTTCATGGAAGATCAGAAACTTTCTGTTGGCAAGTTCTTCCTATGGTTGAAAAGATTTGTCTTGCAGCAGAAAAGAGTTCAGACAAACTTTGCAAAAGTAGATTCTCAAATGTCATGAGGGACATTGTCTAAAAGAAAAAAGTGAGTGTTGGGGGAGGATTGTATGTGCAAACCAGTCTGTTGTTGGGACCAAGAGTCCAGGGTCCATCCACCTAGAAGCTGTGACAATCTCACCTGTCTGTAAACCCACATACAGGTAAAATAAGTAGACAGCAGCAACCTGCTGAGCCACTGATTCACCTGTAGATTAGATAGAATATGGACCCTTAGATTTGTGCAAAGTTTGCGATGTCTTCTGACTGAACTGAACTTTCAAAGGGACTATAAGACTGAACTGACGTTTCAAAGGGATTTTTTTCTGATTTGCTGTTTCTCAATGAAAACAGCTCACAATTCCACCTGCCCAGAATTTATGTGCATTCCAAACCACAGTGTGCAAACAAAAGAAAGCTTTTGCCATGTCCCCCTGGCACCTCACAAATATTAAAATGACCATACTTCAGTGCCCAGGCAAATAACTTCAGTTATTAGCCTTTTTAGGCAGCTGTTAAAGACGTTTCTAAATGCTTTTACTACATAGAATGAATTTTCAACCCGACAGACCACTCTTAGTCATGGCATTATGATGGCCAGTGCACGTGAGCAGACAAGAAATTGGATTATATATTAGACTTCCGTTTCCTCATCTGCTCCTCCTTTGCTCTGGGGCAGAACCTTTCTCATCTCTTATGAATTTCTCTGTTCCTGTCATGCTGGGCCTTTCAGTCAGCATGCAGAGAGATGCAAACCCAGGCTGTGCCCACTTCTTCCCTTCCCATGGCTTTTCTCTGCCTCTTTCTGTCCCTCTGAGACCACCTGGAAACAGTCCAAAGAACAGTAAGATTGTCAAAATAATTTTAACAAAATATTGTGTAGATTTTAACTAAATGAGAGGAGTGGAAAAGTTGTTTGGTTTAGTGCAGCAAAAAAAATGGGAAATGGAGGTGCAAGGGCAGGATGTGGTAGCAGTCTTCAAATCTTTCAAATCTTCAAAGCCTGCAGAAGAGGGCTGAGTCTGTAAATTACCCAGGCTTTGTTTCAGGTCTGAACAGGTGAGAGGCAGTGGTTAAATTGCAATAAGACTTTAGAAAAGCTGTCTCGTGTTTAAGGCAGTTGAGCAGTGGGATGAACAGGCTGTGGCATCTCCATTGTTGAATGCTGTTACCAAGATTTTTGGGCGTTCTTCTGTCAGCAGCAGCTGATTCTGCTTTGGGACGAGGAAATGAACAAAGTGATCTTTTGGGAAGATCCTGATTTGTTCTAGGAAATAAGGTTGGGAAGGGGTTTGAAACCATTATATGGCAGGGCCATGCGCAGAATAAGATGCAATTAGGCTGCATGGAGACCAGTATTGTTGATAATTCAAGTATGCAATAAACCTGTACAAAATACTGCTTGGGCATCATGTATCTTTACAGTCACATTTCTGTCCAGGTACCGATGTGACTCCTCATTAGGGAAGGGGAAGGAAACTGTAATTTCTTTCATTCTTTTAATGCAACTCTTGGATATGAAAATTACAGTCCACATCTTCCACATTTTGAACCTGTTACTGCACTTCATTTGGAGATATCCTTGACCCCCCTGGAATGGGTTAGTGACTTCCTGCTTTCTTAGTGGTATCATGACCTGCTTCAGGCTTGCATTTTATTTACGGGTTTATTTCAAAGTGCCCGTTTTGATGTACAAAGCTCTTTTTGGATTGGATCCTGTATATTTCTGAAATTACCTGTCTTTTGTATTTTGCTTCAAGAGTTCAAATTGCCTAGAAATGTTTGAGTTAGGCTGCCTTAAGCCCTACACCATAAGATGCTGATGGTATGTTACGTTGGCTGTGTAATACCCTTCCTCAGTCTCTGTTGCCCTTCTGGATACCTTTTATTTTCTTTTCTGTAAAGCAAAATACAGAGGAGTTGTGTTTCATTTTCTTTGATTAACCTGAAGACTGACATCACATTAGATGAATTCAGGCAGCTGCTTTGGTTAGGTTTTTGCGTTTTATTGTAAACACGTTCTTAAACATTCCATGTGACTCATTAAGTAAATAGGAGTAAATGGACTAATGAAGTAAATAAGAGTAGTCATGTTGTAGGTAGCAGCACACTGGCTCATAGTGTTTGTTGGAGTTTTGAAATCTTTTTTCAGTGTCACCTGAATTTTTACCTGGACATTTAAACATACCTTTTTCGCATGGACCATTGGAATAGAGCATTGCCAGGAGTAGGTGTTAGAATGTGCTATGAAGCCAAGCAGCATTACACATGCTGGTGGTGCACAGATATTTTCAGTTGCCTTAGTTGCCAAAATGAGCCAATTTACTGTTGGCTAAAAGCTGAAAGGCTCATCTATGTCACAGAAGATGATTCCTCTATAAAGGGACTGGAGGTCTCCAAAGAGGAGCAATGTCAAGAACACCCACATGATGTGTGTTAGGCAGTGCTTCTCCAGGAGCTGATTTATAATTTACTTATTCTAGCCCTAGGCTTTGAGGATGAAAAGTTCTCCACAGCTGTGGAGCTCCATTATGGAAATAGCACAAAATATTTGCTGATCAGTGGCATTCTTTGGGTGTATTTATTCACTGGTGGCACACCTTCTTCTCTTGAGGAATTGCCGTCTGGTGCCTTGCTGCAGCCATGCTGCTTCCCAGGGACTGTTCCAAAGTGTGCCAAACATTCATGTCACTGGCTGTTTAAGGAAGTTTTATATATTGCTCTGAGGAGCTGGTGATGACAGGGGTTTTTTAAAAAAAATGCATACCAGAAAATGGTAACTGCCATCTATGAAGTCAAAAAATGTTTGTTCCAGTGTAATTTATTTTTAAGACAGAGAGGAAAACAAAACCTTCAGCTAAATTCACGTGTCCTAGAGCTGCTGTTATTTTATAAACTATTTTAATCTCAGCACAGCACATTCC
Organism: Passer domesticus; assembly: GCF_036417665.1. Classification (NCBI taxonomy): domain Eukaryota; kingdom Metazoa; phylum Chordata; class Aves; order Passeriformes; family Passeridae; genus Passer; species Passer domesticus. Next base: position 88,113,256 of record NC_087476.1, read on the forward strand.
TTAGTTTTTCCTTGCGCAGCTTCTCATTGGCTTCACTTCTTAACAATGTGAGTTACTCCAGACAAGAACTGTGACACCTTTGCAATTGCAGCTCTTCTGTGTGTTTTGGGATATATTTGCTTGAATAAAAACAGGAATTAGAAAAAAATAAATATCAAAATAGATTAAGGGCTTCAGAACTTGTTTTTCTTGAATATTCATATTGACAAGAATTCTGCCATGCTAATACATATTGATAGTCTTTTTTTCTATTTTTTCAATCTTTGATCCTTTTGTTTGGGTGTTCTCTTGAATTACATTTTCTCCAAGCTGCAAATGTTAACAAACTTGCACAGGAAAAAAATAGAACAAGTGAAAATGAAGACAAAAAAAAAAAAAATCCTTTCCTGTCTCTGCAGCTGGCAAGGACCCCTAAACAGCAGGACCAAGCTGTTCTGCTCTGTGTGGGAGGAATAACTTGATAGTTAGCTCAGATTCAGAGAGACAGTTTAAGCAGTGCTCCCAAACTGCTTTGATGTAACAGTTCTTCATTACCAAAAAGAAAAGGTGGCAATCTTCTGCTCTGACTTCTGGCACATGTTACCCAGCCACGCCATGCAGGGAAGGAGTAGGGTGGAGTTGGGCAAGACTGGCAGAGTCAGTTGTGGTACTGTTGCTCCTGTCGCTTCCCATGTGCCTGGAAAGGGTCCAGAAACATGCAAGGAACATCTGACCTCAAGATATCAATGAGCACTTCAAAGTGCCGAGCTGTTCATTCATTCTGACTGTCATCATGGCCAAGGCATTGGGAAGATGACAAACCTGATCAGGACCATGCTGTGTATGTTCTCTGAGATAAGACAAATGGGAAAGCTGCATAATCGTGCTGACAACAGCGATAAACCTTGCTCCTCCCATGCTAATAATATTGTGACTGAATAATGGAATTCATAGCCAATTCATGCTCACTTTAGACATTTGGAATTGGATTAAAAATGCTTTTTAACTGTTAAATGCAGCCAATTCCTGGGGGTTTTTTTCAAACTGATAATTCCAGTAAGATGTGACCAGTTAACGCTGGGGGGTTGGGGAAGGCTTCTCTCTGTGTTTGAGTTGTTTTGTCACCCAAACTAGAAAAGCCCAGGTAAATTTCACATAGTTTTATGACACTCTTAAGTGGCAGGCGTGATAATTCTGGCCAAGAAAATACAGGCATAGAAAAAGCTGAACATCTTGGTAATGGTTGAGGATATGCACAAAACCAAACCGTTCTTGACTTGGCTCTAAAACACCAGTTTCTCAACAGTTTTGCAGAACTTCTGAAAAGCTCTCAAAGTGAACACTTCAGTGTTTGGGGGACCTAGGGTCATAACATCCACTGCATAGGTTCTTGGTCTTGGTAAGATTCAGTAGTGTATGGATAGTATTTCTGAGCTTTTCCTGGCACACTGGATGCAAGAAGACAAGTTCTTGTTCAAGCCTTGTTAAGTTTGCTGCTGCTAGGAAGAGAATTAAATGGGTAATGTGAATTCTGCTCAAGGCCAGAACCCTTGATAGGGTAAATCATCTCCCTGTATTGCAATGACTAATACCATTGATTATCACCAGCTGAGAAGTGGGCCCCAAAGAGTATAAAACAATAGTAGATTAGAATGAGCAATCTATTTTCATATATCCAGAATGATTATGGCTCTCCAGAGATGGAGCCAGGCACAGTCAATTATAACTAGTTCCTTTTCATTGGAAAAATAAAATAGAAATTGTTATATCCATTCATCTTTGTGGTTTTTTGTATCAATACTGTTTGTAGCTTAAAACTATCAGATACTCTGGAAATCAAAATGTTATCCACTCAGATTAACAATGCACACTTCTGTGCTTATATCATTAAATTCTTCTTTTCATTTACTTGCCATCGCATGCTTGATCTTTATTTGTTTTCCTTAAAAATTCAGCCTTATTTACACTATTTTGTGCTTCTCATACCAATTTTTTTAAGTTACACCTGCAGATTTTTATCTGCTTTCCCTCAGCACAAAAGCCTTCGGATCAGCACTTTTCCATTCTCCCATGAAAAGTGATGAGGTCTTGCAAGGGCTTAAGTCATATGATCTGTCTCATTGCTGCCTCAACCAGACACCAGGAGCAACAGCATAAAGCCAGAGCTGTTTTGGCAGCACTTTCCCGAAGTCCCCGTGCAGATGCTCCGTGCGTTTCACAACAGAATTAGTAACAGCCATCATTGTCGAAGGCCGAAAATGTCCCTGTTTGGGACCACTCCTGGCAGCGGGCAGTGACAAATCTGTTCCCTTCACTTGGCACCATGAGATGTCCACACGCAGCAAAGCCGCCGGTTCTAGACACTAAATCACATCCTGGGAACAAGCATGGCTTGGCCCTGGTACCCGAGGCTCTTCTTGCCTGACATATTGCACTGTCAGGCTTTACAAGGCACAGTGGATCTCTGCATTTGGACTCCGCTGAACACCCCACTCCCTCTCTTTAATCTGTGAGATGAAGTTCTCTGTATTCGGAGTACATGTAATCCTGATCTGTACATAGAGAATTTAGTAAGAGTTCACTTAAAATGTGTGGCTTGAATAGATAAGCAGTCTTTTCTGAAGTGTTCTGTGATGAATTTTAAACAGCAGCGCTGACTTGTACTGTTTGAAATAAATTTGAAATGGTTTCTTCTACCTGAAACTAAAAATGGCTCAATCACTGTTTACAGTTCCTAGTAGTGTCTTAAAAGTACAGCTTTTAGTATGAAGTTAGATATCGTGCACATAACAATTCCACTTAAAATCTCTCAGCCTCAGCCAAGGGAAGGGATTTTATTTATTTTATAGTAATAATAGGTATTTTCAAAGTTTCTTTCAGAGGATACAGCTAAACTGAATAGTTGGTTTTTACTGCACCACTGTCTCATCAAACCTAACTTCAAATCCACAAGTGTTTGTAAGCTGCTTTCCATATGTTCAACTCAAACCAGTAGTGGAAGTGGCCAAAACTAAAATTCTGTAGAAGACAGTGGCGTAGAGGCAAATCAGCATGCACTCTGTTTTGGCATAACCCAATGAAGACAGTGGAAGTCAATGCATTTGTGTATGGATGAGTTAGCTCTTAGTTCAGAAACCTTCACTTTCCGTATCTCTTCTTTATTTTTCTGTCACATTGAGGGTAACAAATGGCACAATGCAAGTTTAATTAATTCTGAAGACAATGGTTGTGAGAAAGGAAAAGGAGCTTGAATACTGAAATCAAGATTTGGCCATTTGATAGTAAACTAATTCAGTTTTACTAGTGATGATGCCTTACTTGAATAATAGTATCAGCTTTTCTTTGCAGTTAAGAATCTCTCTCTTCCCACCCAAATAGTAATAGTTTTTTAAAAGTCAAATTTGGAGAAGTTTTTGGTACTGATTGCACAAATTAGAAGGTGGAATTGGCGGAGTCCGTCTCAGTCTTAACAAGTAATTATGTGCTTATTGACATTGAGCTGGACACAGATGATCTGCTTTTCAGCCCAGATTCCAGCCCACATTCTTGGGGTTGACTCATGTGACCAGTGGGTTTGTTAATTGTAATCCATAGAGATTCTTCAGCTTTTCTCTCTCTGTCCTTCACAAGGACTTTTTGTCTTGGACAAGATTAGAGGGAAGGTCTAATTTCCAGATGTTTCAGTTTTTATTACTTCTTTTTTGGTTGTGGTGTTCTTCTTTAGTTAGGACTGTTGGTAAGATTTTTCAATGAAATGCTAACATTAAACACAACTGGAATGTATTCAGACTAAGAAAAGTAATTCAAAAGAGCACAAATAATTTCTAAATGTCTGTAAATTTATGTATTTTATAGTCTTAACTGGAGAAGTCATTCTCTGCTTTGCTATAAATGGGGAAATAATGAGGTATACTCTGCATGACGGTAATTCTCTTTAATCAAGTTGCAAGGATCCCTAGCTGAGCAAAATGAGCTCCTCTCTGCAGCTAGAGGTCCTTATAGAGCCTTGCCAGGAAGGTCAGAATGTTTAAGCATCAAATGATCTCTCTCTTGGGCTATATTCCCTTCTTTGACTGGCTCAAAGGCCATCATGTTGCTGTTTCTTTACACATCTGGTGATAAAGGAGGTCCTCATGCAGCCCCAGAATCTGAGAAAATAATCTCATCTTTAATATTTGCAAAGTAATTTTTTTTCTGTCTTTTTTTTTTTTTTAATTTCAATTTTACAATCCCTTGAAGACATAAACCATAAAATCCCTCTACAGCCGAAAAACACAAAAGCTTTTAAAATTCAGTTTTGGGCAACTCACTGGGTTTCTTTGCTCCCTGTAACTGGCAATACCATAACAATTTCACACGGGAATCTGCATTCCCTTTCTTCCTTGGTTTCTGCATTACTTTTCAGGAGGAAGGCTTGTTTCTCTATTATGTTCAAATTTTTCTTTGTTTGTTTGGTTAGTTTTTGTTTGGTTGGTTTTTGTTTGTGGTGTTTCTCTTTTTTTGGTTACAGAATAGAGACAGAGATGCAATCCACAGTGTCATATTGGCTTGCCATTATGTGACTGAAGTTTGCATCTGTTGGGGTATCAAAACAGAACGAGATGAGAAGTAGTAAATGAAAGTAAAGCCTAACATTTTGTAGTAGAAAGGTTATATTTTGCAAAATGAAGAGTTATGGTGCTAGCTGAAGGCTCCACCTGTAAGTTTTCAGGATGGTTAGTTGTTGCCTAACCCTTTTTACTATCATGCATTCACAGCAATACTGAATTTTGGCTGTAGACCTTGATGAAGGCATCCAGAACTGTGACATGTTTCTTGCCCAGGTTTTTTCTGTTTTTTTCTTTACGGGAAGACTCAGAAACTGTAATTCTAAAGAAACATGGTCGCCATTAGTACTATGGACTAGGCACAGTAGAAGTGTTCAGGTACAACAAGACCTTTTAGGTTAACCTCACTATGGAACAGAGAGAAGGGGACCCAATAATCTCCTAAAGTGAAAAGTTGAATTTCTGCCTTGGAGATTATTAATAAAGCTTGTAAAATTTAGATTGGACTTTAAGAAAAATTCTTTACTGAAAGGATTTTCAAACACTGGAACAGGGTGCCCAGGGAAGTGGTTGTGTCACCACCCCTGGAGCTATTTAAAACACTGTCTACCCCATGTGGCACAAGCTTCCTCTTGGCAATTAAAAGTTATTTGCCACCACCTCTGAAGTCCAGTGAACCTTGGGACAAGGTCTCCCATCTATTGCTCTGAGCCTTTCTTTTTGTTGTGACTGTCACTGCTTGATGAGGCATTGTGGCTACTTGTTCCTGCATGTTATTTGACCACTCAGGTATCTGTGCCTTCTCAGTGGAAGGGCCATGTGTTGAGAAATCATTGATCTCAGTTTGCCCTGTAAATTACTCCAGAAGATTTCTTTGTCCTGTCCAGCTTTCTGTGTAACTTATTATTCTAGGCTGTTGCTGTGTTCAGTCTTAGGATAAGCCAGAAACATTTAGGAAGTGTCAGCAGTAGAATTTACTAATACACTCACAGTTCTAGTTAATTGGTAATCAGTTAACCTGAAGCAAAACAGTCTGTTACAGAAACACACTAAGCCAGTGCTTACTATGAATTCCCAAAGTGCTTTTGATTGCTCTTTCTTCCCGGACACTTTGATTTCAGTGGGGAATTGAGTTCAGGATTTTCATATATGCTCAGCTCTAACTGCCCTTTGAAATTTTCAGCCTCTTTTTCCCAGTCAAATATTCTAGAAAAGGAAATTTTTCCTGAAAACTGTTGTGTCAGACCTGCTCAATCATCACATTTTATTATGGAAGACATCTTTAAAAAATTTTTTTAAAACTGTCCTTCCTAGGGAAGTGAGTTAAGACAATAGCTTAATTTTTTTTTGTCATTGATAATCTCATATTTGAAATTATTATAAATTTCTTGAGTTGAATTAGTGTTAAAATGAGACCCTTCTGTGTCATTCTTATGGCTCTTTCTGAAAAATATATGCCAGATGAACAGTACATATTTCTATTTTTATACTCTCGGATATTAAAAGACAATTGCAATTATTATATCAGGCAAATACAATTTAAGTTCCAAAAACTAAAATTACATTTTGGAAATTCACTCAGGCTCTTCTTCTCCTATGCCTGTTCCATTTCAGTAATAAATGCCAGGCTACACTGGTTTTTGCAGTGACTTTTTGGCAGTGGGTTTCAACAGCACTTGAACAGCAGACGACAGTATTGTATCCTATTTTCTATAAGATGAAAGCAAGGTGCAGCAAATGAAAATATATGTCCCCAAGGTCATATATCAAGGCAGGAGTAAAGATAAACTTTATGACTCCAGAGAAGCAGCACAATGAAACATTTCTTAAAAGTCACACGTTGGCTTTTTCTGTGTAAGATTTAGTTGTGAAAGCATTCATAATAACAGTAGGTTGTGTCTAACATTTTTCTTTTTTAATAGCAGAATGTAACCATTGCTTAATCCTCTCTCTCTTTGTTCTTTACAAAGATATTGTTTAAATCACAAATGTAGCTTATGTAATGGGGCAAAATCTCTGTAGTTTTAGATCATTTGTGATGGGATGGGATGTACTGTGTGTTCTGCTTGCTGTACATCATTGAAAATCCAGAAGACTTCACAGCAGGAGTGTCTTAGGTTTGCACACATTTGTGAGAATGTTAATACCGCATTGTGGGAATAGTGTTGAGTTCCCTGTTATCATGCAAGCAATTGCTAACTGTAGACCTCTGACTTTGTAATTTGTTCTTTATGGACTAGCCTGCAGCCAATAAGCAAAATCAATAGTCTTTGCTGAAAAGTAAGCAAGTGCCAGTGTGTTATGTGACAGGTGAAGATACATGTGCTTACCAGGGGTCAGGGGGCCACATCAAATTTCTTTCTGACTTCTTTTCAAAAAGCTAAATCCATTTAGGGAGCATTCGTCATTGGAAAATGTTGCAGTGGGGAATTAGACAGGCTCCTGCTCTTCTTTTCTCATTTAACGATGTTTGTTTTCAACAGTCTGTTCAATAATGTCACTGAGAAGAAATTATGTGAGAAGAATAAAGTGCTTATAGTCTATTTATTTATTCATTCAGTTCTGTAGAATAACACTAGCTGTTGCATTCTCATGTTTATTAATGTTATTGTGGCAGTCCAAATATTTGTTTGTTCTCCTTTTCCTTTGGAAAAAAAAAAAGGTGGGACAGAGCAGTGTGGAACAGGCTACTTCCTACTTAAGCCTGAGGTGAAGGTTACACACCTCCCAGCAATGTTATATATTATATGTATATATATATATAAATTTGTTTCTCCATACTTGAGTACAGTATCTAAATACATGCCATAATTTTAGTACTGCAGAATTTGGGAAGTCTCTTGTTTTCCAGGTGGAGTGAGCAGGATTGAGGCCACTCAGAACTCTGCTGGAAAATACAACAGCAGCAGCTGAGATGGATGCTGCTGGCCTGTGATAAAACATGGTGGATGATACTGGTGCGATTCTCTCCTTTGCATTAAATGCTGACAGTGTTAAGTGTTCTGGGTTCTAGGGGAGCTGTTGTTCAAAGCTGCCCTTCTATCTCAACAGATCAGGCTACAATGAAAGGCAGAAAGTGAAAGGGAGGTTTTTCCTGAACTCCTGAGGTAGCTTAGCTTCATAAGCTACCCAAGAAAAGGACTGTTATTTAGAAGTTCAAGTTATATTGGATTTCCATGTTCAAGCACCCAACTTTTATTCTTTTGAAAACTTTTGATTCAGTCTAATAGCAAAAATGATAGTAAGCTTAATGCCATTGTTTGCTTCTTATTGAATGTAGTTGCTCCATTTAATAGCCTGGCTTACTGCCATGGTACTATCACATACAAATGTGCACAGCCAGTCAGGAAAAACAAACAGTCACCACACCAGTTCAATCAGATTAAAGGTTCCCTGTATGAGAGCTGAATACCAAAAACCAGATTGGTGTGTTAGATTTCTCTTGTGTCCTGTTTGATTTTTTTTAGCATGCATAGTAAATGTCTCTTAATTTCTCTACCCAGCTTTCTCTATGGCCGTTTGTTGGCTGCTGCTGGCACAGGTCATCACTGTAGCTGGGCACTAAATCTGGAGATACTTAAGAACACTTGAAGCTTCCAGAAAGCTGTAGTTGTAGCCCTTCAGCCTGGGTTCTGCTGTACTTCATGGCACCTTTTCAACTCAGTTTGAGGGCTCACAGGCTGCTTTTGACGTCTTGTTATACCGAATGAATGTCCAGGTTCAGAGTGCTCAATAAAACAAATTTTGAAGGTGACTCACAGAGTCTCTCAATGTAAGAATTTAAGAAAACTTCTTTTCAGCATACTTAAACAAGACCAGCTCCTTCTTAGCCACAAAATACTTAATTAATGCATTTTGAGTAGAAAACCTCTGGCCTCTTCAAAGTTCTGTACCACCAAATTCGGTTACGTAGGAACATCTCTTCCTACTCAATTGCAGTGTGTCAACGTATAGTTGTCTTCTTTACAAATATTCCCAGGCAGGTCCTTGAAGGTGTGATAGACAGCTGAGGAAAATAAAGGGGCAGGGTATGGATGTTGCAGCTGATTTTTTTTCTCAGGGAATGGGTCTGTCAGATGACAGACAAATCAAGAACCTGCCTTTCCATCTAAGATGTTGTGAAAATAAACTTATAAGGGATTTTCATGTTTTGAGAACTGGAAAGATAAACAAATAGCTACTCCAACCTTCCTTTCCTCATTTTCCCTTCAAAGGGTAGCACAATTGATGTTCTGCAGTGACAAGATGAGATAAAATTCAAATGGCTTGAGAGATCCCCTGAGCTCTAAACTGCAAAGGGTTGAGGTTAAGCTTGAGGTTTGCCTGCTCAGCTCCTTTTTCCTTTTTTTTTTTTTTATTGGGTCTTAAACCTTTCCCACACTAAATAAACACCCTTTTATAGGCTTTTTTTCCTTACAAATAGCAAGTTTTGTAACTTTATATGAAAAAGTCTAGTTGCTGATTCAAACTAAACACTCCTTCATTACCACCACTGCCTGTGCCCCTGAGGACCGTGGCTCACACTGGCGGTTGCCTGGCCCTACTGGGCCTGCACTGGAGATTCAGGTCTATTCTGTTTTAGAATTCCTGTCCTGGATGTGGTTTTGATCACTTGGAATACACTTATTGATCCTATGGCATGAGGCACATCATCCAAGTGCTGCGCACCTGCTCCGTTGCTCTGCCTGCACGACCAAATGACTGTGATCGTGACATGATCAGGTGTGTACAGGCTCTCTGTAATTCAGTTAGCACAGGTAATGGCAAGAATGCAGAGGACACAGGTCCTTTGGGGACCAGAAACTGCAGGACCATGCCAGATCCCCAGAGGGCTTGGCAGTCCACATCTGTGCTGCCACAACCTCGCAGCCGCTGTTTTGTTTTTTACCGCTTTGTTACCACGCCATTGCTTGGCTGCCAAGACAGAGCATCCAATCCAGATTAACCAGGAGTCTCTTCCTTTTAACTCCCCCAAACCTATCATTTATTATTTTGTCTTTTTCTTGCTTTTATACTTGCAAGTATCTCATCAAAAGAAATTACCAGCAAAATTTCTCTGGTCCTTGTCGCTTCCTATTTCATCACTAACACGCAATGTGTACCATTTACAATAACAATTCCTATCACTAGTGTGATGGCAGAGCTGTGCATTTGGTGTGACACATGCAAAGAGAGAGCAGTGCAAGAGGCAAGCAGCTCGTGTTCTAACAGATAACAAAACTTTGGACATACATCCTTCTTGGCAGTGGTCTCCAAAACTGTGATCTGTTGAGATTTTAATTTTGAGGACTATCCAGATCATGTCACTTAAATTTATTTTCTTTCCTGCCCAGCTCATCAGCTGCAAGATGTTCTTTTTTTGATCTCTTAATTCTGGACATCTTAAAATCAAAGAAAGTCTTTCTGAGAAGAATACTTTATCATGATTTTATTACTCTTTTTTTTCTCAATGTGTTGCTATGGTAGGTGTCGTATTTTATCAAGGAGGGTAGGTTATATAGTCTTGCAAGATCAGCTACAGAAAATGTATCTTACTGTTGACTTAGGCTTTTCTCTGGAAGGGAATCAAGTGAATCTGTCTAGAAATCAAGACAAAGCATCTTCCATATGGTTACCTATTGCATTATTCTATATTAGTCTGTTTACTCTCCTTTAAGCCATCTTAAAGTAAAATTGATTCTTTCATCTTTACTAATGGGGTTACAAACACATAATGTATTAATGTCACATTTTGCTTTTTACTATTTCTCTCCTTTTCAAAACTGTAAGAATTTCCTGCTATATACACGTGTTCTTGTGCATAGCATTGTGCTGCTGAGAAAGAAATATTGTTAATATCTATATAAATACTAGAGAAGAGCAGAGGCAAATTCTGAAACAATTTACAGAACCTGATCTTGACTTAATAATTCAGAATTAGTTTCATGGAGAAACAGTGATTTGGAATATTTCTATGATCTTTGCTTGTCCACTATATAAAATGATTCCTGCTGACTTTAGTGGATTTCAGAACAGGTTCCTGGAGTGGCAGAAGGGAAACAAGAATGAGATCCAAGATCAATAAAATTTCAATAAACCATATGTAATTGTTTCTTAACCATTTAACCATTTTCTTGAAGGTTTCTTTTCTGGCAATCATAAATTGGACAAATTTATTCAATTAATTTAGCTTTTTCAGTTTCCAACAGTAAGTAATAGTCTTATGATTCATTATTTGAAATTCCTTCTAAAGCAAGTTCTTCAGCTAAAACCTTTTTTCAAATACATATCAACATTTTTAATCACATGAGTATATTTTTGTCAAAGTAAAGCTTTAGTCTGCAGTTTTTTAAAGGTAGTTCATTACAAATGCTTAACATTCAACATTTCTTTGTAATGGAAGATGTAAAGCACATTATGGTTAATACTGATTTGTTTACCATAAAGATTCCTACTGACATAACCACTCTGATTCTGAAGCCTGTGATGACTAAGTTTAGTGATTTTTATACACATACCCTGGTAAAACTTGCTTTGCTTTAATATTGCTATATTTCAGTTCTTTCTACCAGAATATGAAATACTTTGAAAAAGCAAGCTCTGTGTAATTACAATGCAATTCAAGTGAATCAACTTCAGAAAAAAAAAAAAAAAAAACCTCATGCATTCTTTCCACAAATAACTTTTCTTTAAAGAGAATATGAGATTAAGCTGTCAATTGGATCAAAATTACTCAAAACTTGATTAAAATTTCTTGAGTAGATTTCTAGTGTGAAAAAGATTGAAACAATTGGTAGTTAAGAAGGTTCTGTTAATAAGAAGTGTTATGTCTGACCAGCTCTCTGGAGAAGTTCTGCTGCTCTCCACTGAGCAGTAATGTTCACTTCATTTTGTATCTCTAAACAGGCTGGGAAAAAGGTATCAATGTTACCCAGCTGCGATGCAAATAAATATTCATAACAATGGCACATGCATAGCTAATTGAACAGTTTTTGTTAATATTACACTAGATATTCATGGACATGTGCCTTTTTCTATAATGAAAATACTGCCTAAGGCTAGCTTTGTTTTTCTTGTCAAGAACAATTTATGTGCTTTCATTTAAATGAATATAAACTTCTATTCTCATGACAAAATAATTCACCATTAATTTGGGCAAAGAATTTCTTCATTCCCTTTGTGGTGTATTTTATTGGAAAAGAAAAACCTGAATGTATCTCAGAAAATTTCTCTATGCATTCTGTCTAATTTCTGCAATAACTGGCATGAATATGTAGGGATTTCAGCTATTACTTGCTAAGTAAATATTGGATATGGGCATATATTTGATTTAAAATTAATCTGAAAAGAATTTTCCTGAAATAAATTATTCCTTCACAAATGTTTTCATTGTTTTAAACATACAATTTGGGAATATAAACATTAAAAATGCTGCTCTTCCATTTTCCTTATTTCCTTTTCTTATTTTGGTTCATCCACTCTTATTTATAGCTGAGATTCTGACATACCTCTGGGTATGTTTTGGAGGATGAGTAGAGCTAGAGTGAAACAAAAGCAGATCTCACAAACGTGACTGAAAAACACAGCTGCTGAGAAAGGTCTGAATATTTCCCCCCCCCCCTTTACTGTGTAGAAAAGTCCATATCTCTCCTTTCATGGGACTCTTACTTTCTCATCCTATTAACTGTTTACACGATCATCTCATTGAAATTTCAGTGCTGTTACTTAAAGGAACCAAATGGTGCTACACACTGATTTAACTAATGAATTAATTCTGTTCGGATGGCAAATTAGGCTCCCTAGTAAATAGAATGTAACTATTTCTATTAGGAGAGTGAGTCTTAGGCTACTGTGCTGTCTGTGCCACCCAGGTTATTGGCTACGCTATGATTATTTCACCCAGTGCTTAAAGTGCAATTCTTGGCAATGTGCTGTTAATCAAGTGTGCATTCTCGCTCTGGAGTTCAAGCACCTAAAGAGGGGAAAAGGGAAATGTGGAAAAAGCAGGCAAAGACTGACTGTTTCTGATGATGAATGAAGGCAGCACAGTCAGGAAGTTCCCGACTTATTTTAAAATTACTTTTCAGCATTATAAATTAGTACTTTTTAAAAAGTACCGCATATTTGGCTTTCAGGAGTGATAAGTTCCACTGGCAGAGTGGTTTCATAGGTAATTATAATGCAAGGCATTATATAGTCTCATAATGCAGACCTGCAGTGACTCCTTGGCATGCTCTCTTTTTGGATTTGGGAGCCTATTTCCAGCCAGGAGATATTAGTCAATGTTCCCATCACAGCCATCTCGCTCTGGGTGAGGGAGGTGACATTTCCTTTGTGACGCGTAGCCTTACCTCATGCTGGATTTCAGATGGTGCCTCAGAGTAAACAAGCTGCCTTCATTCTCCTGCTCCTGACATCATTTAGACCAGACAGACATTAATTAACCTGGAAAGCTAGAGAGGAAGGGGCAATCTAATGTGATTGGTGTGGCCCATGGCTTGTGCTGCCTTTAAGTTCAGAGAAGCTATTTTAGGTTAAACATATGCTGCATCCTGACAACCTGCACAGTCGGCAAACATCTGAGTGCATAGAATATAAGCGTGATACTGAGTTTAGGAGAAGGCAAATCATGAGACCAAATAGGGTGTATTTTAGCATATTTTAACCAGATCTTTAGAAAAACTCTCCGATCTCTGGACAAAAAGGATTTACTTATTTGTGGCCTGTTATTTTTCTTACAAAAAGAATAAATTAAAGAAAACCAAACAAGCCACCCTGGATGGAAGGGTGTTCTCTCTGAAGAGGACATTAAACAAATCAGAAGTTGTTACCAAGTTAATTTAAGAAATTTAAATTTTACTTAGCAGTTGTCTCTTATTAACAAGTTTTCAAACCATATGACCACAATTATCTGAGAAATTTTTTCCCATTTAAGAGCTATTGTAAATGGAAAGAGTGGATTTTTGAATAATTTTTAAAGACAATCATGCACCCACAAAGGAGTAGTGGTTCTTGAAAAAAACAGAGTCTTAAAACATTATAAGGTTTGGGTTTCTTTATTTTTGTTTCTTTTTCTTTTTTTCTATCTTTTTAAGTGAATGAATGTAGCAGAACTTCCCAACTAGCCCCAAAAGAGAGATGATTCTCTGAATGCTGCTACTTTGCAAAGGGAGCTATGAGCTACAATGAATTGTGATTTTTATGTTTCCATTCCTTGCCTTTCCTTGTTCATGCATTGCTCTGACAATGTCTCCAACCCTGAGAATGACTTCTGACTTTCTCCCTTTTCTCTAGCTCCTGCATCTACCCAAAGTTTCTTGTCATATCCAGGTTTTCTACTTTTGGGGGTTTTTTTCATAAAAAATACATTATTTCCTGGTTTATAGGTTTATCCTTTTACTAATGTTTTATAAAGGATATGCAAAATGAGAACCAGCATGGGATGGGTGGAATATGCCAGGAGCTGTCCATAGCAGCACAAAACACCACTGGCACCTCTGGCCAGCTCCTGTCTGGGCAGCACAGGCAGGTAGCAAACATGACCCTTCTCAAGACCAGCATTTCCTCCCCAGAGGTTCCCCTGCTCAACAGAAATCTGTGCAGGTGTTAATGGTGGTATAAAACAGTGCCACCTGGTGATTTTTCTATCACCAATGACACTTTTAGTGTGTTCTTGTCTCTTTTCAGCTCCCTCCCTATTAGAGGGAATTTACATTTAGTGGTAGGATTTCCACTGCTGCAGGAGGCTCTTGGGAATACTGGCTCATTTTCCATACTTTGTAAACATTATCCCTCCTCCTACTCTTACCTAGTCTTGCTTTTTTGCATCATTTAGCTTCCAGTCTAGCAAGTGGTACCAGTGTACTGGGCTGTATTTGATGGGCAGTTAACAAACAGAGAATGATTCATATTCTTCAGGCCAGATCATGCCTTGAAGATCTCCAGGAAGAGAAAATGTTGTGTAAATAATGTTGGGTACTGCGAAGAATAAATAACTCTGTAAAACCTCTAATTGAGTCAGATTTCATGGCATTGCTCTGCTGATGCATGTTAAGAAGTAAACCTGTAAGTATTCCACAAGAATTACCATCTTTTCAGACCAAGAGTCAAATGTATACTTCTTCCAAATCAATGGCCATATATTTAAATTCAAGTTGCTGAACTTGTCCAGATTGTCTAAAACAATAAATATTTTTTCCATATTTAGTGCATAAAAACATGCTCATGTAATTTAATATAAAACAATCATTATCATTAAATCCTTGTAAGATGTTGCTACATCTTATTTCTTGTCCAAACTGTTCCTGTAAAAGCTGTTAAATACTGGTTCAGAGAGAAACTGTGTATTTGGCAGAGAAGCCTTTTACCATCAGCAAACAGAAATGTATTTTTGTGTAATGTATCAGGAAAATGTTTTGTGTACAGCAAATGTAGGAAAGTCTCATATAACTCATTGAACAGGATAAAAAGCTGAATCACTGTGCACTGCTGCGTCCTTTCCTAAAAAGAAGTGTTGTCATCAGTACTTAACCTTGCATACAGTTGAGAACTGAATTTGATTCTTCCTGTCTCACAGTCAAGCATATTGCACGAAATAGATCTGCAAACAGATGATGTTCCTTTCATTACAATGCACTTTTTAGTAAACTAATGGACTACAATGGATGACTTCAGTTTTATTTGTTGTGTGGCTCCATGCAGTAACAAAACCTGCAGAACGCCTGTCGTCAGACATGCAAAATTTGAAGTAGGAATCTTATGAAGATGTATTCTTCTTGTGATTTCAATATTCATAGGTTTCATTAATATAGGGAAAGTTTCATTAATATAAATTTTCATGTTAATTTGTTACAAGGAAAAGCAATATTGATGAGTGTAGAGACCATGTCTGGAAAGACATATCTATTTTCCTCAGGAGCAGCTTTAGATCACACCTCATCTTTTCACAATCTTTTTTTTAATCTGATAAATGGCAACAAGGAGGCCAGTCTCCTTCAGCAATGGGCCCAGAGACTTACTGATGGGAGTGTTCTTTTTGTTTCTGTTAATTTAGCAAAGTAAAAAACATTGGACCATAGCATTCATATTTTCCTCTCTTCTGCAAGGCTGCAAATTGTAGAAAGTGACAAATAGCAGTAGTTCCGTGACTACTGCTTTGTAAACCTTCTGATCCACCTATTTGGAGGTATTTAGTGGAGATTTGTTTGTTCATGGCCTTCACATGTCCTTAAGAAAAGAAAAAATTTTTTCCCTGCAACAATGACCTGAATGAGCAGATCAAGTGCACTCTCAGCAGTTTTATAACACCAAGCTGGATGGGAGAGTTGTTCTGCTGGAAGAGCAGGAAGGCTCTGCAGAGAGATCTGGATCAATGGACCAAGGCCAATTTTATGAGGTTCAATAAGGTCAAGGGCCAGGTCCTGGCCTTGGGTCACACCAACCCCTTGCAAAGCTTCAGGCTGGGGCAGAGTGGCTGGAAAATGGCCCAGTGGAAAGGACCTGGGGGTGCTGGTGGACAGCTGACTGAGCTGAATGAGCCAGAGTGTGCCCAGGTGGCCAAGAAGGTCAATGGCACCCTGGCCTGTACCAGCAATAGCGTGACCAGGAGGACCAGGGGAGGGATTTTTCCCCTGTACTGGGCATTGGTGAGACCACACCTTAAATCTGTGTTTGGTTCTGGGCCACTCACTGCAAGGAAGATGCTGAGGTGCTGGAGAGAGTCCAGAGAAGGGCAACAGGGCAGGTGAAGGGTCTGGAGTGTCAGTCATGTGAGGAGCTGCTGAGGGAGCTGGAGTTGTTTTGTCTGGAGAAAAGGAGGCTCAGGGGGGATTTTATTGTCCTCTACAACTGCCTGAAAGGAGGATGTAGTAGAAGGCCAGTCTCTTCCCCCAGGTAACAAGTGATGGGACAGGAGGGAATGGCCTCAAGTTGCATAAGAGAGGTTTAGATTGAACGTAATAATTTCTTCACTGAAAGGGTAGTTCGGCCATTGGAACAGGCTGCTCAAGGGAGTGGTGGGATCAGCATCCCTGAAGTGTTCAAAAAATGGGTCCTTGTGATGCCTGGGGATATGCTTTGATGGTAAACATGGAGTTTCTGGTTTAATGGCTGGGCTCAATAATCTTAGCAGTCTTTTTCACCCATAATGATTCTATGATCCTAGGAAAAATAGTGAAAACTCAGCGTTTTGCTTGTTTATATGATAACACTGCAAATGGAGTGACAGCTGAAGTCCAGTTCACCACCTCAGACTGCATTAAAAGTGCTACACCATCACACCATTTAATGATGTCTTTTATGGCCACAATAAGATATTTAAAATGAGAGACTTAAACTTCCACGTTTCTTAATTAAAGAGATTTTCTAAACTAGTTGTAACCTGCATTTGGCCTTATGATGCCTCCTAGAATAACAATGATCTACCAGTTAATATGTAAGGGCTCACAACTGATTGTTGCTTCTCTTCTTCTGCATATTAAGTAGTGTTCATTAATTAATATTCAGCTTGCTTGCTTCTTGCACACAGGACATCATCTTTGCACTGGGTTCCCAGTAGACAAAAGAATAATTGTCGTTTAAATGAAAAGCTTTAGAGATCCCTTTGAGTGGGGTGTTAAGATTACAAACATGAAAAAGAGTTCAGGGGCTAAAGAAATTTCAGATTTTTTTTTAATATAGTAATAAAAATGTGGCTCTAAGTGGTTTGGTTTGGAAAGTCAATCTACCTGATATCTATGTGAATGTCCTAAATATATTCTGTACACATTATAGAAACTGCAAATAAATGATTGAAATTTATACTATCAGGGTTTTTTTTCCAGAAAACATTATATTTTTAGAACTGGTTTTGAAAAAGAGCTCTTGTTTTATTTTGTCACTTATTTGACATGAACTTGTATATAAGTCCTGATTTATTTGGTTTCCAGTTTGCACAGATGAGATCTAGGTTTCCAAGTCAAATCTGTTTCTTGTTGAGCTGAAGAATAAAGTGCTGTACACAATCACTTCTGTGGCTTTCAACTAATTGCTTAGCCAAGACTATCAGATGGCAAAAGCTGTTTAGTTTAACAACTCTGCAGAAATTCTGAAAAACAAAAGTGCAGCAGCTCATCCCAGCCCTCTTCTCTGATAGTTAATATTGCATGCAAGCATGTCTTATTTTGAAAACATTGATTCTACAGTAATCTTTTTTATTTAATTAATATTATTAATTTCTGCAGAAGTTACAATATTAACCTTCTCCAATACAGAAAGCAAAAGTTATAAATAGATCTGATTTGTGTGTGTGTGAGAAACTAACCCATGAAACACATGCTGCATTCAAGCATCCTCAAACTAATAGAGAATTTACAACCACATTTATGCACTGTGGTCTGACCCCATTTGCAGTCACTTATAAAAGCAAATAAAAATACTTACGTTATGAAATTTACCCGACCAGAAGCTTAAAGTTTAGTTATCTCTACAGTCACAAAGGAGATCTGCTTTGCAGCAGCATATTATTTTCCTTATTTTTACTGTACCTCCCTCTAATGGGACTGAGAATCTTTCTTTTTGTCTTTTTTCCCCCACTTTTTTTAAACAATAAGTCTCCCTTTGGGATGTGTCACTTGAAGCTTGTGTTTGTCATGCTCCTAGTGCAGGGAAAAAACACACACTAAATTCAATCTTTAAATTAAGCTGTAACCAAGCTTGTATATTCATTAGAGGAGAAAAATTCTCTTCTGAGAAGTTCAAATTGTTTATTGATTTTCATTTCTGTGTTCAAGTGAAGCTTGAGTAAGTCTGTCTCACTGCAGTCCCTCTGGGGCTGCACTGCCAACAAGTGCATCACATTTCAACCCAAGTGAGCAGTTAGCAGCAAAAATCTGAGAATTCCTTTAAAACTATATTAATAAATAGTTAGAGGGTGATATTTCCAGTTCAATATAGCTGATGCTTTTGCAAAAGGAATAACAGACTTGAACTGCAGGCTGTAAATGACAATGTTCTTGAAATGCCTTAAACTTAAAAATCAGGTGAGTGGCAAGTGCAATTAATGCTGTGCTGTCTGGGGGAGCGGGAGGAGGGGAGAAATGAGAGGAGGGTCCAGCTCTGCTACATCTTTCTTAAAATCATGTAGTGTCAAATTGACATAATTTTGTCCAGCTGTAATCACCTTGTGAATGTCTCAGCAAGCAGAAAAATACAAGTAGTTACCAACACTTGATATCTCTCTTTTCAGTCTCTTCTTAACAACACATTTCGGCAAACAAGCACTTTAGGAAAGCGTAGAAGTACTGCTTACACAAACCCAGAGCCTGCCTTGGAGGGAGGGCACTGGGAGCTGAACTTAGCTTTTATGGTACTATTATATCCTACAAACCCTATAAATATCACACTGTCTACTAAAAAGTAGGCTGAGCTACATCCCCTCAGTTTCTCAGTGTTAATTTCAATTTTAAAAATCCAATCAAATTAATTTAAATTTATTAAAGACATCTGATTTTCACTAGGATGTATTTTTTTACCCCTCTCAAAGTTCCGGTGTGGGTAAGAAGAGCATGTTTTAGAAACAGAACATGTTTGATCTGGTCTTGTCACTGGTTAGAAACAGTTTGTGTCAGCAATGTGCAGTAAGACCATGAAAGATAATTCCAGTTTCTTTTCATGAAGTTAAGCAAGGAAGCAGCATTTTGTGGCAAACAGAGAAACATTAATTCAAGTATAAAGATCCCTTTATTTTCTCTGACTAGTCTTAGGGCAAAACTGAAAATATTCCTATGAGAAATTACCAGCTACGTTCTTCCGTAATCCAGTAAATAGTAGAGGATGTAAAAAATAATTTTTAAAGGGGGGGAAATAAGAATAATCTGGGTATCTCTTACACTGTCTTCCGATTTGTGCAGGAGAGAAGGCAATAATGGCGGAATTTTCTATTTGAGTAAGATTTGTAGGGATCAGTGGGCATTTGTGTCATCAGTCTTGTGGACAGCCACTCTTGACCACTGGTACTGTAGTAAATGGGTTGGCTCAGAGGAAATTATGAGGTTGCATTTCAAAATATGGATGGAGTGTTCAAACTGTCATAATTTCAAAGCACTCTGTGGGGATTTTTTTTCTCCTGAGATATCCATGTTGCATGTAGAGTGTGAGGGTTTGAAATATTCATTTCAAATGGCTGTTGATTAAAATATAATAGTTAGGTCATCAGTTTCTGAAAGGTCTGTTTTGGACAAGATTTATTCAAGAAAAATTAAGTAGGATTCTAAAACTTGCTTTGAAGATTAATTCTTTTGCTTTAAGAGAGTGACCCTGAAAAACCTTGAGTGATGACTTTTAATTACTAAATTATTTTAAATGCCAAGTGATGGCTTTTAATTACATTTAATTTTTTTCAGCCAAATTATTTAGGCACTTTTCAAACCCCTCAGCTCCCTGCTGTTAATATGTAAGCCAGAAGAAAAAGCAGTTGAGGTGTTAGTACTGAGAAACTGCTGAAGAACCCATTCCCATGGAGACAAAGACTCAGTCTCTGAGTTGAAGGAGATTGACTACTTTCCATTATACTGCTCCTCCCTTCTACCTCAGCAGACAGATTTTGGCTGCCCATTGGCTTCAGGTTCCATCTGGGTCCACCAGGGTTACTTCATCTTCTGCCTTTTGCTTCTTACTGACCCTGTGTTTCATCAATCTTTTGCATGGCTCTTATCATGGATAAGAAGGAGGAAAAACCATGTGGACATCCCTGTTCTCATGTGTCTGGTGGTGCAACAGCTGCTGATGGCTGTGCTGAAGTTTCTCTCCCTTCCATCTTTGGAGCTGTCCAATTACATAAATACATCACAGAATCTAGATATGTGTGTGTAGAAACGTTTCTTGGAGACTGTTGAAAATATGTCTCCCACTAAGTATTTGTTTGTTGGAATATTTGTTATAAGAAAAAGTTGCATGTACATGAGAGATCAGCTGGGCTAATAGTTTGATGGTTATGCCTTCCAACCAGTTCAACAAAGGGGCCTCAGCTGGGCCTTGCGCATTCCAGAAAATACTCCCAACTGTGGGCAGCTCTGAAATAGCAAAGCTACAAAAAAAGGAGCTGAAGGAGGAAAAAGGGATCATCAATCCCTAGTCAGCCATTTAAGAACGTTAAAATTTTTCTAGGCAAAATGTCAGCAATAATGTTTATAGGTCACCATAAACGCTTCTAATAGCATCAACATCTCACTTCCCAACTCAAAACAGACAACATTTTGCCGGGGAATTGCCAGAATAATGTTATTTAGTGTCACAGTGAAAGACTGGTCAAATGAATCTGCAGATCCAAAAGTGATGGAAAGCTAGAATTGAAATGAGACTTTGTGTATGTCCTCTATCTAGCAGGCAAAATAAAAAGTGTCACAGAGAAACTGATGATTGCTGAATCTCTTTGGTTTTCATTGCTTATGATTTATTATGCTCTGTATTTCTTTACTACTTCACAATTCTCCTTTCATTTTCTCATGTATTCTAGACAAATCTGGTCTGTTTTTGGATCTCTTTGTTGATTTGCTGTAATGTTGATGTCTTAATTTTACAGAATGTTATATGAGCAAAGACTCCCATGACACACAAAAACATTCAACGCATTTTGGACTTTCTTGGTTAGCTGCATACTAGAATTGGTCTACCAAGCTGGCATAGAGCTGAAAGGAAATTTAGAATTTCTGGAAATGTCAGGGTGGTTTGAAAGGTGAATGACCTGTTCAAAGGGGCTAATTCAATGTAGGAGGTAGTATTCCATTTCTTAGAGGAGTTGATTCAACCACACATAGACAGTGTCAAATTGCTTTTCTTTATATAAGTGAAAACGTTTAGAGAAGAAGATGCTTCTTTTTTTTCCCTGATTCCTCCAGAGAAAAAAACTCTATCTCCATCCATCTTGAGCAATGGCTTAGGTCCCTCTGGACCATCACACTCTGAGGTGGAGCTTGGTGAAAGCACTGTCCTTCTCACAGGCCTCTGTCTCCTGTTCTTCCTTTAACAGCAGCTTGCTGCCATTAACTGGATGCTTCCAAACACCTCTGAAGTCCTACAGCATCTGGTCCTTGGGCCAGATGCCATAAATGCTAATTTGTGCTGGAGAGAGCCCCAAATCCAATTATTACTGCTTAAGGACAGATTTTTTTTTTCCCCTCTGCCAGTGCCATTCCTTCCTTATGCTCTTCCTTTTGGGGACAGAGGGCGAAATCACTCCGAGTAACCTAGATGTACAAAACAGCTGAAGCTTCACCCTGTAGCACTTCATTGTGAGCCACTTATCCAACTAGCTCTATGACCAGTGACCAAGATATAGGGTATCTGGGGTTTTCTGTTGAATTCATTGTTAAAAAAAAAAAAAAAAAAAAAAAAACCAAACCACACACACACAAAAACACTGCTATGTCCTGTTGTTTCAATTTTGTCCTGATTTTAATGAATTTTTTTTATTTATTTATTTAGTATAACTCGAAGTTGCAGTTTGTGTTGAAGGGAAACATTTGCATGACTGTGTCTTCTCCAGGAGGGTGATCATTCCTTTCATGAGGACTTATCAAAGGACAGGGAACAAAAATCAGTAAGGAGAAGGATTCTGCTTAAAAGCCTTCTCTGTATTTCTGTATTTTTTTCCCAAATTCTCTGTTTCACAGAACACCAGCTTGACTTCTCTTTTTTCATCAGCTATGATGCTTTTTTCAAGCTTTTCCCATGCATATGATTTTTGTGGGGTTCTGGAGGGAGAGTAATTTTATTATCTAAGAATATTTAATTTCTTCTCCAAAGCTTCTGTTCCTTTAAGTGTATTGTCGGCTGTCCTGGGAAAGTGTTGTGCTTATCTTTACCCATCCTCCTCATCAGCTTTGAATGTGTATAGGATGGTGATACTACCAAGGAACAATTTTTCTGTGGTGCAAAACACTGCACAATTCCCCATCTGCTGTCTCATGTGCAAGGGCTTACTTGTCATCAAAGAGATCCTTTTTTTTTTTCAAACATCAGTTTTTGTAAGAGTCTGCCAGCCAAAAATTAATTCCATCGTACACTGAAAACTCTTGGGCTTTTGACTAGTTGATTCCCATGAAGGTTCCCTGAATTACACCCTGAGAGGGGGCAGGAATCAGTGTGTAAAACCTTTAATATTAAGGGAGATACTGAGTATACAGTTCCATCTATCTAAATTCTGCCAGGCAGCAGTCTCAGAAGGAACTAAAAAAAAAAAAATTCTCAGAATAAAAATCACTGTAGATTAGGTGAAAGAGGCAAGGACATAAAATTCAAGTTTTTGTTTCACAAGGAAGCTGGTTTAGTTGCCTGGTGTCAGAGGCTTCTAATTACTCTGGATCTAAGTTTTTCCCTCTTCCAGTCAGTCCAGACATTCTTCCTTCGATTAGTACAAAAGTCTGTCATGTGTTTTTACCGTAAGTATGTTAATCTGAACACTGACCTTCACAGCCTTGTCCCTGGCTATGCTCAAAGCTGACTTTGTGGGAAGCGTTGTCATTGTCGGTGTCAAAAACCTTCAATAATTAAAGTTACTATCACATATGTACATTTTTTCCTTTTCTTGTAATAAAAGAAGTCTCCTCTAGAGCAAACAAAGAGAGAAAAAATTAATTGATCTGACACTTGAGCTGAGAAGACATACTTTAAGGAATACTGCTTAAAGGACAAGGAAGTTTGGAGTCTCAAATAATTAAAATGAGAATTTGGCCAAGCAAATGAAGGCATCTTCTTTCAATATACTATTTCATGTAGACTTGCAAAGTCTTTCTAAATGTCTTTAAAGCTGGACCTTACTTCTGAACTTTAAAAAAGCCACATGATTAAGCTCAGAGTACATTTTTCTGTTAGTAAGGCAACGAAAATAAAATTACAACTAAGCAATTGTATCCAGAATGTGTAAGGTATAAAGAGTTTTATTTTCACTTCAGCCTGCACACACTTGCTCTGTTTTCTGTAAGTCTTCAGCAGGCTTGGATGCTATACAGGCAACTTATTTGCATCTTCAGAGTTAGATTGCCAGTTACCAATACTTACAGCTCTTTTATAAAAACAACCGCTACATTGCCTAAGGAAATTTTATGAACATGGGAGAATGCATTCCAATAAATCAATAAACACTTTAGAAAATGCAGATCAAGGGGTGGAAAAAAGAGGGGGCAGGGTGAGGGACAAAAACAAAAACACCCTCGGCTTTGGCAATGGATTTATTATTAATGAAAGAATTAAGCCCTTGCTATTGAAGTGTTTGAATAGTCTTTTTAAGCCCTTTATGATAGCAGTTCTCCTTCTGCAAATTCAGGCCCTAAGATACAGAATTTGAGATAATATGTGCCATCTATGTACCAGTCATGTTGTTCTATCAATCATTCTTATGTAGAAGTTACTCCTATTCTTATTTCATCTGTTTGAAGGTCTGCATGTCCAGCTGTCAGCAGAGAATATGTCAAGGCCCCCAAAAATTTTTATGAAGGCAGAATAAGTCAATCTTTTTTTAATCTAAACTTGTAAATTATTTGATAGTATAAACTCCCTTTAAACAAATGAGATTTCTTGCCAGTAAGCAGCTATAGGATCAGTCTTTAACAAAGTATCTATCACAGTGTATCTTTATCTTTGCCCACAGTTTCCTTTGCAAACATTGAAGAAGCCTTAGCAATATAACAATAATGAATATTGTCTTTGATTATATGAATAAATAAAACAAGGCAGACATTTGAAACAAAATCACTTCACCAGTTTGTGGCATTCCCATGAAAGGGAGGATGGAGAAGGCAAACATTTATAGGAAGGGAAGTTTTCTCCCCATGTAATGGCCACAATAAATTTGTGTGGTGAAGAAAAATAAACATGAGGAGAAGACATGCTCAGCCGATGTTGAAGGAAAGCCTGTTCATGCTTAATACATTGGAGAAATTGTTCAAGAGCTGCTCATCCATGTTAGAAATTATTACCCCTGTAATCCTGCCAAGGACAGTGAGACCTATTGCAGTTGACTGAATAAGTACTGGTCGTTCAAGTTAAAGTGTCAGAGGGGCAGCTGTAATTTATACCCCATTTTTTTGACACATGCAAAATGGGGGTTTTTTGTTGTTTTTTTTTTTTTTTAGGAAAACAGGCCAGAATCTTATATAACATAAAATGGTACAGCTAATTAAAGACAGTGGCTCCATTCCAGGTTTTCTTAGCTGTGTCTCTTGCCTACAATGCACCACTTTACCAATTTGCACAAGTTGGTCACTTTTAGGTTTGCCTGAGATCTTGTGTGCTTCTATTTGTCAGTTGCAGAGATTGTTTAATTTTGGCAGAGATCATGGCAGAGTTTTGTTTAATTTTGGTTAAGACTGGATTAAAAATGTGCTAGTCTAAACTTACATAAAAAGCTGAAATGCATAAGAGAGTCACCAAGGGCAGGACAGATACCTCAGTGTGTGCAGGATTTATTGTGATTAGTCGACTTTATGCCAATCACCACCGTTATCAGGAATTGTGTTGTGTGTCAGCAACCAACTTAGAAAGGAGATTGACCATATGGACATAAACCTAATGGATTTGTATTTTAATAAACAGCACAGGCTGACGTAAAAACAAGGAGACATGATAAACTATCTGATGCCAGCTTACTGGTTTGTAGGTATCAGAAAAAAAGGAGAGTAATAAAAAATGCATGTTGGGGTGCAGAGGATGGGACGAAGATTCTGGCTGAAGGAGAGCACCAAGCCAAAGCCCAACATGTCAGGTCCATATCAGCACATTCACACAATCTGTGAGGTGGGCTGTGCCTGGTAATGATGGGTCTTAGGACTGTGGACAGAGTGTGAGAGACTTTGCTTTTGCCTGCTCTCTACAGGCAGGCTGTCTCTGACCGTCTGTTTCTGGTTAGTCCTGGTCCTGAGATCCATCAGACTGAGAAAACAGCCCCAGAATCTTTTTGCTACTCACCTCTGCACTCTGGGTGCCAGCACCTAACCCTGTATTATGAGTAATCTGCACTAAAACAGCAATGACAGTTTAAATTATCCCGGTTCTCAACTGCTTTCCCCCTTGTCAAAAAGTCTCTCTGTCTCACTATCCAACGGGGGCTTGTGTTCACATTGCAAACCTGGTCAAGAAAACTATAAGTTTTCAAAAAAAAAGCGTTTTAATTTGGTTAATCATTGTTTCCACAGAGCCGAGGGTTAAATCAGTTCAGATAAGAAGGCAGTAACCTATATGGGGGTGGGAGTAAGTGATGCAAGAGGACCGAAAGATCTCTTTATCACAAAGATAAAGCCTGGATCCAGAATTAAGATTTTTAGCCTGGATCCAGAATTAAGATTTCATGGCCTGGACTTGTTTGCAGCAATTTGTGTGCGTCTTCGTGTCTGCTGTAGAGCAGGTACAGAGCACAATCTGGAAACTCAGAGAACAGTGGGGGTGTGTTGAGGCATGTTGAACAATCAGAGGAAGAGAATTGGTGGGGGGAGGGGGAGGGAATCAATTACTTGAGAGGTCCCCAGTAGAAAATACCTCATTAAACATTAGAAAAAGATTCTTCATCCAGAGAGTGGCTGAGCACAGGAACAGGCTCCTTGAGGAAGTAGTCGCAGCACCAAGACTGTTCAAGGAGTTTGGGCAGCGCTCTCAGGCACATGGTGTGGCTCTTGGGGTGTCCTGTGCAGGGCCAGAAGCTGGACTTTGATGATCCTTGTGGATCCCCACCAACTCAGCTTATTCTGTGATTGTGTGATTCAGTTTATACCTATTCACCTTTAAGACAAACTTTTGTACATCAAGTCATGGGGCTTGCATGTAAACATTGATAATGTGGTGCCCCATGATAAACATTCTACCTGGTTCCCCAGCTATCAGGGTAAAGCCAAGTACCAGCCTTGGCTCCTGCAACTGAGCCAGAACTGAGCAAGTACCTGGCACCTGCAGCTGCTTCAGACCAGGGGGAGGAGGGAGAGGTCTGTCACAGATGTGAGGGATGCAAGGAGCTAATACAGTCAAGAGAGAAATTTCTTTCTCCTTCATTTTCTGAAGGTTAGAGGTGGAGATGTTTTTCACTTTATACTGTGCCTTTTTGTGGGCCCTTCCTTAACTTATTTTCCTTCCCTTTTCTTTAAGTCTGGTCTCTAAAGACTGCAGCAGAAAGAAAGGGGTGCTTCTTCTCTCCTAATCAGCAATTCCTTCGCTGTAATAGAAAAGTGTTAATACACGAAAGATCAATTCCATACAGAAACTGGGGAGACACAGTTTAGTCCCCATACTTTTCCAATCAAATAAATGTGAGTGCATCCACTTATCTAGTCAGCCAAACACAGAAAGTTTCCAGAACCTATATAACTGGTAGTAATGACAAAAAGGTTTCACATTATCTACCTCATCCACATTTCCTCAGAGATCAATATAGCTGAGCACATCTTCTGCATACTTCCTTAAGGACACAAACATAAAACTTAGTTGCATCAAATGTGTTTGGAAACTAGTTTTTAAATTGAAAATGGGGAGGGGGGAATCTAAAAGAATATCAATACAATGTTAGAATTACATTATTTGAAACAAGGATGAATGGAATAACACGAAGTCAAAAGGATTTACTCAGCAACTTTTCCGTGGTGATAAATGGTCTTTGTTAAAACATGGTTGTTACAATGCCTTTTACTAGCATGTAAAGTGTTTCCATTTGGTCATTTGAAAATGTCACAACGATGAAATTCCTCAAATGGCTTTGCAGTGAGGGAAGGAGATATTAAAACCTTATATGTGTTTTATTTTGCTAATTTCTGGCAAGTTCTAGCCTCTCAAAGAGCCGTAGTTATTTGGTAAATTTGGGCTTTCACTGGTCTGCAGTAAGCACAGTAACATTTCTGCCAATATCCTGCAAGGCGGTTCAGTGGAGGTTTGGGATTAGAACTTTTACAGCCTCTGTTTAGAAACTCTTTTTGACCTCAGGCAAAATACTTTGTGGGGGAGGAACAGACCTCAAAAGTACAAAGAGGCTTGGAGGCCTCAGGTGCCATTCACCTCCCTGGAAATGTCTCTCTTGTTTCCTGAGTCTTAGTTCTTCCCTCCGCACGAAGGGATAGCAGAGCCCATCCCTGCTGTACAAGTTCTAATTAATACCTGTGACTCATTATAATAGCACTGCAGGTGTTTTTTTTATTTTCTGTGTGGTCCTGTGCTTTCATACCCATGAAAATGATGCTTGCTTCTCTCTTCCGTCCCATATTTAATATGATTTTTGGCTATGTGTTCATTGACTGGTTTTAAGGCCATTGCAATAACCTGGCTTTCTGTTATGGATCATCAAGCCATGGGGTAAAGCAGTGGGTCCAAGTGGATGCCATGTCTACACAAGCTGGATTCATCTACTACACTCTCGTTTAAACACTTGATTTGGCCAAGTAGATGCTAAAGTATGCAGGACAGCCAAAAAAGCCTGGCTCATAGAGAGTCATCAAAAATGTGCCATGACCCGTGCTGGTGTTCTTACGATTAAACATGTGAATTTGCCCCATTGAAAAGCTTTCATTCATTCTTCACAGCTTTCTAAAACAGTGTGAAAATTTCAAAGTCTGCACTGTCCTATGCAAAGCAAGCATCAGGCCCCACACCATCACTTTTCTTTAGGAGTCCTGGACAGCTCACAGGTGTCTGAGAGAGGTCGTTTGGGTATTAGTGCTCCTGTTGGCAACATCTGGATCCTATGATTTCTGTAACCAAACCTGCATTCAAACCCAGGGAAGCACCCAAGTCAGTCTGCAGGATCCTACCTCTGTGTTCCACAGGCTACTGGCAAACATTCATATTTCTCTCACTTGCCAATGCTAATTTTGTTCAGCCCAACTTTGGGCTGAAGTTTTCAGTTTTAAAGCTGCATTGTGAAGAGT
Source organism: Passer domesticus (assembly GCF_036417665.1). Lineage (NCBI taxonomy): Eukaryota > Metazoa > Chordata > Aves > Passeriformes > Passeridae > Passer > Passer domesticus. Next base: position 88,141,634 of record NC_087476.1, read on the forward strand.
GATGTCTAATTGTACCTTATGATTGGATTAGGAATAGTAATTTTTAACTTAAAGCTATATTTGTAATCCATTTTTTAGCAGCCAGCCTTTAAATCCCTACACCCTCATGTCACTCCTGTGCCCCTGACAATCCACACAAATCCACAGTGTGTGCACAGTGTATGTTCCAGTCATATGGTTATCAGACTTGTTTCTGGAAAAGGAGAGGGAGATCCCTTTTCAATAAAGCCATACAGCAGGAACTAACAGCACTGAAGCCATGCAGAAGTAGGCTCCCAACACGTTTCATTAAAAGTTATTTGTATGACAAATTCTCATAAGGGTAAAAGAAAGTCTGGAGTTTATCCAGAGCACTTGAAGGAAAATTCATGAGCTCCTGTTGTCCATCAACTGCCCTGACCTCTGTGCCATATATAAGTGAAAAGGAAATCATGACAGGTTTGTTTCCCATTTTGAACTTGCAACTAGCAAAGGCAGATGCAAAATGAAAGTGGCACTTCTCTATAGCCTCAGAAATAAATAAATTACTTGAAATAACAGCTGCAGCAAAACGGATCATTCAGAACACAATGTGTCATTCTTCAAGCTACAAAATGCGTGGCCTTTTTATATTTATGAGTGCCTTACTGCTTGTGATAATGGAGTGATGAGGCAAAAGAGTAAAAGATTGTCCATTAACCACAGAAAACTAATTTTTTAGCTTGCTGCATTTGTCTTCATGTCATGGTATGAAAGTAACCAATAACATGATTTTTATTTATCAATGTAGATGGTTGAGCTTTTAAATATATTTCATAAAGAAAGATTAGATTTATGTCCTGTGTCTCAGGACACAGGAAAGGAAAGAAGTTAGGAAGTTAGTTTTAGTAAAGCCAAAATAATTTTTTTGACCTATTTCTGCCCCTCTCAGTTTTATTTTTATTTTTATAGATTAACTGTGTGTTACTCCATGAGTAATCCCGTTCTAGACTGTAAACAACAGAGCAGAAGCTGATTCATTTTCTTATTTGTATAATTTCCAGCACTATTGTAATAAAAATATGTAGTAACAGCAGCATAAATTCTCAGGAACACTCATGCAGTACAGAACTTTTCCGTTAAGAGATAAACATTGATTGTGAAACTTTTTAATCAACTGTGACTTGTCAAAGAATAAATCCTTCATGAAAAGTGAACATTGATTACATTCTCATTTACAGAAAAATGTTTGAAACATTTTAGAACTGATAGCTATCACTCTTTTGCCATGACTTTTCATTTCACAGTGTGTGAAGTCATAAAGAGAGCTGAAAAAGTAAAGAAAAACTTGAAACATAATTTCAAATTCTCTTAATTCAACTGTATCACCTGACCAACATTTTTTGAGGGACTGGGGCTGTCAGTTCAAGAAATCATTCCTAATTTTAGCTGTTTCCTCACAGACCTGGAGGTAGAGTTTAAAATTCTTTTATAAACAGGAAAGTGATTGTTTCCTGAAGTGTATGTGTTCAGTGTGAAAAACTGCAGCAAAATGTGGCCTCAGTGGATGTGAGCATACCATATATCGATTTTTACAAAGAAATCTTTTGATTCTTTCCTTTTTTTTTTAGGGAGATGCACTGTTAAGCTTAGTTAAAAGGGAGAGAAGCAAACCAAATCCCAAGTTGACTTTAATGCAGCTTTCTGAAGGTGGCTTTATAAAACCAGAAAGCAAAAAGCCATTTTAAAGTGATTTGCAAGAAGGGTTTATACCTCTACAGAGAAATCTTGGTTTGGGTCATTTGGATTTCTCTCTTTTCCCTGGAAGCAGCTAGTCACAACTGTCTGTATGCAACAGAAAGATAAAAATTTCAATTAGGTTGAGTGCTGTCATAAGCAGACTACATGAGAAGGTTTGAGATAATATGCATTACATATTGATGTCTATCAGCCCTGAGAACATAGCCATGTTTTATTCCATGCCCCTTTTGTAGGTTTGGCAGCAGTGGCACCCAATAAAGGCCTAATCATATTAATTTATGCCCCTATCAATTATGCATTCAGATTCCCCCGATAGCTTGTCAGTTTTTATTCACTATTTTCTGAAAAATACGCCTATTACAGTTACTGAGCAAATAGGAGGACTGTCAGAAACTGAGATTTAAAGAATATTACTTAAAAGGGGTGGGTTTCTTTAATTTATAAATCTTGTACTATCTGTCATGCATTTGTTAGTTTTAAAGGAGGTGACAGTGCAGGGACAGATGTCACGTTAAGGACTTTCTGAAGACAAGGAGAAAAGTCTCCTTAAGAAAGCTCTGTGGTTTATTCAACTTTTCTTGGAAGAAAAGTGTTCTGTGGTCTGTAGACATAGTAAAAAATGGATCATCTTTGCTAGTTTAATATGAATTTGATTTTGTGTCTCTCAATTGATTTGTACCTATAAAGAGCTTATCAGTTTGCAAGATAAAAATACTTTTATTTTCTGGTATGGGCAACAGTTTTATAGCCAGCAGCGTGGCAGTCTCAAACTGTGTTCTAGATCCAGCTCCATCTTTAGGGTTGTCACAAGTGGTAAACAAAACACAAAAATAGTTGTAGCGAGTGGAGAACCCAATTTGCCCAATTCAATGATATCTACCAGGAGTTGTGGAGTCCTCTGTGCTAGCAACTTAAAAATAGTCTTGGTGTCACTGTGGCATGCAGAACAAGTCCAGCCTACCTTCTCATGCATAGCACAATGTTTGAATGTGCCTGACAGAGCACTGTCTTTAGGAGTAGAAGTGCCCTTTGGAAGAAAATCTCCCAGATTTCTCTACCTACCATCCTTCGGTTCACATTGCTGGGCAGTCTCTGAGGTGACAGTCAGGACTCCTTGCTGTGGGACTCACCTGGGCAATAAAAGCTGCAGGACAGGGCAACATTTTTCAATGAGGAATGAGCATTCAGAGCAGGATGATAGTAGAACTGGTCTGGAGACAGTTAGTCTGTTAGTCCCTTCTAGTTCAACCAGGACAAAGGACTAAGGTTTATCCCCAAAAGTTGGAGATCTTGTTTGGATCACTGGCCTCTCAACTTGTTTTCTCAGGCTTACTAAAATGTATTTAAAAGATGGATCTTGGCACGAGTTGTCATAATTCTCATTTCCTAACACTTGAAACCTGACTGCTGCAGCTTCACCTGCTCCCAACCACTGACCAAGAGAAGTCCCCTTTTTTCCTACCTCTGGCTGCATCTCCCTCACTCCAACACCTCCACTTCAGCTTCTCCTCCTCTTCCTTGTTCACTTTCAACTTCTCCCTCCTACTCCGAGAGCAGCTAAGCTGATTTTACATCCGATATACTTTATTCTTCCAGGCTTTCCCTCCACCCTTTTTTTAAGAATGTGTTTTTTCACTAAGGCCTTTAAGTGTGGAAAAAAACTTTGGAGAAGGAAAAAAAAATCAGTGGGGGGAGGAAACCTCAGAAGTGCTAATGTTGCTGTTTTATCTTATCTGATATTCTGTGTGTGGGATTTGCCTCTCTCTGGGTGAGCCCAAAAATGCATTCCTTCTGGTGTAAGAGGGGCTTAAGATGAAGACAGGCTGAGAGAGTTCAGATTTTTGAGCCTTTCAGGAGAAGAGAAGGCTCCAGGGAAATTTTATAGCACCTTCCAGCTGCCATAAAGGGAGCTACAGGACCAGGACAGCTGGAGAGGAACGTTTTTTGCAAGGGCATGAGGAGATAGGACAAAGAGAAATTGCTTTAAGCTGAAAGAAAATAGGGTTAAATTAGATATTGTAATGAGGTTCTTTATTTTGAAGGGGGTGGGGCACTGGAACAAGTTGTCCTGGCCTGGAAGTGTGCTAAGGTTGGGCTGGATAGAGCTCTGAGCAGCCTGGTCTAGTGGGAGGTGTTCCTGCCTGTAGCAGGGGGGTCAGAACTAGATGGTCTTTAACATCCCTTCCAACAAAAACTAATCTGATTCTGTGATTAAGGATTTCAGGATATTGGTGGCAGGCCCAGAGTCTCCAGCAGAGGTCTGAGGGCTCTGACTTTGTCCTCACTGCAATGAGTTTAGTGCAGTCACCATAGGGTAAGCTCTTCCCAGTGGCTTTACTGGGTCCTTTTCTTCTAAGGGGGTTTCCAACCCATCCCTCACCATGCCAGGACTTCTCTCCTGCTAAAAAGTTCAACAGAATAAGCATCATCCTTCTGCATGATTCAGTCCTGAGGAACTCTCAGAGCATCTCATGCTGTTTTGGAGAAAATCATCTCCCCTTCCTGACAGGAGGAAAGTCTGAATGGAGAGGATTTCTTTTGACATTTGTGTTTTCACATTATATTGGAAAAAAAAATAAACCCTCAGGTCTCTTCTTGGCAAAGTCATCTCTAGCTCCAATAGAGGGGGTAACTGAGGCTATTATTCTTGTTTTCTTCACCCAGTCCTGAGCATGTGCTGCTTTTCAGCACTGTCCAACCATTCCAATAATTAATAAAGGATGAACTCTTGCCTATTAACAAACATGTTCTTCTTCCCCTACAAATTCACCCACCCTTGCGAAGTGCTTCACCTTCACAATAGGCTGGACCTTCCCTTTCCTCTGGCTCTTTGAAGATTTTGCTCTTTGTTCAGTGAAGTTCTCCAGTTCCAGGAACATGTATGGCATTACCTAAATCATCCAGTGTTTATTTTAGTCTGACGGTGTTAATGAGGCTTAGCTATGTTACAGCATTTAAAATCTTTGTAGTATCTTAAATATATTGTATCTTAAAGTATCCCCTTCAGGTATGTAAGTATTATCCAAATCATATAAATGGAGAACTAAAAACAAATGTTTAGGGATTTGCCTGAGGCTGTGCAATAAGTCAGTGTCAGAGCCAAGAGTCAAACCCACCTATTTGTGGTGAGTCAGCCCACGCTGGCATGGTTTGATGTGTTCCTACCATGGAAATCAGCCTATTCATTGTGCATAGTACTCATTTCAATCATTTCATAAGCTGGCTCTAGTAGTTGCCTTCCCTTTAATAACAACTTGCCCAGAAACGCTTTTGCTTGCCCCACTCTGTGTACTTCCTACACATCAGCATAGGGAGCAGCATGTGGTACCCACAGCTCACATGGTTGCTGGGGTTTCTTGTGTTTTGGGCTTTTTTTCTTAAAAAGGTCAGAAATTAAGTAGAAGGGGCAGTGTTTCTAAAAGGTTATGAAAATTTCCTCTGTCTGCCCTTGAAAGTAAAAGGTATCTGGACAACCATTTACCTTGTGGGGTTTATAGTAGTTCACACTCCCTAATTTTCTTTTCTCTACTTTTTAAGAATCCATCAAGACTTTTAGGGAAGGAAGTAGCATGTGAAAGGCAGAAAAACATACAGAGTGCAGATATGTTTGACAACATTTATGCTGGGAGTCAGTAATCCAAAAAGTGATGAAATAGTAAAGTGACAAGACCTGGCCTGAACATCTGAAACTTTGATGATGTTTGGCAGAGAAAATGAGACCAATTAAAGGGTGCCTCTGGGAAGCTTTACCTTGCATGACCAGAACTTCTACACAACATTTCAGTGCACTCTGTGCTTTCACAGGGCTAATGCTCATGTGAATATGAATGGGTTTGCCAGTTTAGTCATCCACAGGAGTTCAGTCTGCTCTTGGTTCAGATGTGTTTCTGTAACACCTTTTATTTCTTGATAAGACCTTGTGGTAATGAGCAGTTCATCCTGACCCTCTGCTATTGTCTCAGTTTCCCCTTTCAGTATTTTGAGGTATTAGTGGAGAGAAAGATCCTCTCTTCTTCACTTGCTTTCTCAAAATTCCCTATTTAAAACTGAAGTGCCTGGGGGTCACTGGTTGGAGTTTTAATAACTGCACTAGTAGCATTCTCTCCATCATTATGCTAGATTTTTATACTCAGTATATTTGAGTCTTAAGTGTTTTCCTTGACTGGCAGCCCGAGGATTATAGCATAGCACTCACAAAAAGGATAAAATTGGTATATCTTTCAAACTCCAGAGACAAAGGCACAGAAAAACATTACTGGATAGTACTGAGATATTTTACCTCTTCCTAAAAAATCATGTAAATACAATCAGTAGCATAAAAAGACCTAGAGGGAGCAGAAAAGTAGTTAAATAATAAATTCATCCATTTGCAAGAAAACCAAAGCTGATAACAGTATACTCTGGGAGACTAAACAGTTTCTGGGTGGGAAAAAAAGAAATACAGAGACCTCTTCAGACAGCTTCTCTTTACTGTGAGCTGTAATCCATAATGGGGAATAGAGCTTATTTGAGGGGCATCTGGAGAACTGCACAGGGAGAAAGCAAAGCAATAGTGCCTCTGCGTGTGATTTTAGAAACATTTGAGCCAGACCTTTTATTTCTGTACATCTTATCACCTAAACTATTCAGGCATGAGCCCCTGGTAAAATCAGAGCTACTGGTACGTGATACTGCAGTGACTGACCTCATACCTAATACCTTAAGGAGAAAAGCATGTGGAACGGTTCAGAGACTAAAAACTTCAGCTGAAAACATGCTTCATCTCTATTTCTGGCTGAGGAAAAGTGTGTGCTGGTAGTCAGCTGTTTTTCCACGTGACTTTTGGGTTTAGGTGATCATGTGAGTACCTGACAGGCAGTCATCAACATATTTTCAATTTATTATTTTTCTGTTGCAAAACAGTGTTTTGTAAAAATGGAGATCCCAATAAAAAGGTCTATTTCTATTTATTTGAAAAATAAAAGCAATAATTAAAAACCAAAAATAAAAGAGGGAGTGTAGAATGGCAGTTCCTCTGCACAGATGTTTTCTGACAGAAAAAGAATACACACTGGTAGTATCACATTCTATTATTGCTTTAGTCATTAATTTTACACAGTTGTTTTAGAGGCCATAATTTCAAACCTGGATCTCAAGGAGAATACTAACAATAACAATTCACAGAGAGAAAACTTAAAAGAACTGATTAGAAGGATGAAGAAAGTTATCAGTTAGGAGGATCTGAAAATTTTCCAACAGTATGTTCCAAAATAGGAGTAATTAAAGACTGCTTGGTAAGAATCTACAAGTATCTGAAAACTTGAATTCCCAAAGGTTTAAAAAATAATGCAGTGTGAAGGTGACAAAAAAAATAGTAATTACAGAAACTCTTAGAAGTCTAAAGTTCCTGAAACTAAAGCCAAAATGTGCTTGAACAGTGAGATTTTTTTCAAACATGAAATAATTTCTAAAAGAATTGGAGAAATTATAGTGATTGCAGCACTTGTAAGAAAGGGAGTACACTGCCAGATTGAAGTATATTAAAGATGGTGAATGTACTATTTCTCATCTTTACACATTGACCTTGTTTCTGTGTTCAGAAACCATATAGAGAGTTGTTGAGTTGGTCAATAAACTAATCCAGCCATCAATAAAGCACACCTTCTTGTTTATTAATATGTGATTAAAAATGTATATGATAAAAAGGTATTGACTGAGCAGAGTTTGGGTGACAAGAACAATTATAGCTTCAAGCCTAATCAGTACATGAGCTGTTTAACCCAGTGAAAGTCAATAGTCTATTTCTGAACAATTACATATTTTGTTTTAAATAAACTATTTGGATTTCACTAGTGGTCTCATTTTCTCTTCATGATTTAGACATGAACACAGAAGCAGAAAGAAACAGCCACAAAATAAATCACCCAATATAATTCTACTTCATGGTCCTTGTATGATAAATTGGGAAATATGCAGCAAATAGGATTTGTTTTAATTAAAACTTGCTAGCCACAAATAAATTAAACTTGGAATAAGTATATCTATGTTTCTTTTTCAGTTTTATTACTAGTTGCACTGGTCTTAATCATATTTCTACAATGTCCTAATTTATTTATTTTTAAATATTTCTGTTGTTATTTCAAGTTAAAGTCATAATTTTGCTGTATCCATAGTGTTCCACCTTGATTTCATTAAAGCAGTTTCTTAAACCTAATAATTTTAAAGCCATTAAAGCCTTGAGTGGTCTTTAGCTTTTACAAACTTTCCTCACCGTGCAATTCATTCATCACTACAAAGCAGGATGACAGAATATTCCATAAAGAAGGATGTCAGATGAAAAGTCAGTAGCAACACAGAAAAGTTTGAGCTGGGTGCATCTTTAAACACCAAAATATTCCAGCCTGGTGGGTGTTCAGCACAAACTGGTTGCTGGTGAATGGGTCATACATTCCTGAGCTAGAACACAGGGTCACTGGCTTGTCCCCAAAATGTTAACAATTAACCATGGGCCCAAAGCAAGCAGCATCAGATGACTGGGCTGTCCACAAGCAGAACTTTTAGTGTTTTCAGCACTGGTTTGTTGTGCCAGCATTCATGATCCATTTAAATCAATGGTACTCTGCAAAGTGTTTGCAAGTTGTAAATCTTTTAAGTGCCAGATCAGAACGCTCCTTATCTATTCCATAAGTATCATGTTCATCAAACAGTTATAGTGACTGGCACTTCCACAGATATTTTTCTAACCTGCTAATCATGTCATCTTCTTAATTCCTTTGCAATAGTATGATAAAGACTTCAGAAACACAATTTTTTGCATTAAAGCTAACAAAATTCCCTAATCTATTCTTCTCAAATGTGTTTGGTTTAGGTGAATGTAAAATTCGCCTTGCTCTTGATTGCTGCTGTAGGGAGTTATTGTTTCATAGGGAAGAACAAATGAACAGAAAGAGAAACGTGCCATTGTGCTCATGTAGCCTTGAAAATTTTGGCTTCTTAGTAATCAGTCTTGACACTATAAACACTCTTTTCTGAGTATCTTCATATCAATATATCACTTCTGATCCACCCGTAAGTAAAAGCCAATTGTATTATCTCCTGACTGAGCAAAGAGTCACTGACTTATAAAACCAGAGTAAGCCCTCCAGGAGGTCAGTTCCACTTGTGGTGCAGTTCCAACATTTTTCCTGGACATGTCTGATTCTGGCTCGTGAGGAGGTGCCAGACTGGTGTAGGAAGACAATTGCTACAATCCCAGCATGGCACCTGCTGGTCAACAAGTAAAGCTCTCGTGTTCTCATGCCTTGTGGAAGAACACTCAGAGTCAGCTTTGGTTTGTTTTGGATTGTGGTGTCTGAAGCTTGGGGCAAACCAGATAATGCTTGTCCAGCCATTGAGGGATTTCTATTTTTAAAACGTTCCTCTTTAAAGAGATGGTGCAGTCTGTGCCTCAGGAGTAGGTGTGAGGGTGCAGCAGCTGTGAGTAAAGGGATTGCCCCAAAAGACAAGTCGGATCAGCTGAGATAGGAATCTTGGCTGAAGTTCCCTTCAGGAGAAGACAACTCTGTAGCTGCACAGTGGAGCTTAGGGAAGTCAGCCCCAGCAGCCTGATCACTGTGGAGCTTACAGGGCATAACTTCTCTGCTAGATGAGACAAGTACAAAAGGAAAGGTCTGAATCTCTTTTATCTAGGGCACTGATACATCTGAGCAATTCCTAATACATTCTAATCTGAAGAAAGAGTTGGGTTTGATATCCATTTGTTTCAAGATAAATGAGAGTCACTCCATCAAGGCTGTGGAGGATATAAATATGCACAGAAGAAAACTTATTCCTTAAGAGAGGATCCAATGCATTTTTAGATTAATAGGTGTGACTCTTGCACCACAATAGCATGCTGCCAAGCAGTTAAAAAGATGCTCCAGGAGGCAAATTTATTAGGCTAAAAATCTATTTTTCTGAGCTTAAATTTAAACAGACTTCAAACAGAGTCTGAATACATCATTGCTGATTATAGGTTCTGTCCTAGCCCATTACTTGGTTCAGTCACATGCTTAAAAATACTAGTTCAATTAAGATTGTTGGTACATTTATGCCTCTAAATACTGCTGTTCTTTATTATTCCACTGAATAAAACAGGAGTTTAATTCATTTTAGATTTTGTTTATTTGTAATGCTCTCCCTTGGCTTTTCAAATGAATACTCTAGTATTAATTGTATGATCCTCAGTATTAAGGAAAAGTGAGCCTGCAAAGCAAATACCCATGTGTTGATTTATTAGGAAGGTGAATTAAATAATTGTGTAGTTACTAAAAGAAAACACATAATTTTTGGGTGCAGAGAACTTATTAAATTATTAAAATAGGATGTGGAGGATTTGTATGATGGCTAGGAATGAATTTCTGGTTTTATTAATCTCAGCATCCTTACTTATCAGTAAGGATGAAGTCTGATCTTCAGCATCAGCCCCCTCCATGCAATGCTACACCCTTTACCTTCTTCAGTGTCATTGCTTTTTGTCCATGCAGAAGACAGTGGCTTACTGAGCTTTCTGCACACTGTTTTCCTCTATATTCTATACAAAACAAAATATTAGCATGCCTGTTGCAGTGAATGCATGCAATGTCTTTTACAAGAGCTTCCCTTAAATAGTGAGAGTTCAATTATACAGAATTTTCACTTAAATAGTGAGAGTTCAATTCTTTAGAATTTTCACTTCTATTATTGTCAATACAATTTATAATGGATGTTTAGTTTAAAAGCAATTCCAGTTTTGGGGGAAAGCTAATCTGAAAACTTATTAAGAGTCACAAATTAAGGCTGCCACTTCTCAAGCATTTACCACTTCTCTGACTTCTCTAAGTGTCACAACTAAGCCTGCATGTGCTGCTCATCCTCAGAAAGGTGGTGTAACCCTGGAGGGGAAAAAAAAGTGAAAAATCACCCCACAAAAGTAGTTTAAACACTGCAGCTTTTCTCAACAAGTTGAACTTAGTGCTCATCTGCCTTTAGGGAGGCTGGCTGTTGCCTGGGCAAAGGCTTCTCTTTACCTCTTTGCAAACCTTCCCCAGGAGTGAGGCCACTCAGCAGGTCCAAAATATATTCTTCATTCTGAACTTACTTTCCCACACAATTCTGCCTTCCTTTTCCTAAATATTGGTGGTGTGGATGAGTGAATGTGAAGTTTTTGAGCACATGTGACAAGGATGGACCAGCCACTGCTAGCGGAAAAGCCATCCTCATACCCAGAAAATCAGAATAAATTTTTGTTTTACTCCTCTCTCTAAACTGGATACTGGGAGTATCCAGTTATAAGTCAGTTATATTATCAGTGTATTTATGAAAAAACCCTTTCCATTGGAACATGTGTCTACGAAATATTGCAGTGCTATTGCAGCGAGTGCTAAATTTATACTCAAATTATTTATTATGACCACCCCTAGTGTTGTTTGGGGGCCTTTTGCATCACATAGAGAAACAGTCAGATTACTGTACATCAAAGTAGGTACATACTTTTATATAATGATCTATTCATTCATGATGAGTTATAGCCACCTCAGGGATGAGATCATACAGGATTATCATCCCAAGCAATAGTAAAGCTTTGTTGACATGAATACCAGATCTTAGATGTGGTCAGATACACTGAGAAAAACTTTTTTTCTTATTCTCTTCTATTATTCCTATTCTCTTCTGTTGTTTGCCTTGGTGGGAGGACTCTTGCTCTGCAAAGAGGCTGATAATGTACAGGATATACATACAGCAGGAGATATATTGTTTTCCATCAACATGACTTTTGTACTACCTCTTGAAATTTTGTTTTGTCATTATCAATGATAATAGGAGAGATATGGATGTCATACCTAAGTTTTTGTCTCTGATATGAAAAACATGTGCTGTTATATGGGTCAATTGCAATTCCTAAGCAGCCAGATGCAGCCACCTTTGTATTGCATAATTAGATTGTATTAGTTTTTATGTCTTGTATGTTGGTTTAAAAGTGATGGACTTGGAAGCATACATTGCTTTGTTAGGAAATCCAAACACAGAATCTAATGTGAGCAGGAACAAGGCAGAGGCTCTTGTCTCCAGCAGGTCAGTTTTGCTGTGCTTGGTTTTGAAATAAGCTCTCTCTTTTATGCTCTGGGTACTTCACATATTTGAGGTCTCTAGAAAGCATTAAGCAATTTACTCTCTAAGGTTTCAGTCAAGCCTGTGGTTTGTTAGAGAAGAAAGGAGTTAGGCTGTGGTGGTAAAGTCAGTGCTGTAGGAGGTCTTTGGCTCAGAGGAAATGACACTTTATGTGTTACAAGTTACCACTCAAAATAATGGTGACTCCTGATTGCATCAGGACTCCTGAATCTCTGTCCTCTGCCCTCATGCAGTCTCTGTGCTACTGAAAACAGGATGAGTTTTCTCTTTTTACATCTGCATTTATTTATCCTACTTGTTGAAGTTACTGGAGGTACAATTTTGCAATGCCACTGTAGTAAAAAGCTGGGTAAAAAAACCTGATGCTTAATGGCAGGTTTATTCTGAATGAGAATCTGCTGCGAAACAAAACAGGAGTAGAAAATTATTGTCTCACTTACTGTCTTGGATCAGTGAATGAATTTTCATCCATGGCTGAGCAGACAGTTAATTTGGCTGCTTCAGTGAGTGCAGTGACTGCTTGACTCCAGGCCAAGGATCCTCCAACCGAGGTCAGAACCATGTGCCTAGTGAGGGCACTTCCTATCTCTGACTAAAAGAAGAGATTCTGAAGCTCTTCTATATTCTAACATAGAAAACAGAAATTCAGTTGTTTGTTTAAATCCAGCTAGATGTATGGCAATCTGTAGAACTGTTGGTGTTACATCCATCCCCCTGAAATACTTTGAAGCTTTTAGTCCAGTTCCAAATGAATACATTTCAGTGCTACCCACTAAAACAGGAGTTAAATAGGTGCTTATTGAGAAATAAAAAAGTTAGGGAATACTTGGGCTGTCCTGTTTGATTTCCCGTTTGCTATTATGATTAACTTTGTTAAGATGTGCACAAATTAAAAGAGTATTTCAGGCTATATAAACACGTAAAGCCAGTAGGAAGTGAGAGAATGAAAGCTAATCACATTGCTCAGGACCAAAACCTGCCTGCTTTATTATTATGCCATCACATGCTAGGAGACCACGAGGAATTTTCCAGGAAAAAAGAAAAGTTTTCCTCAAACATCACACTATGTAAGAGAAAAAATGTCCAGAAACAAAGGGAAAGAGACTATGCAGTAGCCAAAAGGCAAGTCACCATGACATATACTGGACATGAAGAGACCTCAGATACAAGTGCTTTCACTGGTACAGACACGCATTTTTAGTCTCTTCTGGGTCAGCACCTGATTTCCATGATATCTGCTACCTGGGCTTGCTCTCCCTTTTTTCCTCCCTCTCCTTCCCACTTTTCACAAATAACTTTACAAAGACTTTGTTTCATCTGCTCTTGTGCAATGAAATAGGAACACAGTTCTGGGGTTCCCTATGGTAGGGATGACCCCGAGCCAGCCTGACGGTCGAAGAAAGAGTCGGAATTCTTCGTTTGTGGTTCTCAAGGTCTTTTATTGTTGCTTATCTAAGATGTTTTTTCTCCAACCCACCACAGGCCTGTCTGGCAGGTTGGTTTGAGGCATACTGCCTGCCTCCCGGGCTGGTGCTATCTTTTATACTAAAAACTACATATACTATGTTTACAGTTATGTTCCAATACCTATCACCTATGCTAGACAGTGACTTTCTACTCTAAACCAATCTGTGAGTGCCAACATCATCCTGAACAAGGACAAGGCATGCCCAAATCCCTCCATCTTGGACCCTCTGACCCCCATGTACAGAATTCCAAACCCCCCTATACAAGGTTCTAAACCCCCCTGTACATGGTTCCAAAATTTTCCCTTCACCCTGTGATTACTACCACTATGCTAATTAGATTTTTGTGACCTGTGACTCTTCATACAAGGTTGGTAATTTCTCCCAGGGGCTAAGATTGAATTCCCAAGTGTTTCTGGCCTTCTGCCAGGGCTCGTCAGTCCCCTGCCAGGGGTTCAAGCCATCCAGGTCACCCAGAGGGGTGTCCTGGGTTCTGACACACAGTTTGACAGAGCAGTGGGGCTTTTCTGCTTGATCCTCTTTGCAAGCACCCCTTTGGCTTGCAGAGTAGGGCATGAGCAAAGCTTTCTTCAGGAGGTATTTCCAGTGTTAAATTTACCTACATGGGGCCTTATCTGGGGTATACAAATGCTAATCTTGTTCTTCTCCTGTTCCTCTCCCCACCACACTATAGTATCCGTGTGCTTCTTTTTTAAAGCCTGAAACTGAAGGGATTATATCATCCTATCCTTTTTATAAATCTCTGTTCCAAACAAATGAGATTAAAGTACAAAATGCCTGCTAATTTTGGGTATCTAATTAGAAACATTATCTACTTGATTTTCCATCCTGTTTGGCATTCTGCATTGCTTGGCCTAGTCCATGCAAAGTGAGTGATTCACTTCAGTCCACCAGACTCCAAAACTTCAAGATGAGCCCTTGTCATATGAAAATCTCAACTAATTATTGTCTCTTGAGGCAACTTTCCCCACACTGTAGAATCTTTGAGGTGGAACAGGAATGGAAGCAAACTTGCTGGAATTCTGCCAGCAAGTTCTGCTTTCTGTCCTTGTAATTCACTACCTTGTACATGAGCTGCACCCAGCTCTGTGACAAATTAGACAAGAATCCAGTGAATAAAACCTACAAAGTACTGATCTGTTCCCAGAGGAAGGGTACCTTGCAGGGTTTTGTTCCTGCTTCAGGAAATTTGTGGAATGTAGTCTGTGTGTCATGTATCCTAATGTATGGAAGCTGAATTGAAGTGCTCTGAAGCCCCCAGGTAAGCCATTTCCTTTACATCCACGTTGTGGTGGCTAGTGTTGAATATATAACACATTTCCTAAATTCAATGGTCACACACACACACAAATTAAAACATGTTTTGAATCATCTCAGAAACACTTCTCCTGAAGGTCAGTTCTTTTTCAGCATTAGAAAGCAGACTCTATTCCAAATAAAAAATATTAATTATGTGGCTAAACTGCATTGGCTGTAAATAGTGGAAAAAAACTCCACATTTTGACTTTCAGAATTTCTACCACGCTTCAAATGAAATTCAGCCCAGCTACTCTGGACATCCTGCAATTAAGCATCCTTGCTCTTGGCTGACAACATTAGTTGGTTTTTGCAGCCTTGCCCTCCTGTCTGCCCTCCAGGCTCCTCAACAGAACAGTTTCTTTCTACTCTCTCTGCACAACCTCTGTGTCTCCTTACTTAATCAGTCCCAGGCTCCTGCCTCCAAACACCAGTCCCAGCTTTTCTCTCTGGCTGGCTTGGCTGCTTCCATTGCCTGCTCTGTCACAGGCTGGTTTTTTTCCCCCTCTGTATTGTATTCACACGGAGACCTTTCTTCCTGACACAACCTTCAAATCGCTTGGAGCTCAGAAGGGATAGGATTCCTACCTCTCAGATTCTGTGCCAAAGCTCAGGCTCACGGGGGAAACTTGCATGTGGGGATTAAAGTGGAAATCTAGCCTCACCACTGTATCCTTAAGCTTCTGTTTGCAGAGAGGGCCAACCTTTAGCAATGCCTTTTTCTTGCTAGAATAAAAGAAATCATTGCTGGCCATCCGTTCATGATACAGTTTCTAATATTTGTAAGTTAGACACATTTAGATAAATTTTCAGTCAGAGGGGGAAAAATATATTTTAAATAAAAAAGGTCAGATTTTGAGGCCGTGCTTCAAAGCCTGAGGGCAGCAGAGCATTTCAAAGGAAAAAAAGTTTCTATTTTAGTATGAGCAAAACTGTTTCTTTTTCCATAACCTTGTTCTTAGAAATGGACAAATTGTTTTGGCAGGTATTTTCAAAATAATCTGCCCAGTACAGACAGTCAGCATATCAATTTTCAGCCTAAGTGATGATGTTTTTTCTAAAGCTACATGCAACAGAAAATATGGCCTCTGCTGAGAAATGTTTGCTAACCCCAATACAGGGAATGGCAGCACATCTACCTTAGAATATGCATTATCACATTAGATTATGTCCTCTGAGTATTTATTGGTTTTTTTCAAATACCAATTGCCTCATGGAAAGGCAGTAGGGTCAGTGACTCTTACTTCCATATTTTAGAGGCAGAGAAGCTAAAATAAGAAGAAGGGGAAAGAAAAATCAAGGACAGAATAAAAAAACTGGTCTGCTCCTTAGTCCCCTGTTTATGCACCCATTGGTGCCACCTCTGAAGGGTGTAATTTGTGCAGTGGTCCTCTGGTCTAGAGTATTGCAAGTGTTCTTTACACTGCACAGACATGCACATCTGAATAACATCCCTAGTGCAATTACTGTGATTTAACTCTCTGTGATCCAAAGTTTTGGGGGCTGTAAGAGAGAGCACAGCAGGTGCAGGAGATATCTTCAAATAATTGTTCAATTCAGCTATGAGCAGGCAGCCTCCACACTCAGCTTGTATGAGTACATCAGTATAGTATAAAAAACCCAAAACTGAAATGTTTCTGTAACATCTGATGAAACTCAGGGACAAGGCCCTGTGGGAGAGGTGTGAGGGGAAAGCTGTGGTAGGGCTCCACCAAGACTAAGCAGGTTGCTGGTGTGACCCACTGAGTGATGGTCACTGCTTTTGGTGTTGCTCCAAGTTCTCTGGCTGAGGTGAACCCCAACAAAGGCACCAGCCAGAGATGCTGGAGGCCTCAGGCAGACAAGCTGCATAAAAGTTCATGCACAGTCTGGCTCACTTGGGAGAGTAAGAAGCACAGTTAAGTGTTAACAGTATGTGATGAGATAGCCCCATGCAGACCAGAATACTCCACTATAAACCATCCCACCAGCAACAACAAATTCCTCAGCTTAAACTGCGGCTCTCTTCAGAGGGGAAAAAAAAAGAAAGGAAAGAATTGCCAAATCAAACTGCTGACTCCTTTTTTCTTATCAAAACAGCACAACATACATCTTAACAGCCTGAAGTAAATCAAATGCAGGACCAGCTGGAACTGGCCAGCTCTTGACCCTCCATTGATATCAAGTGTGTGCCGCACTTCTCTGGCAGATTAATTTGTGATCTCAAGTAACTCAGAGCCCCTAAAACTTTCAGTACAGCTGTTAAGACAAGGCTGAAGGTTTTCTTGGAAAGTGTTGCCACTAAAAAAATGTTGGAGTTCTTTTCACTAGGCAGAGATACTTCATTACTGATGTCAGATGACTTTGTTACCTCTATATGTCTTATTTTTAAATTCACACACAGTGGACTGTAGGACAAAATTCAGACTTATAGCCAATGTCTGCAGCTATGCATCTGAGTGACTGGCTGTCCCCTTTTGCACATGGAGCTTCCTCTTGGGGGAATTTGGGAGTGTTCACAGAAATGCATCCATAAAGAAACCTTTCAGCTTAGGAACAAAATGGGAGAAGATCTGGGAAAAGTAGCACAGAGCGCATGGAATTGAGGGCAGCTCACAGATGGCAGCTCCGAGGAGAGCATGCCTGTGTGTGTGATCAATATAATCTATTGCGAAAGAGAGCCTCCGTGTTTCTGGGAGGAAAAGGGATTTAGGAAGAAGGTCTTTAATTATTACCTGCAGAGAAGTTAAAGTGTAACTCGGCAGTAACGTACTCCAGTGCCAGTTTTGGGGTGTGGGTGCTGTGTCAGGCATCCAGCCTGCCTGAAGTGTGGATGTGAATGGAAAAAAAAAAAAAAAAAATTAAAACCACATTTAATTTAACCATGAAGGGCAAAAATAATACAAAGCAAGCACTGACAAAACAACAGCAGAAAGAAAAGGAGTTTATCTTTCAGGCTGCTGACCTCTCTTTGTGCTTCGTGTGGGGGAGCTGCCGAACAGGGTCTGGAGCTTGTAGCACCCACGCGAGTTCTTGTGTTCACCCCCTCACTGGTGTTTGTACCACGCCTCCCATAGAGCCCAAATCCTCCGCCTTTCTGCCACGGCCTTTTCCTCGCACACGCTGCTCAGGGGCTCCGGTCATAACGCCCCGCCCGCTTCGACCGCCTCCCCGCCTCCCGGGGCTGCGCGGCCGGCGGGCGAGCGCTGGACTTGCGCATCTCCTCGCCCCTTTGGAAAATCACCTCTTCTCTACAAAAAGGGCAAAGAAAGACCTGGGGTTTCCAGGGTCATGCCGATATGGTGGTGTATATATATATACTTTTTTTTTTTTTTTTTTTAAAGGAGTTTTGGTTCTTCGGCCGGTCAGTGTGTTAATTAAAAGTAGGTCCAGGTTGCTCACTTGCAGTCCCAGATGCGCTATTAACACAGAAGAAAATTACTGGTTTTTTAAAGATACCAATGCAAAACCTCGATAGAAACCCCAATTCGTCCTTACTATTAACTAGCAGTCGCACAGAGAAAATCATTACAGCTATAATTAAATATGAGTCTATTTTTGAAGAATGTCTTGCAAAATAGCCCCAAAATATGATGTAGTAATTTAATTTTTTTTTCCTACTACAGGTGCTAGCTATGTTTTCCCTCCATTTCCCACACCATGTATATTAAACAGGGAGGGAACATTGCTCTGTTGTAGGTGATGACCCCAGACTTCGCCAGAATATTTTCCTCCTCGGTATAAAATTGTGAAGTGGGTCTCTCTTTCAAAATCTCTATATTGGTTTTTATAATTACTTTGTGGTCTAAACTTCTTTGCAATGTATTTCTTAAAGGATGAAAAAAAAATCATGAAAGGAAGCGGGGGTTGGGGGGTGGGGGGGGGGGGAGGGAGGAAGAAAGAAACAAAGTTAGTTGTATTAACATTAGTGTTCGTCTAGTCCAGGCTGTCAGTAACTTTCCCTGGATCGGGTCCTATGTTTCCACAGGCGCCCTGCTGAGGCGCTCGGCCTGACCCCGGCCCCTCGCAGGCCTGGTGCCGCTTCCCCCCGCGCTCCGCCGCGTCCCCGCCTTCGGCCCTCGCTCCGCGGAGCACTTGTGCTGCGCGCCGCGGAGTGTGATCTGTCACATTGCAATGGAGAGCTAAATAACTCCCAGTGTTATTTATTGCAGAAAAAGAGGGGGGAAAAAAAAACAAACAAACAAACAAAAAAAAAAAAAAAAAAAAAAAAAAAACCAAGGAAAACAAGCAGATTGCCCCCCGCCCCTTTCGTCCCCAAGATTTTATTCTTTCTTCTGGAATATTTTCTCCGCGGCCGGTAAAACGCAGTTCACGGCTTGGCTTTGCTTTGCTTTGCCCTCGGCCGAGGCTGACCCCCGCAGTCCCTCCGGGACAAGCAGCCGCGGCCGGAGCCCAGCGCTGGAGGGGGGAAATCGTCGGAGCCTCCGCGGCCGCCAGACCCGAGCCGAGCCCAGAGCCCCGAGCCTGCGAGGCGCTGGGATTTAAACCCGGCCCGCTCTTGCTGTTACCAAGAGTGCGTGTCTTGTTGGTTTGGCTTTTTATTGGTTTTTGGGGTTTTTTTCCTTTCTCCTTTGTAAGAAACGGAAGGTGAATAATGAAATCCCTTCGCTAATAGTTTATGAGCCATGAGATTGGAAATGTGCGCGGATGGATCAGCGCGCCGGGCTGCGCGTCGCTCGGGGGCTGCGGGAGCCGGGCGCGGGGAGGAGAGGGACCGACTGCCGGGGTCGCCGCTCCGGCAGCGGAGCCGCCACCGGGGCCGGGGGCCGAGGGGGCCGGGGCTGCCCGTGCGGCCGCTGCGTGTCCGTGCCCGGGCACTGCCCAGCGGGGCCACGGGAGGGACAGCGGCTCAGAGCGAGAGGGCTCGGGGGGCGCTGCCTCGGCCCCGTGCGCTGCCTCGCACGGGCGGCCCCGCGGGCAGCACAAAGGCAGCGTGAGCCCGGCCCGGCGCCTCCGCCCAGGGGCGTGGGGGCGAGCGGGGAGCGACCTTTAGAGCCACTTTGGAGGGAGCTGGGGGCGCGCCTCTGGCAGAGGGGGGCGAAAGCTCCTTGCCTCGGCGATCCTGCGGCAGGTCATGTACGCGGGAATGGGGCAGGAGCGGGCGGGAGCGGTGCGTCCCGATGCTCGCGCCTGTACAGGAGCGGACATTTCCCATCAAGCCCTTGCCACAGGATGTCCGAGAGCATCGCTACCTCCCTGCCATAAAAACAAACCACTCATCAGCTCCGCTCGGTGTGTGCCATCGAGAGAAGTCGCCGCGGTGCGAACGGGCACCATCTGTCCTGCCATTCCGGGAGACGCAGATATATTTCTTTAGACAGGTCAGCACTTCTTCCCGGCCAGCCCTGTCAGGCACCTGTCAGGGGAGAAAACCTCTTCATAGCTGCCGCGGTGGGATGCTTATCAGCGGCAACCCCTTTGCTGACAGGGCCCAGCCTTAAGCTTCCCGCAAATCAATGTCCTCGGGGGATGGCGAACGTTCCGCTACCGCTCAGACCTCCGACAAAACACGGGAGGGAGGACGGCGGGGGAAGCCGGCTCCGACTAGTCCTTCCACCCCGAGGAAGGCCGAGGTGGGCTCTGGAGCAGGGGTTTCTCCCCGGGCCGAGCCGTCGGGCCAGCCCCGCTGCCCACCCGCGGAGGGCCGGGCCCCGGGCGCCCGCAAGGACGAGGCTCCCGCGGCGCCCACGCGTGCCCGGGGCACAGGACAGCGGTGTGGGGGGACTGCACCGCGGAACCCCCACAGCCACGTGTGTCAAGGCGCTTTCTCTCGAGTGGGACCATCGCTCCGTGGCTGACCCAAAGCCCCAGTCACACACTTCGTCCCTACCAAAGTACCGCCTTCTTTCCTCCTCCCCCCACCCCCCCAATAATTCCGACCTGTTTTCTTTCTGTTCCTCACTTGTTTTCAAAATAAGGGCACGTTCAGGGAAGCCTGCCTGCCTGCCTCCTGCACTTCCACACGGTATCGAGTGGTCATCTCCCCACCAACCTCCCAAAAAAAAAAAAAAAAGAAAAAAAGAGCAAACCAAACCAACAACAGACACCACCACCAAAAGAGAAACCTCAAATGCGCCGTGTGATCCCAACTTGGAGTTAAAGTCGGTGCTAACACGGGTCAGTTCCTGCCCCTAGCTGGGAAGGCAGGGAGGAGGATGTAACGTATGGGTTGGTGGGGGTGGCGGTGGGGGGAGAAATAAAAACAAGCCCCAAAATAAACAAACAAACAAATCTCGCGCACTATCACAATAAAGAGAAATTCCTTTCTACACACCCACAACTTTAGCTCTGTCTGCTGCCTGGGGGGTTTTAATATTGCAAAGAGAAAGGGGGGCTCCCTGCGCAAAATTACGCCTTCTCCTCTCATTTGTTAGCTGATTCCATCAAAAAGTTCGCTATTTATAGGCTACACACACGAACCTGGAGTAATACAAACCCTCCTGTGTTGTTGCCCTCGCAAAGTGGCCGGTCCTGCAGCATCTGATCGGGTTTGTGTGTGCGCGCGAGTGAGAGCGAGCCACGCAGAGAGCGCTGCCATTCGAAAGGGGAAAGAAGAGCTCAAGCTGAGAGACTTATTAATTGCTAAGAGCTGCTCTGCCACCAGCCATGTGAGTACCTAACAATGATCACCTTTTGCACAGATGGTCAGCGATCAGGCACAGACACTTTCTGTCCTTTTCCTCCTCCCTCCCTTTTCTTATTTTTTAAATTCCCTTCCTGTATCCTTCCCACCCACCTTTCTTTTTTTTTTTCTTCCCTTTTTTTCTTTTTAGTTTGAGTTTACACGGTTTATTCCTCATGAAGAGGAGGAATGAAACGTGGGCAAACGCGGGGGAGAAAATGTGCCGGCCAAGAGGAAGGAAGGAAGGAGTGGTGAAGGGAGAGGAGGAGGGTTTGTTAAGCGATCGCCTTGTCCCCTGAGTCCGAGCCGGCTGGGAATTAGTAACAGCGAGATAGCGGAGGTTGTATCCCTCCCTCTTCCTCCGCTTTCCCTTTCCTGGAGCGCTCAGACCCCCTGACAATTATTACCCTGGTATCAACGCGGACAACGAGCTGTATTCATCAAACCTCATTTGGGGAAATTGAAAGGGAATTAAAAATAAATAAATAGAGAGAGAAAGAGAGAGAGATCACGCGGGGATAGGGGGTTTGATCGCTCCGCGTACAGCAATGACTGTCCGTCAGTTCCCAGCACGCTGTCCAGGCAGGTAGAAAGCGCCCGCAGAGCAGCCCAGTCCAGCGGGCTGAGCGTGCGATTTTGGGCGGGGGGGAGGGGGAGAGAGAGCCCCGGGCCCTCGCCCCCACCGCCTCTTCCCCAGCGAAGGGGCAGCGAGGGGCACGGGGGGCGACAGGCAGCGCCTTCCCGGCAGTGCCAGACCCCGGCGTGGCACAGCGCGCGAACCCAAACCCCACGCAGCAGGCAGGGCACGGCACGTGGGTCTGGGGAATTGCACAGCTGTTTCCAGAGCGGGCAAAAAAATGCAGGCTCGGAAAGGTAGGTGTCCTGGTTTGTGCAGGAATGCAGGGCTGGGAGATTCTGCGTGGAAAGGGGGTGGGTGTAGAGAGAGAAAGAGAATTTTTTTCCAGCGTGGAGAGGCGCTTTTCTAACCCGACACTCGAGCTCCAATCACACACTCTGAGGTTAGCGTAGCATTAAATTAACAGACAGGGTCGGGGTTATCCAGGGCATTATACCTCGTGCCCGGGATGTAACCTCTGCTCATTTGTACACAAAGAAGAGGGAGAGACGGAGTTACATCAGGAAAACCAAAGAGCACGGTGAGTATCGGTATTCGCTGCTCTCCCTCCCATTCCTGGGAACAAAGTTCAAAGGCGGCCGGTGCGGGACTGGGGCTGGCTTCGCCGAAACCCCCGCTCCCTTTGGAGGCGGCAGCGCAGCCCCTCCGGGGCGAGCCCTCGCTGAGCAGCAAGGAGAACCTGCGGTATCTTGGTTAGAACTTCGCTACTTTATGTAGAGAGGAAAAAAAATAATAATAAAAAAAAAGATTGACTTGGATGCAGCGCTATTTATAGGTGGCGGTAAAGGCTCCTTTTCAATAAGCAGCCTTGGAAAAGAAACGTCAGAAAACTGGCTGCTTTATTGATCCGAAGCGCTGGACGGTCACAGGCACGCCAGCCATGCTGCACCTACGAAGTTGCGTCTCCTCTCGGGTTAGGCAGAGAGAAGGGGAATAGGGTGCGGGTTTTGCTGACCACTAGTTTGGACACGATTCAGTTCCCATGCACAGGTAGAGGGCAAAAGAGTGTGAGATGGAAGACTTTTGCCTTTTCTTTCAGACACGCACACAATGCTGGGCACCCGCAGGGCTGAAAGTGGGCCAGGGCTACACTGTAGGTATCAGATCACAAAAAGCAGAGGAAAGAAATCCAGTTAAAAATACATTAGTTGAAATCAGAGGACGAGCTTGATTTTTTTTTTCTTTTAAACAAAGGTGCACGTTAGAACAAGCTGGAAGCACTCTTTGTGCCTTACGGTGTCCCCCACGCCCAATGGAAATAAAGCAAGAGGCTTGATCTTTCTTTGCATCTTTTAAACCTTGTTTTAATTAGAGTTGCCAAAGTAGGACACCCCGGTGGAAGATGTTTTCAAGTATCCACCTACCTCTCTGCTGTAAGCAGAATTGCTGTCTGCTAAATTGCTTGAAACGCAAAATTCTGCCCCACCCCCAGCTTGGTTTGGCACCTACTCGCTTTTTCCCCCCGAAATTGCAATCGTTTATGAAAGATTACTCCATTGGGAGGAAAAGAGAAACCCCAAACACCCAGCAGTAATGAGATCAGTCGATTCCGAGAGCCTCGCTTTACTCTGTACAACAGGAAAGGCTTTGCACAGAGAGCGTCCCAAAAAAGTAATGCCTTTTCCTTTCTTTCTTTTCTTTTTTGAAGTCCCAGATTGGGCGTGTCCTTACCTTTCTCCTTTAATTTATTTGATTAAATCATAACCAAAACAGACTCATCAGCTTCTCGTATTTCCTCAGCTGTAACCATACGCGAAACCTCTTATATGGAGACAAGTAATTGGCTTTAGTTAACTCAGGGCATAGGCTGCGCTCAAGTTGTTCTCCCTCTCGTTCCCAGGGCAGCGTTTCACGCAAACGCATGTTCCAGCTCTGCCTCACTCTCCTCTGTCGCCAATCTCAGGTTTTTAAGCTGTTTGTGCAGTTCCCCATCTTTCTCTGATTTCGCTCATGAGGGATGATGCCGACAGAGGCTTGCGGGACGAGGGATTTGGGAGTGGCGGGAATGGTTTAGGGGGAGTCCAGCCCGGTTTGAACTGGGAACCGCTCCTGGACCGCGCTCCGCGGCCAGCCGCGTCCCGCCTCGGTACCGGGCTGGCGGCTTGTTCCCGCTCCCGATGAAGCACCATCTACATGCACCTTCAGGAAAGCAAGGTTCTGTTAGCTCACTTCTGTCTGAAGTCAAAAAGAAAGAAAGGGGGAGGTGGGGGGGGGGTAAAGAAAAACCTCTTAAAGTTTCTCAGGTAAAGCTCGGCTTTCCTTTGGTCATTACTCAAATGAAGAACAGCGTCAATTAACTCCAAATTGGAAATGCCTGCCCGAAAAGAATAATGATAATTCCCTGCCGTCCCCTAAGAGGTAGTTGCAGGATGGCACTTAGTGCGTGTGGTCCCTAATGACAGGATTGCTGCCCTGCCCGGGGTTTGGCTCTCCCTGCCCCGCTGGCTTCGCTCTGAGCTCGGGCAGCGACGCCGGGCACAGCTGTCCTGCCCAAACCTTCCCCCTCTTCCCTCGCTCGCTGCCCTCAGCCTCACGGGGTTTACACCTCCCACAGCCGGCACAGTATGACCACACCGTGAAAACAGATTTAATTACCCCCGTCCCTCGATAAGAGGGCAGGGGCCTCTCAGCAACAGGTAAGCGAGGGTACCCGCAGTTCTTCAAGGCTCTTTAACCGATAACAGAGGAAGCAGGACAGAGGGGTCACTTTCGGTAAGACAGGGTGTGAGGGAAGCGGGACATTAAAAAAGAGGTGCATAGAGATATTTTGGCAAGAGTTTAAGGTGTCTGCGAGGGGAGCGGGACCCCCGCGGAGAAACGGGACAGCTGCTTCTCCTCGGCTTCTTGCTCGATCTTTTCAAGCTGTCCCCAAAAGCCCCTCAAGCCGTCTCTCGGAGCGACTCCAGCTCTGGGACCGCGGCTGTGGGGCCGATACGAGTTGCTCTTCTGGGGAACGGGTCGCCTGGGGCCGTGCGGGGGATGCTGCGGAGGATGCTCGGCTGTGTGCGGGGCAGCGGGGCAGCCTCCCCCGCTTATCCCATCGCTGAGGGCACGGCAGGAGCGGGCGCTGTGCGGTAGGGCAACAACCAGAGCCCGAGCAAGCCCTGGCAGGGCCCGTGTGGGGGCTCAGAGCCCGGGTGGGGCGCCCGCCGCCAGCCCGGGGCGTCCCCGCTCAGCAGCCGCTGGGGCCGGGGCTCTGCGGCGGGCGGGCAGGGCTGACCCTGGGCGGCCGGAGGGGAGGGTCTGCGGCCTGACCCGAAAGGAGGGAGCTCCCCCTTCCCTCCCCTCCCCTCCCTTTCCTAGCCCTCCCCGGCTCTTTGTTCTTTGCCCCTTTGTTCTTCTCGAAGTTTCCAGGAGGGTTGCTGGTGCGGAGCAAAGTTGCCGAAAGCTGAGGAATTACATTAAGTGGATGTCTGAGCAAGGAAAGAGGATGGGGGTCCCTTCCCAGGGCTAAGAGCTATTCCCCAAATCCCGCCGCGTTGTCTGCTTGCGCAAGGGGTCGGTGTGGGGCGCTGGAGCTGGGCCGTGCTCGCAGTGATGCTGGGGCAGAAGAGCCTCCTGCGGCCACAGCACCAAGGGATCGGGCACCCCCTTCGCTATTTCAACGCGTTTTGGGGAACAAGCATCCTTTCTGGTGGGAAAGGGAAGAAAATAATAGCAATTGGTGAACATGTCGTAATGAGATGAGGCAGTAGGTGACAGAAATGAAGGTTTTCTGAATGCTAGATTTTAGGGAACACATATTGGTTTGGGATGCACAATCTTAGAATGGCTGTGTCTCCGTCACTTTCTTTTTGCTGCTTTTCGTGTTTGCTTGATAGGGCTCTGGTTAAGTGTTGTCAGGAGTTAAACAAGTTGGAGCTTAATTTCAAAGGAGATGGACTGTCTTCATAGAGCAGCATCACAGCTTAAAATACAGGTTTAATGTGGTTAATAGGAGATCACAGCATGGTTCAGCAGTGATAATAATACCAAAACTTCCTTGGAAAAGGAAAACTCCTTTATTTGGTACAAAGTGGAGTAGCCTGATCTCCTCTTTACTAATCATTATTAAATGTTAGAGAACTTATTTTGGAAGCTTATTTTGGCTTCCACTAAGAAATCCCAAATGACTTCACAAATATCTGTTATCACAGGATTCTTACCTCTCCTCCTGATACATGAAAGTAGGAAAACACTTTATTTGCGTGAGCTAGGTATTAGGAAAGCTGATGCGAAAAAAGAAGTTTTGATATGGTGCACTGGAGGTCACAGCAGGTTACAGACAGAGCCAGATCAGCATCCTCAACTCCAGCACGCTTCCCTAACAGTGCTGCTGTGCCCCCATCTTTATATCCAAGGATATCATGGATGATTGTAGCACTTCAGCATTTGCTGAAAAGCTGCATGAATCTAATTCTTGTAACCATGAGAATGTTCACAAATATTTGCTGTTTTTACATAGGTAGAGATCCTATAAAATTATTTAATAGAATATAATATTTGCAGTAGTTTTGCATCACATTAAAATGTCACAAATGTTTATTATGATGTGCGAAATTTCCAGAATTTGTATAATTTTTTTTTCTGGTATTCAACAAAGTTGAGAAATGAGGTTAGATCAGATTGGGTTGACTAAACAAATGTTCTAGACTGCAATTTTTAAAATGTGAATACACTTTTAGGGATAAGCCCATCCTTTTGGCAGAGGTTAAACCTATTTTTCCAATGAAATGGGGTTTGATTTGAGGTGATGTGAGGCTTTGTTTTTTCTGATGTTGAGGACATACAAGCCCAGTGAGAAATTTGGGAACCTTGCAGCTGTAAAACACAGCTTAGCTATTTCAAGGTGGCAACTCATACACAGAAAATGTCCATGAAAACTTTGACCTTTATTATTGAGGACGGCGATTCAGAGTTGAATGTACTAATTGGTCAGTAGCAAATTAGAGAAAGATATAGACATTGCATCAGATACTTTGGTGGTAGCGCGATTTTCTAGCTGTGTCTCCACACACAAGTCTCCCGACTTATTGTTTAAATCCAGAGGCCAGCAGCACTACTTATTGTTCTGTTTATATCCAGCACTCATAATGTGGTGCTGCAATATCCAGGTAAAAATGTTCAATGCCATTTAGAACAAGGAATCCGCCTCGAGCAATGCTGTAATCAGTAATAGCCAACGTTACTGAGAGCAACAGTTTCTGCAAATGCCTTACTGCCACAAGTTAACCCAAGTACAGCTGTAATTGTGCTCAAAACTAAATAAAAGCTGATGGACGAGAAGGAGAATAAAAACCTAATTGGAAAGATGGATTTTAGAGAATGCTGTGTGTGATCAACAAAGGCTGCTTCTGTTTTAGTAATGATGACAATTAGAGGGACGAGTGATGTTAGTGGGTGCTTGCTCAAATAGAGGGTTTCTGCAGTATGAGAAAAATTACTTTGATTCAAAAGCATTCACTAAAGAAAGGGTGGTTGCATTTTTTAATGTTAATTAGTCTTTTCACCTGTTCTTTTCCTGATGAAGGTAGATTTCCTTTCAGCAGATGAGAAATGTATATACATTTTTAAAAATCAAAACAAAACAGACAACCCCCTACTATTTCCCTTGGAAATTCTCCCATTGAATACAAGTTAGTAAATATTGCACAGGTTTTTAGAAGGCAAATCTAAATATGTAGCTTGGGATTTTGTCATCTTGTTTTTGGAGCAGAGGACAAAACTTTTGTTTTGAAGCAGTTTGTTAAACTACTGAGTTTAAAGAAGATGCAAGGCAAGACCTTTTACCTCTGCATTTTTATCACCTTTGTCAAGAAATACTTGCAGAAAATGAGGGGAAAATCACCACTGTTTTTGGTTTTACTTTCCTTGCATTTGTTAATATATCTAGGGCAATTCCAAACAGCATCAGTGCAGAGGAATATGGCATAAAATCAGAATAAGGAGGAGATTAAAAAGCTGCACTCTCTGCTCTGTAATGGACACTTCTAAGCATAGGTGTGAATGAATACTGATTCATTTATACCGTTCTTAAATGGAAAAGCCTCAACTTTACAACAAAGGTAAACAGCATGTCATGCTGCATTTAGCAGATGTTGGCTTGCTAGGAAAATTGAGAGAATGGTCCCCTTGACATCCCTGCAGAGAATTACATGTTGCTAGAAAGGAAAGGAGAGCACATTACTATAAGGATTTTGTTGCGAATAGAGCATTAGCAACTTTAATATTGTATTTATTTTGTTTTATTTGCTTATCTCAGCCTTATCAAAATTATTTTTTTTCCTGTAAATGCCCGTGTTTAATTCTGTCAGTATATAGCTAAAAAAATTACAAGAGCCTACAAGATAATGCAAATCTCAGGCTTTCAAATGTTACAAGTGCTTAGTATATGTGTAAAATTACCTCTAATCACAGTAAATAGTAGTTCATTTTGGCTAAGAGTCAGTTGCTGAATAAATAGCATTTCGATTTTTTCTTATTGCTATTTCATTTATGGAGAGAGCTGGAGTTCATTTCATCATACAGGACGGGAGTACAATTAGGATGCTGACAGAACATTTGCAGAAAATACTGGAGATAACGTCATGTTTCCATCTAAGTATTTCAACTGTTTCAAAGTTTGTAATTCTTAATAAATAGGCTAGTAATAATAAACTTAGAAACGACTTCCCCATTTTTATATTGTCACAAAAGACTTCTTATTCAAAGCACAAAAATAAATATTTCTCCATATTTTCTTAGTGACTCATGAACCTGAAGCACAGCATTGGCAAAATACAGGAAATCCCTTCCCTCAAAATATTTGCAATATTATTGCCCATGTGTGGGACTTTGAAAATACATCAGTAATGTGTGACTCTGGCTCTAACCACAGAGGGAGAAAAGATGATAAATCTGTATCAGTTCATTCTAAGCAACTGATTAAGATAAAGGCTCTGGTCTGTTTTCATTGCTGTTAACACTGAAACTCTTTTGACTTTGAATAGCTTCCTCTTACTGTTTGAGTTGTGGAAATGCTCAGAAGTCCCAGGCAGCACTTTGGTTTTCTTGTGCAGGAATACACAGAACTGACATCATCTTTGTTGAAAGCTATAGTTCCAGGCCTTAATTTCTTCAAATATTTCTACTTAATACTTTAATATTTTTCATCATGCAGTGGGAAGTTTGCCCTCCTCCCTCTCCCCTGAAACAGTTATCATATCTGTGAGTGGCATCTTCGGTGTATTGCATTTAACTATTTCTAACCTTCATTCAAATACAGCATTAAAAATGTTTTCCCCATTCATATCTAATACAAATTATTATATTGATGCCAGTGTTGGGAAGCTGCTGATGAACTGTTGCTGCTAAGTTTAACATCCATTTTATGACGGCTGTTAAAATGGGTGAGGATCTTGCATGTTTTCTTCCAGTTAGGAGAATTTTCAAGTAGAACTGAGCTATGTAATTCCATGCAGATACATATCACTCAATGCTTTCTGAACAAATTAAATCACTATTTAATATCTTTTTTTACCTTATTCTTTCATATTTCTGTATTCAGAAAATAAGAGCAAGATATCTGCAATAGGCTTGAAATTTATAATTTAAAATAGTTATTTAAATGAAGAACTAAAATAGCACAGATCTCTGAACTATAAATAAGAGGTTTTTTTCTCTTTCTAACTTGAATTTTCTCTGAATCATTTTCTTCCCTCCTCACTCCATATTCATCTTGCCTACTTGAAAAATGTTGGAAGTAGTATGCATTTTAGTAAGATACAGGTTAGTGACTCCGCCTTTTTCAAAAGACAATTGGAGTTCTTCATAACATGTCTTTGTAGAAAGTGTTAAATACTTTTAGGCTGACTGAATCTTTTACGTTTGTCAGAAAAAATACTGTAATCCAGTGATGGTTTCCTGTGGCACCTGGATATCAAAAGATTTTGCAGCTGCACAAATACATGAACTGCTACTGACATCAGGTACTGCTCAGGCGGTGGTGTATTCAGGTGCAAAAAAAAGGAATTTACACTTCTAAATTCAGTGATACCAACTACTCTTAAACACTGAGTAGAGCAATTTGTCCTTTCTGTTTTTCTTTTCCCAATCTGTAATAACATCTTTCAGTGAAGTAAGTGTGATATACAAAGTAGACATCTATGGCAGATACAGATGTGCGTGTATGTGAATATATATCACATTACAGCCAAGGAAAAATTTACTCAAGGGGACAAACTTGCTTTAAAGGAAGTGTCACATAAAAGAGGAACTTTATGTATCCAACATTATCTGTCTTGGTAGAAGAAAGAAATTCCTGAAAATGTAGCATCTAACCTTCCTTATGCATAACTCCATTTATGTAAGAAAGGATCACCGATGGCAGACCCGTGTAAGTGAGAGTGACTGTAATGACTGGATTATATCTCAGTTCCTTTACTGATTACCTGGCAAATAATTTTTCATCAATATTTCAAAATAAAAATTCTTTAAGAGGGAAAACACAATAAATCCAACCATAGAATGAATGTTGGTGTCTGAAGTTTTTTTGATAGTTTGTTAGGTAGCAAGCAGCATTCATAGGAAAATATTCAAAGTGGAGGGGAACAATAGGCACTGTGTTGGGAATGGCATAGATCTTTCCTGAACTAAAAGAAAATGCGGAACAAATAATTTGTCACTGGAGTTCTGGGATCTTTCAAATCACATTGAAGCTAATCTTATGTCTGAGGCTGGCATCACATCCATCCATCACGTTGAAATCACTGAGATTCATGTTCCACAGTCTAGGACTTCTGCAATCTTTACTAATTTTTGAGTGGCTTATTTTGATATTAATAGTTTTAAATGATTAGGCATAAAAAGACATGGTAAACCTGTGATTGATTGTAACACTTGACATTTAAGAGGTGAACTTGTTCTGTTCATCCAAGGGGCACTAAAGACATAATCCTGACTTTCATATAAGGGAACTGAGGCACAGAGAGAGAAATGACTCTCAGAAGCCCAAGTTCCCAATGATATGTTGGTGATCATTTTAGGAATACAGAGTAGGTTGCATATACTTTCTACACACAAGCTGCAGCCTCATAAAGTGTGTTCATTTCACGGTGTCTTCACAAACTCCTAAAACCTTGTTGCAATGATTTCCTCTGGAGCTTTGTGACATGCTTTCATTTAGTGGCAACCCTTCATTCATCAAATGTCTATAAAGCTTGTACCTTGTGGTCACCTGCATGAGGATTGAAAGATCTGTTAATCTTTCCAGTACCCAAACTTGTACTTCTTGACTGTTAACTCCTGTATTTCTAAGTGCAAGAGCAGAATTATGTGAAGTCAGATGGAATTACTGTTGCATAGCACTTCTTGGACTGAGGGCAGGGGGACAAAAACTAGCATCCCATTTTGTACATGTTCACAGCAGCATAAGAGCTGAAGCAGGAAACCTGAGCTGTAGTGGAAAACAGTGAAGGGGCATTTCTATTAGACTTGTACCTAAAGAATTGTTCCGAGAAATGGCAACTACTGCTGGAATAGAGGAAACTGTTTCTGGATGTTAACTCCGAGTGGTATTGTAACTTAGACAGAAATGTGATATCCCATCTGCACAGGTAGAAATGTGAAGCAGCAGTCTTGTAACAACTGTACATTACTACACCAATCTCTCAAAAATCATCACTCATACAAAAGAGTTAAAAAGAAAAAATAAATGGGTTCATGCAAAACCATGTCTCCTACCCTATATCTGGCTGTAGTAAGTAAGGTTAGGAATATGTTTTTACACTAACAGCCATTAAAATGATTGACTGTTGATCATGGCCATGCTCTTCCTTTTTCTGTAGTCTTAACTCAGCACCCATGTCCCAAGGGTTCAGAGCAGGGGCACAGAGACTTACCTGTGCATGCAAGCCTGATAAGCACATCACAGGTTCTTGGGAAGGCTCCATAAGGACTTGGAAGGTGTGTTTGTGAGCTAGTGCCTCTACTTCTCAGCAGAAGTCTAGTGGCAAAACATTATGGTGGCATTTCTAAACCAGTGAAATTGTTCTAGAGCAATGAACTGTACCATAGTATCCAGCAGTACAGTACACAAATTTGATCTAAATAAAATCACCTTTGGAGAAATAAGGAGTAGAAGGAAATCATGGACACAGCTAAACTCTGGGTACAGTATATAAAAAACAGTATTAGGAAAAAATGGTTTGGTATCAGTCAGTAATGTGAGCCTAATCCTTCTTTTAATTCTCCTGTAACTGAATGATATTTTATGTACACCGTGTAGTGGGCTGGTGGACACAGTAACATACCCAATACCAGGCTGAACATTTTCTGCCAAATAAGAGGCACATTTGGCCATCTCGTGGTAGAGGGTAAATGGGGACGCAGAGCTCTTTGAAAGGGAAGCAGTTCCCCAATGTTACCTTCTCTGTGCCTCCCCGTGCAGAATCCGATTCAGAGGACGAGCTCCAGCTTGGCAGCCTGGCTTCTAAGTGCTGCCACACCTGGCTGGGTACCAGGTCCCTCCTCCCCTGCCTGCTTTTTGCCGTGCAAAAAGGCAGTGCCAGGTGGCTACGGCTGTCCTCTTTTCTTCTTTCCTTTTGGCTGGAGCTGCCATCTGACCAGAGGGGTAACATGGGGAAGGCTGAACCCTTCCATGACCTGTTTGGGGCTATAATTGCATAGCCCAAAATTGAAAAGACAGTCATCTGTAGTGAGTCTCGTGGTTTTGATGAAAATGCTTGACACTCTATCATCCAACTACAGAGTAGATTAAATGACTGGCACTATTTTGAAGCATCTTTTATTTTCCACTTTGCTACCAACAATTAGATACATACAGATTTTGGGACTACCCATTATATTCCTTTCTGAATCTTCTAAGAAGATAACAAGACCAAAATTATTCTTTCTTTATTAAAGGCATTAAAAGACCCCACCCTGAAAACCACAACCCCAAAATCTACTGGATTATGTATTTTTATAGAAATTGATAAATTGGAATGTACTGTCTCAGGTATTACAAAGTTCCTAAAGCTTTTTAAATTTAATGTTTGTAAGCTATTAACAAACCATGATTCAGTAATGCAGTGGAAATAGCAGAGCTAAAAAGGAAATAACCTGCCTTCTTGGCAGAATTATTGTTACCCTGTGTGTAGGAAAAGCCTTCATAGCTGTCTGCCTTTGCTGTAATCACTGGTGTACTTTTTTTCCCCAGGATATCCCATTGTTTGCCACTCTCCTTCCTCAATCATTTTTGTAGTGCTTTTGGATGCAGGAACTTTTTCCGGTTAAATATTTCGTGCAGCACCTAACAAATTTACCATTCCACCTCAGATAATGCTGTAAATACCTAATGAGAACACATCTCTGGTAGTGTAACTCTGATGCAGTTACCATGTTTTTCTGCAGCCATTGCTCTGCACTGACACTTGGTTGGATCTGACAGCAGCAGGTCTCTTGCTCTTCCTTTTGAGAGAAGGCAAGAGAGAAGGATCCAATATTTTGGGAGTTATTTCTGCCAAAAGCTGAGACCTGTAATCCTGCTAACATCAGAAGAAGAACATGCAGCTCTTGGCAGCAGCAAGCCCCACTAATTTCTGCACTGCCCAGAAATTAACTTCAAGAGTCTCAAAATTGTCATTAAAATTCAATTGTTTCCCTTCACATTTAGACATCCGCCCATGGAAAAACACCCATTGTGTAACTTCTCTCCCTCTCCCTGGAGGATGGGAAGGTTGCAGCCCTAATGGTGGCTGAAAAGAGGCAAGAAAATGAGCTTACCTTGCTGCCCTAAAGTTAAGCAGTAATCCAAATGGCACCAACACTGAAATACCTAATAATTTGGATGTAGAATTTAATTGCTAAAGATTTCACATTGGTTCTGCTTCTGTCTTGGTTATATATATAGCTACAACTTTATTTTTATTTTCTCATACATTTTTCCCCCCTGTGTAATATGACCAAAATGACATGGAAAAATGCAACTTCTCAAATTTTTAATTTGAAATTGGACTCTCAGCTAGTATAAACTGGTATGACTCCACTGGGCTTTCACTGGCTGCATATCTTGTTTCTAGTCTGTGGCTCTGACCAGGTAATTACCAAATAAGACTTTACCATACCATACCATTCACACAGAGTAATGGAATTCAGGGCTCTGACTGAGTTTAGGCAGTTAAATATAAGTAAATGCCTTGGTCTGCAGAATAAGATCTTTTCACTTTTCTCATAGTTTTCCATCATGAACAACTGGATTAAAACTGGTGTTCTCTCCTTCCCATCCACCTCTTGGCCATCTGCTGAGGCCTGCTGTCGCAAGAGGAAGAATGAGTTCAGTATCACATTTCACTTAGGGGTCTAGAAATGAGCATCCTTAATGCACACTAAATGAGCTAAATTACAGGGGAGTGTTTCCAGCAGGCATTCCAGGGCTGTGAATACAGCCTAGGAACCCATGGGCCAGCATGCTTTGTCACCCTGGCTGATGCTTAGAGAGGCCTCCCTACATGCTTTTGTACACCATTTTCTACCTGTATCTATCCCATCTTTGCAAGCACAGCTTTTTGTGTGTGCCTGGGGATGTACTGACGCATTCTGAAAAGTCAGAAGACTCACTGAACTCTTAAAGCTGGATAATGTCAATGGGCTTCAAGCAGCATCTAGATGGAGTTGAGGTCCTTCTACCCAATACTGACCCATCCATCTTTTAACTTAACATGCCAAGTGAAGTTGTGCAAACTCAGGGAAGATAATTAATACAAACAGTGGTGGGGTTCCATAATGGAGTGTCTTGGATGCTCTCTTCTCTACTGCAATAGTATCAGCTCCTCTGTCATTATACAAAACAGAGCATTTGGAGAATTCAAGTTCAGGGATGAAGCGTTTTGTGTTTGCTCTTCTTCCAGTCTATAAACTATTCTGTGCATAGCCTGCTTTCACTCTCCTTTTGAAGATGTACCATCAGCATTTAAGTTCATTCAGACAAGAGAAGGGTAGCAGCAGAGAGCATGACTGTAGCCTCCTGTGAAAACATTGAATTATGTGGGGTAATCCTGGATTTCTGGCTTCCAGGACTCCTTTAGCACTTCCACATTAAGAATAAAATACATTAATGGGCTTTTGAGAATTCCTGAGATATGACCTTAATCATAGACAGAACCTATCTGCCATTTAACATAATACCTTGCTGACAGCCACCTCCTGCAACCTTTGGCATTGAGGTCTGTTTGGAAAGGCAAAAGGCATTCTGGAGATCTGGTAGTGAGTACCTGCACCCCCAGGAACAGAACCCATCATGTGCTGTTTTTGCGCCTGTACTTTCCCCAGTGTGCAGCCTGTCCCTTGCACATGCAGCATGGCTGCTTTAGTGCAGACTGTTAATTGCTTGTTGGGTTAATATTTGTGCAGTGTGTCAAAGGGGAAAGGGCCTAAATTCTGTTTGCATTTTAAATAACTGTCTTGGCAGTTGCACAATCCAGTGTTTATGTTTTTATGGAATGCACCATTTGTGACTGTTGTTTTAAGAAGTGCAGATATTAAACATGGCTAAGCAGGTTCTACAGTGGGTCTGGCCCACACTGGCTGTCAAGGGCATTTGGAGAGGTGCCACTTAGCACTGCACAGTTTGCCTGCCATGGATTGGCATATTATAACTTGGTGATGGCAAGTCACCAAAAGTTTGGCAACTTTTATCACTGTCAAGCAAGCCAAATTCTATTCCCTTTACTTAGAGCTAGTTCAAATTCCTCTGATACTAGACTCAACTCTTGCAAGAAGCCAGATGGGAGAAACTAAGAGGTGACCTTATTCTGAGACTTGGATCTCACATTAATTGAGGGCCCCACCCTGAATCCTGATCTCTGATAAATTAACTTTTTAATGTTTCATTTAATGTTTCATTACTGACTTTGGCACAAGCCAAATGTCTACGCAGATATTTATGTTCCAACAGACAAATGCAAGCTCATTTTTTTCTTCTAAGTATGTTATGTTTTACAGACATGAGTAACTCATGTGGGATCTTTCCCACAGAGTACAACCAATGTAAATTCACATGACTCAGGGATTTGTTTCAATGCTCATGTATAAGCTCTCATTAGAAATGATTATGCTTGAAGATCAAAAGAAAGTACACTCACTTGTATTAATGTTTAATGCATAATTCACATTGTTAGAACAAAAACCAAAACAGTCGGTGGTTGTTACGACAAATATCAAACATTGGCACTACTAACCAACTCCCACGGAGGATCCTTCATTGCCTGGCATCGGCTGCGCGCTGAGATTTCCTCTTGCATGTGCTCTGCCAATCGTCTTGGGGCTTTAGGACACCTTCCTCTCTGCATGTGTAATGCCCCTGTAATGACAGGAGTGGGGGAGAGCCAGGATACCCCAGCACTGCAGGTGGATCCAACACTCAGAGGTCCCTCAGCGGAAGCAGAGTGTACAATAATCCAATTCCTTCTTTTATTCAAGTAGGATTTCAGATCAGGCATGCTCCTATAAAACTCTCATTGCCTTCAATCTGAGTTTAATACCAGGATTAATATGAGCCTTAATATCAAGACCATGGTAAAAGTCATTCAGCAACACAAAATTTAAGTACTTGATTTCTTGTTTATCTTTCTCCATGTTTACCTTCTTCAATCAATGCTTATTTTGTTACAGGAATTATTCTTAATTAAATAAACAAGTTTGGCATGAGGGAGTTGTAGGTGAAATCCATTCCCTATATCCTTAACCAAGACAAGGACAGGAGGGCAAAGCCATGCTTGTAATCACCAAATGAGAATCCTGTGGGCATCCTTGCCTGTTACGCAGAATAGCTGGGACTACTTTATCTGTGTAAGGGAAGACTCTAGGTCACCCTCTGTAATGTGTGACACGTTGCAGTCTTTGACACGAAGTAGAAGTTGGAGTGTTTTATCTTCACAGCATTTAATGGCTTTTCCTATGTCAATGTTTAAAGGGTCAGCAATTTGTATCATTTGGCTTTTATATTTATACTTCTTTCAAAAAACTGGCTTGTTTACTACCTGAGTTTACATAATTTCTACGTCTTCTAGTTTTTGTTTGGTTCAATCCCCTCTCCCCTGCCATCTCCTTCGACAAAAGCAAACCAACAAACAGTCTCAAAGTTTAGGAGGCTTCATTCACATTAGAGAGTCACCTCTTTTCCGTGGATGCATGTGGCATGGAATGACACTGAATGACATTTGACAAACTTTGTGCTTGGCACAAGGTCACAAAACATCTTATATGTTCTCATTATCAGTTCAGTCACTTTCCTGTATTGCCAGTGATGCAATACACCTGATTCAGAGCAGAAGCAGAGGCTGCCTGGGTTTCAGGTAGTTTCTCCCTGATTCAGGCCTCTGTAAGCAAACTATAAATTAGCTCTCTATTCTTAACGTGTCTCCTGAAGGCCTTCTTATTCTGCAAACCCTTCTGTGTGAGTCTGTGAGGTTCCTCATTCAGGAACTAATATTGCTGAGTCAGACTGGATGCTATTGCTATGAATGGAATGCAGTCAAATGGATCATGGGTGTCTCAGAGGGCAGAGCAGAGCTTTGGGGTTTGTTTACCTTTTGTTTAGAACAACCCACTCAAAATATTTATGATTGAGAAGCTGGTATTTCTTCCAGTAAAGAACCTTTTCTCCACTTTAGGGCAGTTGAGAAGGTATTTAGAGAATATACTGGTTAAATTGTTTATTTTTAGTGGAGTGCACATCACATTGCTATCTTGAAACTGATCATAAATATATTTCTGTTGTGGGGATTTCACTGAGGAAGAAAAACCTGTAATGAATTAAATATGCTTCATAAGAAAAGAAGTAGGTCAAATGTTGGGCTAAATTAACCTCATGTTATACAAAATGGCTAAATTCTGTTGTTTTCACCTGTGGGACTCTGGATTTGTCTACACACCAAGATATTTCAAGACACTTATGAGGTACACTGCAGTAATTGTGTTCGACTTAACCCATGCGTAGACAACTTTTATGCCAGTGTAAGAATTCAGTTTCTTGAATTACCTTAATCCACTTTGAAAGTGAATTAAGTGAAACCAGGAAACAACTCAGTCATTCCAGAATGAATAAACTATCTGAACACAGTTCTGCTTTACATTCACATCCAACCTTATTCCAGTATAATTTTCCTGGGCTGAGAGGTTCTTAGGATATATCTACATAGCAAATTAATATGTGATTACAGACACACCAACCCTTCCTTTACTCTCACTGGCATGAGTAACAGCAGTAATGAAAGATGGTGGCACAGACTCCAGTGCAGCCTATTAACTGGAGCATATATATGCTGTGAACAGCCTCTGCTGAAATCCAACTTAGCACACCCTCACTTCAGACTCAGCTCACATCCCTTAGACTGACACAGGGGCTGGGAATGCCTCTCTGCATCTCAGGTGTGTATGCACACCAAAAAGTGCACGTGTGATAGGATTGCACAGCAGAGCTAAAAGGGAACCGGGTGAATTTCACTTCAGTGGTTAATCATGCTGAAGAAGCAGCGTGGCTCGCACATTTTTAATATACACACCCCTGAAAACCAAATAAAGCGTCAGCTGTGTGACTGCAGAAGCCAAATTATATGTGCTATAGACAAGCACAACTCAGATGATTTCACTAGGGCTGGATTTGGCTTCATAGTTGAGATCTTGCTTATTTGGCTGACACTTATTTTGTTACCTATCTGCTCATTTATTTTAATGAAATTAATGCATTTTAATATTCCTTTAAGTGCATTCTAAAAATAGAAATTTGATTAACTCACGCGCTTTTAAAAGTGTGACAATCACAATGAAAAATCTCTTAGCTGAGCTATGGTGCAATTTTAAGTAGCATCATGGGTAGCTATGCCATACCCTTCATCCTTTCAAACAAATTCCTCACATCAATCAAAAGAGGCTCACTTAAAAATGAATGGTGAAATACAGACAACGACAACAATCAAGCTGTACACGTTGCTTTTCAAGTCTACCAAAAACATATATCAGTAATGTACTCTGCTGAGACAGTAAAGACAGGTAAGAATTTAGACTAAAAGCAGTTCAAAATGATTCCAGAACAGAAACGTATAGTAAACTTGTCTTTCTAGCCAAGCCAGAAAGCATCCTGAGTAGCCTGGGTCTAAAAAGAAAAAAACCCACAACCCAGTGCTTTCAATTTCAGGCTTCTGAAATGACGCTTGGACTGTACAATATTCCAAGAATTATTTCTTTCTTCCCCAATTCTTTTCCCAGCTGCAGTAAGTGATCCCACCATAGCTGCTGCTGAAGGCACTGAGACCAGCAACAGAAAAGGTGTACACTAACTACTCCCTGACTTTATCGTCATATAAAAACTGGAATTGCAAGACCTGAGTAGTAACAATATTAAGCAAAGGCAATTTTCCCTTTTATTGTATTTAAATGAGGAAACTGAAAGTATTAATGCTAATATTAAGGCTGAACAGAGGCAGTTGCAAAAAAAAAAAAAATTGTTTCAGCTCTGTTACACGCATCCCTTCATGGATTCTGCTGCGCTAGTTACCTGTGCATTGGTGATGTTGTAACTTGCTGTTATTATAATAGATGGTGTGAAAACCAACACAGAAGAGGGAAACTTGTCTCAGGGCTCTGCTGGGACGCTCTGCGGTCACAGAGTAGGTGGTGTGGTGCTGCAGCACTTTGGGATGCAATGTGTAGATTGGTTTTTAGATGAGGAGGCACTTAAACTCAGGCTGCCATGGGTAGTTTAAGCGAGGCCTAGTTCTGGGAATACTTCTGCAGGCGAGTTAAGTCTCACACATGAAAATGCCCTCGGAATTTAGTGGGAGCGTTCAAGATGTGCAGGATCCGGCTTTGCGAAGCACACGAACCCAGGGCAGCGGATGCGTGTGGCTGCTGCCATGGCCGGGCATAGCGCTGCCAGCCTGCTCGGCGCTCACAGCGGCCCCGGGGCTGCCGCAGGCCCCGGCTCGCTCTGCCCCAACGCGCACCCTCCTGCTTTCGGGAGCAGCTGCTCGGCTGCCCCAGCAGCAGAGGAGGGGAGCGATGGCCCCGGCTCCCCTCACCGAGCCGCGCCGAGCTCTGCGCCAGTCCTTGGCTCTCCTCGGCGGCGACGCCATTGCGAGCCAGGTGCCCCAGTGCGGCCCGGGCTGCCCGGCCCGCAGCCCCGCCGGGCACCCCGGCTCCGGAGGGGCCGTGGGGCGCTGTGCGCCGGGGGCTCCCCCGCCTTCCCCTGCAGAGCCTTGCAGGGGATTGGGGGGGCGCGGCGCCGGGCCTGCACGGCAGCAGCGGTGCGGCATCCTCGCTGCTCGCCCGGCCTCCTCTGGCATTCCGGGTGCTTTTCGTTTTTTTTTTTTAAATTCACTGATTTTTTGTGTGTGTGTGTGTGTGCGGTGCCCGTTCCCCGCCCCCGCCGCCCGCTCGGCACATGGCCTGCTGGCGGCCGGCAGCGCGAGTGTCCCCGCGTCCCCTGGGCGAAGTGTCCCGTCCGCCGCCCGCATCCCAGCCGTGGGCGGCCGGCACCTCCTCTCTCCCCATCCCCCCTTTTCGGCAGTCGCCTTTTTTTTTTTTTTTTTTTTTTTTTTTTTGGTTGCTGTTGTTCTTGTTAGGTTGGGTTTTTTTGTTTGTGTTTTTCTTTTGGTGGTTTTGTTTGTGTTTTTTCCAGGTGGGACGTGGCGGTGACCGGCGAGGCTCGCCCGGCACTGAATGTCACCCTGAAGGTAAAATGAAAGACACGGAGATGAACGCATGCCTGCGCCCCGCGCCGCCGCTCCCCCGCGCCCGCCGGCGAGCGGCCGCCACCATCGCGGGGCGGCAGCCCCCGCCGCGCCCCGGATTTCCTGTCCCGGCTTTTCCTTACTGCGCCTTAAAAAACCAAAAAATAATAAAAAAAAAAATCCGCATGCGAAAGAAACGTGCACGTACCCGGTAACGAGCCCAGGAAAAACCCGGCCGCTTCCCCCTGCTCCTGCCAAGTTATCATTGGGAACACAGGCAGGCGCCGTGACGTCCCGGGTCAGGCCGAGTGCGGACCGGCGCTACCAAGGCGGCAGGGAGGCGCGGGGACGCCGCCGGGGCCGGGGCCGCGGGGACCGGGGCCGCTGCCGCCCGCCCGCCGCCGCTTTCCGCCCGCCGGGCCGCGCCCGCCGCCGCCGCTGCCCCCCGCGCCCCCCGCGCCGCCGCCGCGGCGCCGCTCGGCCTCCCGCCCGCCAGCGGCTCCCCCTTCGCCGGCGGAGGTCGCGGGAGCCCAGTTAAAGGAGGCGTGTGTAAAGATTTTGCAATGTCCCTGCATGGTGTTGTAGACTTTCCTAGCAAAGAAACCGGCTTCGGCTTCTTTAAAATCCCCGACGACTCACCTGATTAACCTGCCTGCGGTGCTGAGCTGACCAGGTAAAGCGAGCCCCCGCACCCCGCACCCCCCGCATCCCCGCCAGCTGACATTGCATGGGGGGCATGTTTGTGCTTGGAGATGAGCCGCTGCCAGGAGCGCTCTACCCCCCCCCCCCCGCCCCATTCCACCTTCAGTCCTTGCCAATTGCACTTGCTCAGAGTCATTCACCCCCCAAAAAAATCCAGCTTTGGAAAAAGCGGCACGACAGCACCGGCCACCCAGGGTTCAGTGGCTCTCGCCTCTCGGACAATTATTTAGAATTATTTGCCCTGGTGAATATGGGGGGGGGGGGGGGGAGGGGGGGGGACAAGGGAAGGAGAAGGATTTTTTGGCTGCTGACAGATCCTACCCCGCAGGTTTTGTGTGTGTTTGTCCCCCTCCCGCTCAGGGTCAGGAGTGCCGGGAAAGTGACGAGGCTTTAGCCAAGCAAGAGTTTAGGGCCAGGGTCCCGGGGTGGCTCCGGCGGCTGCGAGCGGAGCAGGGGGACCGGGCTCTGCCCGCCGGTGCCGGGGCGCGCGTGGCTGTGCCCATGCCGCCCTGCCCCCCGCCCCGCCGTGCCCTCTCGGGAGCCCCGAAGTGTCCCGGCTGCGGCGCGGGGCGAGGCCGGCGGGGGGGCTCGTCCTCGTCCCCGTCCCTCCCCCGCCGCTCGCTCCTTCCTGGAACACTTGTGCGGGCGGGCGGCCGGCGGGAGCGGAGCAGGCCCGGGGGAGCCCAGCCCGCGGGGCGGGGGTCAGGGCGCTGCGCTGCCGGGCGGGAGCGGCGGCGTGGCCGCCCCACGCGGGACGCGCTCCGCGCCGGCCGTGCCGGGGTGTCGGGACCCGCGGGCGGACGCGCGCACACAAAGGCGGCGGGGCCGCGCGCTGCCGGGATCAGGAGGGGCGAAGGAAAGTGTGCAAAGTCCACGCGCTGCCCGCTCCTCCTGGCACTTGGTCCTTCCTCCCAGCGCCGGCCCTGGGGAGGAGGGGGCATTTGGGGAAGCGGCTGCCTGTGGGGTCTGAGTGTGACCTGGCGGTGAGGAATTTTTTTCACTTTTGTAATTATTTTATAAAATTAATTTTATTTTTAATTTTCCCCTGCTCATTAATGCCATGAAGGCATGACTGGTCTGGAGGTACATTTTGAAGTGCTTCAGGGGATGCGCTCCGTCTACTGGTTTTCGTTAATATGTTTTTCGTGATCCCAGAAAAGAGAGGACTGCATTTAAGAGATGACTAAATAATGGGGGAGGCAAGTAAAAATGAGTAGACTATAAAGGAGACGAAAATGAAGGTGAATGGTAGTGTGGGAAGGCAGAAACTGAGCAGCTTGGGTTTCTCTCCTGTAATTCTCTCCCTCCCCTATATGGTACCCCTATCCCACTGCACCCCTACCCCGGGAATCCTGTCTTTTGATACCATTAAGGATATTCTAACAGTAAACATAGTGCAACAGAAAACCAGATGACAGCCCCCCCCATCTCCCCCCCGCCCCTCACACTTCAACCTATCAGTGTCTGTGACTGGGAGGGAAATCCAAGTGCCCTTTGTAAAAACCCACCAAAGTTTTAGGCATTAGCTACCCTGTTTAAAATACAACATACGGAACTTGCTTGGTACATTTCATTGTTACTCCCCTGTTTTATTTCAGAGGACGAAATGTTCTGGTGTAGCATGCCTACCCTCACTTTCAGAATGGGAGTAGTTTACAATATAGCCTACATTAGATGATACATGGTGCGTGCATTGCATTTCCACTGAAAATAATCAAAGACTTAGAATGACGAAGCGACTCGTGTGGTTATGATGTTCCTTGTCTTGGGAGCATCAGGGTAGCTGGGGTTCATTGTGCTGGGGAGGGGGGCTCCGTGGTGTGAGGTGTTTCATGTCTGTACAGGAATATGGCAAGTCTCCTTTTAGAGGACTTTAAAAATGTGCCCGGGGCAGGAGAAGGTAAACATAACATTCAGTGTGCTCATTATCAAAATAAGGAAAACAAATCAATTGCATTAACTGTCTGTGCAGTATCACAGTTATTCCACAGTATTTTGTCAGAAATTAAAAGGTTACCACTAGAGTACTATATCCATATCTCCAGCCTGGCACCACTTATTACTGCAATGGTATTTCAATATTAAGTGATCTTAGAGATATTTCGTCTTTCATTTTGAATCCCGAATTTGAATCAGCATTAGGATGTCAGGGCTGTGAGATAAGGTATAACAAACTAAGTAGACAGCTGAAGGGCTCCTGGTGAAGGTGTTGCTGAGAAGGATATCTTGGGCCGTTCTCAGTAACCTTGTTTACAGGGACATTTCAATTGCAACCTGAATTTCAGTGAGAGGCTGCCTGGACTAATGCCTGCGTGTCTGAAGCCCATCACGAGTGTCTTTTGCACTCTAAACCTTCTCTCTGCCTTCCTTGCATAATGGTAAAAACTTTTCTGGAAGGTTAGGATGATTTTCTGATATGAAAATTAAGATGTTTTCCTAAGAGGAACACTGCTCTTTGAACTCATGTACATTAGCAACAAAGTATTCATGAGGTTTGATTTTTTTTTTGGTTCTCTGATGTGGCAGGATCAGTAGTTGCACCAGTCTTTTTAACTTCATGAATATGGCTTTGATTTATTATATTTTAGCCTCGGTGGTTTCAAACGTATTTTGCAGCACATGAAGTCGGTTCAAGTCAGAATGTGAAAAAAGAGGCATATAGTAACAAGGAACAGTTTTGTAGTGATCTGCTAATTTTTTGTTTTCTTTTCCTAAAGCTGTTCCAGGAAAATCACGTGAATTTAGTGAGTGGGTGCTAAATGCCAGCAGCCACATTGATGAAGAAAAATGCTGTTGAAATACTTTGGAATAATAAATAGGATATGTAATGGTCAACCGCAAGATAAACATTTTACACGGTGTTTTTATGGCTCTAAATTGGCTGCATTGTAAACCAAGCTCGCTACTCTATTAAGTCATCAGAGTTTTCAATTATTTAAGATTTTCAGTCAGGCCATCTAATACAGTCTTCATCATCCCCATCAGAAAATTATACATAAGGTTTTAATTCCTCGTTGTTGCTATGTGAGGGCTTTGTTGTGGGTGGGGGTTTAATTTTGTCTTACCAGGACAAATATTACAAAGCCTGCACACAGGAAAAAAATGATATGGAAATAGCCCTAGTCCTATGAAATGGGGATAGTTATGGCACTGAAATGTACCTAATACAATTTGAGATCCACTCACTAAGAAACCTTGACAGTATCTGCCTTGCAGGTACCGTGCATTT
Organism: Passer domesticus; assembly: GCF_036417665.1. Lineage (NCBI taxonomy): Eukaryota > Metazoa > Chordata > Aves > Passeriformes > Passeridae > Passer > Passer domesticus. Next base: position 88,186,140 of record NC_087476.1, read on the forward strand.
GGAAATACTATATCTCCATTTAAATGCAGATCTTCAGTTTTCTCCAGGGGGCAGTTGGCGAATCTTTCGATTGAACCACCGGTACTCGAAAAACTAACTGAAGATTTACCCATGAACAAGAGACCCTTTCAAGTCTGCTTTTTTTAAATAATGATTATAAAATTTCCTAATATTGCAATTTTATATTGATTTTGAATGCCTTTTCAGAAGTCACAGAGAAGGAATAGTGCCTTTTATTCAAGGTAGGCCAATGTCTGCACACTTGTTTAGCAATCCTAACAGAAATAACTGCTACAAATAACTTCTTTGTTTTTACATGGGTATTGTGTTTGCATGTGAGTTTTGTGAAATGGACAGAGCAGTCTTGCTTTGATTTTGACCTAGATTCCTCCTGATTATTCCAATACAGCTAGTACCTGCTTATTTCCCACTGTGAAAATAGGAGAACAACTGTTGATGCTATCTTGCTGGGACTGCATGGGCAGTAGGCGCATGTCCAGTCCTCTCCCCTCCTCCTCCTCCTTGGCTTCCTTAGTAATGGATAAAATAGCACTGGGGGCCAAAGAAGGTGCAAGCATGTATTTTCCCTCCTGTGAATTTTCATTCTTTGAGGGTTTGAGTCAAAGAAAATAGGAGGGGGAAAAAATGAGTGAATTTGTTTCCATCTCCCTATTTGCCATGCAAATTTTGCACACTTACAGGGATGGACGGGGCCATACAACAAGTCGCATATCCACCTTATTCCATAATTGCTGGAAACTCAGTGTCAGCAGGTGCCAATCCTCCTTAGAGGGGCTTGTACCATCTAATTTCTAGTCCAGTTTTGTATATTGGTTGTCAGCTCTTTAGTTTGCAGTGTAACCCAAAGATTGAATTAAATGCCCAGGACACAGGGAATGGTAGCTCACTCTTTGGGACGCAGACAGCACAAACTACTTGAAGCAGGGCAGGCAGTAGGTCCTGATCTTTTCTGTGCTGGGGGTGATCCATGCACTCCTGGCTCCTATGCATTCCCGGCTTCTCCTGTCTTCCCACTGTGGGCAAGGGTGCTGCCTGAGGATGCTGCCCTTGTCCCTGTGCCAGAGCCATGAGACTGAAAATACCTACCATCCATATTATGCTTACCTGTTAATGGCATATAACCCACTGGCCTCAATACCCTGGAGAAAATGTGCACTTCAGCTACTGCGTGGAATTCAGGCAGATCTGCAAAGTCCAATCTTACATGCACCAGCATTAATGGCAGAGCTCCCATTCAGCTTAATTGATATTCCTATAAACATCTGCAGGTTTCTGTTTCTAGTGGAGGCTACAGCTGGGTGGACTTCTTAAAGGGATGTTTTGCATATTGAGGTTGAAAGGGAAGTTGAGCTTGATACATTAACTTATCATCTGTGTCATTCTCTTGACATCATTTGGATTACTACAAGCATAAATGACAAGCAGATTAGGTGCAAGATCTTCACACACACACATCCATTTTTAGCAGGTTGATCAGTGGAGATGTTACTTCTCTGAAAACCTTGTTCTAAGTCAAGTCCAGGCAAGCACAAACCTGTGCATGCATATACAAGTGGAACAAGGCCTATCCTTTACAATTCATTTTTTTCCTTTAATATCTAGGCAAGATCTCTTATTATAACTTGACCAATTGGGGAAAGAAAATGGAACTTTTCTCAAACAGCTTTTCTGTTGGGGAATCTAGTGGCAGTTGCTTTGAAGCATGTGTAATTGATTATCATACATTTATTTTAAAAAGGAGACATAACAAGGAATCTAACATGATGTTTTGGAATATATCTTCTCCCCACAATGTTCTTGAGGGAAATGTAAGGTTGCAGGCATCATTTCATGCCCTGTATGTTTTTGAACATAAATCAAAGAAATTGTTGGAGAGTTATAGATGTTCATAGCAACTGTAGCTATAATAAACACATGCAGTATATATTTTCCAAGCTATTTTGTATGGGTGAAAAGCTGAAGCTGGCGTTTTGTATGAACAATTCAACTTAATCACTGAAAATTTATTTCCTAGTTAGGGTGGTTTACCAGTGTAGCATGAAGTTGTACACCTTTGTTTAAGTTCATCTGGTTATGAAGGCTCAGTTAAGATTGGAAAAGAATTTAAATTGGATCTAGGTGCCTTGAATTAATTATTCCCACTGTCAAATTTATCGTGATGCCTCCATGGTGATATTTACATCTTTATTATCACCTATACTGGTTTCAGTGCATGCTGGTTATTTTAGAGAGCAAATAAAAGATAAGAACAGTGTGAAAACTCAAACAATTTTAATTGTACTCATAGCAAAAAATACAAGCATATTTAATACAATGGAACAGAGAATCTTGGGTGACTGAGTAGTGCAGAGCACCTAATGGGAACACCAAGTAGCTTAGGCATACATTGTTCCGGATGGTTGTGTTAGTTTTGTTTTAAAGTCTTGATAGATGAAAAGGAAAAAGCAACTATTATGGAGTTTCAATGAGAACAATTTAGCCACTCATTTTGTGATGAATGGAGAAGGTGTTCCATATGTTGATTAGGATCCATGTGCATTCAAAAGTTAAAAAGAAAATCCTGTAGTCACAGTTATTATGTATATGGATAGATAGAGGAAAGGACACATTTGGGACCTGTGCAGGAATCAGACAGGTCTAGATAAACAGTTTCAGACTTATTATTTAAGCAAAGTCCTAAGTGTCTGAATAAAACAGGTAGGATATGTTTCTTGGAGTCTCTGTTGGATTCCGAGACTGATAATTAAAACTGATACTGCTTATTGAAAATCTTGAGACTAGCTGAAAGGTGTGACTTGAAAAGTGTCATTACGCTTCTGCTGGACTTCTGTTTCATTGCAGTTACCTTCAGTTGTTCCTCTTTAATTACAAGAACCAGAAATCCCTTTTTAAATGAGAAAGCACGCCTCATTACTTGACTGCTGGAAACAAGGTTTTAAAATCTAAAACAAATATTCTTGTAAAAACTGAGAATTTGCACTGGTTTGGTAATTTGTAGTATTAGCTATAAGTGTCTTCTTGATGATATGTTTGAATTTTAAGGCCATCATTAATTAAACAAACTTTCTAAGTTGTTACAAGTGACAGATTACAGGAAGACAGGGCATGGCCCATCTTGGATACCTGTACTAATTCAGACTTCAGAAGAGCAGGCAGTGGGGTTGGCCACCCTTTCCACTGGGGATGGGAGGGATGGAGACCTAGAGCTTCTGACATCACCTAAGCTCAGGGTCAGCCTCCCCTTCATTTCTGTCCTAGCTCTTGCTCTCCATCCTCTCTGAACATACTTTTGTGGTCTGGCCTTAATAACCAGACTACTTTACCCTGCCCTCTGAAGGTTGGAAAATAGGCTTTGAATTGTTACTGTTCTCCTTGCTGGATACAATGCTGTGAAAACAAATTTCAATGAGAAAATCAGAAAGGACAGAAAAGGGAAGTCAGGGTGCTACAGGTTGAAGTGTATCTGGTAAGGCTGGGAGGAGAAGGGTTTTGCAATTCCAGTTTGTCCCATGTTCAGGACCTGTGTATGCTTTTACAAAAGAAGGTAGCTGAAAGACCTGTGTCCCTGGATCTGTATTGACCCAGCTGTGCCAAGGGTGCACGGTTATATAGGAGAGGTAGAGAGGACTGGAGTCAAACTCGGAGTGGATGTCCTCCAGCCTTGACAAGCGGGGTAGGACTGCTGGATATGGTCTTATTACTGCTCATGCAGCATTCAGAAGTCTCAGCTTTTCTGTGCTGACAGTTGGGTATTTAGAGGCTGTTGAGGAGGAAAGTTCATTCGCTGAAATTCCTGCTTCCACTGGGATTTTAATTTTTTTTTACTTGTCTTAAATTAATGCCTTGAGTTTCACCTGGCAAAAAGAACTTGTTTCACTCTGTGCTGAATTTCCAACAGAAAAAAACCCCCTCTTTTGCTATGCTAGAGTCAAAAGGGACCAGGTGGACAAGTGCTGTGAGTGAGTTTTGTGCAGTGTGGGCAGCAGGCTGGGCACTGGAGCACAGAGAGCAGGCGGTTCAAGGTCACTCATGGCCCTCTGTATGGCACATCTGGGAGCAGGATGCACAGCTGTGAGCTTTAGTCCTTTACTTTTCTCAAGCATGCAATCCCTCTCTCCCAGCTTGAGCAACAGAGGGACAGAGGCAGTGCTTTTGCAACATGCATTAAATGTGGTGTCAGTTTAGGCAGGGAAAGGTGAGGTTATGTGTTGGAGGTGACGCAGGAAGACAGTGAGCCCTTCCCATAGCCAAGATTTTGAGTCGCTGCCTTGCAGTGTCCCTTGAGGGAAAAGAGTAAAATTAAACCTGCTGATGCCACCACACACTTTCATTTCTCTGGTGTGACACAGTCCAGGAGTGGACAGTATCCTTCTCCCAAAGGAGAGAGACAAATTTGGGAGAAATGCATGTTGAATCAATATGGTTACCCTCCTGTAAATGGTGCCTACTTTTAACAAAAATGATTCTGGATGTTTCACTGATCAGATTTTGCTTCTTCTTACCTTTTTTTTTAATTTGAAGGGAGGTGAGGACATGAACTATGAGTGTCTCAGAAAATTGGGCCACAAGCCCTTACATTTGTTTGTGCTTGTGAATGAGTGTGTGTGCACACGTGTGCAACGTGAATACACAGACTTTGATGTTGTGTATGCAGAGGATCTCAATTATTTTGCTGTTTGAATCACAGAGCATGTTGTCTTGATGTACTGTCAATTTTGGTTTCTGCCCTTTGGAATAAAGTTCAAAATATTAAAGAAATAACACGCAATATACTAGTAGCTAGAATAGTCATAGTGCCTGAGGGGAAGAAAGGGTGGTGACTAATCAGTTTCACAAATGCCCAGGAAAAAACTTTAACTCCTCCTAACTAAACCCTGTAATGGTACACTTTTAAAATTCTTCTAAATGTTGTTTCTGAGGTTTCCTGGCTATCCTAGAGAGAGAGGTAGGTCCTGGCTGGGAAGCAGCGTACAAGCTCTATGGTCATGCTCTGACTGAGTGCCAGGGGAATATGTGGTCCCAGTTGCTCTTTGGAGAATCACCCTGGGCTAAATGTTGAAACAACTGCATCTGAATTAATTATTGATAATTCTTTAACATCAAATGTGAGGATGTGTTTGGAGTATTGCTTCCCAGTTAAGAGTTGAAATAGTTCTAGTAGATGTATTCTTTGTAAATGTTGCTTTTCTGGTCTTACCAGTTTGCTTGGACAGCAGTAAGAGCTGCAGAAGCTGGCGCAGGTTCTGCCCATCCCTGGTTTGGTTCTGAAGGGTCAAGGCAGGAGCTAAGGGGGCACTAACAGATATTTGAAGCCACACTGAAGCTTTGGTCAGAATACCAGATTTTGCAGAATTTGGGATGTTGTGCTCCATGGTTTTAGTCCAACATGGAGCAGGCTAGATCTGACCCTAGATAAAATACTAAACTAAAAGAATGAGCCACCTTCCACTCCCCAAATCTTTTGATTTGTTCTCTGTATCAGAAGAAAAAGCACTGAGCAGTGCGTGACTGATGCAGGGCAGGCTCAGGATTAATTTAGGATAAACAGGATGCCTGTTGCACTTAATTTAGAAATTCTAAGGCACAAAATGCTTTTGAGTGCAGCTAGCAGCTTCTCATCTGCAAATGCCACAATCAAGACAAAGCAAAAGATACTGTGGCGAATTCTGCAGTTCACAGTCCTGACACAGTCAGAACCTCCTATTACAGTAAGGGAGACTTCTGCTTGTATCACGGCTGCCTGGGATGCAGGATTTCAGTGTGGCATTAATAAAAATAATGCAGGAAATACACAATTTCAAAAGTCCTGCAGGACATGCAGCAAATGCTGGTGGTTTGAACTGGGTGAAGTTGTCAAAGGTTCCTTTGCTCTCCAGAGCCTGGCAGTAGCTCCACTGAAATGTGATGCCATTGGTTTTCAGCAAAGGTTTCTTTCTGCAGGGCTGCAAACAGAGATCAGCTGCTACTGTGTATACACAACTAGGGAGCAAATCAAGCAGCACATTTAAGCAGCCTTTTTAACCCTGAGACTTTCCAAGATTTCTTCTTCACGCAGGAAGTTTCCTTTATATTGTCAGCAGTAGCACTTTGCTCATGTAATGAGATCAGAGCTAGGATCACTGCTGCACAGTAGAAAGACTTCCTTAAGACATTTGTCCTTGAAACTGCACCAAACTCTTGGAAGAACCCAGAACCTGTAAGTATGTATAATATAGGCAACAATAGCACGGTGCAAAGCTGCAATCAACCATTATATGATATCCGATTAGCAGAGCAGGAAGGATTTCTTTTTTCGGATGTTATGTTACATTCATTTTCAATTTGTTCTAAGGAAACAGATCAATTCGGGCTTCTGATACAGTGACTTTGCAGTAGATGAGCTGGTAGTAATATGTTTGATTTAACTATTTGTTGCTGTCATGTAGCTTGTGGGACAAATACTGTAGCCATCAAACTGTAAAGAACTTTTCTTATGTTTTTAGGCATTTTTAAAGGATTTAGGGGTCCGTCTTGCAAATAAGTTTCTGCTTTGCTCTTTGATTTTGGCAACCCCACCCTATGCCAAACTATAAATAACAAGGCAAATGGAATTAGTCTGTATTGTTCTTAGGTGGCAATAAAATATATTTGTTTGCAGGATTAATTTAGTCGTTAGCAATGTTGCTCTGTTTGGGGTGTTTTTTGTCTTAATTGGATTCTACTCAAGGCTGTCTATTTTGTGTTTTACTATCTTGTCTGTGTCTGTTTAAGTTACTTTGACGGGACTGCAGTCTGGTTAAACCTGTGTTTAAGCACTATTTATATTCGGAGCACATTTCTGGTGAAATAAGTGTTTGAGATTTTTATTTTTTTTAAACCCTTGAACAGTATAGTTGTATTAGCAGTGCGCGCCAGCGGAGGCACAACATGGATGAATGTCAGACACAGACCTCATAACCCAAGTCTTCCCTGTACTAAGTCTGACCCAAACGTGTCCACTTTGGCAACTGCAACTAATAAATGCCTTGAGCTCCCTTTCAATAAATTTTTCATACACAGTGATACTTCTGCTTATCAGATTAATTTCTCCCAGGTTAGCCTGATTGATAGCTGGACTGTGATTTCTTAAGAGCTTTCTCCATGAAACCCCACTGAAGAGCTGCATTCCATTTAACCAGTGAATGTAAAAACTGGTAACCATGGATTCAGCCACCACTAACTGTCGAGAGCAATGACTTGTTGTAAACAATACAAATGAGCCAGGATAGCAGAAGCAACCAGACATGAAATTATTTTAATAGAAATTACGGTAAAGGTCATGTGATACTGTATTGGCTTGGATTCAGTGTTAAAGGGAAAGTATTTTGGTTTTTCAGGTTTGATTTAAATGCACATCTCCACTGGCTTCATGTCCGTGTAAGACCTCCAGAAGGGCAAATGAAACAGTTCTTTGGAAAATCCTCTGCTTAATTGTACATTGTGACTTAGGCCCTGATCCTGAGAGTGTGGGAATAGCTACAGTACATGAATAATCAGAGGGATTATTCCATACTAAAAATTATGTATGTTTGTAGGATTCAGACCTTTTAAGATAAGTTAGTAATAAAAAAATATATTCTAAGGAAATAATAACCTGTCACTAAAGGTAAATAATGGAAATGCAGGTTTTATTGGTTGTGTGTGGTTTGATTGGAGATCTTTGTTTGCTTGTTTCAATAACATAAAAAGAAGTTATATTTATCCCTCTGTTTTTAAATGTTACGACTTTAATTTCTTATCTGGTGTGCCTCAATCTTTTTCCTAAATTATAGCCTCTCTTATGGAAAACTGGTAAACCATGGTGTCAGCTATTATAATATAGCATGACGATAGGCACATGCAGATCGCATGAGCAGTCGTGTGTCTCGTCTCAGGATTTCCATCCCTACAAAATCTTTGCTGACGCCCAGCTGTCACATGGCTGTCACTCACAAATTCTGACCACAACCAAATCCTCCTTGCCCAGGCATAAGCTCACCAAACCTCTCTATGTACCCATAGACACAGGCACCAGTGTCCCTGCTTAAGCACTTTCTGTGCATAAATGTGTCTCTCCCCCAGACCTGCTGCATTCCACTAATGTTTTTCCTTTAATTTTTTTCCTGGGTGCTGCTTCCTTGATGTGCCTGTCCTTTGTAAGGAGGAACCTGGAGCAGGAATAGTAGTCAGTAAGAAATGCAAGCAAAATTAACTTTGTGTGTTATTTAATATAACATTTCAAATTGTTGTGAATTTAAATTCACAACTTTCATGGCCCCCTAAACTTCTTCAAGAAAATTAACCCTTACTGTTCTCTAGACAGAATACTGTCATCTTGCAGTGCACTGGCTTACTGTTTTGTGTATTTATGTTTTGTGACATTTATATTATTTGGAAAATGTAGATTGTGAGAATCCTAGGCTGGAACTTTGGTTATTTTTATATTTCTAGGTTATTTCTGTATTTCATACGTGTCACATACATCTCTGTTGTTTTACCAGTAATTTTGATTTATATATTTTTCAACCAGAAGTATTTCAGACAATTCTCATCAGTCTCTTACAGCTGACCAGTCTCAGCCAAGCACGACTTGCCACTAAAATGCATAGATAGATGCAGGAGAAATCCTTCTCTCCCTATTTTTCTGAGCTGCTTTGCCAGACCAAGGGGGCAGTTGCTTCTGTGAGTCGGGAAGGTGAGATTTAGTTTATACATAGAATAATAGCAGGCAAAAATAGACAGACTTGTATTGAAAAGACTTTTACACAGGAATATTTGGGGGGGCGGAGAATACCAAATTGCAAAATATTTTCTGTTGTTTGACTTTGTCCGTGTTAGGAGTGTATTGGCGTCCTCCTGTATATCAGACTTGTCAGTATATTAACGTTTTAACAAAAGGGAGGAGGTGGCTGGACAGGAAAGATACCACCTTGACTTTGCGTCTTTATCCTGGAAAGAATCCAGAACCGAAAGTAAAATGCAGGTGAAAGCACAGTGAGACTCCAGACCAATATCCAAGTAAATCAGGGAAACCACACTGGCCTCCTTACCATGAGCTGATTACAAAGCATCAGTAATTCCTTCAGCCCTTGAAAACCAGGTGGGGGCTTTATAAATCTTTGAGCCTGCCAGAAGAAACCATGTTTCATGGGAGGGGATAATGCAGTGTTCAGGAAGGAAGGAGTGCACCATGACTCCATGGACTTCAGTGGCATGGGAGAATGGACAATTTTCCTCTGCTTAAAGTATCTTTGGCACCTTTACAATCTGTGACATACATGCTTATTCTACTCTCCTGTATTTTGCACTGAATACTGATTTTGTAATGCAAAATTTGCAGGAGTTAGTGAGTGAGCTTCCAGAACTCTTTGCCCATCTGCAGATGATAGGAAGAACTGGGAAGCATGTCTCTTTGTTTCTCCCATGGTTTATAAAGGTCAGATGCTGGTTGATGGGCAGCTGCAGGAGAATTTTCATTTGAAGCAGAGCTCTGGGAAGATGTATTTGAATCCCCAAAATGGAGACCTCAGTGTTTTAGCCGTAGAGGAATCTTAGTGATTACAGTCAGTTAAATGTTGCAGTGCATACCTGAGATCTGTCAAAAATATTTACCATGAAAATAGTTAGTAATAATTAATGATATCTGTTCTGTAATAACAGTAATATAGAATAGTAACAGAATAGTAACATTAAGTTGTATTTTATTGTTGTAATTCTATTCTACTTTTATGCCAAGATTACTTTTATCAATAAGATAGTTTGTGTATGAAAATCTCACATTCACAGTCCTTTAAACTAAATTCACGGGGGGTAAGTACAGACACCTTTAAAAAATTAAAAATGGATTTGTTATATAGAGATACAAGATGTTGAGAGTGTAGGGTGAACTGTTATCCGCATCCACTCACACTTTACTTCATAGTTGAGACAGCCAACAGCACTGCAGGTAAGTGAGAAATAAATTGGTAACTTTTGCCAGATGGATTCCTGGCTATTAGAAACTGGACTGAAACTACTTAATTCCATGGAGCATGGTAAACTAGTTGGTCACTGAATAACAGAATATTGTTCTTTGAATTATTAACCCTTTGTAAACATTGCAGTGTTTTATAAATTTCTGCTCCTTTCTGGTTGTGCCTCTTAGCTGGTGTGAGTAAGAGAGGTGGTTTTTTTTGAGGACTTCTGTAGTCATTTTGTCTTTTGATCATTTCCAAATGTGCTTCTTCCCACAAGCTATTGAAGATCCCTGATTTATGGGTTATAATGTTCTTTAGACCCTATGACAGCGTAACTGTCATAGGGTCTAAGGACAGGACTGTGATCTGTGTCAGCTGCATTAACTTTCCATTAACTTTCAGTGACTAGAATGCATCTTTGATTATTCTTTTGTACAAAAATAAGGTTGTGTATTCCTTTGTACAAAATAAGGTCATTCTCCGTGTAGTTTAGTTTTAACAGAACCAGACTGTCACTGACCATCAGCTTTTGCATGCATAGACTCTCTCCTTCCTGGCAAGGCTTTAGGCCCAGATCCACAAAAGGATTAGATGCCTTAAGTGGGACTTAAGTGGGATTTAGGCATTGAAAGCCCAAACTGAGATCCTCAATATCCCCACTGAACTGCCACCTAACCTTAGAAGTTGCCTAACCTGTGTGAGTGCCTGTGTTTTCAATATCCAGTTTTCCCAGGTGGCCAAAGATCTTTGGATGTTCTCAAGCACTTCCATCCTGACAAGGTTGAGCCTCTCTGCTCCCATTTTTCCCCTCACATCCCAGCGGACTTCAGAAAGTGCAAACTCTTGTTCCAAAATGGTGGATTTCTGTGTGTGGTATCTCTCACTTTCTCTAGTAGCTGTGTCCTTGAAGGAAAGGACCCTCCAGTAGGTTTCTTTTAAGAGCAGCCTGGTAACCTTGAAAAAGGTACTGAAACTAAAAAAATTGACTATCCCTGCTTAAAAATGGAGCTCCTAGAGATAAAGCAGGGCTGCAGATGAGTGTGGCCTTGGCCTTCTCCTGCTGGCAGCATTAGATTGTTCTTGCTCAGTGATGGCTGCTCCTGAGTTGGGCAGCACAGGAGGCACAGGAGTGACTAGCAGGGCTCGGAGCTCTATGGCACAGGAGCAGCACCTGAAAGCTGGGTACTGGGATGTGAAATTAGCATTGCTCCCAGAGGTTTTCTTGGAGAATTCAGGCCCTGGTGTTTTGTAACAGAAGTATTTGGAGGAAGAGCTCTTTTCTGCAAGAGGTCACTTAGGGTTTCACCTGAGTCTGATACATGGTGGATATTTTGTTTTTTGAAAGCCAGGCTTATTGGGGTGTTCCATGTGCACACCCAGAAATAATAACCACGTTTTTTAGCGCTTCAGTCTCAAGCATTTCTGGAGCTATGGCAGAATTGATAGCTGTGTCACTCTGCAGAGGCCAAAGCAAATGTCTTGTTAGTACCAGAGTAAGTGGTCCTGTTCCATCACTTTTTTCTCAGCTGTACTTGTGACATTTCATGTGTTCTCAGCCATGTCTGTTGTTTGTTTAAATCCTGCTAGTTCCTTGATTTATCAGTTTTCTGTAGACTTTTGTTTGAGTAGTCCCAAATGCTATCCTATTTCAAATAGATGCATCCTTATCAGCAAATAGTCTTTCATCAATAGCTTTAACTCTTTCAGGTAACTCTGCATATGTCCACTTTGACTTTCTCTTCTTTAAAATACTGATTTGATTTTTTTTTTAATGGGGACAGTATTTAGGAAATTTCTTAGAATTTCTCCTGAATCATTTTGTCTTTTTGTGACAAAGTACCTTTTATCCACATTATTAGATAGCAATAGTTTTCTTTTTCTGTTCTCTTATTTTTTTTTCCCTGAGAGAGAATTCTTCTCAGGGAATCCCTAGTTTATTAGTTTGTTAAAGATAGCCAGACTGTGTGCAATCTTAATACTGTTTCTTGTTGCTTTTGATTTATGGACCTGTGTACAGTGCTGAAAACAGAAATACAGAATGTAGAACATATTTGTATAGAAGTATAGCCTAGAAATTATAAAATCACAAAAATAAAATTAAATTTAGAAACTGCAATAATGAAAAGCCTACGTACAATGAATAAACTTAACATGTAATGACAAGTGCCCTGTATGCTCCTTAAAAAGTCTAGAAGTGTTTATGTACAGGTAGACAAAATTTGTATGACTATCTATGATAATGACCTTAATAGCTAAGGCTATGATTAATGTATTTTTAAAACTGATACAGGGAGCTCTGTTATTTTAATGGAGAGTATATGTTGTAAATTAACCTGTAACTTTCAATCTTCTCACTTTGTGTTTTCAGAATGGCATGCTTGAATTATTATATATTTATTTTGGCATTTTAGTGCACCCAAACATTGTGAGCGTTAGTTCATTATACATCATGAATGTATGACTATTGTATGGAACCAATTTTAGGTATAGGAAGTTCAGCAAGTATTGTGCCTTTGTGGTTGCCAGATCACTTGCACACTTCTAAATCCTATGCACAGTGCTTCCGTTTGCTGGGTTACTCATTGAGCTTTTAATAGTCAACTTAATTTTAGTTAAGGTTCAGTTTAGTAACTCTTGTAATTAGTGGAAAATATTGCCAGCATTCATTGGTAAAGCATATTACTTATGAAAGGCATGCATAGGGTATGTGTGGAGGTAAAAGATAACAGATCAATTCTGGTGGATCCCATCATGACTGGCCTTTAAGGGTAAGTTACAGAACATTTTAATCATTGGGGGTAACCTGCAGAAAATGGAATCTCAAGTTTGCATGTAGGAGGAAGTTTGGTCTTCCTTACTTACTGTTGTGTTCCAATGCCAATGGTGTCTCTGTGCGTGGGGTCCCTGGCTGTCTGTCAGGCCATGGGCTTCACATCAGTGCCAGTGAGGTGCTGCTCCTGAGATGGGCTTGGAGCCCTCAGAAGAGCAAGGGTTCCTGTTTTGGGGCAAGCTTTGGAGCCCCATCTTGCCTGTTTGCTTTTCCTTTTTGAAAACTACTGAGCTGTTGGAGGCAAGTCTGCTGCTTGACTCTTCTAAGGCAGTTTGATGGGTTGTTTAATGGGGACAGGTCGAGGACCCAGGTGAGATGTTTTTGCCCTCATATAAAAGGGAGATATGATTTCAGCCAGCCTGTTAGTGTCCTGAGAAATGAAATACTGGGAACAATAACCCAAGTAACTAAGTAACTTGGAAATAAAGGCAAAGGCACAAGAACCAATTGCAGCAAGAGAGTGTTTTTTTCTTTTTTGCCAAATGAATAGGTTAAAATCGATGTATTTGTCTGATGTTACCGGAAAACAAAAGCCATGTGTTCCCACAGGATGGACACTACAGGGACTGTTCCAGCAGTGTCTTGCCCTGTCAATGGTGCTCATGTCTGATCTGTGATTTCTCAGATCCATAAATACGCAAAATGCATGTCTCTCAACAGAATAAGTAGAAATTGTACAACAGAGGAGGCACAAGGGAAAATGCTGTCTTTATCACAATTGTGTCTCTTGCTCAGAAGTTAATGCCTGTTACATTTGAGTGAAAAGAAATTCAGGAGTGCATGTCTTGATCCAGTCTACTGGGCTACAAGTCACTGTCTTGTGACTTGTATTGTGAGTGCAGGGTCCTATCCCAGTTAGAAACACACTGATCTAAATAAAGGTAATGGTATTTTTTTGTCTTAGAAACCTAGGGTAGAAAAGTGGAGACTGTTGATAGGCCCCCTGTTGAGTTGGGTGAAGAAGAGACAGCGGAGAACTCTGATTTGTAGAAGGATGTAGGTGAGTGAAGACCTTTGCATGTGAAATCACTCCCCATTTGTATGGAAAAGCATATGAGATAATGTCTTGGCTTCACTGAGATCAGTGGGAGTCAGTCTGGATATTGCTGTAGGTTCTGCATGCTTGGGTGCTGCTCTTGCCAGTGGCAGAAACCCCAGCAGAATCTTCACCATCATGTTAGGTTTGATCTTTACAGGAAAGGTATCACTGCTGGTAATATTGAGGAGTAAAAAATTGCTGCCAAAGACATGGGTTTAAAGCTTTCTGTTTTATATTTTGACCCTGTTATTCTGAGGGATACCAGTATAGAAATTGCAACATCCTTGGGGCTTTTTGCAAAGGAGGGCAAGAATTTTGTCTGTTTCCACATTTTTTTCCAGTTACAGGAAACTGGGGAGCAAGCTTTTGGATGCTAATTACAAGAGGCCTTGAAAAATAAAAAAATAAGAATATCTACATTAGAAGAATATTTCTTTGTTTGTAAAGTTATGTGAACTCCTTGGCAGAAAGGAGCCATAAGAAGTTCCAGGAGGTTATTCCTCGGTGGCATAAGTCTGTATTTAGGCTTCTCTTAGTCTCCTTTATTTATAACAAAATCTTTGAATATCATTTCCAAGATGTTCAGCTATCAGAATATCATTTCCAAGATGTTCAGCTATCACTTGCCAAGCGATAATGAGGACAGAGGGTAGGTCATGAGTCTGCAAATAAGTGTGAGATGGTGAGCTTAACCTACCAGGTGAAAGAAAAGTCAGTATAGCAGCTGCATGAACACTTCAAAGCATGCACCTAGTTTGCTGAACTAACTTAATTATCTCTGCTATAGATATGTTTGACAAACATATCTATAGCCAAGATCCTGTTACTTCTCAGTGGGAAGTATCAGAAGGCTTCTGTTTGGTTGCCAGTTGACTGAATTCTTCCTTCTACTTTCCTGCATTAGTCTTTTCAAGGACTTTGCCTGATCTGATGAACAGAAACTTACCTCTCTTTCTGTTTAATGGTGGACAATATTGTAAGATAGAGAATGATGCAGACTGATGGGATGGGTGTTAAATGATTTTTAAGCAAGTCTGATGAGGATTTAATCCTATTTTAATCAAATACTGCCTGAACCAACCAAAAATAAGCTTTTATCACCCTTGCCAAATCAACCGTATTCTGGTGTCAGCACTATTTCTCAGCAAGCATCTTGCTTCCTCTGTGTAATAGTACAGGGTGTTTTTGAGCATCCTGGTGTTGTCAACTTTATCCGCAAACAGTGTGATGTGAAATGTAAAGAGACAGGAGTACCCCAGCTCTTCCATCACACAGAAACACAAGCCAGTGCTCTGTTCTTTGACACTAAAACATGCCCTGCTGTTGGCAAGCTGTGGGATTTAATAGGCAAAGACCATGGGGAACTTTTCAGATTTTTAGTTTTTCTGCTTTTTAAAAGTCTGTTACACAGGGAGGTTCAGTTTTTAAACGTGGTCATTTTTAATTCCTGTCCCTGGAGTCTGGCTGACAGATTGGGAGTGTGGAGGATGGGAGTGGCCTGAAAAGACAAGCTGGAAACACAAGATGTATACATACATTAAAATGGAGCAAAACAAAAATAAGCTAACTTAGGTGAATACAGATGGGATATGTTTCAGGGCCACTCTTAACACCTGTTTTAAATGGCCTGTGGTGAAAATCATTACCTTAAAAAAATGCTATTTATGTCTTTCCTGAACTGAGTTTACACAAACACCAACAGTTCTAATGGCGAGAGTGGAGATCAGATTTTGGTAGGTTTTTTCTTTTCTTTGGCTTTTTTTTTTTTTTTTTAATCTGAACAATAGTATTTTCACTGCAAACCTTAAAAAAACCCCAACGAAATAAAAAACTTTGACAAGTATTTGTTTTGATACACCATTTCTGTTAGCTATGGCGTTGATATATGCAAAATATAAATCGTTCAACAAATATTTAAAAATCTGACATCGATCCTCAGCCTTTTGAGGTGTTACTGTTGATTCCCACTTTTGTAGCAAAGACCAGAACTTGTTGACAGAAGCTTTCTGATTTGAGAGTGGAGGTTGAGATAGGAATGTTTTATCAACTGACTTTACTCCCCATGCTGATTTTGACAGGTCATGATGAAAGTAAGACTTCGAGCTTTCCAAGTATTTCTGCTCCATGTTGGCATTTGAATTTTGTTATGAAACACTCCTTCTGTGATAATTCCTGCAAGCTTTTCTCTTTTGGAGGAAGACATTGACTTTCCCCTATTTCTACAAAACTCTTGGTGGTTTTATCTTTGTTTCCTCTATCATCATATTTTTAAAAATTTTTCTTGATGTTGTTAAACCTACTTTTTCCTTGTTTCACGGTTTTGAGAAGAGTCATTTATAGCTTGATTATTGACTACATTCCTACTGTAACTGAAAGGAGGACTGCATTTGGATGAAGTATTACTTGCCCATGTAGTAGTAGTTAGAGTAACATAGGGACATGGTATACTGTTACTTTTATACAGAGAATGTCTGAAACATTGAATTAAAAGCAATCAGTGCGTGGGGAATTAAGGAAAAAATATTCCTTTAACGCACATACGTATCTGTCCATGCCAGCTGCAAGAGAATTGTGCTCATACTTGGAGGTGGTGATGCAGTCTAATGGAAAGAGCAGATGCTTAGGAGTAGCTTGCATTCTGGCTCTTCCCAATCTGCACACCTTTGTAAAGTATTTTGAGATTTCTGGATGATAGAAAGAGCTAAATATTATTTAAACCTGCTTAGTTAGATAGTAGGCTTTAGTCTGTATTATTTTCTGTTTGTGTATTACATGAATAGAGGGTGAAACTGAGCAGGAGAATCTTTTGGATTCTTGGATACTGCACTTCCCTTTGGCCTCTCTTTTTCTGGCTTAATTTTATTGGGTGTTAAAGAATACAGAGCAAAAGTAAAGAATACAGAGCAAAGAATATTTGAGCAATGAGGAGGTGCATAAGTAGCAAACATATTGAACTGTGAACCAGAACTGGTTTTTGGATGCCTCTGGAAGAGCAATGACCCTCTCACTGTGTTACTGTGGGGAAGTGACAGGTGCATGGTGTCCCATGATTGTCCATGTACACTTCTTCAGTGTCCAGCAATGTACTTCCTATCCTGTTTTGCTAAAAGGCCACTTATCTAAACAGTGACAGGAGATCAAAGCTTCAGAGCCCCACAGATGACAGATCTGTATTTATGGCTTTAATCATTTATGTGCAGCTCAAAATCATAATATAGGACAGCACTTCCAAACTTCCACCATCATAGAGGGACTTTCCCTGCTGTGCATTGTCATGGCTGCAGCAGACCTCTTTTTCTATCTGGACTGTGCACAGAAGACTTGTGCAGCAGCTCAGGCAGCATGGGCTGCCCAAATAGTCAGTTTGCCCTTCCCGCTGGGATGAGGGCATCAGACTGGATTTTTCCATATCAACATGTAATAGCTCACTTAGTACAAGAAACGTGCAATGTAGCTGGAGAACCTTGCTCTGAGTAATCATCTGTAACTGCAAGTGAAGATTTCTAAAAGCAGATCAGTAATCTGGAAAAATTGTATGTATTTTGTTAAAGGAAGTCTCTGAGCCACAAATAGATGGATATTGGGAAGAGTAGTCTGGGGAATTGTCACTATACCCCTGCTCCATGACCTTCACTAAGCATCTGCTGTTTGCCATGGGCCCGAACAAGCTAATCAGCCTAAGTGGCCCTGTGGTTTCACCTGCTGCGGCCATTCTAGGTGACCGTGAATATATCTGCGTGTCTATGTGCAGGGATAGCTGAGTGGACTTTCACTGGGCACTATACAGCAGTGGGCACATAAATGCAGCACATCATCATCCCTTTTCTTACACTCCACCTTATTTTCATGCTTTTTTTGCAGTGCTCTTGACTACTTAAAGACCAGCATATTCAACAAGCTTATTTACCCTTTGTTCTTTGTGTGTCTCCTGTAGTGAGAACCTAAACTCCTGTAATTCTAGCCCTGTGTTTGCAATTCAGTGTGTATGGTTACCAGAATGCCATGGACTTCTTATATTAATATTATTATTGTTTTTATTTTATTTAATTTACTTATTAGTTAAGAAGCTGTAAAAATGAGGCCAGGCTGTGACAAAAAGAGATGGTCTAAAACTGATGCTAAATAAATAGTCTCTTACCACATCAGAAATGGAGACGGGTTTTTGCAGAGCAGTTCTTAATGTCTTACAGAGGAGAGTGGGGTGACACTTCCCTTTGGTGTGGAATGTGAACATTGGCTTTGTGAATGGCAGAATATGATGTTGTCCTGTGGGACAGTGATATTGCCTGCTTATTTTTAAGGAACTGTCGCACCTCTGAAGCCTAGGGGCTTCTGTAAAATATTATTTAGTTAATTCAAACCCATACTTGTCTCCAAAATATCCTTGTCTAGAGTTTCTGCAAAGTCTATAGAGACTTGATGCATTAGGAATTTTTTTTTTTGTCAAGCACCTGCTTTCTTTGCCTAGCTCAGTTATGCAGCAAGGTTGTTTTTATAGTATTAAGAAGTGAGCAATATATTCCATATGCCACCAAGCTTTGTAAAGAATCCTGCTGATTCTTTCACAGCTGCTGAGAAATAGGCCAAGCCTTCCCTATAAAGTGACAGTAAGGAAAAGAATATCTATTCCATTAGTATTGGCCATGCATCCTCCCCAACTTTTTCCCTCTTGAAGGAAAATGTTAGCCCTTCCGAACTATGGAACAACAGATGGTGACAGAAACCAATTTCTACTGCAAAGCCATTTGGTCAGGAAGTATCAAAAAATGTTTTGGAATTGTGGAAATGAATTCTTGGCTGCAGGGCTACCAGCAGCCTACTGGAAATGAGACATGAAGCAACTGCTTAACAAATGCAAGAGCCTGCTTGGGCTGGAGAGAAATGGCTTTGGTCAAACATTTTGGAAATTAAGAGCTTTATATATGTAGGGTCTGGAATTCAGAAGTGTTCTGAGTATTATGGATGTTATACAGATTAGGTTCTTAATTTCTGGTCACTGGTTGCTTGACCAGCTACCAAGAAAGTAGCCTTCAAAATATGCAGAATGACCTCCAGCTGAGACAATCTTAATATAGCTCCTCCTGGTCTAGTCAGGTGGAACCTTCCCTTTTGGCTCAGCCGATTTGCTGCCCACAGACCATGAAAGTCCCAGGGATCTGGTAACATACAGGGACACAAAATTAATGCAGAAACAGCACAGGCCACTCTATTCATGATTGTGTTTCGTAGGTTGTGTGTGTCTGCAGGTTGCTGGATGCAGCAGGTTCCTTTGGCAATTCCTGTACCTGACCAAAAGCATCTCCTTGGAGAACAGTTTGAGAAGGAGAATTTGTTTATTTTTTGGAAGTGTGCCATAGTTGTCTGTCTGTGCCATTAGCTCTCTGAAATAATCAGCAACATGCTTTTTCCCTCAGAATTTCTGTAATGAGTCTTAGCCGCTCCTATAGAAAATGGTTTTAGAGAACTCCCCATATATGTGGAGCATAAACAATAGTAGCTGAGCCATCTTGTTTTATCTGTTCTGTTACAAACATATACCAAATTGTATGGTAATGTCATGTCACCAGCATCACAGAGCAGATGGAAATTTCTTTCCACATATTGACTCATGTTACTCTGATAAAAGGAGTTAGTTTCTCTCCTTCTGTCAAGCCTGCTAGCCTCTGGCAAGGGACACAGGCCTCAGCAAGGAGAACTTTACCAATAATGTTGAAGTGACCATCTGATTAAAATACACTGTCATTGGCCAGTATAGTTAGCCTGCACCAACAACTGTTTGGAGTAGCCAGTTCTATTTCTAATATCTGTGTAAGGCAAATTAAACCATGTAGTATTGTTCCTCGTTGAGGAGACGTTGGGGAATTAACCCTCGAGGAAGCAGATATTTGGATTTTATAGGATCCATTCAAGGCCCCAATATTGGGCCCTTTGGAGACTAATCTTAATAAAGCAAGTGCCAGGTCTCTGACCTCTCCATTATTATAGAAAAGTGACAGCTCCCTGAACATGGGTTGTGAATGTTGTGTGTTAGCTACCAAAAATAAGATTTGCAAAGTGCTAGGAAGATCCTGACAGATAAAATAACTGCAGTTGTGTGTGAGCATCTGAAAAGCAGATATCTCATGTATTTCTGTTTGTGGTGAGTGGTATTTCACTTGATGACAGCACTGTTCTCAGATTGAAAACACATGAAGCTGAAGTCAAAAGGGAGTCAGTGTAATCATTAACTGACTCACCTTCTAGATGTGACAAGTAATGAACCATTCTAAACTTGCCTGGAGCTTTCTTTGGGACAATACCCACAGGGGAAACCCTCTTACGCTCAAGTGAAGCATTATCAAATGGGCCCTCTATTTTTCCCAAATGCCAGCTCTTTTTTGTCTTGTCTCTAACCACCTGAGGACATATAACTGCTGATCTCAGCATCCCAGCCAATATTTGCATCTCAGGGCTCGAGTTCAGGATAGTAAAATCCCCAACACAGCCGTTTTTACAAAAATTGCATATGCTTTTTGTTTGTTTCTTCTTTTCTTATTTAGCCTGCTCCCACAATGGGGAAGTGTTTTAACTGCCCATGCTGGGATTTCATGTTAGCAAACCTCTAACCAGCATTTGGCTCTTTCCACTTTCTTACTTTGATTTGGATGACTGCCTGAAGCACCTGCTAATGGCCTGAAGCATTGGAGCCGAAATTTGCAGTTTGTGTCCCACACTCACTCTGTTTTGTTACCTGCCTTCTGGAGCACCTGCTTCGTGATCTGGGCTCAAGAGCCTGCTTTCTACCTGCTGACAGCAGCACTCCTCACAGCTCTGCCTCTTTCCAGCTTTGTCCTGCACTTTGTCCTGCTCTCTGTAGCCCCTGCTTCTGCTTTGCCTGGGTCTTGAGGATAACATCAATGTGTCCTGCATGTTCTAGTGCTTGAGAGAAGAATGGTGGTTCCCCTGGTACTTGGGAACAAAGGTGATGTCCAAGTAAATTGATCATTGTGGTCATCCTAAAACCTTTGCCATGTCATTCACAGCAGAGTTTTTGAGTTTTTAAAAATAGCTTTTGTAGGGAAATTGTGAACTAGGCCAGCTGGCTGAAATCAGCTTGTAGGTCAGCAGAAGTCAGAAGCCACCTGGCTGTGTTCAGGAAACACAGGAAAAAATGTGCCCACTTAACAGAGAAGGACCAAAAGAAACTCAAAAGACCTGAGGAACACTTCTCTTTTCTCTTGCTCCTGCTGCCTTTTGAGGACCTGCATGCTTTTCCAGAAGGTTGCTCCTTATGCCTACACGTAGGGAAGGCTGTTAGAAGTAGCTCTTTAGGCCGTGTGAGAAAATGCTCCTCCCTGTCAAGGGGCAAAGCTAATGGAGGATTTCAGGGGTAACAACTTCCAGCAGGGAATTTTCTTTCCATTCTATCTTGGGAAACATTCGTTTTTTCCCAAGAGTCTTGGTATGTGCCAAGGGTATTGTTGGACCTTCCTTTTCCAAAAAGGTGATTTTGTTTCTGTGTTAGAAGGATGCTGTTAACAGAAACAGAAGAACTCAAGTATTGGCTTCCTGCTGGTCCCCTTGCTGGCAGGGTCATCCTGTTCCCCAGTGAGCTGTATTCCTTAACACAGCCATACTGTGCCCCCCACCCACCCTCCACATTGATGGTGTGTGGGGTTTTCCCCAGGAACCACCTCCCTGAGTGCCTGGGCTGCACATGGAAGCTTGTTCATACCAGAGACATCTGCTCTTGCAGAACTGGGCAGGGCAAGGTTTGATTTTTTTTTTCTTCTTGCTTTCCTTTGGTTGCCTCAAAATAACCCTAATTAATTTTGTGAAGAGTTTAGTGTGCTCCCATCATGGGATTGCTCTTTGTGCGGATCTCTTGCATGCTATATTTAGGTATGGTTTTTGGAACACCATGTGACCCGAATCAGATAACTTCTGAACTACTAATCATGTCTTTGACACTGACTCCCTCCGTGGCTTTGGGGCATTTTACAGTTGTTTCCCTACATACAGAATGAAAACAGATATACTCATCTGCCTTGTAAGAGCTTCTGCCAGGGTTTACAAGTATTTAAGACATTGGTTTAAAGTAAATCTGATTTTATTGTTTCTACTGTAATCTTAGTCTTATTGTTTCTTAGATGTTAATCTTTCTAAAATGATTTGTTACCATCTTAATTTTCCTTAATGGATGCCCCTATTTCATAATTTTAAATGAAATTGGTTTCTTCTGTGTTGAAGATGAAAATAGGGCAGAAAGAAAAAAGCTAAATGCCCTCATTTCCTGCCCCACACAAATTTTCTTCCTATATTTACTAGTTGATTGATCCATGGAGATGAAAAGCTCAAAACATTGATCTGAACTATTTCCCATTTTGCTAGCTATATCCCTTTTTTAACATGGGAAATTAGTTATCTGCTTGTTTTTTTCCTGATTTTTTGAGTTGTGCAGTCTGACCTGTATCCTGTCCTCTTGCACTGCTCAAGGCCCCTCAAGCCCTGGAGGAAGCTGAGCTCCCTTTGGCTCCACATGCTGCATGGCTGGCGTTTGGAGCCTGTGGTTCATTTCAAGGCATCATCTCTTGTTGTTCATGTCCATAATTGCTGCTTTTTGTGTCTTGGGTACTTCTGCAGGGAGCTGGGGTACTGGATTTCTTCTGGCTTCACCTTTTTTGCCTTAACCCTTTAAGACCTTTTCAGAGGCAAACGGATCAAAAGACCTGCTTGGCCTTTCAGTGATAGGAAAGGAGTTCAGTTTCACCAGGTAGCTGGTCAGATAAAGAAGAGGAGAAATTATGGCAATGCTTCCCATCCTTTAGGAAGTAGTGAACAGAGCGGAAGAGGATTCTTCCTCATTTAAGTCAAATTTATTGTTTAATTATAAATAGTAGCTCCTCCCCCCCTTCTTAATTCCTTCAGAATTAAATCCTTTGCCCCAGTGCTTATTCTTTCTCTCCTACAATGGCAGTAAAAAGCAAAATAATACATAAACTAAAAATTCAGCTTTGAGAAAAAGGCCGATAATGAAATATCTGCCAAAGACTCTGCAATATGTGTCTGTCAGAGAAAAAAAGCAAACATTCTTATATTTGAATCTCTGAAATGTAACTGCACCCGACTAGTTGGAGAAAATTTGTTTGAAGATGTATTACGTTCCACGATCAAATGGAAAAAATGGCACCTGTCATCATATTTAGAAAACAGCTGGGTAACATGGCCAAGTGCCATAGTCTCTTTTCACATGGCCTTTATGCTGAAACCATCCAAGCTCCATTCTCAGCAACTGGAGAAACCCTGTGCCTTTAAATGGTTACAGAAACATCTACTTAGGGGCCAGCTCTTATTGCAGCAAAGCCTGCTTCTGATGCTTCTAATTAGCAGTTAATGGATTATACTTTACTTTTATAACCAACCCAGCAGGCACTCTTCTATAGTATTTTTCAGCTATTTTTGGTAGAGGATATATGCAATTGCGCTGCTCTTCATGCTTTCATTTTGAGCATGCAGAAAATATTAGAAATAAAGCACTATCTGAGATTATTTTACCACTCAAATGCTTAAAGTCCGATTATGCATTTTCTAAATTCCTTATGCATTTCCTAATTTCTTTCATCTAATATATTAGAAAACTGTAATGGGTTAATTGCCCTAACTGATCTAGACTTTGATGCAGAATCTCCTAAATACATACTTATTGTTAATTAAAATATTTATATATCCAGTGAAAAGCCTGGTTTGTTTAGACTTGCAAGACAGCTCCAGTATGTATTCATTTAGGAAAAAACATTTTTCTGGGTGAGTCCAGTACGTGTACATTCAGAAGTTTAGATGTGCTTGTAGAAATGAATAATTTTTATCTTTGCTTGGAATTAAAATAGCAATGAGGTTAGTAGCATGAAAGATTTGCAGTGCTATATGTCTGTGAGTGCCATACACATGTGGGTATATATGTGTATATATTGTATATACACAATATCCATAGTATGTATACCAACTTGGGCATGTGAATATAAATCTATGTTTAATAAAGAAGTAAATTTCATAGGTTTTAGTTGGAAGTTTATACTCCCTCAGGGAATTATTTTGATGTCAGTTGGTAGCAGAAAACCTAGTTTGCTGAGACCTGCTCTGTTCACTGAGGCCACATTTCCAGTAGGACAAGGTCTAACATTGGTTAAACTGGAACAGGAGAGGGAGCTCTCACAGCACTGGCCAGGAAAGGGGAGGATGAGATACCCAAGCCTAGGAAAAGAGGGGTAGAGGCCACCAACTGCAGGTGAGATGCACCATCACTCTGTCCCTAATTACTGTGGTCTCTTCGCCAAAGTGGCTTTTCCATCCCTTACTTAGGTCACAAAAAGAAAAAAAAAAAAAGGAATTGGCTTAAAAAGACAGGGAGTGGCTTAAGAGAGAAGCCACAGGTTAGTTGATGAGAAGCTCAATAAAACCCATCAATGTACTCTTGCATCCCAGAAAACTAACCATATCCTGGGCTGCAGCAGGAGCAGCATAGCAAGCAGGTTGAGAGAGGGGATTCTCCCCCTCTCCTCTGCTCTGGTGAGACTCCACCTGGAGTGCTGTGTCCAGCAATGGAGTCCCCAGCATGGCAGGAATGTAAACCCATTGGAGTGAGTCTGGAGGAAGCCACAAAGATGCTTAGAGGGCTGGAGTACTTCTCCTATGCAGAGAGAAGTTGGGGTTGTTCAGCCTGGAGAAGACCGTGAGGAGATTTTATAGTCTCCAGTACCTAAATGTGACATGTAAGAATGAATGAGAATGACAGGACAAGGAAAAATGGCTTTGAACAGACAGAGGGCAGGTTTAGATGAGAAATTTTTACTGTGAGGATGGTGAGACACTGGAACAGGTTGCCAAGAGAAACTGGATGCTTCTGCCCTGGCAGTTTTCAAGGCTGGGTTGGATGGTGCTTAGAGCAACCTGGTGTAGTGGAAGCTGTCCCTGCTCATCAGAGTGGGTTTGGAACTAGATGACCATTAAGGTCCCTTCCAACCTAACTGATTCCATTATTTTACGGTATTATGACTTGCAGCAAAGGAAGTGCCACCTGCAGGACTCCTGCTTTGAAAGCACTGCACTTCCTGGGTACAACGTACAGCACTAAACTGGTATGGTCATGTTTGTTGAATGCAGTAAATTTCAAAAGGCTCTCCAGAAAAAAATTATTTTTACACTATTATTTTTACAGAGCAAAGGCTAAAAAGAAAAGGAAGGGAAGGAAAAGGAAAGGTTGGATAGTGGTTATTATGTGAAATACCTCCCTGACTGTGATGACACAGGCAACTTACTTTCCATCCTGGTTCTTGAGGAGGATGGGTTTGGGCACTTCCTCTGTCTTGTACCATCCCAATGGAGTAGGAGGTGGAGGCTGGGTGTGCAGGGGATGAAGAGCTGTTGTTTCCCTGCCCCTCGCAGTGACTGTCTGTGTTGTAGGTGGGGAACAGAGGGATATCTGCTGGGTGGGGCCAGTCTCGCCTTGTTCCTGGAGCAGGTCCTTGCTGTTTAATCCACATTCCTTTCCATTTTCCTCAGTACAGTGCAGCAGGAGATT
The DNA here is from genome assembly GCF_036417665.1 of Passer domesticus. NCBI lineage: Eukaryota > Metazoa > Chordata > Aves > Passeriformes > Passeridae > Passer > Passer domesticus. The sequence continues at coordinate 88,211,540 of NC_087476.1, forward strand.
ACCCTGTTATTGAATCAAGGCCATAGTTGAGTGTTTCTGGAATTGTTTTATGTTTGCTCACTTGTAATCAGCAGAAGCTATTCTGACATGCTCAGATGTGCTGTTTCCTTTAAGAAATAATGAGATTAATGAATCTTTCTTCCCCTTAAAAGAGCTCCCTCTCCCTTTAGCTTTGCTTTCTCCCTAAACTCCTGCAAAGGTAAAGTCCAAGATAGTCCTGCACTATCTTGTCATAGTACACTGTAAATGGTGTATAAGGGATTCATGTTTTACTCAGCCTCTCTCTGAAGTGTTGGTCAAAGCATGTGGCTCCTTAGAGCAGCATTTCTGACCTCCACGTCAGAGTAGTGAAGACAAGTCTGAGACACCTCAAGTTCAGTGGCAGCTTCCCGTGATCTCCATCAGCCAGAGCTCTGGGATTGCCCTTCTGAGTTTTGTTTTGTGCCAAGCAAGCCAAGCTTTGCAGTAGTTGAGGTTATTGAGGAGAACTTCATCCAGAAGGGTAAGGCTCCCTGAAGCAGAGTTTGGTTTGAGTTCTCAGAAGGTCAGCGTGGGAAGCTCCCCATAAAAGCTGAACTTTGATGTTGTCAGCCAAGACAGATTCAGAAGATTTGGGAACATTTCTTTTCCCTCTTTATAATTATGTGAAACGCGGGAGACCTGTGAATAGGGTATTTTTAGATTGTACTTTCACATATACAGTATCATACTATGACAGCAAATTAAAATTCTTATCAAATTTTTTTTTTTTTTTAAAGAAATGTAACTCATAGTGGAAAGTTTGATAAAGAGCAGTGTGCTGCTTGGCACAGGAATTCTGCTCTTGTTACTAAATGAAACATCACTAGTTGCTCTCATTTAGATGAACACTTTTGGAAGTTCTTTTTTTTAAGGCTAGCGGATTGGACTTCTAATTTTAACTCCTATGGTTTATAATTAGAAACATTTCCAAACTTGTTTACAAACACCTGCACTTGACACTATGTGTCTGCAATTTTAGAAGGACTCGCTTGTCACTTCCAGTGGGGGTTGAGAGGGCATCTGAGTTCTTCATGTTTGTACAGTTAGTTTCAGGACACTGGAACAAAAGTGCATTTTTAAAAATAAGGGTATGAGAGTGTGATGTCTTGTGAGGGGGTTGCGTGCACCTAATTAGCAAACAGGTCTTACTGAGTAGTTGTGGATTATTTCAAAATCAGTAGGATTGATTGTTAGTGGTCATTTGGAGCAAGATCTTAACTGGCACCCAAAGGAGAAATTCTAAGAACTAATTTTAGCAGTTGAGCCTCTCAATTGGAAAAGATGCTTTAAAGGTTTTCTGTTTTTATCTGTACTTAAGACATTATTTTCTTGCCATCTGTCCTTAAGAAGTTATTCAGAAAGAGTTTTAAATGACTTTTGAAAAAATGATTGCATTGTTATTTTATATGAATTTGGAAGTGAGTTGCTGAGTGTACAGACAATGGTGGAGCATGGCTCCCCTTGCTCCTGAGTGGGATGTGTGTGTTAAACAAGTCTGTATGCAACTTGTTTGCAGTGTGGTGAGTATCATGCTATGTTACTCTCTGGTCAAGTGTATAATCACATTAGAAGTTATCAAAATAATTTACCAAAATAAAAAAAAAATCCTTTTGGCACTTTACATCTGACTTTTAGCTGCAGCACATAGGTTCACAGTGTTGCTTATCAATTTCTAGTGTAATGGGAAAGGTTATTGTTGCTAAAAATTGATGCTGTGTGGGAGGGTGTCAGGAAGAACCCTCCAAATATGCTTCAAGGGTACAGCTGAACCAGTAGTAGTCAAAGCAGACTAAAGAAGCAGTGGCATAAGGTGTCCTATTGATTGCCTAATGCTCATGTTGTTCCTAATTAGTATGAAAAGCTCTGGTTAATTAGACCAGCCTGTTTGGTTGTTGTGTCCTCTACCAGGAACCATGGCCTTAGAAAAACTCCAATAGAAGAGGATAAAGAAGCCACAAAGCAGAATATTTTTCACTTTCTGCTGTTTTGGTGTCCATAAAAGCATGGACCTGGATCCATTTGAGGAATCCACGTTGATGTAAAAGGATCATGTCCTCAGAGGCACTTACTCTATCAATTTCACTGAGAGTGGATATAAGTGGAGTTAGGCACCTAAATACCTTTGTGTATGCTTGTTCTTTGAAAGCAAGTCTGCAGTGTGCAGCCTGTATGTTGTGCTTGACCCCTCTTCAGGGCACGCAACATCACTCATTGGGGGGCTCTTCCAAAGCAATTGCTCAAAAGTAAACGAACAGAGAATTATCTAAAGTTTTTGGAGTATGATGCACCGGTCTGAAGAATTAGGTTTTGCCTTTTGTAAACCAGCTATGCCTCATATCTGTGTTTCTGAATTCCTTTAAAAAGTACAGTTTTAACAAGCATTCACTTTCTGTAGCAAACAGGCTTTAAACATTTTTTAACTTTTGAAACAAGTAGGGTAGCTAAAATTATGATGTTACTTAGATACTGCAGAGCATAATTTCTTAGCTGCAATTAATAAATTGTGTTGTAACCATATTGGGCTGTTACCATGTTTGAAAATAACTTGAAACACAGCTTACAAGCTCCAGTGTTGTCAGGGTCCCAGTTCATCAGAGTTAGAATTATGCGACATTTTAGAAATGGCTCATGATTCAAGTATGACCAGAGAATTAGACTTAAGTGGAATTTAATGCTACTTCTTGCTTAGAGAAATCTCTCTTTTTATGATGAATTCTATCTGGAAATAGCACTTTCGTAACTGATGTACTGAGAGAAATGCCAGTGTTTTCAGTTTTCCTCTATTTCAATTTGCTCATGTCTGTTCTATGCCCATTTTCTTGAGTGTTAACATGTTTCCAAAAAGTTAGAGGAGGCTTGAAAGCAAGATCTATGCAAGTGTATAAAGATCCAATGATCCAATAATGCCTTGAAAATGGGCAAAAACCTCTTTGATATCAGAAGTCTTGGCTGACCATGAAGTTAGTGAGAAGTTTCTCAGATGTACCAGATAAGAAAGAAAGACTTCTATGGAATATTTGTAGAGTTATCTAACCTGCATGGGCCTGACCAGTTCTTCAGTGTGAATGTTTGGTGTATGTGTGAAGCGATCTGTTCTCAGGATAATCTGCCTGGTTCCTATAGGGAAACTGCATGGAAACATCTTTCTTTGGGTGTATTTTAAATGATATGGTCTTCCTCAGTACTTAAAGTAAATACAGGAGTCATGAAAAGAAGGAAAATGGGCTTCAGAGTTCTGCTTTGGTTCTTTTCGTAAAAAAATAACTCTTATTTCAGGTAAAATTACTGCTCCTCACAAAGAATCCCATGGTATGATTGAGTATTTTGAGCTGCAGCATGCACAGTATACCAGAATGATATGAGAACTGAATTAATATCCAGGTAACTGGGCATATGAAGGTATATCATATACCATCACATACCACAAGAGAGGACTCTTGAGGAGGCAATGTCTGGTTATGGTTAGAAATATGGTTAGAGCTGTGGATATAAGGGAACAGCTTGTAAATTGCCAGAGGGAGTTAATATAGGTTCCCAGCCCATGAAGTTCCAGTAACTCCATAAGTGGAGTTATGCTTGCATCCCCAGCGCTGGAACACATTGCAAAGCCCTGAGATGCAAATTCTTTGCCTGTGTCTCCAATGGTACAGAGCTGTAAACCAGTCTTTGAAAGTCCATTAATAGGTGTAGAACTTGCATTTTCCATGGAAGTAATGACCTTAAAGAGGGACTGTGAGTATTATGATGGCCTATTGCAAAATCTCTGTAACCTAAATTTTTGCTTTTATTTTTTATTCATGGTACATATGTTTTATGTCAGCAGCTTTTTCGTATTTCTGCGGTAATTCTATGCCATAAAAATATGTGTGTTTTCTTAAAGAAACTGTTATATGCCAGTTGTACCTGAGCTGAAGCGTTACCCAGAGCAAATGTGTATAAAGTGAAGCTGCTCCAGGATAACCTGCCTTGGTTTAGGGGAAAGTTAATGGTAAATTTATTTTTGTGACCTGTCTGCCAAATATTTGTACACTAATTAGGTCCTATTTTGAGGGCAGAGCATGTGAGCTTGTAAGGAACCCCTGGTACAGGATGGGAAGGGCAAGATGATTTTTGTCCCTAGTAAATGCAAACCCCATATTTTTATATGGCATCACCTAAATATGTGCATTATTTCTAAGCAGCATGTGAATCCCAGGGCTCATATGAAGGCATTTCTTAAATTGGCTCACAGGAATAGCTGTAGCCAGCTCAGGTGTTCAAGTGTAGAGCATTGGGGTAGAAACTGAACTGAGTCAAGGCATAATCATGGTTTTAACTTTATATAATGTCTTTTGCAATGTAGTAGAAAAAGACCCTTATGACTAGTGGCAAGACCTGTTGTATAAGTAATCCACCCATGGTGCTGGTTGGTATCTTGCTTTTCACTTGAACCTCTCTGCGATGCAGGTCTTGGAGGAGTGAGTGCCTGGTGCAGTCTCTGCCTGACTCCTTGGTAAGTCATTTAAGTCTATTTTTCTGTACAGTCACTTTCCAAACTGCTCAGCAAAAAATAAAGAAATTTTTCATAGAATGCTTTAAAAGAGAGCTGCTAATCAATTTTTCTTATTATTTTATGCCCTGTGATTTTTACACCACCCCCACCAGCTGGTTAATCATGCAAAAGCTGAACACTTCATTAGCCAGAACATGTTTGCCCATGGGCATTTCTGTAGTAAATTAGTTCTTTCTATTTATACAGGTAAGTCATGGCCAAAAGTCTTTAAGGTGCCAAAGGTAAGGGTTTGAATTAAATCTTTTCCTGAGTTTTCAAAATAACTAGGTTTAACTTTGTGTGCTGTTGATTTGAAATTACCGTTGAAGTAAAGATAGTGTGGGTAAAAGAGCATTGTCAGGCTGTTTAGAGATGCATTGTGCCTTTCTGGATCTCAAATTTGGCCTTTGTAGTACAGGCTGCCTTAAAAAAATAAATTAAAAAAGCCCAAAACAAGCACATACATGCACTCACACACACACACATACACACACACATACACCCACACACATACATGTGTCTGTATATGCATAGTATTTTCATGCAGAGACTGCTTCTTTGAGTGGCATGTGGCATATTGACCTGTGTTTTTCCTTTATTACTCTGTGCTTTTTACACTATTAATTGAAAATGTGTGGTTTGCAGATGCTTTTTTGCCTCAAATCAAATGGTGCCCTCTGAAAGCCTAGTTTAGCTTGACAATGAATTTAGCTTCCAGGCTTTGGCCATTGCAGTATTGTTTGAATGCCACCATTTCCTGCAATCAATGTAATTTTATATCTACTTGGAATAGAAAGTCAAGATGATTATTGCCTTAATTTAACTCAGTGTTGTATTCATTAAGGAGCTGATCCCGAATTCCTTTCAGATCAAAGTCTGTCTTGATTTCAGTGGAACCTTTCAGCACACAAGGTGTGCAGTAGCCTTCTGAAATGTTGTCATTGTGACTAGTGAATAAAAACTAAATGTGTTGCTAAATTTAGGTTGTTGCTCATGTCAGCTTCCTTTTCTAAATGACGGTAAGTGCATTCCATAAATAGTATGCCTCTTATGTTGTCATATCTCTTTGGCTTGCTTTGCAGTATTTTACAGGATATTTGCAAATGAATTTTGTATTCAGTAGGCAGGGGATGAAAATAACACTACTCATTGGAACTCCATTAACCCGCAGCTAATGAGGAACCATTTCGAGGGCTGGATGAGTGTAATTCAGATTAGCCTGCGTGCCAGGCTGCTCTGCTCCCGCTCAGGCCCTGCCCGTGCCACGCTCCCTGTGCTGTGCTCCGGACGGATGGAGCATGTAGCGGCACAGCTCTTACACTGCCTTTGGCCAGTTTAGTTTTCTGTATTTCGGTTCCCCTTTTGGAAGGTAGGAGAGGAGAGGGAGCGCATGTGTGTGTGTCTGTGTCTGTGTGTGTGTGTGTACCCACAGATAGGTGACAGTGATCTTGACCTCCATGGTCAGGTGTTTTGTGATGTAATGAAATACTCCTCAAACACTCCACTCGTGCTCGCTGGTTGATAGCATTGTTTCTTGTAGAAAAGGGTACTGCATGGTGACAGTAAAGGTGGTCCAGACTGGCCCTTAATTAATTTTATTTTCGAAATCTATATTAGTGACTGTCGTGAGGGCACCTGGGCACTTCACATCAATAAAAGAATCAATTTAAAAAATGTGTAGACCAGAACTCTATGTTCGCTAACAAAAGTCCTGTTCCCCATTGCGACTAAAGGTCAGTCCAAGGCTGGCCAAGCGGGCAGGACTCGCATTCCTGCACCTTGGCACCTGCCAGGCGCGGCTCTGGCGGAACACCACCGAGAACAGCTTCCAGATGCCCGCGGCCCCTGCGGAGACTGGCTCGCTGATGACCGGTCACTTGTTAACCCCAATATGTCTGAAGTTGGTTTCGGGACTGTGGGAAAACGTGGAAAGACCAATCCCAGTTGAAAATGTGACTTTGCCAGTTGCTGGCATTCCACTGAAGTGCAGGGAACTGGGACTTGGTGGAGCTGTGCTGCTGGAATAGAGGGAGGAAAAATTAGACCTTCTGGAGAACAGGCTAGAGATCTCTTAACTGAAGAAACTTTATTGACGACAAATGTTACATTGTGCAAGCTTAGCAGATTCTCTAGGAATATAATGCTTCCCAGTGCTTTCTTAACTTGTGTTAATATTTTATGATACCTGTGCATTAAGGGCCAATTGCTACAATGTTTAAGTGAGTTTGGGCTGCTGAATTGCTTTTGTGGACTTAAAAAAAAATGCTAATGGACATTACAAATTAGCTAAATTCCCAATCTCACTTAATGCTCTGATGATTTAAAATCAGATTTTTTCTGTTTTTCACTTATTAAATGAGCATATGTAATTAAATTAAATGTTGATGCAAAGCTGCATTTTACTTATTTGTATTTGGACATTTGAGACAATAATCCCACTTCAATACATATCTAATTGTGCAAGCAGCACTGAAACTAGGAGTTCTTGGACACTGGTGTAATTTTTTGAGTGTGAAATGATAATATATTTTCATGTCTTGAAATCCAATTGAACTCGAGCTGAGCTTAAAAACCCAAGATCTGATTCGGGAGAATTCAGTCCCATCTGGCTGGTGGGTAGCAGGTGTGCAGTGTGTGTTTGAGGGAGGGAGGTGATTGCAGGGAGTGAAACATTTCTCTTTTCCTGTAAAGCTTTAATTCCAGTTTAATGCTGTGGTCTGAAGCTCTTTGCACTTTAAGTTCTTGTGTAATTACCTACATCTATTGTTGGTCTCCATTTCTAGACAACATAATGGTGATGGTGAATGGCAGAAGCAAGTAAATGTCCAGCATTATAAAGAAATATAGTTTCTAATTCTCAAAGTTTGGATTTATTTTCTTTTACATCCAAGTCCCTTGTATGAGAGAATGTGTTTTTACAAATTAATACAGACGTGATCTTGAAGACCAAATGAGAAAGGTTTTATTGCAGTGTTCAGGATCAAGGTCTTTTGAGTAGTTTTATGTGTTCCCACAGCAGTATAGAGAATGTTTTTGTTGTGTATATTTTTATAAAGAAAAACCCCCCATCTTATGTAATTTCTGTTTTCATCCCATAATAGACAGGTTCTAAATTCTTTCATTACTGCAGTTGTAATGAAGGAGGGTTTTTTTAATCTTTAAAAGTATTTTAGCAATATATTGAATACTTTTTATCTCTTAACCTTAAGAAACTTCTCCCAGCCTTTCTCATTTTCTTCTTTCTCTTTCCCTTTCTTCATGTTTTGATAAGATACTGCCAGTCAACCCCCGCCTCTGCCTGAGAGCTTTTTGCTTGGGAGGTTCAAGAATCTGCTCTTCCTTGACTTTTGTCACTCAAGTCAGCTACCTTTCACACTCCTATCAACTCTTCCTCTTCCAACTTCTAAATATTTCCTCTTCTTTTTATTTGTCTTCACTGCTGTATAACATTGTGTTGAAGAGTCTTCCAGCACATGTTTTTTTTATGGGAGTTGGCATGCAAATCATTTCTTACTTAGCAAAATAAGTAAGCAAACATACTTCTTTTACAGCTTTTGAGTTCACATTACTACAGTAGATGACACTTTTGCTGCTGTATTTCACAGGTTTTTTTCATAGTGAAGTGACTTAATTTCTAACGTAGAGTGGAGATGGTGCTGTGTTGCCAAGGGAAGTCCATCTGGTTTGACAGATGAAATGATAAACATTTCTCTGGACATCCCTGTAAAGTTCTCCCTTTTGTTTTGTTTGCTTTATGAAGTTAAATGGAAGAGGTCACCCCCTTTGACAGAACAAATTCTTTTTTCTAGCAATTGGGCTTTGCAAGAAAACATTTTTTTTTAAGCAAGTCATCCATACCACACCGTAGGCTGTTTGAGTGTAACAGTATGTTACAGTCTGCAAAGTTAATGCAGTTAATATTCAACTGAACTTTTGGGGGGTTGCTAATCCCTTAGGCGGGCTTAGCAGAAAGGGCAAACATATTTATAGCACTTTGAATCAGACTGCAGTGAACAAGTAAGAGTATGTGTTATACCATGTAAATGTTACGCAATTTCAGGAAAGCTCAGTGCACGATCATCTTTTAATTTTATTTAAGTTGATGAAATATCTTGTCTGTAAGCAGTAGAGTTGTTGGTTCAGTGGACAACAGGTCTGTTAAAATGAAACTCAGTGAAAAGTCTTGAGATTGTTGTTCTGGTGATAAGTTATGAAGGTTCTGAACAGATTTATGGGCTGTCTAATTAGGAGCTAACTGTATTCTTTAGGCTCTGTCATTTGTATTATTCCCTAATAGGATTTAATTGGACTTTGTCACATATCTGGCTATTACTGAATGTGTGTGGGGCTGTCAGTAGCCTCTTCCATGTAGATCTCGGTCTCTTACTATCTTTGTAGAAGTAAAAAGATCATTCCTGAGGGATCTTTGCTCCAGAAGTGTGACATTGGAAGTGTGACTCTGGACAGAGTTTTCTTTGGTTAGAGCCGTGGGCACCCCAGGCAAAAAGAACAAGAGTCAAGTCATAAGTTGCAGGCAGTTCATGTAAAAGCTGAAGTGCTCAGGCTGGGAATGTCCAGCAGTGAGGGTCACATCTCTGTGAGACAGAAAATCTCCACATTTATGCCATAGACAAAATTTGCACTGTGTGCAAAGTTACATAGAAAAGCACAAAAAGGGCCCTGTAATGCTGCCATCCCATCAGGAGCCAGAGAAGAAGGAATTATGATCTTGGATTTTACACACAATTTGATTGTGTAGAGTTTTTTAGGCAAATAAAAGAGATCTGTTGTTTGGCAGTCAACAAAAAATAATTTGTACTTTAAAAAATTACTTTATTTTGAAAGAGATGAGTGCAGTTGCTAACAGCTGCAATCTGTATGATAAATTCTGTCAGTTTCTGGTGCCCTATCAATGCAGAATACAGGTCTGATGAAGTGCCCATTCTATTCTAATTAAGATTTTTAATATGTTTTACCTTTTGGCTATTTTTTCTATTTTTTTCTAGATATTAATTATTGGAAAGAGTGGCTACAACATGGAACCTGACTTTAAAGCGGGTTCAGGTGCCTGAATTTATAGATGCACTCAAGTTACTTATTGATTTGCCACCTTACCTGTACCCATTCCTTTCCTTTTTCTTTTGCTCTTTGTGAAGCATACTGACCATTCATAGTACTTCAGGAAAAAGTCCAGCAAAATAATTAGTATGTCAGAATTGTTGGAAAAAATGTAAATATGTTGCTAAAGATTTTAAAATCTATTTGTTATGTTTTTGGTTAAAAATAGCATGACTGTGTACTAGAGCAAGTTAGAATTTTGTATTTGAGTTATTTATATCTGAAGTACCTGAAAATATCTAGTTTATTATGCACAAAAGTTGAAATTTCAGAATATATTAAAACAGTAGCTCAAAGGTCAAAAGCCTCTCCCAAGGAAGGAAGGAAATCAGAAGGGAATTTGGGCTAATCAGGTTAGTTCTGTAATGGTTGCACAGGGGTGACGTGGCTGACACCATTTGTGGCTTCCTTTGGTTGCCCATCCTGAATGTCACTAGCTCATCATTGGATCAGCTTCCATGCAAATCCTAGCAGGATTCACCCTTAAGCCTTGACCTCTATAACATGATCTCGTAGCATTTTTATCATTGTACTGAGCAGTAAGTGCAGGGGTCCATTGCAAAGGCCTGACTTCACAGAGTGTCCTGGTGGTGGAGATCTGCTGAATGTGAGCTGCACATCCTGCAGCCATCTAGGAGCTTAGAAATGGATTAAACAATCTGCAGTTTTATTGTGAAAACAGAGTTAACAGTCTGGTGATGTTAACTGTGTTAAAAGGTAGAGGTGTGTGTGTGTTAGTGTGCTGAACTCTATACATTTATGAGCTCTTTTTATAGTACATTCCCAGCAGCATTCCCAGGAGCAGTCCAGGTCCAATCAGGGCTGGTATGCCATTGTGAGAGGTGTTGTTCTAATTCATGTGTAAATGTGGAGTGGTTGCTGCCCTGAGGATATCACAGTGAAATTTCAAACAGGATGAAGACTAGGAGGAGGTGTGGAGGAAAAGGAGGGCAGCTGCAGCAAGTTGCACTTGTCTGGTCAGGGTTGTGGTACATACAGCCTGATACCAAGTGATGGCATTTCATTTATTTATAAGCCTGCTGCCTCCAAAACAATTAGCCTATTTGTGTTTTGTTTGTGTCTTAGTTATTTAAGATGAAATGTAGAGAGTACAAAATTAATTGTTCCCAAGATCCTCCTGCTCTGTCTCTAGCAATGACCAACCCGAGGCACCTCAAGTACAGTTGTAAGAGCTTCACAATGGGCAGACTTGGGATAATCTTCTCTCTACACGTTCTCATCCTAATCTTTCATTATTAGGGATTAATTTGAGCTTTGAAGCATGAGGTTTAAAAAAATATTCTATTTGTTGTTCCCCCTCCTCCACTGTCAACCTTGTTTAAAATACGAAATATCCTCCCAAGCCTGTCATCTGAGCTATTTTCAGAGTAATCCTACCTGCTTCTTGGTGTGTTGGCCAAACGTGCAGCTTGAGAGCTGCCGTGGTGGTTTTGCTTGCTCTGGTGCCAGAAGGCACTGGTAGATCCTTTTCCCCGGGGAGGTGGGTGAAGGCAGAAGCATGTTGAGCAGTTATGGCCTGGATGTTCCCATGTCACCATATGTCAAAGCTGTGATGCTGCAGCTGGATCTCTTTCCTTTCTTTTAATATTTTAGTGGCTAATTTGCAGTAAAGCAGAATAGGAAATAACCATAAATAAATCTGGGAACCTTTGTATTAATTTCTTTTGCTAGCTGTGTACATGTGAGCAGCTTGCCATTTGCATATGTGAATCTTGTCATAACAATTTTGGGAAGTGATTTGTTAATAATCAAGTTCTCAGAACAGCTCTAAATCAGTAATTGATGTAGGTCTGGATAAAGCAAGCCTTCCGCCTGCCTGTTTTGTGGAGCATTTTTGGCAAGTTTCAAGCTAGTGTGAAAACTAGCCATCAGAATAAAATTTAGGACAGCTGGGATGCTTTGCAGTGAAGACTTTTGGCTCCACAGTTCAAATAATCACAATAGCAGCTCAATTTAGCCTTTGGCTGGGTAGGTTTGGCAGGGCACAATGAAAAATAATTATTTCATGGCCTGCTTATTTGTCCCTTAACAAATAAACTCTCTGACCTATGCAGGCTTATGTAAATATGCTGCCGTATGTGGGGTTGTAGAACGCTGTCATGTCCCCATTTGGAAATATGCTTTATTTGCCTCATGCTGCAAACTTTTTTTAGAGTTCTGTTTTGGAAGCAAAGAAAGGGATAGGATATATCAGATACTGAAGCCCAGACAGCCAAGCACAGAGTCGAAAAGCCATCTAACAGTCTTTTTTCTCTGAAAACACATCCATTAGTATGCAGTGTTTTCACTGCTGTAATAATAAGAGCAATCATGATACGAGCAAGTCCGTCTCTTCGCAGCCTTCCCACGCGGGATGGAGAATGACAGCTCCTAAAGCATTTGGATATTTGCCTGAATGTGTGCTGCTTAGCTAACAGCAGTTCAACTTGCTCTCCATCTTATGGCTTCCTGGATATCCTTCTCAATTTTTTCAGTGACAGCTTAAAATGTGAGATGTGGAGGGAGGAGATAAAAGCTTAGCAAAAGGCTTTTTTGTTTGTGTATTTAAGGGGAAGTGTTATTACACTTGATGATGGAGGGATGTGCCACACTATCTTCTGTTCCCACTGTTTTAGTATTTGCACTTTCTGTTGTAGTGGCAGCACTGATCCATAACAGTGTCTTTCTGCTTCCCCCTTGGAGAAGGGAAAATACACAGAAGAACACATATCAATGGTTTTGTCTTCTGGCACCACCATTTTGCTTGTGCAGCAGTAAAATAAAGCCCTTTTTCCAAAGAGCTGAAAGATCTCTCTAGAATGTCTGCCGTTGCACACTCGTGCACAAACACATGCACACTTGGGCAGGCTTTTGCCGGGGTGGCTACAATCTGTTTTTAATAGTGGCACTCCTTTTCAAAATGTCATTTAAAAAAACATCAGCAGTCATGTCATGCATCGGGATGAATTTCTAAATGTAAATGAGATTCTCTCAGTAATTTATTTACATTTGTTTTCAGCACAACAAATGAGACATCACGTAGCTTCATAATTTCCCATGACCGAGTCACCAGCATGAGGTGTGTAATTTACTCTGATTTAAGATGCTTATCTAGAGGTTCTTGCTACAATACCTGGTGGGCTTTTTTATACTACTTTTTGCTGCCTTTTAACCTATCTACTTCGCCTCCTTCTCTGTATTTTCAGTTAAAAAGAAGTATAAATGTGTCTGCTTCTTGAGGCCTTTTTTCAGTAGAGCTGAGAGGGATGGCTTTGTTGCTTTTGTTTAGTATTTGTTTTATATTTTCCCTGCCATTCCCTTCTCATTTGGTAAAATCATTGAGGGTTTCCAGAATGTATCTCCATTTACATTATGATGATGTGGAAAATGGAAAGCAATGCTGATTGTGGACATTTCTGGTGGCAAAACGTTTGTCCAGAAATGAAACAGTGCAGTGGGAAGCATCCTGCAGTCGTTTGTTCTCCCCTCTTCTCAGCTGAAATACTAAATCTTAGACCTGTTCTTGGCTCTAATACTGACTTTAAGTTTTTGATTGGCATGTAGCTGAAATGATACTTTGCTTGTGATGGGATGTGAATGCCAGTTTTCAAATTATGTGGACACAGTCATGTACTACAAAACTCATTTATTTTAAGCCTGTAGTTGGACCATTTAGATGTCTAACTACTTGCTTAAGTATTTCAGGTAGGTAGATGATTAAAGGTGCAATGTACCATGCATACAATTTTGTACCTCTTATCTTGGAGACCTGCTTATGGCTTGAGTAAAAATCAGGGCAATGGCTTTTGCTATTTTACAGGTTATCAGCACAGGAGAACTGAGATACTTTGGTGAAAGTTACTGGTAAGTCCAAAAGTGGTGCAAAAGGCTGTATTTTTGGGTGTTACAGTGCAAAAATATTGTACATCTTCATGAAGATCTGCAGGATTAACGCTGTGTGGGTGATCTTTTCCTCGCAGGGAAGAAGCATGACATTTCTTTGTGTCAATTCCCAATGCAAAAATCTGTGTCTTCCTTTAAAATGAATAAGCATATTCCAAAAAATAATAGATTTGGACTGGTTCTTAATGTGCATTGTACATACTAGGTCCCAGTTGATTTAATTTTGGCCTGCTGGCCATTTCCTTAACATTGCATGGGTCTAGCACCAAATTATGCTGATGGCCTGTCTATCACCAAATTATTTACAGAACTGCAGTTAAATTATAGAAATCTTCCAGACAAGCAGTGCTCTGGGCAAATTATTTCATCAAAGTTATTTTCCATGGTATACTTAAGCAAAAGCTTACGGGAGCAACATTAATCTTTTTTTGGTATGTGATTATGCAGACGTGGTAACAGCCCCTTTTAAGAAATAGCTTCCTACCTGGGAAAACAGAAGGAAACCATGATATGAAAATTAGTTCTCTCTGTGCTATCCTTGGTTTGAAGCAAACGTTTTATGTCAGGGAACCACAGGACTGGGGCCAGCAGTAGGATAGCCATTTCCGCACTCTGTCAGCTCCTTCCAGGTCTTGGGGAATTTTCTTTCTGTAGACTTTTAACTGCACACTACTCTGAATTTGTAAAGTCAGCTGCTGCAGAAGCAGGTCAGCTGGCTTTACTAGTTCTCCATCACATCCAGGCCCAGTGGTCCTTGCCCACTTTTCCAGAGAAGAACGTTTGTGTATCTGAAGGCAGTATAGGCATTTTCTGCATTACCCCCATCTAGCAAGATCTGAGCTGCTGTATGATTATGAAACATAGAAAGAGAATATAAGTCCTAAAAGCAGCCCTAACTCCCTATTGTAATTGGCATCCTTTCAGGCTCTGTTCCAGAGTTTAGAAATATAGTCAGGGTAGAACATCTATATTTGGGTTTATATGTAATGGTCATACCTACTGGTTCACTTGGAAAAATGTTGGCATGGATCACTATTTAAGGACCTTGGGTGCAGCACTTATGTTTAGCTCAGTGTTTTTTATCACTGCATTTTTTTTTTAGTATTCCATGTTACCATGTTTGCACTGTGAGACAAGAATGCCTTCCCAGCCTCTGCGTGGTTCTGCGATTTTTGTTGAACGAATATAGAAATTCAGTTTTTTAAACTGACTCCCGTGAATAAATTTCTCTGGGAAAACGGGTGCTAAAAATCTGTGGTTTTCAGACCTTTCTCTGCCCATGTACTTAGGGTAAGACTGAGCCATGTGTACATGGCAGGCTGGAATGGAACCTCTGTGCTCAGGGCCCGGATGTGGAAAACCTTACGTGTGTGAGGGTGGCAGACTCAGGAACTTTAGCATGAGAACTAAAGGTTTTTGCAAGTTGAACATCTGATTTAACTTGATTTCTCTCTAGTGTTGGGTTGTGTTTGCTGTTATGTGGGGCCACGCCTGGGGAACCCCCCTTGTTAACTCACCCAGGGGGACTCAGAGGCAGCTGGGAGGTGACACTCTAATAACTGGGGTTTCATAGTGTTGTTTGAGGATTTTTTGGTTTATTGTTTTTTTGATTGGCAGGATGTGAATATATGTGAAAGCTGGATCTCCTTTGCTTGTGATCGTCAGCAGATGCAAGTCTGATTAAGAGTCCCCTTAATTTAGAAATGCTTGTAAAGACAGGAAGATACTTAAAGCTGGCTTTGTCAACAAAATGGAGGAGCTGTGCTCTTGGAGCGCATTAACAGCAGTGCCAAGATGGCCACCACTGCACAAGTACTGGGAATTAAGTTTCTACAAAACCCTAGAAGCTCCAAATTGTATATCTCACCAGTTCTTTACTCCCCCAGTTATAATCCATATCTCACTTATTGCTAGAGTCAACAGTCTAATGGTAACAAAAAATACAACCTTTCATCATCTATTGATTTTCAGTCTTTAAAAACTGACAATAAGCTATTTTTTGTCCAATTTCTCAATAAATAGGAGCATATATTGGTTTTTCAGTTTTATTGTATTAGATTAGAATATATTTTACTGCATATAGTGGGTAATGTAGCATCAGGAGAGATGTTTACATTCAGCAAGTAACTTTTGAAACTGCATAGCTCAACTGAGATATGTAAACAAATTTGTAATACTAGTTTAATTTAGATTACAATGCAAAATACTCAGCCTGGAGCTCATTTTTCTATTTATTCCATTATGATCCTCAAACTAATGGAAGAGAATTGCCATAAAAAATAATTACAATAAAGGTGAACATCTACTTTCTTCTCATAAAAAATAATTACAGTAAAGGTGAACATCTACTGAGAAAGAGGGAGGAATTTTGAGGTATAGTAAGCAAACCATTGGGGTTTATTTCCTAGAAATCCACCACTGACAGTGTTGTATAGGTTGGGCAAGTAATAAATTCTGTCTGTGTGATACTGTGTCAAACGACACAGCACAAACATCATCTTTCTCAGTGACCTCAGTTACCTTCTCTCCTCTTGAAAAAGGAGACAAATTATGATGTGATTTAGCTGTGGCAGAACTTGGGATGTAGATTCCGAGTTGCCTCCCCACTGCCACCTGCCTTCACAGCACAAGATCACCTGGTAGGTTTTTTTTCCTTTCCAGAACCTCTCGGGAGACACTGAAGATCAACAGTTGCCTCTTGCTTACTCTTGTGCTGATAAAAGGCAATTTGATGGTATTTTTATCTCTGCTATAAAACCAGTTTAACATTTTTTTCTTTCTTTTTTTTTAATTAAGAAGCAGTTAATTTCTCTTCTGGTGACATTCAGTCCTACAGCCAAAGCCAGTAAGCTCTTAGATTTTTCCATTCTAGCACCAAAAGCAGTGAGGTGGAGGTGCCTCTGCTGAGGTGAGGATGTATGAGACAGCCTCTGCTTTAAACCACCTGTGCCACCAGCACTGGCCTTTGCTGACCCAAGGGGTTCTCTGGCTTCAAGGCTACTAAAGTGAACAGGCAGGCTTCCTAGCAGGCTTCTCAGGTGAAAACATTCGCTTAGATGATGAAACCTTTTCCTGAACACTCTGAACAGAGAGACAGTTCTGGCTTATGTTTCATAACCCTTTCACAGTAAGCAAAGAAGGAACCATTTGGTCAAAACACTTCCTTTTGGGTGTCTTGGATGTGATTCTCTGAGGCACAGGCCCTTTCTCATAAGCTGCTGTGGATCTTACTGTCATCTCTCTCTTACAGGATCTGATGTAGAAGGAGTTAATAGATATCCAGTGACCATAGCCACTTATATTTCTCTTTATATACAGAAGTGAAGTGGGGCATGTAAAATTGGAAGGCAGAACCAAACCTGAAATTCTCTAACTTTATGACTAGTGTGTGTGTTATTTTCCCATGATCTTTAATTACATTCTGCTCTGGAGGGGGGAGAGGGGGAATGCTAATCTGGTGCACCAACTGGGGGAAAAACAAACTGTTTTACAGCAGGAGTCTAGATGACAGCACACAGAAAATGCAAAATCTGACATTCATATGAAAGTGGGCTAAGCAAGACCGTAGAAGAGAGGCAAAATGACTGCAGCAAGAGGAATGCAAGTGGTTTAAGGAAACTATGGTTTCTCTATTTATTGAAATAGCACAGCCGACCTTTAAGGTGGTACTGATATGATGTAGATTTTGTAGAGCAGCACCAAGAGAGATGGCTGTCATAAAGGGAATGTGCGATTGGATTCAGGTTCCTGAGAAGCTGGGTTTAGAAGAGTATTGACCTTCCCTCTTTGAACGTATAATATAGTGAGGCATGTCTCATTGCACTGAATGGAAAGATGCTATTTTCAGGACTGCTGTTGCTGTGCTTGCTAATGAATTTCCAAGGGGTGTTTGAGCCTTGGATATTGACTGTAGAGATGCTTGCAGTCAGTTGGAAGAGATGTGACTGAACATGAAGCTTACTTCTGTGTGCATACAATTCTGCTCTCTGCGATTTTCCCTCAAGTTCTATATTCAATATCATTCTGCAATCATAAATAATTTGTTGAAGTCCAGCTGTGACTTAAGGCCTCTCTACAGACAGCATCCAGGATGCAAAGTAACGTGATACCCTTTTTCTTCTTTAACTGGCTAAAATAGCCTTTAAAAAACTATTTCCACTTCCAGTTCAAACATTGAAACCAACAAACTGGTTGAGTGCAGCATAAATGGTCTCTACCCTGTTTCTTGGTCCTGATGTCTTCTTCATCCCCTTGGGATGGGAGCTGGGTTGTGTTGCATGCTGGTGTGCTCTCCTGCACCGGGGGGCTGAGTTTCTGTGCAGAGGTAGATGTCTTTTCTAAACAGCTTGACTTAGCAGTACTATACACTTACTGTTTATTTGAGTAAGGGATGAGCAGGCTGTTTAAAAACAACATTCCCAAGGTTGTTCTAGTGTCATGTTTGAAAGGCAATGGACAGTCTGGCTTAAAGATATCCTTTGTAAATAAAGGTTTAGGAACAGGTCTTACCTTGAGTCTTTCCCCTCATGTTCATTAGCCTACTATTCAAGTGTCAGTGGATTTTTTTGGCTTGGTGGATAGCATGTTCATTATTCTCTGGGAGGAGAACCTGAGGAACCTATGATGTGTGTCAGTTTAACACCTTTGAGGGGCAGGTGAGGAATTCTCTCCTGCTCCCCAGCACTGGTAACCTATGAATAATCATGGAGGCAATGGGGCAGTATGTCTCATACCTCTCAGGATCAGCTGTGATGGGCATAGATCCCTGGGGTGAGATCAAGGATGAAGTGAACTCTTCTGTGCTTGGATGTGTTGATTATGAGGAGATCATCACTCAACACCCATGTTGTTATCACATTCTGGGCAGTTTACCTCTACCCCCAGGAACAGTTGTAGCAGTTAGCTTTAATCTGCATTCCAATTTTAAATGTAACTTCTGTGTGAACCCCTAGAAAAAAAAAAGTTAAATTGTGCTTTGAAATAGAAAATAAGTGAAAGGTGGAACGAGAGGGTGTAGAATAATCAAGATGCTTTTTTTTTCTCTTTGGTAGATGCTAGGAAGGAACAGGAACATAATGTGACTCCTCTCCTCTTGCTCTTTTTTTTTTTTCAACCAGCCTGTTACATATACAGTGGTCCCAACACCTTCAACCATTTTCTACCAGCTCTGTCACTCAGAAGCCAGACTTCACTTCTTTACCTTTTAGCAGTGCTGTGGCTCAGGGCATTCCCTTGGGACATCATCTGCACTTGCTACTTCTTATCACTCTCAGCTGGAGAAAGCACACTGCACTTGCCATCCAAGCCCATTGGCACACTTAAGCTGTATAAAGGCCACTTGTCATAATTTACATTTTTCATTAGCCTTCTAAAGGAGTTCCTCAAAAGGTGCAGTGACTTTTCTAGCTTTTGAACTCCTTTGGAAGACTAATAATTTTTGACTACTAGTCTACGAGTGGCCTATAATTGTTATGCAAAACATTGCCCGAACATAACATAACTAATTGCACAATTAAGATTGCTTTCTCCTCATCGTCCCATTCATCATACTCCTCATTCACACCTACAGTCAGCATCTGGCATTAACAAAGGCTCTATTTGTAACATTAATATATTCCTTTTGCAGTTTAAATGCCTTTTGTATATCTCTGATACTTTAAGGGTCCTGCTAGCTTGTTCAGTAAGCCCGAAGACAGTGACTAGAAAGCCTTGTAGGGTACATCCCTTTTTCAGATGTTTAATAGGAATGTAATGCAGTGGTACTCCAGGATACAAACAGCAACTCTCAGAGCTCAGAAAAGGAACCTGATACAAGTCAGCAAAAGCCCCTCCCTTTCCATAACAACATTGAGGTAAGTGATACAGTGTTTTGCTATTTTTAAAAAATCTGAGGGAAATAATGCAGAATAGCTTTTCTTCACAGTGGACATTTCAAGGTCATCAGTCCTGTTAGTCTGACGTGAGGTGCATAATCAGTTCCTTCTGATAGTCCACACCAGAACTGAGCAAACCAAACCAACTTGGAAAGTGCAGGAGGTAGTAGGGGAAAGTCCACTAATATCTGTGAATCAAAATGCAAGAAATGTCCTGGTACCTTTACCAGCCAGACCTACATGGAAGGTTGTGCTTGAGGGGGTTGAGGGTGTTTTTGCCATTCACATAAGGACAGGGTGGGACCATCTTTGATTGGAAGCCTAGGAAGTCTGAAGCACCATAATTTTTCTTAGGAAAAGGAAATGATGTAAGTTTCTACTTCTGGAATCTCTCCCCACTACTCTATAAATTTAAAGAAATAAAACACAAACAGAAAATTGATTTTTGAATGATGGTGAATTATTGTTATTAGAGGAACTGCAGTTTTGTGTCAAGGGGAAAATAGCTCAGTGTACTATATGCTACAGTGTGCTATATGCTACTTTCTGAAGCATTACTTAATGTACCAGTCATTGCTGGGAACATGGAGTCCTTTTAATGCTAGTCAGGTAATATGTCATTCTCTCTGTAGAAACTCTGCAGCAGAGACATGAGTTATATACTGATGTAGTTATCAAAAGATCATGTGGTAGCACTAATGTGAGTCACTACAGTGGAGTTTGCCCCGTTTGAAATTTTTACATAATTAAAGTGAGTCATTGTCCAAATTCTGCCAAAGTGCAGATGTCTTTAATTTAACATATGCTGTTCAGCTTGCATATGCCTTCCATAGGTGAACATCTTTTCTTTTGTGCACTACCCTGGGTTAGCTCTGGTATGAGAGACATTCCCCTTTGCCATTCAATGTGCAGTGCTCCCACTAAAATCCATAGCAGCTTCAGAAAAAATATCTGGAACACTCAGACTTCAAATAGTCCTCTTCACTTTGTTTTATGTTCTGCTGGTAATTCTTTAAATACACATAGGTAGATCAAAACAAGTGTGGTTTTGTTTCTGTTATAATGAAGGAGATGGCCCAGATTTCCTGGTGAAATATGTTCAGTTGCCTTCTGTGCCTTGTGTCTCTGGAGCAAGGCAAAAACCAGGGTGAGGATCAAAAAGGTAAGGAAGGTTTCTTTAAGAGAAAGCAAGCTGGACATGCTTTCATAGATATTGGACTTTTAAAATTATACACTTCAAGATGGTGGATGACTTAGTACTCAGGGGGAATTAAACCAGGTTGTTTTAGCAGAGAATAAGACTACCCTCCATGCAGCTGGCTGAATCACCAATGTTTCTGAGGATTTCACAAATAATTTGGTTTCTGTGCTGTGAAGATGACTTGTCTGAGTCATTTGGCTGAAAGGGGAGTACCTTTTCTTTCTTTTCTCCTTTCCCTCTTCTCTTTCTCTCTTTCTGTCTTATTTTTTTCTCCCCCTCACACTCTTTCTGAGCTGCAAATCTAGTTGTTCTCCATCTAATGCTGAAATACAACAAAAATGTCATGAACCATCACATCCAGATGAAGCTTGTAGTTTTGCTGGGCAGAGAAGGAAAGAACAGGCTTATTTAGAAATGTTGGGAGATTTTCTGATTAATTAATGAGAGATAGAGAAGATGACTAAGGCTGGTCTGCTAATTTCTGAGTCACTGGGTAAATGCTATTTTTTCTTATTTGCCAGTCCTTCAGTATGGACATTAAATAATGTTTACTACTGTAAATTCTTTCCCAGGAAGGGAAGGAGATTGTGATGCAGGAGAAACTTGTATATTTGATTTAAAGAATCAGCTCTTCTGCAAATGGACTGCAGCCTTATGCAAGAGGGCATCATGCATACTGGTCCATCTGGAGAGTGGCCAGCCGAAGGGCCATAGGTTTCAAGCACCTTCTGGGAGTCCTGAAAGCTACCTTAGTAATTTATTGATGATGGAGATGAAAAACAAAATCTTCCTGTAGTGTACCTCCCCATACTGTCAGTTAATACTGTCAGCAAAGAAAGAAAAGTTCCCACACCTTCATCTTCACTTGCTGCAGAGAAGGGGTTGTGCAGGTAAGCAGTCCTGTGTGCCAGGTAAATAAACAGTCAGACTCAGGAGCATGTGATTTTTGACACCCTCAGAGCCTTCTCCCTGTTCCTGTTATATTTAAGTGTTCTGTCTTCTGTGGTTTGTGATCTCTAAGCTTGTTCTTAACTTTTTTCCGCAGTAAAATTCTTTATGGCAAAAAATGAAGCTGCATGGACGTGCCAGAGTAGTGAAGCACAGTGTCCTAAATGATGTAACTCATGTTTTGGGAGCAGGATAATTGCAGTAGTGTGATTCTTCTTTTAGAATAATTAGTCTTGCTGAGAACCAGGGTATAAAAGCCTGTGCAGAGCACAGTAATGAGGCAGTTACACCATTTCCAGTATTTGTGTGCCCCTGCATTGCACTGCAGATCAGAGCAGGCATGCCCACAGTGATGGTCAAGGAATGATTTCATCTCTGTAGCCCTGTGCCAGGACTGTGATACAAAATACGTGGGATTCATTCTAAAGGAAAGCAGCACTCATCTTCCATACTAAACCAGGGGGCCTTTGAGATCATTAAGAATAATTTTTACAAAGGAGAGGTTTATGTTTCCGTTCATGAAGCCAAAGTCTGTTCTCATGCCCCGTTACTGCCTGGCACCTGCCCATCCAGGAATGAAATCTATTTCATCTGAGTGCACTTACAGATGTTGGGATTTCAATTTCAAAGTACAAACAATTCTGATATTAAAAAGACTATTTCCCCAGTGGGAATATGGGTTGTATGAGCTTTTTGACTTTTTTGTTTCATCTTTTGATCGTGTATGATATCACCTTTAGATGTCTCTATCAGTTGTTTTTTTTATTAGCACCACAGTGGACAAAATGTGAGTAGAAGTTAAAGTGGAAAGAGTCCTCAGAGAGATAAAGGTTGTCTTCCACTTTTCACTATATGGTTGACTCTGCTGCCCTTTTCTTTTGGGGTTTAGTCTGCTGGGGAGTTTCTTTGCTTAAGTTAAATTTACTTATCTGTTATATAAATAAGGGATAGCCTTGGCCATTAGGTAAATCTACTGATGGAGGGAAAAGGGATTTTCTAGAGTGCCTGTGTGCATTTCTGAGACATGGAGTTCAAAAACATCTGATAAGGTAACCTTCAGCTGGTTTTCTGCAATGACTTTTGTCAATGAGCCTTAAAAGCATTGATATTTTCAGGCATTATAGCTGAAGAGTACTGCAATGTCCTTGAACTACCCACCAGCCAAAGAATGACATCTCCAAACTCAGCTGGTGAATTCCCATTTACTGTCATATTTATGACTTACTTTTTCCTTTCTGACTGGAGCATTCAGCTAGAATTACCAGGACCTTGGCTCTACCCAGTGTGCAACACTAGACTGGTACCACTCTCAGGTGCTGCCTGGATTTGCTGTTGCCCTCAGAATATTTGCTCCTATATTGTACAGTGACGATAATCCTTTGTTTAATATTTTTTTTAACATTTTGAAAGGAAAATAGGGGTCTCATTCAGGTCTTTCCATTTTGCATGATAGTACAGTTGAACAACGTGTACATGTGTTAATTAAACATTCTGTCTTATCACTGTTTTGGTAAGTGTCCTGTAAATTTAATCACTACGACACCTCTGTACACATTACAATCCTTTTAAAGATCTAGAGAAAAATCCTGGTGGATTATTCAAAGCAGTAAATCACACAGAATTACAGTAGTTATTAGAGGCATTAAAACCTCTGATAAGAAGCTTTATCATGCATTTTTTGGGAAGCTTAATCTTTATCAGAGATGACTGTAAATAGAAGGGAACAGTAAAAAAACTTGATAACAGTTTATTTTACAGTACATCAGTAATCAGGTACTGTAATTACAGTACAGTTATATATTTATTACATAGTCAGTAACTACAGTTAGTTTTCTTGCTTTTCTGTTATTGCAATTACCTGCAAGACCTGAGCCAACAAGGAGCCTTATTGTATTTCCATTTCCATTAAATATGTTTACACACACACACACACACACACACACACACGTACATTACGTATATGTTTGACTACTTCAGAGGAGTTGAACCTGTTTACATGAAGGAAGAACAGGCAGTGAACATGATAAAGATCTCTTCCACATGTATATTTATTTAGATTCAGAACTATAAATGGAGGGGATCAGATTTTAACTGTGGTTGTATTTAGCTATCTAAGTTTTTCTCCTTTTTTTGGCACTGGAAAAGTTGTGGTATTCTTAATCACTTAGATAAACCTCTCAGTTACAGACCTACTCAGTGTGTGGGTGTTTATATTATATCTGTACATTATTTACCTCTGTACATCCACCTCTTAATATAGATTAGATTAAGTCTCTGCTAATTGTACTTGGGCTGTGTGTGCATGCCTGTGTTTATGTATTTCCAGAAGTAACCCTGAAATGTTCTGCCATTTTGGGGTGTAGGCTAAGTGAAGATAGTCAATTAGGTGTGACTTCTAATTTAGTGCTGTTTACAATGTTAAAGATTCTAGTTGATTTAAGAGTCACTGTGAAGCTGGCAGAAGAAATGTTCAGGAAATTCAGAACTTTTCTTGATGAGAAGTGATGAAGGTATAACACAAAATGCAGCCCCTGAGTGGTATAGAGTGACTTGTGCTCCTCATGCCTCTGGTAGGGGCACAGCCGTACCTCTGAGCTCAGACTTGGGCAGCACTGCCCAAAGAAGCTACAGAGGATTTGATGGAAGTCCAAAGCAAATCAATAAGGGTGATAAGAGAGCGAGCAAATGTGACCTGTCAGGAAATACTGACGATTTTGGGGGTGCTTGGCCAGAAAAAGAGATCTCTGAGGGATGTGGCAAAGGGCAGTAAGAATACAAAAGGCTGTAGGAAAAGAAGGTCAGCAAAGTTCTCCTTGGTGAGAAATGGGAGGGTATGGGATGTAATTGGTTCAACAGGACCAAACAAAATTCACATTAGGTATTAGCAGTAACCTTCTAAAGCAGATAAAATTTGGGATGTTGTGGATTTCTTGTGTTTTTCGGAATTTTTCGGGAAACAGGCGTAAATGGTTCTGCCTGGAGGTACACAGGGGGACAAAAGGCATCAAGACATCTTAACAACACTCCTAGCCCAGTTGTCTGTGCCTTCAACCATCTGTTTAAGAATCATGGTTGTGAGAAGGTGGTGTGTTCCCAGTTTGATTGCCAGTGGATCAGAAGACAAACAGGTGAATTGCTCATCTGAAATAAAGCGTCTATATAGTAAAACGCCTTAGAAAGAATCAGCACCCACATGTGGCTGGTAGACCACTGAAACTTCATTTCTATTAAGATTTGGGGGCAGATGCTGCACTGGCTGAAGCTGATGACTAAAACTTCCCCTGGCAGTAGTGGAACCAATGTTAATTTATACCATAAAATCCCTGTTTTGCTGATTGTTTTCAACTAGTGATTGCTCATGACAGGCATAGTTTATACTGCTTAATAATAAACAAGACAGTAAGATATACTTAAAGTCTAGTAGCAAGTGAAATTACTCTTATTTTCCTTTTCTCGTCCTTTTGATGGAGTAAAACTTCAGGTAATATATTTACTATCCAGTACTTGTTGATTGGGGGACTCCATGTTTAATTTTCAGGTGAAATAACTCGGATTTTTTTTTTCCTAGTGTCATACAACTCTGAGATAACAGTATAACTTCTACTGTTATTCTGATTTTTTTTCTAGAACAAATTTTGGGTTTATTTCTATAGTGCTTGGCATTTGTAAACAGGGAGAAGCAATGTCCCAGTGTGAGAATGGTTTGCTTGCTGTACCAAAAATTCTTCCTGCAGAAGACGATGGTATTGCTATGTTATACTGGGTTTGTACAATTCAGTTCAGAGGTACAGGTAATTGTGTGGGGTTTTTCTCCTTGTTTTTTGAACATACGACTGATGAATAAGTACTGAATTTCCAGCTTTCTATGTGTGGTACAAGATGTCCATGCCCTTGGCCACATGGAAAGTACGTTGCATTAAGCAATAGTGTTCAACTTCTGAATGCTTTCCCTGTGGGAAATGCTTCAATGAGATTTTTGAAAATAATAATAATAACATCCTTTTATCCACCATCCACGAGGTGATCCTCATAGACCCTATCCCATCTTGCTTCCAAGGGTGTGCAAAATGCCAGGCTGAGGAGAAACATGGAAATGCTGTACTAGCAGGACAGAAGGGTTCAAGTTTTAATTGGGAGGTCTGATTTGGAGCTTGTTGGTTCCTTTGCAGGTATTTAACAGGAAACATGAATAGAAAGATGCTGAGGTTGTTGTTTATGGCTAAGGCCACTTGCATAAAGTCCACTGAGTGTGTTTACAGTATTCATAGTAGTGCTGTGGGGTTTTGTCTCCATTTCAGAGAGAAAGGGGTCTCCAGTGGTTTTCTGAACACAGCAAACAAAGGACTTTCTAAATTTCTTTTTAAACTTATGCTATTTCTAATGCTAAGAATATGGTTTTTGAAAAATTTGTTTTATTTAGTAAACATTCTTTCTACAGAGGCACATTAGAGAGGAAAGAATAGGATTATTTAAAGGAGGGGAATTAATTGTGTCACTTCTATAGGCATTAGGCAAATTGCCTCACTTATAGTTAAGAGGTAACATGGGAGTATTTAAGTATAGGGTACCTGCAATGCACTTTATGATAGTCTTAGCTTATGACCTTATATCATTTTATTTCTCTATTAAAGCAAGACATTCCTCATGGAGACTGTGATTGTGCACAGTGCTGTAGTTAACACCTCATGTCCTGATGGCTGTGTGGTGCACTGTGATAAAACAGGGAAGGGGGTGTGCAGTACTTGAGAAGTTTGTATGGGAATCCAAGAAATAAAAGGTGATACCTGATATGTGGTAGGGTGGGAGATGTGTAAATGAGATGTGAAAATGTCTAACTCATAATTACATGCTATATGTTTTACCCATAAACTTGTTTTAAATGGGTACAGCAGATGCCACAGTTAAGAGAGCGACTTAAAAAGTCATTATGGCCACCCAGAAACAGTAGACCAAGTCCCTGACTCCAGAGGTAGTAAAGAGCTCACAGGTCAGTCCAGTGATGATGCTCGGCATTTATGAGTGAATTGGGCATTTCACAGAGGGGTGCTCAGATCTTGAGGAACAGACTGTGCTGACTTGGAGCATCCCCCTGCCTTGGGGAGAAAGGAGAGGGACTGATGAAAGATACTGTTTTATTTTACATGAAACAAGTTGTCACAGGAGGAACCAAAGAATGCCTTTGGACACAAGCAGCACTGGGTGTTTTCTGCATGAGAACAAATGCTGACCCTGATGGCGAGTGCTCCCTGTAGCCTTATGCTGTTGGTATTGCTCCTCAGGGACTTAGGCAGAGGTAGTTTTATGGCTCCTGGTAGGTTTTGGGCACATTGACTGTCACAGTGTCCAGTCCTTTGCAGAGGGATGAATGGGGTTGTGAGGAGAGATGCAGCTCTAATGTTATGCAGATTTTCAAGTCAGAATTGAAAAACATACTGTGTGTAGACATTTTCAGGGTTGGGGAGCAGCCGGATTTTCAAGCTTACTGCACAGGGCTCTGAGTTCAGTAATTAAATTACTGCTGAAAGCTTAGATGCTGTAATGCTTACAGTCCAAATCTCTCGCCCTTAAATAGTGAAATGGTAGTTGTGGGTGGGGTTTTTTTTGTTGTTGTTGTTTTTTTTTTGTTTTTTTTTTTTCCCAGTTACTTCAGTGGGAAATACTGTAAATTTGTCATGATTACCGCAGAAGGTAATGACTTTAGTTATGACCCCTAGAGCAACATATAACCTGTTGACTGAGAAGTGGGTGATACTTTGTGTAACAAATATCAAATCTTAAAGCATCAGACAAACTTGTAAAGTGTTTCCTACCGCTCTCTGTATGCCAAACATATTACAGTTGCACTTTGAGCTGAGTGTACAATGTTTCTGGAGGAACAACAGGGAGGATCTTAACACGGCTTGTAATGTTCGCAAATAAAAAAAAGAACACAGCTGAAATATTCCTATGTGTGATTAAAAATGTACACCTCCATTTGGTTTTCCTCATGCAGCCAAGTTATAGTAAAAGGAATATATCTGCTTAGGCACCCAGAGTTTCTTCCAGGAAGGTCAGCTCCCAGAAATTAAGTGGAAAAATAAATTAGGTAAGGGTAATGGCTGAGAAAAAAAGCAAACTTTATAGCAAAAAGAAGTAAGATCTCAACATAGGAGATTTTTTTTTTTTTTAAATCACAAGACTGAATGAATAGTAAGTTCTTAAGTTACCACAGCAGAGGAAATCATCTAAATGCATAGACAGATTAAAAAAGGTTTCATTTTCTCCTCTCATTGGTAGCTGTTCTGTGGTTTGTGTCATTATGACTGTTTACAAGCATTGTTTGCACAAAAATCACATTATTCTCCTACGACTGACGTAGCCAGTGATGTAATTGTGCCTGCTTAGGGCCTGTTCCTCAGGGAGGCAGAGCACGCAGGGCTCTCTGAGCACCTCATGCTGCTTGGCAGCTCCTGGTGCCAGGATTTTGGGACTGGCTGCCTTCGTGTTGAGCTCTCTGAGCTCCTTCACTGGAAATGAGAGTTGGTACTCAAGGAGAAAGGACCTTGTTTGAGAGCTGCAGTGCAGGGTGAATCTCCCTTTTCCTTTAGCAAAGCATTGCACACTCTGTTCTGAAGAGAGGTACACTTCTGTGAGTCGTAGTCAGGAGGTTGGCTGGCAGGATGCAGGATACTGGAACAAATTAACCCAATCACTGCATTTAGCAGCAATATTAATATTTTCCTAGGCAGCACTTACAACATATGAATGTTTGTTTGGGGTTTTTTAAGTGACATTAAACTACCTTCAAGGTATGTCTCTTCCAAAATCTATTGCAGACAGAGAGAGGATGGTCTGACAGTAGCTGGCAGCAGCAGGATGGGCTCACTGTGTGCTCTCCACCAGCAATGAGGGCTGCTCTGAGTTAAGACACCAGGGAAGGACTTGTGCAGGAAAATACCGAAAACACTGACAGGGTGAGATCATATGCAGAAAGGGAAAACTTAGTTCCTTAAGAGGCACAATCATACTTTGTTAAAGGAGCATTGTAAGGAAACAAATAAGATTTAAAAAAACTGCTTCTCACAGAAGCAATAGAAAAGGAACTTCTCATAGGAAAGGAATGGTAACTGAATTATTTTTGTGATATAAAAGCATTCCATTGTTGTGCTTGCAGCCTGGGAGGAAGAGAGAAAGAAAGAAAGAAAGTGAAACTAACTGGGAACAGCTGAAAGTGCTTCACTGTATAGGCTGAGAGCAATGAGGGATTAACAAAATTATTAAATCAGTTAACAGTGCATTAGATAACTTCATAAGTGTTTATTTTAACAAGGGAAATGTTGTTGTGTTCTTGTGTGTGTAAATGCAGCCTTTATTTTCATCAGTTTTAGTCTGCTTTGATTCTAATGACAGTGAGTTTTCAGCAGAGGAGACAGCCCACCAAGACTCCTGGTTGTTACATGAGTAGCTGGAGATTTTTAGCAGATCTAAGTATAAAGGCATTGGAGCAGAATGTATCCTGTAGTTCTGCATTTAATTTCTAACTTTTAATTATTTTCTGGTTCTGAGCAAAGGTTCTGTATTCAGTCTTCTGCCAAGCATGGTTAGCATTAAACCCAGACCATGCATTATGCCTCTAGACTAGGGTATGCAGATTTGCTACTTAAATACTTGGTTTTTTTTTCTCTGCCAGCTGCTTTATTTTGATGATCTATTGTGGAGCTGTTGTCCCAACGATCTGAGTAATCTTCTTCCTTCAAGCAGTTCTTAAGTATCCATGTTTTCACGAGGAAATGTGAATTCATTCCATCCTACAGTCCAGAGCATGGGGAATGGGAGGTGATCTGGGACAGTGCATTGGAGAAGACAGCAAGATAAATAGCATAGCACTCCTGCAAAAGGGAGAGGAAAAGTCCTTATCCAGGGCTGAGTTTGGCCCACATGCTGTCCTCTGAGGGACAGTGGGGTCTGGGAAGGGAATGTGCCCAGCAGCACGAGCCACAGAGGCGCTGTCCCCAGCATATCCTTCTATGCCACGTGTAGCCACGAGGAGCAGAAGCCCCCAGCAGCTTCCCACAGCTGTGGCCATCCCTTCAGTAACGTTTGGTGACTGTCATAGTTTACCATGGCACAGGTAAAGATCAAATGGCCCTGGATTTTGATATGTGTGGTTGAGACTCATTTGATTGAAGTAGATGTGATTTTGAGATGAAATAGCAGAAGTGGAGGTATGTGAGAGCCAGCATATAAAATGGTATAAATTGGATCCTATGTGGGACTCTTGCATTGTCTCAGTGCCCAGGGACTTAGGCTGTAACACCCCTTAGCAAAGAGGGAAGAGAGGTGTGTGATTCTCACTTTGGAGACAAATACTTTCCTCAGTGTCCATGTGCCAGCTGCATCAACTCAGAACACTGTAAGGAGCTCCATTAAGTTCTATTGGGTCCATAATCTGCACATTAAGAAAAATTTACATGATAGATGGAGCTGTTAAAGTCTAATTGGGTAATCAAAAATTAGCTAATGTGCCAAAATATGTATTTAGCTGATAAACTCTAATGGTTCCAAAGGGTTCTAGTATTAATAGAAGGCATGCTTGCACGCTAAGGAGTTGAGAGTAAGATATTGCTCTTGTAACATGCATTTCAAATAAAGATCCCAAAGCACTTGACAGATATTAAATCACTTATTGATTTGATTTTTCCAAAATATGTCCATCCAAGGCTCTGGGGGAATATATGTTAACAATAATGTCAAAATTGCACATAAGTAATAAATTACAATTTCCCTCACTTCCCAAGTCTATCAAGTGCAATAATCACTCCTGCCCTTAAACCCAGTTAAAACCTCTCTAGGCTTGGTCTTCCTTAATTGGACCATATTACGTCCCTGTGATATACTGTATCCACTTGAGTGACAAATAAGTTGAATCCCAGTGGAATGATCAGGTTTGAAAAG
Source organism: Passer domesticus (assembly GCF_036417665.1). Taxonomy (NCBI): domain Eukaryota; kingdom Metazoa; phylum Chordata; class Aves; order Passeriformes; family Passeridae; genus Passer; species Passer domesticus. The sequence goes on from NC_087476.1 coordinate 88,242,069, forward strand.
GGTTAGAGGTAAAGTAAGTGGCAGAGTGAGTAGAACCTGTCATTGCTGGTTACTTCTCCTTAACTCTGCGGAGTAACCAGTGCAGCATTTGTGTATTCAGACCCAGAAGGATGTTCCAGTGTTCTGCAAATAGCTTCTTTACCTATTTGTTCAAATTTCATTCTATTTTATGTGGAGAACATGAATAAGTATTTTAAAATAACTCTTCTGCTTAATCTTTCCAATGTGTCCTAATGTTTTATTAATAGCATGCCACTCCCACATTATAATGGCATGTGGTTCTGTGTTTGTACAGCATCTAGTGTAATAAGAACCTCATCCAAGAGACTTTTGTAGGCTCTTCTACAGTTCAAACAGATAATGACAGCTTTATTTTAACGTGGAATAAGGTTATCCTTGTTTTATGAAGGAAATGGAGGCAGAAAGATAACACCTGTCATAGAAGTAGAACTAGACTGCAGGCTCAGATGTTTCTTTGCTGCCCTGGCTACTGGACCATAGCACAGAGGCATTCCTAAAACTTGCACCTGTTAAACACAATTTATTGTTTGTTTGGTATATAATGTGCATTCATTTCTATATGGGATTTATGACAGTAACTATCTTGAGCTTATCAGACCTATTGTGCCCTAAAAAAGCCTCCAGACACTTAAAAGTGCTAGATAGCCAAAAGTGCCTTCTGTTCTGCACACCTTTGAGGAAGGAAAAAGAACGTGTCCAAGAAAACTCAAGCTTTGGGTAACCTAATCCTATCTCCATACCATGTAAATATTTAAAGAGAAAATGCAACAAACACATTGTTGAATTTCCTACTTTGGATGAGTGTCACATTTTTAATGACAGTTGAATAGTTTTGTATTTTATTTATGTGGTATCATTTGTTTGCTGGGGAATATGAATTGAATGGTTTCCTTGCCTCTGAATTTGAAATTGTATTTTCCCCGATATCATTAGTTGAAGGATGTTGCCACATAAATAAATAAATAAGCCAAGTGTTGTGATTGTTTGCTGTCTAATATACATAGATCCAAAAGTATACTGAAATGCTGTTTGAAACAGATGAGTCAATGCCACATTTTCTGACATCTGCCTAGAATGAGAGAGAGAAAAAAAACCTCACAGAGAGGGAAAACCTAGAAACAGTCACCTGGCTTTTTGGGAGAGCTCCGGCCTGAGAAAGGAGCTAAAAGGAAAAGTTAAAAAAAAAAAAGTGGGGAATAATGAATTCATCAAGCTGAAAATGCACAGGCCAATGGAGCGCTTAGATTTCAATAGAAGGCAAATGGAAAGAGAGCCCCCATTACTGTTGAGATGCAGCGACAGGGCTGCACTAATCGCTTGGTCATGCTTGGGAGACACTAAGTCATCATGGGCCATGACATGGGGAGAACAGGCACCAGGGTTTGTTGTAAGAAAAAATTGTTTATTTAACATCCACAACCAACATCATCCCTCTCCTTTACCTTGCATCCCGGTGCCCAGATCCATCCCTCTCTGCTGGGGAAGCGTGTGCCAGGCAGCACGGCTGGGCTGCTGCAGAGCAGGCCTGGGCAGCTGAGAATAAGAAGGGAATATTTTTGGTAGGGTGTGACCACGGAACTGTCCTGGGGTGGGAATTAATGTCTCACCAAATTTGTCACCCCTTTAAAAAGAATTTATAGTACTTAGCAGCTTCAAAATTCATATAAGTGCTGAGATTACTTTCATGTGAGATATGCCCCCTCTCTTAAAAAAAGCCAAAAGCTCCTTGGCTGTTATTTGGACAACTGTTTGAACAAAAGGAAAGATGCTGAACCAAGTAATGTTGGGCTAAGAAAACAACAGTTTCTGGGGAATTGTTATGGTAATATTGAGGAGAGCCTTCTCAGAGGCCAGTCTTTCAAGGCAGGTAAGCTTTGACACAGTTGTGCTCCTTGAATAATGGAGTGCTTAAAAGGAGTGCAGTCTTTTTTTTTTTTTTTTCCCTGCTTTTTGTTTTTTTTTCCTTTTTTTTTTGTTAGAATTTCCTTGCATTTTATATCTACGGGGAATTAAATGGAATGGACATTTAGATTTACTTCCCCCCTCCCTCAGTAATAGATGAAATGGAGAGGATATAGAAACATGTTTAAAAGATCAAATCAATGCACTTATTTTGTAAGCAGAAACTAAAGGGAACAAGCTGTTGGTTTCTTTAAAAAATACACAACTCCTTTTTTTCCCCCCAGCCTCCCTCTGAGATAAATCAAAATCAGTCTTTGAAAGATTAATTGAGGAGTCCATATCTCACAAAAATGTAGGCAATGACTGCAAAAAAAGGGTACAGTGTTGACTAATAAAAGTGTCTAGCTATACAAACCTTTAAAATGAAGAAATTGCCCATCTACATATTTTTTCTGCCACATATCTTAATTAGGTCCACAAAAACCACTGCCTACTTCCACTTTCCCATTAATTAGTCCCATGCTACTATGAAGCGAGCACAGAAAAAATAGCCATTCTTAGTTCCTTGTGTAACAACAAAGGACGTTACCTACATTCTGACCAGAGGAGAAGGGCAGACACTCTGTGAGAACAGAGCTGTCTTGTAACATTCCTGAATTCATTTACAGATTTGCATTATATCTGTAAAAGAGAGAATTTAATGTCCTGAATGCACACACATATGTTTTCACACAAAATTAGTTAATCTAGACTACTGAACTGTGATCTGCTCTAGGGTGTTCCTCTACAATAAAACTAATATTAGGGAAAGAAAGAGACTAGGAGACCAGAAGTTAATAAAAAATAAAAAATCACATGTATTTAAGGCAGAAATAAAGAACTTTGAATGCCTTCTTTTCTTCCTCTTTTGGTGGTCCTAAAGGAGAAATAATAATGAAGAAAGAAATACTAAGTTGATCTTAGCCTGCTCTTGAAGAAAACTCCTCAAAATTCCTTGAGTTAAAAATTAATCGGGATAGCTATAGCAGATTCATCTACAAAATTGCCATTGCTCCTCTGTTCTTTACTCAGAGAAGTTCTATTTTCAATAAGGCATATGTGCGAACTTGTTAACTGAACCCATAATTAATGGACTTCTAAGACTGAGAGGCCCAAATGGCTTAGAATTGCACTATCTGGAGGGTGATGACCTGTGAAAGCAGTGGTTTACAAAGGGGATGACTTGTGCTCATGACCTTTCTGATGGGCCAGGTAACAAATGTAGTTTGGATATTCTCCAGTCAGGTGAAAACTGTCTAATCTGGTGTCAAAAATTCTGTTATTATATTTGGTTTTATTCTTTGCAAACCATCAAATTGTGGGGATTGAGCTGAAACTGATGGACTCATCAGTTATACATTATATACATATATATAATGTATACATATATACATTAGAGTATTCCAGCACCAGGAGACCACAGACCACCTTGTGAGGCAGTCTGCAGTTAGAACAGAGCAGTTTGGAGTGGCTGGAAATGTAGGCATTTGTGGCACAGCATCGAAGTGCACGTAGGTAACCGTGGCAGTACTCACCCTCCAGAAAAATGTGATCCTGCACAGTCCTGAGTTTCCACAAGTTTAACATTGATATCGGTTATTCAGCATCTCTTTAGTGAATTAAAGTTCAGCCTGAGGATTAATCTGTTTTTTCATCTTGATGAGACAGAAATGATTGAGTTTAGGCCAGGCATAGCTAATTTGTCTTAATACAGATGAAGCTTGTATACCCATCTTCAAGTAAAGATCATGTTTCTCATCGTGATATCAGAGAGTCTTTAACTCTCTATCATGAGAACTTGCAGTTCCTCACTTAAAAAAGAATAATTAGAGAATTCAGTATGCCACTTTTATCTGATTTTAAAAATGTAAGCTCTTCACCCATAGTTTGTTGAGCTTATTTTATGTAAGCCCAAAGTTGGGTAAAGAGATAGGTCATTCAAAGAAGACTATGTAGCATAGTATGAAGGTTATTTTTCAGGTTTATAAAGTGATCTGATTTCATTTTGAGTTCCACTTGATGTTTGTTTTTATTTAAAATGTCTGTAAGGGTAACTGTTCAGAATGTACTATCCAAGATAATAGCATTAACTGGCATGGCTGCAAAATCAATAATAGTAACAAAAATATACCTCTACTGATTAAGAGTGACATAAAATAAATTTGTTAACTGAAATGGATGTAGTCAACAGTTTAAACACGTGTCTTAAATACTGTAATGCAATTCATAGTTCTTATTTTAACTTTTAGTTAATTTTTTTAATGAACCTTTGAAAATATGTATTGCATTTCTCTCCTTATAAAAAGACAAGCCAAACTGAGATAGAAGAGCATTTCATTTCTTTTAATAGAGCTCCCACCTGAAAAAATAAACTTGATAGCAAAACTGTAGTGTACATCACATAGAGAAAGTAATTGAAGTTGGTAATTCATAAACTATAGACTAGCTTTGAAGGACAGGTCTGTGTCATCAGGCTTCATGAGAAACAGCAGAGCAGAAATAAAAATAGATCATTGACCAAAAATATCCTTTTCCAGCTGGGTCATTTAAAGAACTGTCCTTTTTTTTTAGGCATAAATACAGCTGATTCCAAAACTACCCCAAAAAGGGGTCTAACTCTAGAGGTCAAATACTCTGGAGGTTTGTTGCCTTGTTGTTGTTTGCTTGCTTGCTTTGGAATTTTTTTGTTTTTGTGTTTGTTTTTGTTTTTGTTTTTGTTTTTGAGTAGGAATGGTTATGGGGAGAAAGAAGTGTGATTTGCAAAAGCCTGAAATAGGATCTTTGAGTCAGGTATGGAAGCATACATCCACCAAGCTGTGACTAGGGCCTGTCACTTTCAAACCCAGTAGATGCAGCTACTTGAAGTCTTCTCTGCACTGACTCATTGGATTTAGCACATAAATCCAGATGTGTGGGCCACATATGCGTTAACTTACTAAAGCTAATTATTAGTGTCTGTCACAGGAGAAAGAGCTGAATGAGAGCACCTTGGGCACTGAACATAGCATCATCATAAAAACACAGGCCAACAATATGGCAAGCTGATTTTACCTCATTTTCAGGGGAAGATGAAGAGACTTAGCCATTCATTTAGGAGTCTTCAAGCTGTTTGGAGATACTGCAGTTGAGATGAGATTCTTATCTATCAGGGGGATTTATATCTATATATACAGTTGAAAGTCATGGAGATGTCTGTTTTTGTAGATTTATTTTCTATTTTCCATTTAGCTGTGAGGATAAAACAGGTAAGAAGTAAAATGACCCCATGTGGGTAGAGAGGGCACTGAGGAAGTGATTTTCATTGTGCAAGGACAGAAGTTAGCTATGAGGATGCTGTGCAGGTACATGTTGCAAAATGTCCTTGTGTCTCAGCATGCCAGAAAAAGGCTGACGAGCAGAAGAATGGGCAGCTTGCTCAGTAGCAGGCCTGAAGCAGGAGTCCACCAGCCACCCCTTGAATATGAGTGGCAAAAAGCAGGGGCTGCAGGAGAGGATCCCCATGGATGTGCACGTGGGACGTGCTGATGTGAATCTCTGAACAAGGCACCTGCGCTTGCCACAGCTCCGTGGGGCTTTGCTCCATCCCAGGGAAGCCCAACAAGAGCTGACTAAAGTCAAGCACTACAACACAAGCATTCTGACATTTGGGGAAGTCAGATCTTCAACTTCTCTTAACAGCTTTTGCTCAAGTGGGTGCTGTTTGTTCGTGCCAGCTACTTGTTCTGGCTTCCAGATTGAATGAAAGTTTGGCAAAACTTTGCACGTGTCCCCTTCATGCAGTGGCATTTCACAGGAAAGACACATTGGAAGACTACTACAGATGCTTGAGACATGTTTAAAATGTTTATTCATTCTGTCTCTTAAATTATTTTAACACATAGGCACAGCTTGGAGCACAGATATAAAACTGAGTATTGTCACGAGACAAAAAATTATGAAGATTCTAGTTCAGGATTATCAGAGATAATGATACCTAAACACCTTAACCTCAGACTCATTAGTCTCACATATCTCAATCAATATGGATTCTCTCAGAAATCAATTTTCAGCAGCAAATATGATTGTTAAATAATTCACAAGTTACAGGCCTTCAGGCAAGAAGAGGTTAGAGAAGCAGAAGAAAGTGGTGATCTTGACCTGAGATGTGATTTCAATTAAATGAGGAGAGCATCTGTAAAACACAGTTTTATGTTCAAGGTGTCAAACTGCTTAAGGAAAAGAGGATTGCAGATGTAAATTGGAGTCTAAAGTATTTAAAACACATTCTTATTTTTCATACATTAGCAGAAAGAATTGATTAGCAAGGAATGTACCATTTTTAGGCATCCCAGCCGGTACTACTGCCATAATTCTTTTGTTTGTTTGCTTTTGCTTTTCACCAGTCTTTATTTCACAGGTAATTTATTATGCAGTCTCAGTGAAAGGCAGAAATGGTAAAAAACTTCTGGAGATTCTCTCAGATCTTTGAATATTTCTGACCAAAGGCATAGGAATTTGTGCTTATTATAAATTTTAATTTCTCATGTCTGCTTGGTTCCATACCCATGTTTTCATATTTACTGTTAGGTGACAATTCTTAGCAGAAATATTATTTTAGGGATGGAAAGGTCAGCTTGGTGGGATGGTACTACCACTTCAGCACTTTTCTCAGGGCCTTATCGTGACTACTGCAGCCCATGGAAAGATTTGTATTGATCTGCTGAATCTTGGATCTGGCTGTAATTATACTTGTGTAAATTTGGACTTACATCACTGAAGTTAATGGTATAATAGCTATATTAGATTAATTCAAATATTCTTATTCAGGCGCTGAATTAGTCTGATTTGTAGTTTAGTTGTGATGTCCATAGAAGCAAGTTGTAGTTTTAACACAATTTAGAAATCATAATTTGATTAAAAATATTTACTAACCTAATTATTTCTATACCAGACATCTCTTTGAAGTAATTATAATGATACATTTTAATCTGATGTTATCTGTATTCTGCCAGGGATTTTTCAATGGGCATAATTTGGATAAATATCAAGCACTCCAAATGCATTTGAATTCAGCCCAGGTCAATAATGGTATTACTGTCTGAAGGCCCTCGATGGGTTTAGTCAGATGAGCTGGTGAGCTTATTCCAGTTTTGACAGCACTTAGATGCTCTGATGTCAGATACCAGCATCACAATTCAAGTAGGTGGAAGAATTGCTGTGAAAAGGTACCTTTAGGGAGGCACACCTGAGGCTTTTGTATAAAAACCTAAATTCATTCCTAGCCTTTGAAGTGATCTGAGCTAAGGTTTGGGGCTACCATGCAGGAGACAAAACTTCCATCCCACACATGTTTTTATTTTCTTTCCAAAGCACCCCACCCTTCAAGGTTGGCTGTCAGCCTTTCACCTGCACGAAATTTCAGTTACATCAAAACTAAAGGGAAGGAGAAGAAGGAAAAAAAAATCCCAACAATGAACCTTTCCCTCCAGATCTTAGAAAGGCTGCATAAGTTGACCATCTCTAATATTGTTCAAAAATGAAAAAAACATTACTGTTAAATTAGTTCCACTGTCTCTTAATTTTTTTCAACCCTTTTCTCTGTTATCAGATGCATGAAAGAGTAAAGGGCTCTGGTTTTCTCTGCTGTGGATAATGAGTGAATTGTGGACAGAAGTGAAAGGCAGGTCCTGAGAAGAGGGACAACACCAAGCAAGATCATAGAGATAGTTTTGTTATGTAGTGATGGGAGTGAAGGCTTGATCCCCTTTTCCGTGTCAGATTACTGTGAAAACAGTAAATTTGTGTCCATGAATAGGGTCATGGTCTGAGCTCATGTGCACCAAAGTAAAAGAGGGATCAGGAGGAGTGTTGATGTTTGCTGCTATGGAATTACAGCCAACCACCTAAAATGGATTTCAGTCAAAAATGGGCTAAAGTGAAGTGGAAAAGGTAGAACATATCCTTATGTTACTCTTTGTTTCTGTGTTGTGTTGAATGAACTTTGTTTTTAAAAATATATTTTACAATGTGATTAGTGGTGAATGTCAGTGAAATTTATTGTACTGTTAAAATCCTATTGGGTCTTTGTTTATGAAATGTATTTTCCTGCATTTGAGGTTTAGGGAGGCTTGATAATGAGGCTGTGAAGATTCATGGCCTCTTTTCTGCAGCTTAATTTAGGCTCTATATCAAATATGTAAAAGAACATTATATCTTCCTGTAGCCTCTGTGTGTGATACATTTTGTATTATTTCTCTGCCAATGTTATTTCTTTTACAAATGCAGAGATGGAAAATGGTGACAAACTGACAAGCTTTGCTTTCTGTTATTTTCTGGGCTAGGAAGAGTAAATCTGAAAGCTGCTGTGGTTATAAGTTTTATTAAGGTGAGACATGTGCCCATGGTCACATGCTCACTGAAGGTTGCATTATTCTTGATTTAAAGAGTTAGTGCACAGCCAGCAGTGCAGTTTGTGAGGGCAGTTCCAGAGTCCTACTGTCTCTGCTGCCAGCTGAGACCGTCCCCCTTGCAGGGTAGGACACGTGAAGATAAACGTCCCTGTTGGAAAGCGGCATGGTGCCCCCAGCCATATGGCAGTGACCTGGCAGCGAGCTTTATTTAGCTGTGGAGATGTAGCTGAGGGATACTCTCGTCCTTGACTGTAATGAGCTTGGGAGGATGGTGATTACAGTGGAAAGGTGTGACTTAGATTTCCACAGAGCTGGTCCGATCTCCTTGTTCTGCTGGTTCTCCATGCTGCCATCTGTCAGTGCAGAGAGGCTTGGCCATGGGAGGGTTGGTCTCCAGGTGATTTTGGTCTGTTGCTCGAACGTAACACATATCTTCCAGGGAGCTGTTGCTGTACCTGATTTAGGGAAACACCATATATTGATCAGTTCCATAATTTAGGAGGAGCTTTGATGGATGTTTTCTTTATATAGTGGATTATTTCCCTCTCAATGCTCAAATACTGCCCAAGATCCACGTTCACCAAGGATGGTACATAGGTGTCTCTGGACACAATGGCTACCAGTTCTTCAAATATCCTTTTTACTAACTTGGTCAAATGACTGTCTCTGGCCACAAGCAGGAGAAGGGTTTCTGAGGGATGGGTATATAAGAAGAGTAGGGCAAGATGTTTCCATTTGTTATAGGTGCATCCTTAAGCACAAGAGAAGGGGATTGTTTCCTGCACATGTCAGTGTAATTGAAATGAGAACCTGCCCCAGCAGTCTGTAAAGAAACTGATGAATATAATTTTGTTACCAAAAACTGAAATACCACAATTTGACCTCCTCTTGCTTACACAGTAGAAACTCTGAGTAATCCTGCTGAAGGCTGGGGAGTGACATATGTTAAATTCTTGTTCTATGATCAAGCCCCAAAGCCTTTGCAAGTGAAAGCTTTCATTTGCTGGCATCTTTTGGATTGATAGGAGCAGTTAGGGAATGAATGCATCAACTCCATCTCTGGCATCTCCAGAAGCAGCATGCCCCTGGTTTGAATTGTTCAGAGTTGTGTCTTTGAATCCTTCCTCTGCTATGTTTGAGATCTTGTTTAGCCAGAAAAAAGTCCAAATCTTTAGGGCCAGGCTTTCCTTTCAGCTGTGTCCTGGGATGTCAGGAGAACAAAGCTCTATTAATTTTTCCTCATTCAGGATGCGTAGCATGGCATTATAATACTCAAACAATATTCATTAGGCAAAACAATTGCAATAATTATCTTATAAAAAGTCAGGCAGGGTAATTTCTTTTAAAATTAGGATAATCTCCAGAGGCGATTCTGCTCCAGTTTTGTTTTTGTTTGTTTATTTTTGGCGGAATGGTTTTAAATAGAAATTACTTAGGTGTCAATGACCTCTGGGTTCAATTGAATTAAGACATTTAAATGAAGTTTAAGCAGTATTGGGGTTTTCTGGTTGGTAGAAAATGGTGTATAGGAAACATACTGCAAATTTTGTAATGAAGCAATGGCAAAAAATCAGATGGTAGAGTGCTTTTAAGCATTTCAGTAAGACCCTTGAAATTTGGAAAATGAGATCTTATCCTTAGCCATCCTCAGGATTTTGATGCTTTGTAACATGACTAGGGTTTTTTTGTTCATCTGTGGGGAGTCATTCAGGGCATGAGAAACAGCAAAAGCATAGCTCTTCCTCCTTAATTTCTTTTGCTTTTCACTTCTAATGTCATTCCCAAGTATTAGCTAATCATGTACCTGGGTCTTATTATACATGATCAGCACAGAAGAAGGGCATGACAGTAGCTAAGTATTTAAAAAAATCAAACAGTCATTTTTACTGGACAAAAAGGTTCTTCTTTTTTGGATTCAGTACAGTAGTTTCCAGAAGACACCAATGGTACTGTGAGATTAATTCAATACTAGGATGCAGCTCCATTGATCTTTCTGATGTCATTGCCTTAAATTATTACAGGATACAACTGAAAAACAGATTTAGAATGTATATGAACAAAAGCATGATCCAGGAGTATTTCTCCTCATTCTAATAATGACTTATTAGACCAAATCTTTGCTTTGAGATATCCAACTTCATTTCAGTTTTCAAAAGATGGAATTTAATTTTTTAATTTTAAATATGAAGGGGGTGGGTTGTAGCAAGAAGATTGATGACTGACAGAGAAGGCTAGGAGCTGATCTGATCATATACTCTTGTATTCAAATTCATGAATAATTTTCACTTGTATGAATTGCCCATTGGAGTCTGTAGCACTTCTTATGTGAGACAGGATCACTCATGCAAATAAAGGTTTACAGGACGAGGATCTATGTTGTGTTATTACACAGTCATTTCCTGATACAGTCTTGCCTTTTTTACTTCTTACTCACTAATTTTGTGGTTCTGTTCTTCTGGGAGAAGAGGTTGTTGCATCATTAGTAATGGAGTTTATTATTCTCTTTAATATTTGAATTATGTCTGAAAAAGCTTGAAGGTGTATCCATTTCTTTAGGAGCATTAATATTAAAAGATACTACAGTCTTTGAGTTGTACTATGTATAATTTTAAAATAATTTTGGCATTTTTCCCCTCTGGCAACTGAAGCCTTTAACCTTACAGGACTCTAATTTATAGTGACACCACAGTCTTTTCAAAGGCAACATTATTATGTGACTGATACTGAAATGGTACCGTCAAAAATAAGCAGAAAGTAATTAAGGAACAAAATTATTACAGTAGGGCAGATCTGACTTGGAGACCAAGGGCCATGCTCTGCTTGCTTTACTTGAACAAGGAGTCCCATTGCATCCCATTCAGATGTGCAGCAGTAGCATAAACCCAGGAAAAAGCTCCCATGAAGTCACCATTGTAACCAAGGCTGGAATCTGAGACAGAATTATGCATGTGTATGTAGAGGGAGGAAGGGATTGTACAAAATATTCATTTAATTTGAATATGTATAGGAAGTGAATGAAAGTGTTGGGCCAAATCCTGCTCTCATTTACATTAATGCAGCCCCACAATGTCTGTGGAGGGTAGAATTTGATCTGACATTAGCACAAACTAACTTTTACATTTGCCAGATTCTTATTTGCTCACAGCATGTGGCCAGCCAGAAATATAAATAAATCAAATCTGTTTCTAGGAAGATTCCAGCAACCCTTTGAAACTTTCCTTCTTTGCATTACAAGAAAAGAAGGGGTAGAAAAAAGGGGAGAGGATGGAGGGTTACATAAATGAGAGCAGGTGCGGTCGTGCAGAAGTAACTATTCAGCATATGTAAGTGCAGTTGGAAAATCATTGTCTTGCAGAGAATACTTGAAATTGGTCCCTAATGGCCTTGGTTTTTGTCATATGGTCTTGATTATCAGGCTAAAATTGCATTGCTGATGCCTTTAGTGTGAACGAGATGGATGAATAATTATTACGTGCGCTGAATACCTCTCTGCGAGGAGGAACCAGGACATCCCCTGGTCACCACAGCTACCATTTCACCTTGCTGTCAAGAAAACTGCAAGTGGCCAATTCATCACTTCCTTATTGTTCTTAAAATATATGTTTATAGTAATAAGTGCTCATACCTGCACAAAAAAACGGGCAGTGCAAAACCTCAGCGTTGCAAGGAATAGATGCGAGACCAGTTATTTGTGGGACTTGTGCCCTGAGTGCCTTATCCTGCTTGTAAAGACCTTGCTTTATCTTTGTGTTTGTGCAGATCTCTGTGACTATATTAAGGAGCAAAATGAATTTCTAGTAAACAAAACAAGCATGTACAAGATATCCCAAATTAGTTCTGGTGTCTGTTCAGAAATTAGTTGATATCTTTTTCCTTCTTAGCTGTCAAAAAAGGGGCTCTCGTTCTGCCTAACTTCCCTCTCCCTACTTTTGTCTCTATTACCAGTTACTAATGCAATAACAGAAGTGGTCATAATGAGGTTAACAGGAATCTTATTGCTAGCACTGACTCTCTGTGGCATTGAAAATATCACTCCACTCCCCACTGGCCCCTCCACAGAAAGGGGGATGTGATGATGGTAAGGTTCAGAACAGCTCCAAGATCCATGAGTAGGGCCATACCACTTGGTCATCACCTGGATATTTACATTAGCTCATGGCTGGGTGTGACTGCTGCTCATTCTCTGTGCAATCCTTTCAATACTGGCATTTAGTTGTGGGATCCACTGGTTCCTAAATGATGCAGCTTGAGCCACAAATGGAGCACAACAATCTGCACTTCCTATTGGCATCTGATCAGAATTGCATGTGTGCAGGATACAAGTGTTTCAGGACAAGATTTCTGGTGTCTGCAGGTTTTTCTAATTAATTGTGTGTTGCCATTTGCCATTAAAATCCTAATGAAGTGCTTAAAAACAGTTTTGATTAAATAATCAGACAATCACCCCAACTATTCAAATCTGCTGATTATCTCCTACCAGTTGTTTCAGCAGTGACTGCCTATTACGGACCTAAAAAAATATGTGCAGGTTACAACTGAAGAAAAGAAAGAAAAACGTAATAAAAATATCACATTTAAGAGAATGGATTTTAACCATGGTTTATTATCTTCTATCAAATTCTCCAAATACTTGTCTTGCATGACTAAATCAATGTTGTGAAACATTTCCCTTGAACTTATATGTTCTTTTATACCTGTACTACAGGTGTCTGTACTCAAGTGTGCTGCATCCCTGCACTCACAAAAATGTGTAGTTAAGTCAAGATAAATATGATCCAATGATCTGGATGATGACTGATCAAATGAACATCTGAATTAAACCCGAAGGGAAGACTGAAATAAAGCACAAGCTGCTAGTCTCAATTTTCAGTTTTCTCTCATTAGCTATTGCAGGTTGTCTGGTCCAAGGTAAGGTGGATTGCTTGTTCCCTAGAGTACTAAAAATATCTGAGGAAAAGTCAAGTAACCTGTCTGAAGTAAGTGCCAGAGCAAAATGTGAGGATTAGGACTTCAGCCAACTGCTGTGTAACCCATGCACACTTGTCTTTCTAAACCCAATATAACAAGCGTTGCTCAAGTGGAACTGAACCACTGAATAATCAAATCACCTGAAGGAAAATCTGATGGTGAAAACCAGATGTTCTGATTTTTTTGGAGATGTCTCTCCACTTAGGTAGGACTCAAGCGGTCTGAATCTCCTCCACAGCACCTCATTGATTTCTGTTGATATTGATTTGCTTTGGAGCAGCCTCTGGCTTTTTTGAAGTACCATTTTAAATGGCTTAATCTGTTCAGATAGTGGGCATCAGGCTTAATCTGGGACTGTGACAGATTTTTTTTGAGATTGGAGGTTTTGGCTCTCAGAAAGGTCTCAGACTCCTTCTGTTTCATGCAGTGATGCAAAAGGTCATGCATTTCATAGTGTTCTCCCCTGCAATCACTGAGCTGCTGCAGGGTGTTGCCAGAGGTCACAGCTATGAGGGCATCAGGAATTCCTGACTGTCTATGTGTGGCTTCCTGAACAGGCTGTGGTAAATTCAAACTGTGCCTCTTGGTAAAAATTACTGGAGCCATCCTGCTATGAATTCCAACCATAGACATCAAGGATATTATTATGTAAAAGGATGCTATTGATATTAAAAAAAAAACAACATAACAAACAACATAAAAAACCTAGATGCTAAAATTTGGTAGTTTATCATGTCTCAGGGTTTTCTTTTAACTTTCTTCTCTAATTGAAAAAGCTAAATTGATTGAAGCATTTGAGCCCTGATTTAGCTTTTAAAAAAAGAAGCAGAATCTAAAAATGGCTCAGTGAAGCAACTGAAATGCTATCACAAGCTCTTGAGATCGATAACTAGGGGGAAAAAAAGGAAGAAGAAAAGTTTTTGAGTGACAGTGTAAAAATGGGAGATTTAAATACATCTATATCATTGCATTTTGCTCCATTGTGGATTGCTTAAAATACACTTTGGCAGTGTGTTTTCATGCAATCTAGAAGGTGATCTGTTAGTAACACTGAATTTGTGTTTACGTTCCAAATTGTAAACTACATTTATAGCAATATTTCTATATTAAGGTATTAATGCCAAAAGTGCTACCTAAGCTTAACTTTACCAGTATAACTCAAAATGTATTTTATAGCACTATAAATAGTAACACTGATATTGACACTTACAGCAGCATCTAACTCCCTGGAAAGCTGTTTCTGATGCTAAATGAAAATGCAGGGAGCTGACAGTGTATTTATACATACCAGGGAGTACAAACAGTACTTCATAGTTCTTATTGTTGAAATTCCTTGTGCTAAAGGGTATTTAAATATTTAGTGGCATTGCCAAATTTTCCAGTTTAAAAAACCCAATGTTTGCATGTGTATTAGATACATGTTATTACTATTGGTAATAATGCTAACCTCATGAATAAAAATATTAAATAACAGGCATAATGGCTGTTACCTGTAGTTTGAGACTGATCATTCATTATGGTCTTTCACTTTGTTCCTTGTGTGGTTTATGTGGAGTCTTCTGGATTTTTACTAGAGGTCTTCTCACGTCTCTGAGACATCTGGAAATTACAACCATAGCTGCTAACTTCCCCAAACCTTCCTTTAATTGAAGCGTCTCCCAGTGATAGGGAGACATTTAATAGCTCCTCCTCTCCTACTGAAGCACGCATGGCAAGCTTCTGTGTGCAGAACTTTCCTTGTTTAAAGAAAGAAGGATCAAGGGGGTCATCAGTTATCAAAATTCTGATTTTGACTATTCTGAAAGTAATAAAATTTGATCTATTTTTCCCTCATACTTTTAATTTAGAATAACATCTGACAGTTAGATAATTTAAGAAGTTTTTAATTGTTAGGAAAAATTAATTTTTTTGCCTTATTTTAGGCATCAGCTCAGAGTTCTCACTCTGGACCTCAGAAACACAAATTTTTCTTTCTTGGAGATCTTGAGCTCTATTCTCAAGAGAAAACCCTATGCACTGTGTAGCTGAAAAGGAAAATTTCTGAAGATTGCATATAACAATCTATCCAACATGCAACTTCTAAAAAAAGTATCTGCTGAAATGCAAAATTAATTATTCTCTGTCTTTTGCGCTGACATTTCTACTTGCAGTTTGTGGCATAAAAGGGTTTATGTAATTTTTGGCTACATTACACATGCTGAGTATGACAAGGATGATGTTTTGTGGTTTAGAGTTCTAGGCTTTATTCTCAGCACTCCTACAGAATCACTGTTCAAGTATGGATGAGTTTATTTGCTGTCTTGTTTTCCTCATTTCTAAATTAGCTGTGATTGTTTCCTTTGATGATACCTTACATAAGCATTATGTATTTTGGATTAGTGTGGGCCTCATGAGAGGTGCTTCAAAGTATAAACTGTTTTATCTGAGGTGGATATGTTTATTACGTGTGCAAAGTGTGAATGTGTACTTATGAATATATTTTGTGTTAGAAGCATTATATGCATTACAAGTTTATCTAGGTTTATGATGCATGTATACTATAGTAAAGAACACCAAATGAAATTCCTTTACTTGGATGTTAAGTACCATGCCATAGTATTCCTTTTTAAAAGAGTATTTTGTCCACTTTAACAGATGTTTAAGTTACTCACTTATGTGAGCCAAGTTATACCCTCATAGAATATTTAATACTCATGTCAAACTGACTAATTCTGACTTTAGGATTTTCTCATATGAGTTTTGGTCCTTGGCATATTTATTCACTGGAGATGAGTAAGCATTGAAGGGTGTGAATGTCCTATGTTGACCTGAGAGGCACAGATCCCCCTGAAATTAAGAAATATGAGATGATCCACTCTCTGTAGACCTCCTGAAGTTCCTGCACTTGACTTTTAAAATCTTCTTTTCTGGTGAGCATGTTTTTATCTGGTGAACAAGAGGTATAATCAGAGGGGATGCTTTATGTCAATAGGATAGTGAAGGTGAACATGAGCGAACCAGCACAAAGATCTGGAAATATCTATGAAGTCAGGACTGGTTGGTTTTGGGGTTTTTTTCCAATGCTGTGGTTGTGCCCAAATCCCCAGACCCTCACTCAATCCTAACCAGTTCACTGGCTCATTTTAAAGGAGTGGTAAATAACTGTTCAGTTTCATCAATCGTGTTTCCTCATAATACATCTACTCAGGAGATTGGCAGCTGCTGTTGTAAAGAGAGGTTGGAGCAAATGTTCCCTATTCTTAGTCCAGATGAAAATACCAGTGAAGAGCTCAGTTTCATAATTTTTCATAGATTCTAGCTGTTGATACTGGGTATTCTTCAGATTTTTATACTCTGAAATGAAATTCTCAGTTTGGTCCACCAGAGCCCATGTTTGGTGTCTTTTTTCTGATGTGAGTTGTGGCCTTCTCAAGCTTTTCCCTGACTGTAGGGTGGAAGAATTTTGTCGATTTTGAATACCAGTCAGTAAATGTTAAGCCCTGTTGGAAGTGTATGTTACAATAAATGGGAAGGTACTTTGCAGTTTTGTAGCTCTGTGCCTGTATCTGCTCAGGAAATAAGAGATTAGTGTATTAAACCACACTCTGAGAGTGCACCCTGATTTTAGAGTATTGCACTTCTTTCATTTCATACCTTCTAAAGCCATTCATGCAGTATTCATGAAACATCCTAACAAATACTCTCACCACAAGAACTTTGAAAAAAGTTAGGAATATTCTGTTTGGATAATCCAGGGTTTCTTTTTAACACCAACACCCCCCCGCTCCCCTTGTTCTGTATTTCTCCATTTAATTAGATGCCTCACCCTTCTTTCCCTTGGAATACTTTGCTTTTATTCTGTCACAATTCGTGGCTTACTGGCTAATTTGAACTGTAGTTTTCTTTACAGTTAAAAAAACACCCCCATATATTCAGATTTGTGACTGTGATTAATATATAGAAGATAAGATGATATAAAACTACCAAAGCAAGGGAAAAGGACTGCTACCTGTATGTATAGCAACTGTGTCACAGCTCTCTTATTCATCTGAATGATGGATAAATGGCAAAACTCCCACTGATTTCAGGGGGAGCAGAAGTTAACTTGAAATGAGCCGCTTTCCTGCACGTCGAATATTCTGAGGACTCAGGTGCTAATTTCCAAAGAAAGATCAACACAGATGGGAAAAGTTACGGCGTGTGGAAGAATAGCTGGTTGAAATGCAGATCCACACAGTAAGGGCCTAATCTGCTTGATGCCACATACTGACTTCAATAAAAGTCAGGGGCCTTGTAGGAATCCAAGCTAAATGCTAGTAAAAAATCTAGACAGACAGAGGCTAGAGAAAACCCCTCGCTGGTGTGAAATTGTGTGCACATGCAACCTTTCACATACAGTTTGTACATATGTTTTCCTTAGAATAAAACGTTAATAAAGGGAAAATGTCATCTGGGAAGACAAAGCATCCAAGGCAACCCATCTGCACTCTTGTCATATGATAGACTTGGACAAACCTAAAGCTGCCGATAGAACTGCTCAAGAAGTATGCCAAGGGAGCAGATGTTACCTCTGCAAGGATATTTTCCAAAGTTTGGCATTCAGGATCTTGTGGTTACCGGCCAGAGAGGAAGAGGTGAGGAGGAGAAGTGGAATGATGTTGCCTTGGCACCTCCTGGTGTCAGCTTTCTCGTTCACTTGAGTTAGGTCTTTGCAGTTCTTTCTTTCTTCTTCTGCCTAAGTAAGGCATCTGAGGTAGAAGTTAAAAAGGAAAGCTGCTATGTATGGAAGCAGAACACTATGAAACTTGATACTACCCTTAAAATATTTATTCAAAGGCAAATTCATGAATGTATTTAGATTTATGATGCATAATCATGTTTGGGTTAGTGAAAGGCCAACAGAGATCCTGGATTAATCTGTGAGATCAGAAGCCAGTGGGGATTTTGTGAACTCAAGTGGTTGGAATAGATTGTTACAGTTTTCAGAGAGCATCCTGAAAGCAATGCTTTGGAAAAGAGCAGGTCTAGAGCAACTTTGTTCCCTCAGAGGGCTGGGGCATCCCTGCAGGGCACTGCATGGGTACTGGGTGAGCCAGCGTTGGTGCAGTTGTTTCCACGAATGTCTGAGGAATGAGGAACTGTTTTTGTGTAGACTCTTGCTCACTAGCAAGACCAGGCCATTCACAGTGAAGCCACTGCAGCTTGTGCTGAGGTTGCTGTGGAACACAGTGTGGGAAATGGGGAGAAGCAGGGGCTGTTGTCATACCACTGCTAGCACCCGGTGGGATAAACTGGGCTTAGTGCTCTGCCCTGTGGTCATCACCACCCCCTGCTAACTGTAGATATTTTCCTTTTAAAAAAATCCTCTATAGAACTGCTTAAATATTTCTCATTGTTTTCATTCTCCCTCATTGCTAATTGTAAAAGGGTAACATGACAGCCAGCAATCCTATATTCAAGCTCTCAGCCTCTTTGGTGCATTGCTTGCAGCCCAGAATGCCAACTGCATCCTGGGCTGCATCCAGGGCAGCGTGGCTGGCAGAGCAAGGGTGAGGATTCTGTCCCACTTGTAGTACCGCATCCAGCTCTGGGATCCTCAGCATAGGAAAGACATGGACCTGCTGGAGTGAGTCTAGAGAAGAGCCACAAAATGATCAGGGATCTGGAGCACCTCTCCTGTGAGGACAAGATGAGAGAGTTGTGGTTGTTAGCCTAGAGAAGAGGAAACTCCAGGCAGATCTTACAGCACGTTTCAGGACTGAAGGGGGCCTTTAAAAAAGATAGACAAACCTTTTAGCAAGGTGTTGTGTGATAGGACAAGGAGTAATGGCTTAAAACTAAAAGAGGGTCCCTTTCAATGAGACACAAAGAATAAAGTTTTTGCAATGTGGGCGGATAAACACTGGAAGGAGCTGCCCAGGGATGTGGTAGATGCCCCATCCCTGAAAACATTCAAGGTCAGATTGGATGGGGCTGTGAACAGCTTGATCTGGTTGAAGATGTCCCTGCTCATTGCAGAGGGGTTGGACTCAATGACTTTTAAATGTCCCTTCCAACCCAAACTAATCTATGAGTCTATAATTCATGATCCACATTATGGTGACGCGAGGATCATATGTGTGAAAAGGTCTCTCTGAGTGGACCTGAGGAAACACAAACATATCTGGTCAGTAATGGTCCCTGTTTCCAAACAGTTTCTCTGAGGCATATGCTGATAAATAATGTTCCAGTAATTTCTTTGACATGAGAAAATCCTTCTTGAGGCCATGTTACAGTTCTTATCAAACTTACTTGGCTTTTGGACTAAGCACAGTTTTAATCACACCCTGCCCTCAGATGAACTAATAAGTGATGGGCTTTGTTGGGGTTGGAGCAGGGGGAGAATGAGCCAGCCTAAATCCGACTCCTGAGGCTCATCCCTGCTGTAGTGTGACCGCCTTGTACTCTCCCTGTGCTGGGGGGAGTGTCAGAACCTTGGCTCCAGCTCCTCCAAGGGGAGGAGGGGCAAGCAAGGGTACCTCAGCTGAGGCCCCCAGCTGCTGGTGACCACCCGAGGCCCGGGGGAAGGAGCCCCAGCCCCGGGAGGAGGCTGAGCCTCTCCGCCCTGCTGCGATCACGCGCAAGAGAGCTCCGTGTTTTCGTAAAGCGGCATTTGCCCTTTCCAGCTGCTGGACGCCACAAAAGGTCACCCAAAATGATCTAAATGCATCGTTTCCCTGGTGTGAAGGATGAAGCAGGGAGCCTTTGAATGAAGGCAGTGCTTTTTTTGTTTTTTTTGTCCTGCAAGTGTTCCCTTTGCTGTTACAGTTCCTGCAGTCGGGTGCTGTCACTTGGGTTGGAATCAGCCTCTGCTTGCTTTCTGTCTGTGCCGCAGCCTCCGGCACAGCCAGACTCCTGCTCACAGCCCTGGAGGGATTCAGGTGTGAACTCGGAGTCTGACCAGGTGCAGACCCAGGGACCGAGACCTTGGTCTCTACAAATCCCTGGAGCGTTGCAGAAACCCCAACCAACACGTGCCAAGGAGGACCTTTTGTGCTGGTTTTGGCAGGGTGTGCTCGACTGGAGGTTAGCAGTGTCCTGAGCAGAAAACCACTGGAACCAAATCTCATTTGCTAGGATTGAAATATAGCAACCAAGGCAGATCATCCTGTCTCATTGTTTTTATGTGTCCCTGAGTCTAAAGCCATTTTTAAAATGTGAGTGATGCAATTTCTTGCATCTTTCATTTAATATGCTGCTTGGTAAACAGTGTTTTAGATTAGTATATTTGTAATTTAAATGAAGACAATACATCAAGTCAAGTCAGAAAAGAAGGAAGAAGTTTAAGGAGTGATTGATGCCTCTTTCAGTGTTATGCCCTCTTGAAAAAGAAAAAAAGAAAGCATAAGGATCGGGGAGAGGTAAGATTATTGAGGATCCATTGGGGTATGGGAGAAAGACAGAAACTGTTGTTCATGGGCAGAAATACACTATTTTTAAAAGCACAGTCAGCTCTGATAGCTGAATCTGTTTTCTTCAAGCGCACTAATAAATTCTGCCTAATTCATTTTTTATTCTCTCTTGGGGTCTGCTTGCAGATTTGCCTCAACAAAGGAAGCATCATGTTACTTCTTTTAAATAATTGATGGCTCTTGGTCCAAGCCAGCTTGAAGGAAATTCAAAAATAGGTACTGATTGAGTAAATACCCTGCCTCCCCCTCTGCTCCCCCCGCCCCCATCCCTTATTTATTTTTGCAGCCTGTGTGACTGGCAGTTGCTGATGATGTCATTTGGGTACACCCAGCACTTAGCAGCTCTGATTTCATTTATGTATTTATTTTTATTTAAGAAAAGGAGAAGCTGTTAATTGTAAACTGTCTGACGGAGCTAAGAGCTCTTAATAAATCATCAGCAACCTTGTGCCATGACAACCAGGGATGGACCTTAACAGGCTGAGGTTGGAATCGGTACCAAGAGAGGCGCTGGGGAGACTTGTGTGTATCCCACTCCTCTTTGCTAGGGATGTCCTCTTCACAGGGCACCCCTGGGGCAGTGTTTTCCACAGTGGTGGTTGTTTGCAGGTTTTGGCATGCCATCTCTGAGAGTAGTGTTGTTTCCAGTGAATAAGTAATTTTCCTGGACAGCATGGATTTGCCAAAGCTCTTTGATGTGATCTATGAAGATACACCCTTTATAATTTACCTTTTCAGTTACTCAAAAATCACTGTGGTCCAAATCAACAACAAGAAAACCCAGCAATATTTTTCTCCTTTTTCTGTCTTGGCTTTGAGAGGCAGGCTGTTCTTACACCAAATATTGCTTCAGTAAAAACATGTTTGGAGTAAAATACTGCATTGAATAAAACAGTGGCAGAGTTTACATCTAGTGAATTTTGCATTCATACTCTGGTTTGCAGACCACATGGCTTCATGCCTCCCCAGTTTAGTTAGCAGTGAGTTAAAGGACTGAAGAAAAGTTTCAGAAGGTGGCTTCTGTGTGAAATTGTTACCCCTCTTAGGTTTTCTTTGTGAGGTATATCCATGTTTCATAATGGTAATTACGCAATGTTGAATAAGTGATGTTCAACTATAAAAGGGACTTATAGAAAAAAATAGGCAACTTTAATTTTTTTCCCAAGCAGGCAAGTCCTCCTGCAGGTCACATCTTAATGCAATATTTTAGTGCATGAAACCAGCACTCACCTAATAAATAACATAAGGTCTTCTTGACCTTGCAGCCTTATGAGGGCACACATGCTGTTCAGCTAAACTACTCTAGTGTCCCATACCTTGGAGAAATTGCCAAGTATTTCCTCTGATGCCATGCTTGTCACCCATGCTGGCCCGGCATTCCTCACTGCCCGCTAACGGCGCTCCGGCCGCAGAGCAGTTTGAGTGCCGACAGCCACAGCAGGATCAGTCAGGGCCTTCCCAGCTGGAAGAGCAGAGCACCATCAGGGGCATGTCCACATGAGTAGGTGCAGATGGACCACAGCGGACTGGACGTGGCTTGGCTCTGGTCTGCAAGCCATGGTGCTGCTTAGTACAATGCTGTCATCAGGCAAATGCTCTTATTGTTTCTTATTAGTAGTGTTAGATCTGAAAGCTCCAGTATGAAGATTGATCTGTCAGGAATGTGCCATGTATTTTGCATATTTATTGTTCTCCCTCCTGTAAAGTGAGTATCATCATCAGTGAAGGAAGCATTGTAAAGTAAGCATGGCAGATAGTCTGATTTCAGAGAAAGCTTTCTTTGAGAAACAGAGTGATAGAGACAGATCTGTGTATTTCTCCTTTTCCCCTCCAGAAATGAACCTCTGGAGTGTGCATTTAAGAAAATCAGAGCATATGAGGGGACAGCATGGAGATGGGAGATCGGTATTTCTGCGGTGTTACAATCAAGGCAGAAAGAAGGCAATGCAAGAGTGAAACTTGAAACAATAGTATCCAAAAATGTCTTCCAGAGTGAGACATACAATTGCATATTTGGATATCTATAAAGTGCCCTGTACTCTGAGTAGTTCCTCTGACCAGTGTGGTGCACAAAGAGGTGTAGGGTCTTCTTCAAGTGGTCATGAGTGCTTACACATTTTTATCCAAGTGCCTGCAGTATTTGGAAACTTCTGTGTGGTGCAAAGTTTGCAAACAGAATTTAGAGGTGTTCCAGTTGTCTCTTTATCTGCCAAAAGAACAGGTTAAGAATTAATTTGGTGATTGGAAAAGCTTAAAAGCAGCAGTAGTTCACTTTGGGTGTTAATACAGTCTTTAGCCATAGAGGGAAATCTAAGCCTTGCTGAAGGCACGGCATACCGAGGTATATCTAATAGTGTGTGCTTGACTATGTTGCCTGGGAGCTTTTATTTAATGCAATGGCCAGGAAAATTGACCTCATGTTTTGGGTTTTTTTTCTCTTTTGGATTTGAATCCTGACTCACATCATCTACGTGTGTAAAGCTGGCAATGTACTGATTTATCAAAGCAAAAAACCCTTACTTGGAAAAAAGAGGAAAAACTTGTGATAAAAACATTGTGCTTTGAAATATCAGCTGCATCAGAGGATATGAGTGGGTTATTGGTGTAATAGGGATCCTTCTATCTGTGAAAATAATGCCACATAAAAATACCATGAACCAAATTAGTTGCCAGTTTCTGATAGCTTAACTCTCCAGTTCTAAATGCTATTGCAAGCATTCTGTTTAGGAAGGGAAGCTAAAAGCCTCTCAAGGGTACATTGAAAATGCTGATCCTGAATGTATAAATGGACATAGTTTAGTCCTTAAGTTATTAATTATTTCTCATGATTAATTGTAATTATTTTATTACTACTCCAGACTCTTGGGTCAAATTGCACACTGAAGTCGGTAAGAAATTTGCTGAAGAATCTCTTGATTTGGTATGTTATCATTTTTATATTGGCTATTGAACATTATCAGTTGCATTAAAGAGACCAACAGCTATCATGCCATCAAATTGCAGGATATATTTGGGTTGCAGGCGTAACTCCATTTCTTTCAGTGTCATCAGATATAACTGCAAATTTAATGCACAAAGGGAAGGGGAAATAATCCCTTCACCCACAAAGACATAAATTAAATGTTACCCCACCCCATGCTAAAAAATGTAACCTTAAATGAACCTTACGTTAAGGAAAGTTCAGTGCATGCATTCAGTGTATATACTCTGTGCAAGGGGGATGGCAAGAACTTTCAGATTAGTCTGAATTATTGAGGATTTTCTAGTGGGAAAGCTGGGTACCCGCCCTTCCCTCTGGCCAGCTCTACCTTCCCAATGCCTCTCTCCCCTCAAGTAACCAGAAGAATCTTTTTCTTCTGAACATACAGCTTGTAATATACATAAAAGCAGAGTTTGCTTTGATCCTGACAGCAAAACGTTTATTTTTAAACTGGAACTGGGCTGTTGTCCAGCAATGCTCTTTTCTTTGCATCATGCCCTGCGTTTCAGCTCTGCAGCCTGCCTGGGTGCAGCTGGACCTGCTGCAAGAGGGACCTGGCATGATGGGTCCTGCTGAGCTCGCTCCCTCCCTCTCCCCCCATTCCTTCTTCTCCTCTCTCGTTTTGAAATTCAAATTGAATGCAATTTTCAGCTCATTTGAGCCAGAATATACTCTTGCTGAGCTTCAGTGGCTCTTAAATTCAAACTCCAAGGAGAAAACAGATATCATCTGTCACCGATGGTGGGAAAGGGTGTCCTCCCCACATTTTATTCATGGGAGACAGGGCTTCACTGACTAATTCCAGTCTTTCTGACTAATCACTCACTGGCAAACTAATCAGCTAGTCGATGTGACTGGTTTCTTGTAGTTTGGTCTCTTTTTGCAGTTTTTTTTTATTATTATTTCTCCAGCCTATTTAGTATTTATATTTAAAGTCCTAGAAGTGCCCTAGCTGAAATGCCTGTGTCTGCATTGGACTGTATCTGTTTCTGGTCTCAGTGTCCCCATCACGGACTATTCCCTTTAAAGAACTACAGATGAAAATGCCCTGAATTGCACAAAGGGTGAAGAAGAGGTGAGGGATGAGAGATTTTCAAGAGAAACTTAAAAAATAGGAGCAAAGGGAGAAAAAGTGTTAAATCATTAGGTGTTGTTATGTTAGCAGGTTTAGGACCAGGTATATGTACAGGGTACATACCACAGCTACTTATTTTATAAAACCTGTTTCATATTAACACACGTGGCGATATTTGTGAGTCACCTGGTAGGAGTCCTGCTTAAAAGTAGAGAAGAAATATGACTCACTGTTTTTTTCCTTACTGCTTTATTTTTTTTTCTAATAATTTTTTTAATACAAAAAACTCTTGCAAAGAGGTCCAGCTCCTACTTTTATTGTACTCCTTTACAAACTTCTTTCATTTGGTGAAAATAGCATTGGTTTGGAGATTGGCAACTACCTTCAAAGAGAAATGTTGCAAAAAACAGCAATTTGGTAGGTATAAGGGTGAAACTAAAGTACAATCTGTGCTAGTACAGAAAATAGGTTGCTTAATCTAACAGCATGATAGCATTTTAATGCTGCTCTGAACAACATCAGCTTGCCACTGGCAAAAATCCACAACCTGAATTTTTGTTGTAACAAAATCTACATGCCATAAAGGATGTCATAAATAGATGGGACATCTGCAAATTGTGAGAACATATTAAAGTCAGACTGGAAAGAATATCAAACACCATGCTGGTCCCTTGATTGTTTTATATGTTCTAAAGTCTTGATATATTACTAAACCTGGCTCAAGCTTGGAAAATTCTGTTCTGGAGCTTTCTTGGTGCCTGTTCCTTGTTCCTCATGCTGGGCAAGTGTTGGCATACAGTCAGGGCCCAATCCTGAAAGCAGTTTTGTGTTTGGTGTGCTAACATCACCCAAACTGAAATGAAACTCTGGGGCAGTATGCAGTTATCCCTTTGGTCACCTTATCTACTTCAGTTTAGTGTGTGGTAATCCCTAAAAAATAAAAAAAAAAACCCTCTTTTTGCTGTGGGCTGAATCAAAGCAGAGTACAGTCAGCTGGCTGGTTCATGACAGATGCCTTGCACAGAAGCCAGTGTGCTGTTATGGCAGAACTTGGGTATTTCATATTGGAGAGGCACTGGCAAAAAGCAGGGCTTAGGAAAGAGGGCACTCTTGGCATGTGATGAGAGAAGCCCAAGCTCACCTTGGGGTCTGGGCCCCTTCATGACACAGGCAGTGTCGAGAGACCTGAATCCAGATCGCAGTGGGGTGAGCTTAGAGAGGTGATAGGCACATGGCTGCCAGGGTAGCAGAAATTGATTTCCACTGGTCTTTGTGGTCATAAATGTTAGCCCTGATGCATTTAGAGTTACTGAAGCAGGGGGTTTTGGAATCTTTTTATAATTAGGCAATTAAATTCATGTTAAGCCCTGTTTCAGGCACCTCAGTGCCTCTCTGAATCTTACCCTTCGTCTCCAGTGGCTCTGTTAGACATTGCCACTGACCTGCAAAGCTGGTACTACAAGTCCTTATAAAGAAATCTGATATTCCTGTGGAAGTTATGATGATGTATGTAAATCAGCTGCCATATCCACACTGTCACCTCTTCAGCTGAAAAAGAAGGGCAAATAATTTCATTGGTAGCTGCTGAAACCGTCAGCTGCACTGTCATTAATACTCTCCCCTCTTTCCTGGAAACTCAATATTTCAGCTACCTGATGTACCCTTCCTCTTCCAAGAATACATCTCTCCATTCCTCCAAATTCTTCTTGAACTGGGACCTCCCATCTGGCAGTTTATTGTTCTTCTGGCCCATTAGTTTTTCCTCCTCTTCTTTTTCCATAGCCTCACATGTTTTTTATAGAATTTTATCATGTGCTAATAACCAGAGTATCTGAGCTCTATCCACGAGTGTATAAAATGATGTGTCCAACTGCTATGATGCCTTTTTGTTTTACCCCTCCTCTTTCTTTGGGGAAAACAGTTGGGGTAAAGCAATAAGTTTTGAATTTTTGTATTGCTGTTACATATACCTACACCATCATGACACCGATCACCGTCTGCCTTTAAGGCATCCCCTGGATTGTCCTGTTTGAATTTTGGTGCTGCATCTGTTCCTCAGGGAGCTGTGCAGATTTCTTTTGCTGCTCTCTGAGAAGAGAGTGTCCATGTGGTGTCATTTCTCTGAAGCAGGTGTTCCCAGACCCTCTCCCTAGATGTCATTGCTGAACACCCTTTTTCTACACTCCCTACTCTGTCTTCCTGCTTTACCCTGGTTGTCCCAGAGATCTTCCATGATCCATCCCCGTATCTATAATTGATCTTACAGCGGCCACATGGCAGCTGAAGCATTTGCACACAAACTTTCTGCTGGGATTTGTATAATAGATAGTATTTTGCTTTGCAGAAATATAAGAGCCATAATAACCCAGATGATAAAAGAAGTGGCTGCCTCCTTGCTTGGGTGGCTCTCCTGGATCTCACCCCTCCTTGGTCTACCTTCCAGCCCACAGCCATCTCTCTTGGTTTGTGCTTGAGCCATATGAAGATTTCCAGTCCAGAAATAAACAAAACTCTGACTGTTGTCAACAGACATTGGCATCAATGGGATTTTTACCTAAGTCTATGCAACTCACCTTTTTGTTGTAGCAGATATTCCCATACAAGTCCTTAAAAGTCACAGTTGCACCTGTAAGTTTTCCACATGACTAAGCTCTTGTGCACCTCAGGAATCCTATTAGAGATTTTCACATAACTGGATTGCAAGTTGCAAAACTAAAATTGTTGTCCCATCCTATAAAAAACTTGTTGATGTGTCTGTGTGGGTTATGCCTATATAGGTGTGTATCTACAGAAAGAGTTATGTTTGATGATATTTCTTCAGTAGGAGATTACTTGCCGCTGTTCAGAGGTCATTGAGTGACCTGTAAATTATACTTGATTAAAACATGCCCAGTGGAGATCACAGTTTCAGATTAATAAACAAATGCTAACCATACCCGGTGTGTTTGTGGTATTGAAGCTATAATCAGGTTTTTGCATTTTAATTTTGTATCTACTTTTAAGAATATGCATATTAATCCTTCTGGTTGGTTCTTTATCATTCTCTGTACTTTTAAAAAAATTTCTTTCCTTATAGTGCTTTGAGAAATTTAGTAGTGTAGGATCAGAACTCTTCTCTTTGAAATTATCTTTAAAACTGCTATTGACTTTAACAGGATTAGTGGTCATGTTAGGGAGCCTGAGAAAGTGGTCTCACAGCTCACACAATGTCTGATTCCTAAATAACAAACCTCGTCAAGTCAACTATTTCCGAGTCACGTTTTGTTCCATCCTGGCACAAGCCAGACTGGGACAACAAATTGTATCACCAAAGAGGCATGACACGAGCTGTGTGTGTATTTTCAGCAGCCTTTGTATTGCCATGGCAACAATAGTTTTAATTATGGAGAGCCAAAACAGTAAGTTGTATGTCAGATGGGGCTCAGTTTTCCCTGTGGACAGAACTCTGATTAGCCACTGGAGAAAAGCTTTGTATCTTGGTTTTCCTTCTAGTCTGGATTTTATTCTCTGCTTCAGCAGCCAGCTTGTGTTCAGTGTGTGAACTTGGAGAGGCTGCAGCCAGCTGGAGGACAGTGGCACTGAGGGAGATGAAATGACCCTCCTGTCTCAGGGGCAGCCTGGCACCATGCTGGTTTGGGTATTTAGGAATGGTTCTCTCACTAAAGGACTGCTCTCGGCTTCCCTCTAAACCACTGGAGATCCGCAGATTTGGAAAGGGCTGGTATGAAGTGATGTCTAATAATCGGCCTTGACAACGTTCAAGATTGTGCTTAGGGGGACAAACAAGGACTCCACTTCAGCAGTACACATGAAAATTTGCAAAGCAGATCCACATCTACATCCAGCTGTGGGAAATAAATACGACTCATGCAGTGGAGGTCAGGAGTAGCTTTTTTCAGAGTGGCAAGGGTCTTAAGTCACTTCTCTGAAAGAGGGTGAAAGGGTAGTGACCAAAAGCATGCATGTCACTCAGTAAATTCAGAACAAGAGAGGAAAAACTTCACTGATGCAAATCAGTGTATATATATATATATATATATAAATTATGTGGCCTTCTAATTCACTGATTTCCTATTTTATTTGAATGCTGGCCCTTGGTGGTTATGGTAAGGCTTCTTTTGGGTTTGTGAACTTCCTGGCACTGTTTGAAGAGTAGTGAGGTTGGAGAAGAGAGGGAGCCCTGTAACTTTTGTGTAGATCTATTCTGATCCTCTGTGATTCCAAGCGTATGTCTTCATGGTCATGGGTCTGAGGCACTGTCATCAGGAGATCATGGCCAGAGACATGATATCACAAAGAATGAGAATGAGACGATCACTGTTAACTAGAAATTCAATTATTCAAATGTGGTTCCAGGATGTAGGAGGCTCAGCAAGCATGTAGGCTAATATTTAGACTTGCTGAACCTGTAATCTCACTCCTTACAGTGTTGCAACAGCTTTTTTTTACAACACACAACCCTGAGCAAGTAATTAACTGATGACTTTATTTTTTATTCACCTATACTTCTTGAAATTTAAGAAGTCCTGACTCTAAGATTTTAATTTTGGAATTTGAGATCATAAATTAAGCCCTCTTATGAAAGAAAATAAGAAGTTTGCTGTTGTTTTTAATAAGATTTTACGGTACATATGGCAACGGCAAGTCTGTGAGTCCCAGCTTTACTGCACGTGTGTAGCTCTGTGCTTTGAGACCCTTGAAATATCTGGTTTTAGGACATCAGCAGGGGGCTAATGAAAAGGCTTTGTTGATTTTAACGAATTGCAAGCCACTGTAGCCAAAATAAATATAATCTGCTTTTTGGATTAGTTGTCACACATGATTTTACCTACTAACAGTGATTAAAGAACCCTGGTGGACCAGAAGCATAGCTACTCTCTGGTGACTCTTGCTAAAATAGCAATAAACAGAAGTAAATAAAGTGTTAGGGCATTAGTTATCTTTAATAAACACTGACACTGCATATAATGTTTGGGAGGAGGCTTCAAAAACCTCCATTGAGTACAGACAGCAGTGTCACTCTTTCTAGCACAGAAAGCAGTGATCATTTTAGATGTCTGGAAATTATGGAATGGCCAAGCCATGTTCTTGTACCACTGGGCTGCTGTCCCTCCTTGAGAGGTGCCGACCCGTCTGCACACCTCATAGAGGCCTTCATCACTCAGCCATTTTCATCCAGCAGCAGACACCAGAACCAAAGTTGAAAATATCCCAAACTGGAGGTACTATGGCAGGAAGATGAAGGGATTATTAATTCCTTGTGTAATTCTGCCACCCCCAAACCACTGTAATTCCATACAGCTAATGAATGGAGGGCTGGTGCTGGTCTCTCTTACCTTCGTCTGTGTAAACTGATGAACAGAATTAGTTGCCCCTGCTGACATCTTCTATCCCTGATATTTTCCCAGTAATCAAGGGTGGGTGTGTTTCCTGATCCCCTTCACATTTGTTGTGAGAGGCAACAATTACTTGATGGTATTGTACTATTCCTTTGGACTCATTGTTGCTTTTAATCAGTGGAGAGAAGAAACAAAACAAATGAAAACATGTTCCTTCTTCTAAGAGGGAATTATTGCTGCAGTACTGAATGTTGGGAATTATTTTAGGTTCTTTTGTAGGGGAGATAACACCTTCCTGAGAGTGGCAGAGAATTGAGAAATTTCCCAAAAGCAACAAAGAAATTTAGGGCTTTAGAAATTAAAAAAAAAAAAGTCAAGGGATAGCAAAACATTAGAAATATTAGTTTAAGGAAAATCCTACCAAAATAGGGAGAGGGTGTGTGCTTTATAATGAGTTTTCAACTTGTATTCATCTGTTCCTAATTGTACACCCCTGGAAGGCACATGGCGCTATTCTATGAGGATTTTATCTTTTATATGACAGCTACAAAACTTCAAACTCTTCAAGTAAACATCCTCAGGCTTTTTAAGAATTGTATGACTCCTTTTTGATGTATGGAGTTAGATTCTTGTGTGGTGTTTTCGGTGAAGTCATCCAGCAGTTACAACTCACTTCTGGCTTCATAGTCTACGGAAAAAATGCTTGATACCGTGCTCGGGAAGGGAGTACGACCCACCAAGGACCCATCCTTCTCTTGGCTGGCAGTCATTAGGAGTTTGGAGACTTGCCCGATGGTGTAATTCAAGTCTTGACTGCATCTCTTATTGGTTAAAAATAGGAGCCAACTCCAGCTCATCAGTTTTTGCTAAGAAACTATTGATTGTGATTAGCAAGCTTAAAAATAATTACCTTGTGTGTTCATTGCTATCTTTGGACATACTCTCATATTCCTACTGTTATAGAAAGTATTGAGCAGCACAATAGGACAATTTGATGACTAAGGTGTTACACTGAGTGGGCAGCAGAAGGGTATTGAGCACATCTTAATTGTTCCATCTCCTGGGCATGGAACAAACACACAACACCTACACAGGGGAGAAAACCCAGTGGCCTTGCTGGGAAATACAAAGTGAGCTACCCCTCATGCCTGTGTTGCCATGGGGGAAGGTGTATCCAGTCTTTCCCAGTTGCAGTCATCACTTTCACCACATCTTTGGCAGAAGCCACAAGCCCACCCAGCAGCACAGGGGTAAACCGGTGGTTTGCTTAGCACCTGGGGAAGGAGGGGATGAGTTTCACCTGGGTTTTAACACCTACTTTAAAAGCCAGGTCGTGCTGATTCATACCTAGCTGCAGTTGACCCTGAATGGCTGACTTGGTTAATGATAACTGAAAGCCTGTCTGCCTCTGGAAGTTGTTATTCTGTAGCAGGGACAGTTTCAGCAAGCAGATGAATTTTAGTTACTTAGGGCCCTGTGTACTCAAGTGAACCAGCATCCACTTCAGTCTGCTCAAGGCTGGGCCACCTGCTGAGAGTGTGAGAAGAGCTCCCTATACCTGTCAGACTCCTAATGCAGGTCAGTAGCCACTTCAAGGGGCCACCTTCTCCAGGCTTTAACTCTTGAACACCTCTGGAAAAGGTGATTTCTTGCTGTGTTGTTCCTCTCTGCTGAGAGAGCCAAGGAAGAATAGCTTCGCTATTTGAGTTTGGTGTCAGAAATTGGGTGGTAAGACTGCTATATCTGCCAAGGAAGAATAGCTTCGCTATTTGAGTTTGGTGTCAGAAATTGGGTGGTAAGACTGCTATATCTGTGTGTATACATATATGTGTATGTATTTTTTTATGCCTATGGGATTTCTTTACTCTGTTCTTTAGGTTTTATATTCCCTATGGATGTGTCAGGAATATTAAATCCATACCAGTCTGTGATGCCCAGTCTGAGTTTGCATTTTCAATTTCTATTTCTCCTGAAGGTTTGGTGTGTACTAGGTTTGCCCCTAGTGGGCACCTTGCAAGTACATGGCAGATAATGTGGGTTAGAATGTCAATTATGGGGTGTTTTGCAACCAGGGCTGCTTGCTGCAGGGCTGTGCCTATGAAACATGGTCTTGTTGCACAACCAGCTAGTGATGTGTGGGGCAGGGTGCAAGCTCTTCAGGCTAGCTGCAAGTCACATGAAACTGAGCGTGTTTGCATGTCCAGGAGAGGGATTTATTCCAGCTTTTTGTATGTTAGTGGCAGCTTTTGAAATTCAGAGCTAGAATTTACCCACAGGGAGGAAGGGAAAATCACTTGGTAAAGTATTTCCTCGTGCAGTGGTCTTCAGGTCAGCGCAGGTGGGAGAGGTGAGTGCTGGGTCACACCAGAGTGACTTCCTCATGTGGATTTTGGATTTTGTGATTTATGTTGCTTCAAGAACATAAAAAGAATGAATCACAAGGCTTTGGTACAGTAGCAAGGGAAACTGTGGGCATGTTTGCTCCGGTGTGTGTCAGAGGAGGAGATGCAGATGGACTGCAGCTGCAGCTCTGGGAAAGCAGGGCTGGAGCAGGAGCCCTGAGGGCTGGCTGGGGAGCTGGGAACCTGGTGGGGAAGGTGCAGCTCTTTTTCTCTCACTGTTCTACAAGGGATGTCACAACAGCCCCGAGGAAGGTCTGGGCTGCATGGACAGAGAGCAGGTGATGATGAGAAAAAACTTCACTGACAGGAGTTTCTGACAGCAGCTTAATGCACTCAAGGTATTGTCATATGCTTTTTAACACTTTCTAAGTGACTCTAAATCTGTGTACTGCAGTAATTTCTCTATAAATATCTGTGTAAGCTCTCAATAGACTCGTACACATAAGCTGTGTATTCCAAACAATTTGCTTCAAAAATATTTGGCCTGACTGAGAAAAATATTGTTGGAAGAGCTATTCCTTTCCCCTGCTGTGTTTAAAGGGGCTTAGACTTGAGTCCTTAAATTCAGCATCGTTTATTACCATGATTCCAGGATTCTCAAGGATTTATATAAGAGCTTGAAACATTTTAAATGTTTGTCTTATTTGAAACCAAATGCTGCAACTTTAAAATGTGATGTATTGTGCTGTACCAGAGCTAGAAGTGAATGTTGTATTGCTTTTCTGTGATTTGAGTACCTTCTCCTTCACCCAGGAGACTGCAACATATTTTTTTTTCATGTCTGGCTGTCTCAGATACTTTCGTGGCTGCAGCTACTGCAGTTTCTGAATGTTTCACAACACTTTGGGGAGAATATTATTACCTTACACATATCACTGGCTCATGAATACTGAGTGCCACAGATGAACTTTGACGAGGTGTTTGGTACCCTTTTTTGGAAAGAAGGGCATGGTTTTAGAGCAAGTTTGCTAACATGTAATGAGCAACTGCAGATTTTGCACATTGCTGGGGAATTCTGGGCTGAAGCCCATCAGGTCTGGGCCCTGGAGAAGCTGAGCTAGTTACAAGTCCCCCATTTACTTATCTGCCATGTGAATATAACTGTTATACAGCCTATTGGCTATACAAGCAACTTGTGATCTTATATTTAACACTTTTCTTGTCAGAAGCAGTGAGAAACAGGGAGAAATACTTCTGCTGGTATGCAAGCTGATGGCTTTGAGTCAACTACAGCTGCTAGCCTGGCAATAATTTGAATTGTTGCAAACACATGGAAAGAGTAAAATAGAAGATACAGGGAAAAGAAAATAATCATCACCAGGGATGTTTCTTTAGAATTATTTTATTAAAATACATGTTTGAAGTGATGTAATCCTTTTCATTGTCTGTATTTAATTGTCCTTCTGAAGCTTGGCATAGCTATTTTAATGTGCAGCAAAAATATTACATCAAAGGTGAACGTTTGAATCCTGGCTGAAAAATAAAACAGAGCAGGGGGGAGAACCCCCAAATGACTAAAAGTTCTTGAAAGTAAAATATAAAAGAAAATAATAATTTCTCTCCCCTGACAAATAGTTCAAAAAGTAGCCAACAGTTTGGATCTGGTATGTCACATTGCATACAAATGAAGGAACTGTCACCATCAGTTTCCTTTGAAACCTTTTGATCTTATCTTCTGTAGTAAAGGGCATGTGACTTGATCAGGGCTTCTCTTCTCTGATACATAGTCAGAGTCCTGATCTACTGAAATATCTGTGACAGATTTCTTTACTCAACTGATACTTCTTTTTTTTTTCCCTTTCCCTTCAGTCTTTGTCTGGGGCAGATATGGTTTACCCTTCTCTCTCCATCCAGGAAACCATATTTCCTAATTTGGCAATTTCCAGATAATCCTGTATATTATGTCTTAGTCAGAAGTTGTCTTACACCTTTCCCTCCGCTTGCCAGGCTGGCTTGTTCTTCTAGTAAGAAAAGGAAAGTGAAATTATGATCTTTTGTAAAGACACATTAGACACTCAGTTCTTCTGAAAAGTCATGGGATATGTGTTCTGGCAATTAATAAAGGATTGGTTTATTGCAGAATACCTTTGAGTGGAGAATTTGAATATGCATAGTCAGTAGTGTCAGGGGAAAGCAGTGAAAGGAAAAGCTTTCTGAAGACCTCTAAAACTTAACATTCACAGTTTTTGTGAGGTATTTGTATTTTTAATGCAAGCTATAATAGCTAATGTGCTTTTCTTGATAAATGTTTTGGTCCAGAACTGGTGAAGTCAAGGAAAATTTTCCCAAAGAACTAAACTTTGCTACTGTGGCAATTGATGGCAAAGCTATTTTTGACTTCTCTGTGGTGAGACTGCTCTATGAGGGAGAGTTGAAATAAGAACTAAGCCCCAGGAGGTCTTGCTGGGCTCCTCTTTGCAGGCTAAAGGCCAGAACAAAATATCCTTGAGTCCATGTGTTGTCAGTGCTGGGCCTTTCTGCCCAGTTCCTGGTGTAGGACCACCCTTCTGTGGTCACAGGGTAGATTCTGCCCATGCTGGGACCCCAGGAACAAGTTTGCAAAATTTGTGAGGTTTGTAGCAGAGACAGAAAGTTTGGGTGTTTTACTTTTTTTTTTTTTTTCCCCCCCATGTGGAAAATAAACAGTGGTTGAGAGACTGTCCAGGAATTCTTTCTACCCAAGCTTGCTAATTAGAAAAAATGCTGGAGTTGCTGAGTTGAAAGCAGTGTTTAAAAGGGTGAAGGTTGCTCGGCAGTGTTTGCATAGGAGGTCAGGCTGGGTGATCTGGCTGAGCCTGCAGCCAACTCCACCCTGGAGTATGAGGTGCAGCCTTGCAAATGGGGAGTTCTCAAAGAGAAACCCAAAGATTTCCAAGCTCATAGGAGCAACCGTGGGCTGCCTGCTGGCTGGAGCAGGCTCTGCTCTGTTTGGTTTTCTGCTCAGCTTCTTTTGTCAGCGTGTCCCTGTTAGGAGTAAGGAGCTGAGAGAGACTGGAAGCAAGGCTGCAGCATGCCAGCTCGTCTGGGAGGTGCAGCTGGGTAATGTGCAGCAGCAAATCGTTTGCAGTGCTGGTACTGAGAGCTGTTTCAGAGTGTGACTTAGTTCTCTGGTGGTTTTAACACTGCACACAGTTAGATGCGTTTGCATGGTGAGTGTCCCTCTGCCTGCTTAGGTGGCTTGTGTCACTGTCCCTCAGAGCTGGGAAAAGGTGGCTGTTGGGCTGCTTGTACAGAAAGGTCCCTTTTGGAGTGTTTGTGTAAAAATCTGGGAGAACCAAAATGTGTGGGACTGGTCCAGCAGCATGTTCTCTTGTTGCTGAAGTTCTCAGTTCCTGGTTTAGCAGAGTAGGAGAGCATGTCAGGACATTTTGCTGGGCCCCAAATATGTGCTTAGGAAGGTTTGCTTCTGGGCTAACTTGACTTTTTCATCTGAAGAATTTGGCTCTTCCCATGTCTGGGCTTTTTCCTCTTCTGTTGTCTGTCATGTGATGAGTAAGAGCTGGTATTCAGAAGTGGTGCCTGAAGAGCGATGGGTTTGGTTACTGAGTGGAGCTGAAGGTCCTAACAGTGGGGATCTTGGAATGCAAATAGCATCCAAAAATGGTTTTGCCTTTTATCCATTAACACGAACACAGGTCAGATGCTTTAACTATCAGCATGGGTGAAAAATCAGTCTTCCTGATGCTCTGCAGGACTACCAGTTCAGTATATTCAGCTCTGGATTGTCAAAGGCCAGGGACAGAAGCACTAGGAGATTGCTTCCCACTGCAGATTTTTGCAACCTCTCCAGCATCTTTTATCTGGGATAGCTGGCACCTCATTGGCCAGCTGCCAATCAAGGAGACCTTCTGGTGGTGCTGATGGCTGGAAGGAAACCTCAGATGTGGCTGGAGATAAACAGACTGCCCCTGAGACCCTCGCTGGTCAGAGAAGGGTGGTGGGGTCCTGACAGACTCCCTGTTTCCCCATCAAGGAGTGAGGATGTGGGGGAATGTGATGCTTAGCACTCAGCACCAGGGCTTAAGAGATCAAGAAAACCACCCATTTGCTTTCAAGGTTTATTCTGCAATCAGCATAATTTCTCAGGAGAGGATTTTACTGTGGAACAGAAGGTTGGGGAATAGAGTGTTTGTAAAGGGAAAAGTCACTCTGTTTATGGGCTGGGAGTCAAAGACCTTTTTGGGTGTGATCACCTCTATCTGTCTGCTTTGCGAACAAGAGGCAAGCTGTTGGACAGTTTAAAATGTTGGCTATTTTAAATAAGACTTATAACAATTTAAATATTTTACCAGCTGTTGGAGGATGCAATTTTTCTTTGATAGGCCATTATGTATGCAAGACCAATTGGTAAACTGCAAAGTACTGTTCTGTAATTATTCTCCTCTGTAGCTTTAATGAGGAGATCTGTGTGCAGTTTGATGGGAGAATATAGTCTGCCGACAGCTACAACGACAATCAAGACAGGTGTAATCTGCTTACTGTAGTCTGTGAATCCTCACCATGTGGCTATGTTATCTCTAGTGCATGTTTATAGAAAGATGCTTGTAAAAGGATTTAATTTAATGGAATAATGGTAACTGACACTATGAAAATGAAGGGGCTCAAATAATATGGTGAGCAGAGTGGTATAAACTAAAATCATCTACTAAAGTAGATGATTAAAGAATTGGTGTATACTTCATTTAGTTATGTGAAGGGAAATGCAAATCAAGCCATGGTATGGACTAAAAGAAAGCATTCTCTGTTACTGACCCAGTTTTAGAACAGGTTTTGGGGTCCATGTGGCAATATCTGGTGAGTTGTGCAGATGTGCATGGCTGTCACTAAAGCTCTGCACAGGCCCGTTTCCAGGACCTGAGTCTGAGGAGCAAGATATCTTTTAGAAGGCAGATACTCTGCTGAGCTCCAGATTTCTCTCAGGTGGGAGAGTAGTTGTGTGATGAAAGGACAAGTTCCAGCTTTGTTTAGAAATCTACTCTGTGGTGGGGAAGCTTTGAGACCCTCACATGTGGTGGGTCTCTGTTTCCTTACCTGCACAGTAACGATAACAATAAATTATTACTGGAAAAGCAACCCAAATAGCTTATTATTCTGAAGTCCATTTAAAAAAAAAAAGTAACATCTCCTTGCTAGCAGCAGTTGCACAGGATTGTTCATTTGGAAAGATAAAATTACTTAGGCAGAACTGTGAATCTATCTTTTCTTTTCAGAGGCTGAAAGCAATGATACCTGGTCACTCTCTGTGGGTGTGATTTATTAGTTATCAGTCATTCTTAATCACTGCATACTGACATATATCTAACACACTGGAGAGTTTAATGTCGGAAAGAATACTTACCATGATTTTTCTCAGCAGGCTATTTTTAAGTGCTGGGGGAGATAATGTGGTGCCAGCACTTTGGTATTGTGTTTCAGATCCTGTGTGACTGTCCTTGAACATGGAGGATGAGTGCACAAAGGGTGGCAAAAAGTTGTTAGCAAGAGCTGTGCCATCTTCCTTACTTGAATTGCTTGAAAGCCTTTGGCTTGTAGAATTCACATGTGTTATGACACATAGGGTGTTGGGCTTTTTTATTGTTTAATTTTAATTTATTTTTTTTGTAAGACAAATGAATCTGATGTGTTATTCATACCAAGGATAGTCCAAGTGCATGACTGGACATACTGTGCTACTGCATCAAGGAGAATGTGTTTAAAAAATACTGAGAAGCTCTTCTGCTGGAGAAGGATGGGGATTGGATGGAGTTGGGCATTGCTGTTAATTTTTCTTATTACGCTGATCTTGCTCAGATTTTTGAGTCTGGTGATTGCACTGATAAAGGAGCAGCCTTGATTCCTGCACATATGTTACAGTTACTTGTAAAACTGGGCTCACAGATTGCTCTGAAGCTTTTACTGTTCCTGCAGAACATTTTGGTAGTTCCAGCAGTTTGATCACAAATGCAGCATCTCTCTCTTAATGCTGTGCAGGTTGATAGAACAGTTGCCGAGCTGGAGTCCCTAAAGAAATTATTAATTATCTGGTTAATGTGCCTCAGGCTGTGTGAGTGTGAGATTAATCACCAGTGCTGGGATGAGTTGCTGAAGTGGATTTTGGTTTTTCGTCTCCTGTCACTCGGTAATGGCTTTTCCTTCCTTCACCATCAGGTGAACAGGTGCAGAGGTGCTGTATTTTCATTTTCCTATAGTCGGCAACAGCCGGTGACCAGGAAGTGCCTCTTTCTCAGTCCTGCTGCATGAGCAGTTTATAACATGGAGTACTACCTGCTTCAGATGTTCCAGCTGCAGGAGATGCTCCTACAGCACAGGACTGACCTGAGCCTTCCCAGATAAATACATTGGAACACGTGTGCCTGGGGAGGAATGGCAGGGAGGAGCGTTGGGCTGAGCTGGGTCTGGCTCTCCTCTATTCCCCAGGTTGCAAAGGGGTTGACTTGTATTTGGAAGTGGAATTGCAACTTGACTCCTATTTTGAGTGTATTTATATTACCTGGAATTTTTCAATAAATGAGCATTCAGCATGTCTCCTTTGTTTAATGTAAGAAAAGAAAAATGTGCTTATTTATTGCAAAGATACAGAAGGTGGTTGTAACTCAGTCTTTAGTCATTCCATCCTTAAAGCCAGTGGGTTGCATTAATGTTCAGATACTGGAGAAGGAGTTGGAGTCCTTTCCAGTGGTGAATCAGGGCATTAAGGTGCAACACTGCAAGCACTTGTCCTACCCTGTTAACCATCAGCAGCTGCCTCAGAAATGGTTCAGTGAGGCCCTAATGTTATTCCAAAGCTCCCTACTGTTTTACACACACTTGCACCACACAGTGTACTGGTGAGTAAAAAAAAAAAAAGAAAAATAACTTGTCTTTTAAATCTGACAGTTGTGTTGCTATGTTGGTCTTGTGCACAAAGACATTAACAGCTCTGCCCCAAGGCTTTTCATCTTAGTGACTACTCCTGAGGAGAGAATGGAAGGTGAGATGGAATGAGTTACACACCTAAAGCAGAGTTTGCCTAGACTGTGAAGTGTCTCGTTGAAGAGAGAAGAAGCTGTAGACAACACTGCAACAATCACTCTGCTAATACGTGCTGAGGGACAGAAGCAGAGTTTGAACTTCTATTTATAATGTCTAGGCATTTGTATTACTTTATCACCTCTAACCACAAGTATTGTTTCTCCCTGAGGAAGTCCTGTGAATAACCACAGCCAATGAAATGGAGTTGCACAGCACTTGAGATTGAAGACCTGTTTTTAACCTTCTACTTAACTATGTTGTAACAAGTGTTTGGGTTTCTTTTTTTTTTTTTTGTTGGTTAGTTTTTTTTTGTGTGAATGTATAGGTATTGGCCCTAATCAGCTTATGGGGTTTGTTTCTTCTTGGCTAAACCAGTGGTGGTTTTTGTCCCTGGTGAAGTGAAAATTTTTGATTACCTTGCCACTTCAAGCAGGCAGAGATGCACTTGTATTTGAGATTGCATTGCACCCATCCATTCCTGGGTTTTGCTCTCCTTATTGTACTATCCCTCTTCAGCTCGGTGTGCAGTTTTCAGAGAATTTGCTTTTTATAGTAGCTGTGTGCTCCACTCTGGAATCCCTGAACAGCCCATGATGGCATAAACATCCATTTGTTTGACGAGCTATGGTATAACTTCACATTAAGGGTAGATGACCCATTTGTATTTGAAACGCCCTAACCAGCAAGTTGGCATGGCAGCAGTGGGGCTTTAAATGTTAAGCAGTCTTCAGGGCTTCAGGCTGAGTATTTGCAGTGGAGTTGTTTGGGTTTCTGCTCCTTGCAGAGCTTCCTGAGCTTGTTGTGATAGCTAAAATCAAGTTTACTTTGTTAAGCTCAGCAGTTCCCAGAACTGAAGAGATAACGGGGGAAAATAAGACCTTTAGGAGACAAGAAGTAAATTTCTATCTGTATGGGGATGCAGGTTACTGTCTTTGTATGACTTTTTGATTATGATGTGCCCATTTATTTAGGCATGGTTATGTGCCCATGCGTGCAGGGGTACTTGCCCACAGTGATGTACAAATGCAATGCAAAAGGAATGTAAAACTTGGGAAATGTATCGAGTGTAAAGACAGTAACTTGCCAGCCTCTTCTGTGGCTCTGTTTCTCTGGTGCTTAGAAATAAGTGAAATAGCAGATTTTCAGATGAGTAAATTGTGCAAATTCATGCCTAATTTACACGTATGATCACCTTGACTGCTTGTACAAATCAGCTAATTGTGCATGCAAATAGCTAATTAACAAAATCAGGTGATCTGCTGATGCAGTCTCGGGATCTGTAAGCGTATACCAGCCATGCAGTTATCATACATCTACATACCAGTAGTATGAAGAAAATCTAAGCCCTCATAATGTAGCAGCTGTGAGGAGTTGCCTATATTTTACTATCACCAGTTTTGGGGTGGAAGTGTCTGATG
Organism: Passer domesticus; assembly: GCF_036417665.1. Classification (NCBI taxonomy): domain Eukaryota; kingdom Metazoa; phylum Chordata; class Aves; order Passeriformes; family Passeridae; genus Passer; species Passer domesticus. Next base: position 88,283,043 of record NC_087476.1, read on the forward strand.
GGGATCACAACTGTTATTGCAGTTTGGATCTAAAATCACTGAGGTTTAATAGAAAAAATAAGTAGGAAAAAATTCACTTCAAAGTAGAAAGTCAGTGTTGCTTCTGATGCACATTCCCCCTGCTGCAGCCGATGGCAGACTAGCTGGTCTGATGGCATGAAGTGCCCTTCCCATACAAGTTGTTCCATAGTTTGGCCCTATGGCTTCATAAAAATGCCTGTGAACAAAGCTTGCTAAATGCCTACTAATTACTATTCTTAAATACATAAAGAATTTTAAATACATTTTAAAGCTGCCTGCTGCCTTCCACCTTGGTAGAAAAGAATTTACTCAAAAAAGGTTTAAAGGGCAAGTCTCCTGGTTTTGTTTATTTGTCTTAGTCTCTTCCTTAGCATATTTATCTGCTAGGTGAAAATACCCAGGCAAGTTTAAACATGCAAATTGTCCAAGTTTTGCAACTGCATCTGTGGACACCAAATATACATGCAGGGAATTCAGAAGTGTTTCTCCCATCTCTGTTTCTATTACTTTTATAGCTGTTATGGAGTGGACAGACAGCCTTTGTCATAGTAAGTATTTATAATTTCAAACCAAACGTCATGTGAACTTGCAGTAAGTTCCTACAAATAATTTAACATCAAGATTTGAGGCTTCACATTGAGTGTGCACAAAAATAACAGCAAAATCTTCTGAAGGCAGGTATTTCTTGAACTATCTCTTTAAAAATTCCTCCTAGTATATAAAATAGAAAAATAAAATCCTGTCTATTATATTTGTGACCTATGTAGGACTTCATTTGCTCTCTGAATTTCCTTTCTTAAAAGTGTGTCTTTGTTTTAAAACAAAGATGAAATATACCATTAGCACATAATGGACCAGAATTCAAATCCTAGCAAAAGTTTGTGTCCAAGACCATAGCACTGTATGTCTTTCATAGTTCTCTCATGGATATTTGTGGTCTGTAGCACCTTGTTATGTTCTCAAGAGTAACACTCATTTCCTTAAAACCTGCTCTGTGAAGGGAATTAAATGTGGCTGGAATATGTCGTTAGAAAAACTCCTATGAAATATTTTACTGTCATCTAGTTGGGCTCCAGACAAAGAGTCAAGGGACTTCAGTGTAAAACAGTGTGCAAAAAAACCAGCCTGTTTCTGGTAGAGCCACATCCATCTAGTGGTAGTTGGGTGCAGAGTTAGGAGAGAAGTGCCAGCCCTGGTGTGGTCACCAAGCCTCTCCTCTGAGGGTCAGTCTGCTTTTAAGCATGTACAGAGGAAACTCTCAAACACCGACAGAAAGTCTACTTCAAAGATTTTTTTTTTTGAAAAGCAAAGTAGTGGAGACTTCCATGTTTTTTTTGTCTGTGAACAAAACTGAAGATGTTTAAAACCCATAGATGACAGCTTCCTTTATCAAGAAGCTGTGTGCTGGTGGGAATTAACACACACTCTCTTTCAAAAAAAAAAAAAAAAAAGCCAAAGCAAAGCCAAAAAACCTAAATGCCAAGCAAATATCGCTACCACCCCACCCCAAGAAAAATACCAAAATCCAGAGAAAAAACTTCCATACCAACCAACCAAATGAAGTTAAGATTGGAATACTAGTTAGCATTCTGATACCTGAGAGCACATGCAGCCCACGGCTTGCTCTTATCAGCTTGTGTGTCCCAGCCCTGGGAACAGCAGGCAAGACCTTGCTAGAGTGTGCATGGGCTCCTTCCCCCCTTCCAGTGCGTGCTTTGCAACTTAAAGATGCAAAATTCATTGAGTGACAAATGATGATTAGTGAGAGCTGAGGCCTATCTGCTGCAAAAGGGAGCTGGGGAGGATGACTTTATTCCTGGTGGTGTCAAGTCTTTCACCTTGCTGCCCTTTAAAGCAAGAGTGGGAACTGTTCCTTTAATTTTATTTACAAACTTGTTTTAAAAAAAGCAACAGGTTTTATGACTTTTATAACTTATTATTTCTCAATTAATCCTAAAACATAAAAAAATAGCTGGCTGTAAAAATATTTTCCATAATCTCTCAGCCAAATTTTCCTATTGACTGTACTGGTGACCTGGAATTAAAAACTAATGGGAAATGAGAAGAAAGCAACAATAAAAATAAGCAGTCTGGTTTTATATGCCAAGCATAATGAGACTAAGGGAGAAACAGAACTGAAATAAACTGAAAATAAGACAAGCAAAGCTATGTAGGCCTTCATGTGGGGACAGTGTAAATCCTTTCTTCTCTGGGAAGCAGAACTGCTTGCAGAACTGGGGCTGAGGGCTGTAACATCTCAAGTGTCTCACAGGTCTGTAGTGTTTTTCTTTCTTGGATCTGGCTGTGGGCTGGCTGTACAGTGCCAGTCAGGATATGAAGAAGCCATTTACTGAATTGTTTAGAATTGGGAAGGGCCGAGGAGATACTTGACTATGTTGATGATGTTTGTGCTTTTGGTTGGTTGAAATCCTGTTAACATCCATTAATACAGGCTTAAAGCCTTCTCTAAAACTTCTGGAATTACCTGTCTTTCTGTTATTTTAAGAGACAGTTCTTTTTCTTTGGATCATTGATATCCTATTGAATTCAGTGGGAGAACTTGTACCTGTGATGGGATAAAGTTTCCAATCCCTGTTTTACTTCCTTAAGGGATAAAGGAAAAGGCAGGCTTTAGGGATCTTTTTTAGATCTTTTTAAAGAAAGGTGAGGTGGCATTGTACAAATTCATATTATTTTTTCTCCAGTTACTCATAGGCACTAAATAAATGGCGCTGAAAATGCTGTGCTGATGCAAGTGCCAAATTGCTGCCATATGCAGATGAATTATCTCCTTGCCCTTTCCTGTCAAAGGCCTTAGTGCCAGCCAGTGACATGGCTGATTGCCTTTGCCTGATGAAGGGACATTTGAGGGGACAGCTGATGGCTGAACTTCTCTAAAGTGGAATTGATGATTGTAGTGGAGGAACCTGTCCTAAGAGTTGGTACCCATATTTTATCTAAAAATATGTGCCCACAGTCATTCCCTCTAGCCTTCATTTCACAAGCCTGCTTGAAATCTCTCACATTGTGAGGTCTGCAAAGCATCACCACCATTATCTCCAGTTCATCAGAATATATTCCCTTCAGGCAGAAGATGGCCTCTTCCTGGATAGCTGCACCTTTGTCTTGCAGCCCAGAGCCACTTGGTGTTCCTGGATCTGCAGACAGTAGCACCCAGGCTAATCTCTCTTGTACTGTGTATAGGAGTGTTGCCTCCATCAGAGCAAGTCTTTACGAGCATCCTCGTGCTGGCTTCCGGGCAGTTTGTAATCCTGGGTATTTATCTTCCAGTTTCTTTGTGGCTGGGCCTTGCTTGGGTATGTTTATTAAAGTCCTGTGACAAAAAACATGACAAGTAGCTTTGTGCCTCTAGCACAATGGAGCTCTGCAATAACAGTGCCAGCATTTTACCCCCAAAAGAATCTTCAAGTGGAGTCACAGACAACTTTCAGTGAGTCACACACACATTCAGTGCTTTTAGGTGACTGTTCCTCTTGGTAATTTCAGGGGGTTTTGGTTCTATCAATTGAAATCTGTCAAAATGCAGTGCTGGGCAAGTCTGTGTTCCAGGCAGTATTTTCTTGTGGGATCGTCTGAAATGGTTAGGTGGACTTCTCCCCAACTTCCCAGTCACGTGTCTGGTCCCATGCACTAAGCACGCGTTTTACTTCAGTCTTATCTCTCTATCACAACCACAGGGTCTTTACACCACAAACAAAATCTGCTCGAGTTGTTCGTTCCCTTTGTGGAGGGGGTGAGAGCAGAAGCAACACGTGAGAGATGAAAATGTTTCCTTGGTGTGGTGGTACTGGTGACTATGTGGTGATACCCCCTAGCACTTCTTGATTCCTGTTTCCATGAAATGTAGGCTGTGACACCCTTCTGAAAGCAAAAGAATCATGACTTGGAAGAGACAAAGAAAAAAGAGTGGTGCTTTGTTCTGCAGTGTCTTTATTTACAGAGTTTACCCAGTACCTCAAAGCATTACTAAACAGAAACTCAGTACGCGGTGACTTAGCTTTCCCAAGGAATCAACAAGCACATTGCATTGACATTTAAGTTTTGAGGTCTTTCTATATCCCTGGTACAGTAATGAAACTCCCAGATCAGCTGCTGCTGGTGATGAGACATAGATGCTTTATTAGGGATAACTTGGTTTATCTCCTTTGACACTTTTCTGATATCTCTTGATCATTAAGGTCTGGATTAAGTGGAAAAAACATTGCTTGCACAGATGTTATGTAGCTTATGCCTCAGATCTTTTATGAGAGAGTTTGGGTGCTTAATGTCTCCTAAGTCAAAAAGAAAAATCAAAGTCTTGTGTACAGCTTACTTCTGTCAGGTGCCAAGATGAGGGTTAGGTGAGCACATAACAAAAACCTGGATATTTGAAAGTCACATTTCCAGCTGCATTTAAGGAATTGTAGATAAAGCACATTGAAAAGAAAAGAGCTGTTTGGGGCTGGGTTTGCATTTCCCAAGTGGGCTTAATGAAATTTAAGGTGTACTGCTCTGCAGCACTCTTAGGTAACTAGTTATCTGTATGTTCTTTCCCATGAACTTGCATCATGACATTTTTGTGAAGTACTGCTGTGTATCAGAAACTTGCTGTATGTTCACTGCTGGCTTTGAGAAGAAACAGCCCCAGCAGCTTTGCACAGATGAGAAAAGGTGCTTGGAAGCAGGTATTGGAAGAGTATAGGAAAGTAACTCTGTATTTATTTGTCTGCCTCCCCCCCCCCCCCCCCCCCATAATACTGGTTTTCATGCAATTTGTATGTGTTTTCAATGTTTGGTTCCCAATCCCTACTCCGGTGGAAATGTAGCTATTATTTATAATCAGTAAATGAATGGCTTTGACTCTCAGCCTGTAGCAATGCAGAAATCAAACGTTCCCGTCTTTCAGTCTGACAGTGTTTCACAAGAACAGGCATTTCTGGGGCTCCTCAAGCTCAGGGAGGCTGCTGTGTCACTTCACTGTGATAGTGGAAATACCGTGGTAATTTTGAAAGACCTGTCCTATGGACTGATGAGTTTAACAGACTGATGCACTCTAACCAGGGCAGCCCTTTATTTGTCCTAGTTTGCTCTTCTTCAGTGTTTTTCATCTGAGGATTACGAAAAGTGGACTTCAGCCTGTGAAGCTGTTACTGTAACCATTTATGGAGGGAGAACTGAGACTCAGATAAATGTGACTTTCCAAAGGTTAGCTCTCATGCCAGTAGCACCAACAAGGACCTGTGCATCTGTTTCCTGAGCCCTTACTCTTTTGTCCCACATTTTATTTAATGAGGTGAGAGGAAATCTGTTTCTACACAGGGTCTAGCACAGGGTCTAGGTTAGCAAGGATCATGTGAATTGTCAAGTGAGAGCTTCTGCTGGTGCTGCACAGAGGGGTAAATTGGTTGAGAACTTTGTGGGCTGCTTCACTAAAGAAAAATAACTGTGTGAAATTTGATTTGAAGAGAAATTTTCTTCCTAGGAGAATACTGAACCTCAGCATAAGTAGATCTGCAAGCTAATGATGTAAAAATAGCTTGGATAATAAAAATCTGGTAAATAGAGGTATGGTAGCAATTGGGATGTATGGGAGAGACAGGCTAAACTGATCTGACTTTATTATGAGGAATTTATTCTCTCACAGAGCTCCTCTGGTTTAACGCAGTCAGTGCTATGTCACTTTTAGCTGAAGCAAAATGCTTTTTGTAGAATTCTAAACTCATTTTCCTGTAAAACAACGCAAAAAACTGTTCAGCTGGAAACTTGAGCTCACTCAGAATAATCCAAATTTGTTTTGAAGGACTTGAGGGATGTATTTCCTTCTAAAGATTCCCATTCTTCTGTTTTTTCTTTGCCAAGTGAGTAATTAGTTGCTCCTTGATTATTGCTTATCACTTTATACTTTCTCATGAAGACAGCAAGGGACTGTGAGGCTGTTAATAGCTATGCTCAGACCACCTTTTCTTCTCAAGCATGGTTTTATTAGCTTAAAAATAACAGTGGGAGTGTAATGCTTTTAAGTTCCTGTATTTATTGGGTTTTTTTACTGGAATCCTGAGTGCTTTCCAGTGACCACCAGAAGTGCATAGTCTCATTTTTCTTCCCTTGAATTGCTACACCCCAATACCGTTGATGAACGGCATTGGGCACAAAAGCTTGACCTAGGCAATCTTAGTGTGGAATGAAGAAAAGACTTGAAAATTTTCTTCCATCCTTTCAGGTGTTCCTAAACATGGCAACAAGCATGGCTCTGCAACAGATGCAATTCTTTCTAGGTCTCTAGGTAACATTTGAACCTGTGTAATGTTCACAGCACAGCACCGTAAGTAATATTCCAGGAAATGTGCTGCCGCTTGTTTAAAAGGATAGGACCCCAGAGATGCCTTTAAATATGCCTGTAAAGTGAGAGGTGCCAAGAGAAAGATAATATGGCTGATTATAGTTATTTACCTTACATTTTCATTCGCCCTTAACTGGGTGTAATTTAGGGGCATGAAATCTCTTATTGGAAGTGTATTTGCATTAAACAGCTCTAAGCAACCATGAAAGTGCAGAAGCTGAAAAATTGACAGACTGGGTTTCTAGAATCCCAAAGTAGCATTTTTTTAATAGGCATACAAACAAATCAAATAAACATGTTTTGCTTCAACGATTTAAAGAATATGGTCTTTGGAGTAATTTGTCTCCCTTTTTTTTATTTTTTACCCTATCATTTCTAACCTCTTCACTGCCTATCTCTGGTTTGCAGCTCCTCCTAACAATCTGCAGCAATTTCCAACCCAGCTGTTGTGGTTGCAGTGCATTGTGCCTTTGTTTAGCTTTCCCTGAGCTATCAAATCATGCTATAAAGGGGATTACCTGGTTAGTGATGTTGTTTTTGAGGTCTGCACTTTTTAACAAATAATTGCTTCACAGTGGCTCTTCCCCACCTCCTGCTGCCAAAAAAAAAAGAAAAGAAAAAGTGCCATCTGAAAATCCAACATTACAACTGGATGGAGTTAAGTCTTGCAAGTGAGCACCTTTGGCTGGCTTTGGTAAAACACTTTTGCTTCCTTTGCAAGTAATCATAACCAAGCTGAAATCAATCAAAGAGTAGTTTGTCTTTTCAATCAGCTGGTGTATTCGTAGCAACACTTGGATGTTTGTGTTTGCTTTTAGAAAAAGACAGACATGTTTTTGCTCTACTCATGTAGATGTGTTGGCATGTGCTGAGCTTGGGAAATTTATAATCCAACTGTGTGCTGTTAAACAGGTATGATCTTCCCCCTCTACCCTCAGCAGTTGGTCAGTTCTTTTATGGCCACTGCCTCTCCCACAAGGCAGTTTATTGAACTGATGTTTGTGAAATGTTGTGATCTTCGCATGAATGGAGTTATTGAAGTGAAAAGCATTAGCGATATTTATTTCAGCAGGTTGCGGAATTAATGACTAAGGAAGGAAAACAGGTAAAACTTGCTTTTTAGATGCACAATAGTGTCTTTAAGAAATGTAATTAGTGTATAAGAATGCAGACGTGTCTGAATTTATGTTACAGTACATATGCTCTGTCAGAAGTTTTCTAACAAATATATATGCTATTGAAATATATCTATAGCATTCATGTTTTATTATCTTTTGAGTGTTAAGTAAAAGCTAGTGTATGTCTTGCTCTGCTCAATGCAAAAGATATATTTACTGTACTTCAGTGTCTTCAATTTTGGTTCTCATTTTGCAAACACCGTACATTTTAATTAAGGCTTGTCACTTGATCTAATGAATACATTTGCTGTAATGTCTCCATCTTCAGGAGGTGAATTTGACTTAGAAATTGTCTGTCACAGAGGGCCTGATAATATCAGTTTAAAGATTTCTTTCTTTCCTGGGGAAGAGCAGTTTGTGTCATTCACCCAGCTCTCACTTAGGTTTTGCTTGCCTAAAAGGTTGCAGAATGATGTTTATTGCAACATACAGACAAGAAGAGTCTCTAAAGACAAGTATGTACATTTAGCCCAGACAAGCTTATGTACCTACATAAGACTGTCCTATTTTTTTCCGCTTTCCCCCCCTTTTTTCTTTGACACAGTTTCAGAGGTGGTTTATTGATTATATTTGGAAAGATTAAGAAACTCCTCTCTGCAGTCATGCTTCTGTTGGCATATGAGAGGACTTTGACCAAACAAACAATGAATTGTCCAATACACACAGTAAAAAAAGGAAAAGAAAACTCCTATAAGAGCTGGTTTCAATTGACCTTTTACCTGTGCCTATTTCTACTCTGGTGGGTGAGGACCATACAGGAGAAGGGTTGTCCTCATGTGTCTCCAACTTGTGTTATGGTAGATGTTAAAATTCCTGCTTTTAATGTCAAGTCTAAACCATAAGTATTTTACTGTCATGCAAATGCCATTTTATGTTCTGCTGTTTTACATGAATGTATCAAAAAGTGAATTTGGAGTCTTCAAGAGACAGAGAAATTAAGTAGAGCCCCACATTTTTTTGTTTTCACTGTTACTGTATTCAAAAGAGACCAGTTTTTTCAGGTAGGTAAGTCAAGATTGTGTTTTGGTGCCATCTCCTTGTGTTCAGGGGAAAAGGATTTAGCTCCCAACCTTCTTCAGCCTCTTCTACGTCACCATGTTCAAAGTGTGTTATACCAGCTTTGTTATAAAAGGCTGAGGTTTGCATGAAGGAAGAGCCCAGTGCAGTGTTGAGTTAAAAGGGAGATGCTTGGGGGACCCCACAGGACATAGGGGTGCCCAAAAGAGGAGCCAGTGGGGGAGCAGCCACATCATCATCCTTGGATGTCCTGGTTAGTGACTTATTTGGCAGATAATGTGTGATGCACCTGTGGTGATCCAACGCAAACATTTGGGAAGTGCTATTGCATCTCCTCGGCATGTGAGGAGTTGCATCACAGTGAGGGCAAAGCCCAGATTTTCAAACAGACTTAGTCACTGTGCACTGGTGTCCTCATCCAGGGTCCTGCTGGAGCTCTGTGACAGCAAGAGGACCAAGGTTGCTTCACCCAAATCGTGTCACAGGACTCACACATCCTTCCCTTTTGTGACCAGGATGCTCTACCCTCTGGCTGCCTCTGCAGAGGGGCAGAGAGTTAAGTGCTGCAAAGGGCCCTGAATGGGCCACCTGTGAGGCGGCAGGTTATGCTGGTGACAAATGTGTGCCACTGATGTGTACATGCTTTTCTGACCTGCTTTAATTTTTCTAGCTGGGACTTTAATTGCCAGGGAGAGGTATAGACAAATGCAATAAAAAATCCAAACAAATCAGAGCTATAGCAAGGCTCTACAAGGAAATACGTTTTAGAAAGATTTTTTTCCCTTAATTAATCGGGATTTTGTTGTCAGGCTAAAACAGACTAAAAATAAACAGCTGTATAGTACTTCATTAAGCTGCCTGCTTGGAGTGATTTTCTCATTGATTAGTCTCAGGGCTAATGCTGGTTCATTCCTCATTTCATTGCTAATTAACATCAGCTCTGCTCTTGACCACTTGACCGCACTCTCTATGAACATGTGCTGGTTTGGCAAGTAATAACTGCTCCCTCCCTCTTAAAAGGGAGAGTTAAGGTACAAAATAGCTATCAAGAGTAGATCTGTGCCTCTACTGTAAGGAGAGCAAACTGTAAAACTGTGTCGGCCCGTAAGAAGGGTAATAAACGTAGTTTACAGAGCGCAGGAGTTTGATTCAGGAACTATATAAATACAGATGATGAGCTCAGGCTGCTTGTGAATTGACAGGCTTGGCTCATCTCCTGTCAGTTGAGTTGATTCAGGCTCTTCTGGGATGCTCGTGGTGCAGATTACCTGACCCAGGGGCTTAGGGCTGCTGGGTGTCAGCAAGAGGGCAGCTTTGGATGGGCAGCACTTACTTTTCCCAGTTGCCTCAATGTTCTAAGAGTTTGAATAATGAAGTACATTGGCAGTGGGTAAGGAAAGAGCAGGAAACAACACCATGCTTATAGCTTTGTCAGGCCACTTCCATGCAAGAGGAATACAGATGAAAACAGGGGAATTGAAATACTAGAATTGGCATGGATGCCCTCTGAGGAAATATCTAACAACTTTAATGAAATTAGCAGCCTCTGTTCTGGGTGAAAAGGTCAATTTTTCCATAAAATCCAAGTAAACTGGCATTTTGGAAAACATCTACTGAACTTGGCACAGAATAAATAACATTATCCTGAAGTCTTGGTTCAATTCCAGATAATAGCTTTTTCTTTTAATTGAATTGGATATTGCATTTCATTTTCAGAAAGTCCTTTTTTTTTATTCCTACATTTTGAAGCTTTCATATCTCTGAACTAATCAGAAACTCAGCCTTATACAAATCTATCAATCAGAAACAGTCAGTGAAGAGAGCTTGCCTGAGTGATAATCCTTTTCTACCTACTTTGGAGCAGAATCCTAATTCACTTGTTCATCAATTATATATTTTATATATTTCCACCATTAATTTAATGGATTTAGGGGCTCAGTCTTGCAAACACTTGTGCATGTGAGTAACTTTATTCATACAAGCAGGTGCTCATGTGAGTAAAATTAACTATGTGAGTTATCTGTAGGATCAAGCTTTGCAGGAGGTATATATCCAGACACAAAGCCATTGTGTTCCTTTATTGCTCTGTAGTAACAAGACAACAACATTGGAATGAGTCAAAAAGTCCTCAAAATATCAGTAACTTTACTAGATATGGTAAAAAAGAAGTCATTCCTATGTTTAAGAACATAACCTCTTTGGACAAGGACTCACTGCCTCCTAATGAAGTGTTTACATCACATAACCTTCATGATAGTTCTGGAATTGCCCAGAACAGAGGCAGAAGTGTAGGAAGTCCCATGTTATTGTCAACTGACTGTATATAGTGCAAAAACCATATTGTGCTGCAGACCTTGTTGGGTTAGAAAATGGAAATGGAATTTTGATTCCTGTTCTCGATACATGCAGCACCTCTTCTTTCTAAAATGATGCCTCTGTTATTTTTAGCTTTTCTCATGTTACTTTTATTTCCAGTACTGGTCAGATGCAAAGAAAAATCCCAGCAAACAAATATTTACATTAATAATAAATAAGCCGAAGGAAAATATTTCCTTGAATATTCTTTAACTGTAAGGAGTCTGGTTTGAAGGAGTGTCTTGGTCTGTAGCTTCGTTGTGGTAGGCTGGGACTAAGGCTTGGAGGGAACTCCAGCAGTGATGGAGAGAAGAGCAGGCAGATGAGCCAAGCAGCATGGGCAGGACTGGCTTGGAGGCTGTGCAGGGTGCCCTGGGGTACTGCAGGTACTAAAGCAGTACATCTGTGGATGGTTCCTTACCCCTTAACAGAGAATTAAATAATGAAGGTTGGGCATTTTCTGTTTTTGTACTTTGCTTTTTTATTCAAAGAATGCAAAAGGAGGGAACGAAGATGCCTTTAAAAACCCTCATGAGAGTGACATGCTTGCAATAAGATCTTAGAGAAGGCTAACTTGGATGACAGACTTTTTGATCCTCAGCAGTGGGACTATTTAAGATGTAAACCTTTTGATAAAGTTGCCCTTTCTGGCAATTTGTTCCCCTCACTATTTAAAAGAAAATTAATCTTTGAGTTTTCAGAGTTAAAAGATACTGTGAGGGCCTCCAGTCATATGAACTGTAAGTTGGTGTATTGTATTAAATAAGATTCAGTAGCTTCTTGTGTCACTACAGGCTAGAATTTGGTGAATAAAGTACAATTAATAGCTCTTACAAACCTCTGGATGGACACCCAAAGGAGAGGAATAATACAGTTGCAGTATTACAAGTCAGCAACATATTAAACATTTTTTTTTCCTTAGGAAAGGATTTCCTGTAGAGGTCCTGAAGAAAAATAAGTTTCATTAGTTGAGCGTCGAGCAGAGATAGAGCAACAGGATTGATTGTAATAAGCCTCTCCTTTTTACTGAAATCCATTACTTTCTGAGCTATTAAGTGATGAAAGGGATTAAGAGAATAAAAAAATATAAGCGGGACTGTATTCGTAAATCTAATAAAGTTGATAACAGTAGAGCATTTTGTGAAATTTGCATGTGAATTTATAACATCCTAATCCATCGGCAGGCAGCGTCGTGCTGCAGAGGGAAGGGGGTGCACTGTGCATACAGGATAAAAATGCAAGCACAGAATTTCTGGCCAAGAAGTGGGATTTTTTTTTTTTTTTGTTTTGTTTTGTTTTCCTTGCCTCCCCCCCCCCCCCCCCCCCCATATGGATATCCATATGTTTTTATCACAGATTCCATACTTTCAGTACCAGGATCCATATGTTTAGCTTTTTCTCAAATAAAAGACTATAAAGTCATTCTTCATTATCTTTTTCTTCCTAGCTGGTGTTTTTGTAGACATAACCAAATGTGATGCTAGATCAGGCATACCCAGATAGGCTGCAAGTTGGACCTCAACAGAGGTATTTAGAACCAGTACCTAGGGAGTTCAAGGGCTGGATTATCTTCTGAGTATAATGCCCCTTGACAGTGCTTGAACAATGCAGGGGGTGCTATCATCTGATTGCAAAGTCCTGGCAAGGCAGTTCCCCTATAAAAGAGAAGCTCCTTTGGGATCAGCAATGAGAATTTTCCTCCTTTTAATTTTGTTTAATTCTCAATCTGCACCTCTGCCTCTGTGCTTCTGCTGAGAGGTATGTGGTACAGGGAGATGACATGACAGGGCTTTATTTCACTTCTGCTTTTTCTGCTTGCCCAAGGCCTGCAGTTGTAGAATAGCAGCAGAATTTAGAAGTGCTGATATAGGGAATTTGGGGTTGGCGTAAGGATGGTGTGTATCACCATCTCCTTGACACGACCCAGTCTGCTCTGTGCCAAGCAGATATCACTCACTGAGAATTGTGCCTAATAAGGTTGTATTTATCTTTTTTTTTTCCCTCTTTTGATGGAAATGTTAATATAATGCTTTTTAAATATGTAAAACACAATTCAGTGTCCATGGTTAGACCTTGGAATAGGTACCAAGTAACCTTCAGGGGTAAAATCTGCATGTTGGCTTTGCAGTCAGATCCCATCTTCACTTGGACTTTCAGTCCTTCTTTGCTGGGACAGCATGTGGTAGAAAAGCAGCTGTGGTGTGTGCATTTCCATCTCTTGGGAGTTTGATTGCCTGCCAGCAGGTTGTGACTGTCCTATGGCTGTGGTATTTAATGTGCAGAAAGGGTAGGGAATACCCTGTAATTTTGAATGGAGGAAAATTAGGGTAGTCATAATTACAAGCATTACAGTACAGTTTCAAAATAAAGCCATCAGTGTATTTCATTAGTTCCTGCCTCTAGCCCCTGAAACATAACCCTGAGGTAGGCTTGCAGTTATGCTTTATCCTCTGTGTTTCTGACAATAATAGAAATTATTGTGAAAGGTTAATAACCATTGTGCATTGGAGCTTTAGAAGAAGGTGGTAGAAAGAAGAGGTGATTTCTTCCTCCAAATAAACCAAGCAGTAGCATCCTGGCTTTAGAGGAGACAATCAGTGCCCTGAGAGCACTACTACAGCAGCTGCATTTTGGCTGGAGTCATTATATTAATTTTCAGGCTGACCTGACTCTCATCAGAGACAAAAATGAAACTTACTGCTGATATCATTCAAAGCAGGCATGGCTGCTGATAGGACCTTTAGAGAAACTATAGAAAAATTTAACATTTCTTCTGAGATTTTCTTGTGACAATATGATCCATTTGAGGTTGGCTTGCATTTCTGTAGAACTAACCCATCATTTTTCAATGCTGCCTTTCCTTTCCAGGATTGTGGTGGCTCTGGTGAGATTGGTGGCAGGTTTGTAGGGAGTTGCCTCATGGGTCTTGATTGGCAGTGCAGAGAGCCACTGTTCTCCTTTCAGAAACAATTCTCTTGTAAAATTGCTGTGCTTTTTTTCCTTTTCACTTCACCCAGCATTTGAATGCCAGATTGAGCTAATTTTAAGATTCCTCAGGGCAGTGGCACTGCATTCCTTCCACTCTGCTATTCCTTACCACATTACCTCACTGCATCAGCACTCGTATCTCCTGCTGATGGCATCCAGTTTCCATTCCATTCACAGCAGCCAAGGATCATATCTCTGATCCACTTAGAAACACAATGATCTCTACCCCTGAGAATGCAAACACTTTCTCAGTCAAATCTATTGATCTTCAGGACTCTATTTCTGGCTTTCCATTCACTCACTCCACAGTTGGGATGCTGCATATTCATTCTGGGCAAAGAGTTAACTTGGCTACTAGGAACTCAGTGAAAAACACTTCTGCAGAATCCAAAGATAGACGTGATCTCTTATATATTATTATGTCTGTACATATACTGCACTTATTAACTGTGTAAAACAAAAAAACCTCCCAGCTGGCACAGTGACAACGACCGACCTGCTCATGCCATCATATTCTTATCCCAAGCCAGCTTACTGAATGTGCTAATGTTGAGATGGGCAAGTGCATGCTGAGTTCTGCAAGGGAGGAGGTAAACGCAAAGGGTCTCAGGCTAGAGAGGGATTTGTAGTCTAAAAGGAAAAGATGAGACCAACAGGCAAGGACACGGAGTATGAAGAAGGACTTAGTTTGACAAACAACCAAAATGAGTGAAAACACTTTAAAGAAAAACATTTTTCTGAAGAGCTTTGCTGTCAGGGATCTTGGCCCTTTCAGGGCTTGACTCTGGGCTTGATTCTGGGCTCTCTCAGAAGTGTGGTTATAAAGAAAAGCACAGATATGGGGTGAGTATTTCAGCATCTTCGTTCTGATTATGTACTGAAACAGGCCTCTCCTGGAGGTGAGCCCAGTGTGTGCTTCAGGTGGTCCTCAGGAAGTCCGCTTCTTCCATCACCAACAGCACAGGCTAAAGAACTTGCATAGCTGCAAGTATACCTAATTTTGACTTTGTTGGTGTTCAGGTGTTCACTATCACCCCTGAATAGGATTTTGCTTCTTAAAATATGGTATTTTTAAGGATTTTCAGGTATTGCTCACCATTGACCTTAAACCCATATTTGAAAGAAATCTAGGCACCATGATGTTGAGTGAGCTATGCCTGAGTTAATTTAATTATCTAGACCTTAGACAATTTTGAAACTATTACCTGTAATTCATATCTTCTGGGTTCCAGCTGAGTGCCCTGTTTTCTCTACTTGCACATGACAAATGAATCCACTTTTTCTGTGTGGGTTTTTTTTTTGGTGGTGCTGGTGGTTTGGTTTTTTGGTTTGGGCTTTTCAGGGTTTTTGATTTGTTTTGTTGTTTTTTGGGGTTTTTTTTTTTGGTGTTGGTTTTTTGTTTTGTTTTTTTTTTGGTTTGTTTGTGGGGGTTTTTTGTTTGTTTGTTTGGTTTTTTTAAATACAGATATTAGGTTACCGCTTGGTCTAAGAGAAGACTTTCATTATTCAACACTTACACTGCCGGGGGCGCAGCAGCTAACCTGGTTTGGTCTTGATTGTGTCACTCCAGCTAAAGCTGTTTCCCACAACTCATGGTGCTCAGTCTAAAAACTGACACCATATAGCTAAGTGAGGCAGGAATGGAAAGGGTCCCAGGTGAAATAATTATGGGGTTGATTATTGTGATTGTGTATAATTATAACCTTTCTTAGTATATGACTAAGAGTGCTGAGGTATGAGAGAATTTGACTTGTGAAGGAGTATTAAAATTTAACATGGAAATTTACTCTGAAGTTAGGTGTTGTTTCCTGATGTGCAGGATTAGTACACAGGTGGTAAACTTTCACTTTCTCCTTTACCCACAAAAGTTTTCTCCTCTTCTCTTGTGAGCTTTGCCTACAAAGTTGGGTAATAACTAGTGCACTTCCTTGTAGCTTGCCCATGTAGCCATTTCCTCTCACTGTTCAGCATGTTTGTCAGTATATCTGAATTTCAGCTGAGGGAGGGACAGAACATTTTTGTTTTTCCTAATCAAAACATGCAGAAATAATAGTATAAAAATATGAACACTGAAATTAATATGTAATGTGATATAATATCCTTGACTGGACATTTCATTGCCTTTACAGGAAGATTTTTATTTAATATTCTAAAACTCTGGGGACATAACAGTACATGGATGATCTGTCCCTGCTTACAGACATGAAATAGGTCTGCATGCATACATACACACAAGGGAGAGCTTCCTCTCTCTTCATCTTTCCGACAGGTACAAACCATTGATTGCCTTCGATTCCTCCTGAAACTGGGGGAGTGGGCAGGCATTTAGTAGGAAAACTCAAGAGCTGCTTGCCCAAGGCTTTGATAAATCCAGTCCTCTTGACCCTAAATCCTCTACCTTAGCTGCCTTCTTCTAGAAAATGATACAGATTGTACTTCTCTGGCATGAAATAAGAAAGACCAATTGCTTTGAAGATTTTATTACTTTGTTTTTCGGTCCTTTCTCCTAGTACACTGTTTGCTAAATACTTTTCCCTCTGGAAGAAAAGAATGTTGAACTCATTTCCATCTCCGTCCCTTATCTCCACCTACACTTCTGTGCACGAGGCATCCATAGGTCTTGCTAGAAAAGAGTGCCTTTGCTAGAAGATTATCATGATGTGCTCACCAACAAAAACACTTCTGTACCAGTTTGGGCAGTAGATGTAGAAGATTTCAAGTCTCCCTCTTCTTGCCCTTTCCCAGTTCCAAATAAGGAACTTCAGAGGGCAAAATTCCCACTGCTGGTAGACATGTAGCTACTGTTGTATTGTGGGGTTTTGGTTTGTTTTTTTGCCAGCTACTTGACATTGTTTTACAGCTGGACTGTGCAGCTATTTCCAAAAGGCTCAGCTAATTCTGTTGTCTTTTTTTATCAAGGAAATTCTTGAGAAACCACAATAAAGCAGCTGTAACCCTGGCGATGCTTACAACTGTGGCCAAAAATAGAAATCAGTGCTTCATGCGTTTTCTTAATTGAGGGTATAGGGTTTTTTTTCAGTGTGGTCCTTGACACCTCGCCAAGTTAGGGCTTGGCTCTAAATGTTTAGTGTAAGCTTTATAAATAGCCCTGGATAGAGGGGGCATTTCTTTTTCCAGTGTCTTGCTCCCTCTCAGGGCTGCTGGGGGCAACTGTGCTCTTGGGGCATGGCTGAGTGTCTGCAATGAACCCTTTAGGCCACAGTTGCCAAATACTTTGCAGGAGGTGCCGATCACCTTGGGTTCCTCTTTGCTTAGAGGGGGAAGCTCAGCATCTTGCAGAATTAGGTCTGTAAGCTGTTGTTATTAATAACTGCCTTCATGGTCATTTTGCTTACAGACAGGATTTATTTGGCTTTTGACTATCAGTGAAAGTGTCCCCATAACTGGATTTTTATGCTCTCTCTCTGCAAATAGAAAACCATGGTTTGTTTGCCAATCTGAATAAGAATTTACAAATGCGGATTGTTTTTTTTCCTGTGACGCATATCGTGGCTAGTAAATGGGTACGAAATGGCTGGATGCAGGGATTTTGCAATGTTCTCACAGGCAGAAAAGAGAAAGATGAGAAAAGATGAATTAAAACTTGGGGAAAGTTCAGTCAACAAACTAAGAAGTACAGATGTACTGATTTATAAAGAGACTATAACTTTTAAACATGTACTTTCAATCTGAAGTACTGCAGTAGGGATTTAAATGATGACTATTTAATTTTTAAAAATTACATAAATTAAGTGAACAGCCCATTAATGGGATGCCATCAGGATCACATGGCCAATTCAGTTCAAGTTATATTATCTTGCTGGCCGGATTTGAATAAGAATTAAGAAATTACTATTCAAAGTAGTATGGGACATTGATCCTCATTCACAATGAAATTCGTCACCATAACTACCTGGAATTCCACTGCTTTCACAGAGGTATTCCACTGAATCTTCTTTATGGAGCAGCTAGAAGGGAATTGTATTAGTTGGTGGAAAAAAGCTGCTAATTAGTTGTTCAGCCTTCACGTTAAGTAAGTCCTGTCTTGCAGAGGGTTTGGGGATAAGCAGCGGGATGTGTCTAATGAATGGGAACCTGGATCCAACAGACACCAAGTATTGTATTTGCAGGGTTCCCAGATGAAGGAAGGAATGATGAATCTGACTCCATGTTCTTAGAAGGCTAATTTGGTTTTTTATGATCTATATTATATTAAAGAATACTAAACTAAAATATACTAAAGAACATGGAAAGGATCCTTACAGAAGGCTAAAAAGATACTAATAAATCTTGTGACTCTTTCCAGAGTCTGACACAGCTTGGCCCCAGTTGGCCAATAAGTCAAAACAATTCATATGAAACCAATGAAACCATCTCCAACCACATTCCAAAGCAGCAAAACACAGGAGGAGCGAATGAGATAATATTGTTTTCCTTTTTCTCTGAGGCTTCTCAGCTTCCCAGGAGAGAAATCCTGGGCAAAGGGAATTTTCCAGAAAATATGACTGCCATAACCAAGCTCCTCCAGCTGGTCCATCCTTGGCTAAAGGCCCACCTTGGGACGATTTACCTGCCCCAGTGAGAGCACCTCGCCTCTTTTTTACAACTGGTGCTTCATATTTGACCTTGGCAAATCAAAGCATGTGGTTGAGTTAACCAAGCTGAGGGATGTCCTCTGTGGATGAATTCTTCTCAGTGCAGTGTCTCCCAGAGTCTCTGTTAAACTGAATAACCAAAATTCACCATTACATGCAACTGTCTAGTTCCTTTTCACAGCTTTGAAACCCCATTTGAAAACACCTAAAATACTTAGTTCAGTGCTACATTGTGTTAAAAACAGGTAAAGGGTAAAACAAAAAGCTGCTACAAATGGTCAAGCCACAGCCACTTGTGCTACACTTTAAACAAACAAAGTCAGCATTATTAATCTTAACTGCATTGTTTAGTTTATAAATATTAATTTTGCCTTTTTCTTGACTTCAGTGCATTTCAGGTCTAATTTCTGTGATAATTAATATGGGAATATGAGAATCTTTGCACCACTTTTTTTCTTGCTCCTATTTAATTCTATTGACTTGTTGCTAATTTACACTGGCATAAATGTGAGACCACTGGGCTCAGCAGTTCAGCACGTTGAGATCAAAACCTTTTAAAACCTTTCACTGACAGAGAACACTTGAAATGGCAGATGCTGAGTATTTGCATTGTTAATGGCTTTAAAAATGTGATAATTGTATATAAATACTAAAAGATAAGTTATACATTCACACATCAACTGAAATTAGCATTGTGAAATTTGCAGTCCACCAAAAGAATGGCAGTAGATGGTCATGAATATTTGTGTTGCTCGCTCTTACTTGAGGATTCATAGTCTGGAACCTGAATCTGATGCAGCACAGATGTGTTTCCTTGCAAATATTTCAAGTCTTTTCTGCACCTGGGCTCTCCTAATGTCACAAATTCCAATAATAGGTACCTTTCCCCCATTTTTCTTATAATGACTTAGTACCAACAGTCCATTTTAAATAATCACAAACAAAACATGAAGAGTATCTGTGTAATGAAGTTAAGCAATCTACCACTCACTGATGGTTACCTACATTTGTAGGTAAGAAATAAAACCACTTTTTTTTTTGGTTTTTTACCATTCTATAGATTCTTGCATATCTCTTCACTGCTAGAATCTTACTGGAAACATAATGGGAAAGGGCCTTCTCATAAGTTTTACAGCTGTGGCTAAAAACAGAAGAGCCTACGAGGAGAGACTAGGCTAGTAAGATTTGAAGTCACATTTGTAGTCCCAGTTGAATCAGAGACACTTGTGGAGAAGCAGCTGGTGATGATCTGAACTTGACCAAAATTCTAAACATTTGATTTAGCTCATGTACCGATCAGTATCAGTCTTGAGTATCCTTTTTTTCAAAACACAATATTAAACTTAATTTTAGAATGTTACTTGGTATCAGGTTTTTAATTTTGACATTAAATTCTAAGTCAGCATGAGATAATAGATGAGGATGTCAGTGGGACTATGCTCTGCTTTCTTCAGATGACAGGGAGAGGGGAAGTTTGTACACACACATTGAAAAATGTGAAAATTCAGCTTCCTGATATAGCATAAACTACAACTGAAGACTTAAGAAACAAACTTTTATTACTCATCTCTTCTGAAATCACTTGAGCTGTAAACATGAACTTGAGTGCTACTTGATGAGCGTCTGCAGTACAGTGAATTTCCAAATCTCATGTTTGCCATACACTGGAGTTGTTGTATGACTTCTGTGATGGGATGCTGATTTGGACAACCCGGTGAAAATGCTCAGCAAAGAAGCAAATCAAGGACAATAATGTGGGATTTCACTATGACTACAAGATAAAATATTTTTTTGTGTGACTGTAAACGTTAACTGAAAAAACTTAAATGCCCCATGAGCTGGTGATCTGAAAGAAGCCTGAGTTGTTTTGGGTTTTTATTTTTCAAGGTTTTACTTAAGGATTTTTGAGTATTGTTGTGTGTAGCATGGTAATAACTAGAGACTTCTGTCCCTTTGTTCTAAGCAAAAAAGCTGATATGTATCAAAATGAGTTTCTACCAAATACCAAAGAAGTTTCTGCCAAATGGTGACTTAGCCGAGACTGATTTTTCAAAGGAGGTTTTTTGAAATCCCTATAGTTTGCTGCTCTGTTGTTTCTTTAAAGATTTCAGTTTTCACTGGCATTTGAATGGTCTTGACCTGTCTATGGAGTTTTGCTCATCTGGCCAAAGAAAAGAAACTGAGTTTTGTGTGGCTAATGGCAATCAACGACCAATATTTGTAACTGATTTGTTGCAGGGTCAACAAATTCCATTTTACTTTAAAAAGAAAAACACCTGAAATTAAAGTAGTAAAAAAACCCCACCCAAAGTGGGGACCAATTTTTTCAGGCAGGTGTATGTTGAGAGATTATACTAACAAGTTGTTTAAAAGCTGGCTGGCAAGCCATCTACCTATGTGTGACACCATTTTTTAATGGTGTTCTTCTTACCAGCCTCTCATTTTAGCTTTGCCTGTCTAAGTGAAATGAACCTATATGACACCAGGATGGAAAACTCGCATAGTCCCCCAGTTTACAAGTTTTCTGTTGCTTATGGATCAAGGGAATATTTGCCCTCAAAATGAGTACTTAAGCAAGTTGTGTGGTTTGGGTATTTTTGTTTTGTTTTTTGTGGGGTTTTAAAAATTCCTTTGAAAACACAGAAGCACAATTTGTGTGTAAGACTCGTGTTCATACAATGGCCATTTGATCAGAGACCCTGTTGCAGTGCTGTTCTTTGAAAAATGTATTATAAGTGGCTCTGTTTTTTTGCTTTTCATTTACTTCCAACCTGTGCTGGATCACATAGCTCTGGAGGAAAAAAAACGTATATTTTAATTCAGACTTTGCTTGGAACGTAAACCTCTTGTGTTTTTGTTTGAGGCAGTCCTCAGACGTGCTTAGGCTGAGCCTGGTTGGATATATGCACAAGGCTGTGCTCATCTTTAAAGCTTTTCAGCACAAGCTGAAGCAAGTGTTTCCTAAACTCATAGCACTCTCTTGCAGTGATTTTTGGCTGGGAGTGAATCTGCCACAGAGGTACTTGGCCCTCCTTCCCAAACTACATCTTGTTTGCCATGGGAGCTATAGGAGATTTGCGGCTGGGCCCCACTTTGCTGCCCAGTGAAGCCTGTGGCCGTGCTCACTGGTGGTGGGCATCACTGCAGGGGGGAGGAAGGACCTGTAGTGAAAGAGAGATGGTGCCTTTTCTCTAGTGTGGCCCCAGCTGTTCTTTTTAAACAGCTTTATTTGTATTTTTTTTCCTCCCATAGTGTAAGCTGACCAGATTTGCAGTTTATAAAACTGGGACAGCCTAGCAGGGGATAGAGTTGTCCACGCACTATCTTCAGCGATAATAATATCTGTCAGGGAATGGCTGTGATGGCAATTGCAGAGAAAGGTGAATTGCTGTGTGCATGTGCCCA
This sequence comes from Passer domesticus, assembly GCF_036417665.1. NCBI lineage: Eukaryota > Metazoa > Chordata > Aves > Passeriformes > Passeridae > Passer > Passer domesticus. Next base: position 88,304,942 of record NC_087476.1, read on the forward strand.
CACAGTAAACAGTTCCCTTAAAGAAAGAAGGAAGGCAAAGTCTCCCAAACTGGGTGCTGCCTTGTGCTGAACTCTGGACAATGCGCTCCTGTAAACTCTTCACCTCAGTATTGTTTACAGAGAAGGAGAGCTGCAAGAATTGGTTTAAATAAATAAACAGCACTCACAAGGATCCTTTCAAGTTCCAGGTTTTCAGCTAGAAGTAAAATATTGTGGATAACAAAAAGAAATTGCTCTCCTGCGAGCAGTGTTTTTCTTCTTGCACTGTGGGTCTCTCTTTGTACCAGGCACCCAAGCGCGACTCCTCCTATTTCTCAATTTCTTCTGTCTCTGCTGGTCCCACAGAGATGGGGTTAGTTGATGCTGGGGGCACGCTTCAGGGGCTGCCTGTTTGGATGTGGCTCTTCCCAAGGGAGTGGATTAGTGGGGTGAAGTGAGGGAGGGCAGAGCTGTGGTACTGTGGGTGTTTGAGGGTTTGTTAATGTAGCTGTTGGATGAGCAGTGACTGCTGTACAAAACCTTCTGCTGGTTTGTACCCTCACTGGGGGTTTCAGAGGGAAAGATTTTTTTTTTCCCCTCTATACTTTTAAGTGATGTATAGGAAAATCTGAAAAAAAGCCCCAACTACAATTTGAAACAATCTTTGTTCCTTGTGTACTGTTGAGGCCTTGGGGGCAAAGAGCAAATAGCCCCGAGCCTGCTCAGCTGTGTGAATACAAGTGTGCTTAGAAACCCACAGGTTCAACATAACCCTGTTTACTTGTTGCTCATGGGATGGCTGATGCTGTGCTCCCCAACCTGTTTTGCAGTGTTCCTATGGGCATTCAAAGTAAGAATTGCAAACTTGTGCAGATAGAAAGGAAGAACTGGATTGCCTGGGGAAAACTATAACGGCATGGCTGTCAGTTTTTCACGTTTTCTCAGTCTTTAGAATTGTATGTTTGGTCCTGTGTCTTTCTTCTGCAGAAGTGGTGTATGCACATGTGCATCATACATATATGTGTATATATATATACTTCTCTGGCAGCCACCCAGACCTGAATACTTGGCTTTCAATGTGCTTTCCAGTCTCTGAACCGAAGCAGAGATACCCAATAGTATTCTTCTGTTTGGTCTCTATTACTGGGTACTACCGTATATCCCTGGTGCTCTTACAAACCAAGCCATTTGGATTTTTCCATCAAATTTGATATTTGAAATAGTCAATACAGAAGAATCTCAGCTGTGGTATAGCTTGGAGAGTGTCACTAGGAGTTAGATGGCTTAATCAGTATGTTTTAAACAAATCTTTGAAAGAAAGTGGGAGAGGCACAAGAAATTAGAGTTGGGAATATATTTTTCATTTAATATGGTGATAGGACCAAATTTAAGTGATGAAAAACTGGGGCTGTAAGTCATGTTTTACAGAAGACACTGAACTGATAAAAGCAGGAGGAAGATTGTATTTGTCAAAAGCCTCTGGTATCTTGAAAGTGATATACATAATTCCATTTCTCAGCTTTCACTCTTGTCTAAACAATTTAAAGACAAAAACTGGACCATCTATTTTATGTATACATGTGGTTATCTATTTAGCCATACACATCAGTGTGCACATCTATATATACCCCATAGGGCTGCTTTTAGAATGCTTCTCAGTGATTTCTTTTTCCCCGCTCAACTCCTGGATTTCAGTGTTTTACCCCCTACTTAAAAAAAACCAAGAGATTAAGCAGGACCCATTATTTTGATATCAAATGCAACCCCTAAACCGTTGCTAAGATACAGGATGTGGCACTACAATATTGCTGTGGTGTAGGGTTATATTGTCTTAAGTGTGGGGAGCAGGCCATATTATAAATCTGAGTTGATAGATAATGATTGCTGCTCTTACTCTGTAATTAAAAGGAAGGGAATGTGTACAGAACAATTTGGTCATATACTCCTTTTTTATTTGGACAGTAAGTGAAGCACTATCAATAAGCAATTTCATTACAGTCTGTATGGGTTTTGTCTACTTTCATTTTCTATCTGCATTAATTTAGAGTAACTCTTTGGGTTTGTTATTGATTGACAACAGTGTAGGCAATGCTAAAATTCAGCTTTGATGTCAGACCTGTTAATTTTCTTGCTTTATTTTTCTTTTGTGAACAAATTAATAGAAACTTAGCTTCTGATTTCAGCAGTATTAATTCAGGTCTGCTTTCTTACACTTTCTGTGGGGCTCAAATAAGCTGCAAAGTTGGTATGTTGTGGGGTGAAATAAAGTGTTTTTGTTACATACTTGAGGGGGTTGTATAATTGTCTGGGATGTCAATCTAAATTGGCTCAGACATAGTGTCTAAGTGAGCCAAATCTAGTGTCTGTGTGACCATGCAAAAGAGAAGCAGAGAAGCGAATGTTTTTGTTACTTGTAATTTGTTTTGTCTTTTTAGGATGGAAAAAAACCCCAAACAAATAAAAAACAAACAAACAAAAAAAAAAAAACCCAAACCACAAAAAAACCCCCATACAAAATGCCCCCCCCCAATGCCTCTCCAAATGCAGCAAAACAGAGATTCCTTTCTTTTTTTGTTCCTTTAAGTGCAAGTGAGTTGTGTTGAGGAATGGCAGTGGTTGATATGCAGCCCCTGCATGCAGTTGGCACTTGCGGAGCAGCTGGCTCATGCAGAGTGAAAGCCTGCACTCTGCTGTAGAGCTGGAGTCTCTTTCACTGAGGAGAAATAAAGACCTCTGCCTACACGGGTGGCACTCAGCGGCAGGTGCAGGTGGAATGTGAACACAGCCACCTCCTGGACAGGTTGTCCACTAAGTGCACAGATAAGCACAGCAGCCTCCTCACCCATTAAAATTAGGGATTTTCATAGGTGAGGATGCTGCCAGTGACTCTTGGCTTCCTCACTGCTGGAGCTAGATCATAGGCTGTGCTCCATGGGTCTCAACCCAGATACAAAAAGACCTTTCAGTGCACTTAATGCAAGTGTGTTTGTCCTTATCACAAATGCCAATCTAAGGGATGTGACAGCTGACACCTCAGAAAAGCAACCATAAGTTGGAGATGGACGAATTGTAGATGTGTTCAGTGGGGCCAAAATAACACGTTTGGATGGAGCACAACTGTGGACCAGACTGGTGCTAGGAAAGAGGCTCTTTCTCAGACAGGTAATGTGAGCTTTCACTCTTGAAATGTGCAGTGAGTGAAGCTGCTGGAGGTGGTGGGGCTGTGCTGAGGTCAAAGCAGAGGGCAGCACTACCTTAGAGCAGCAGAGTAGCTTCCAGCCGGTTTCTCTGTCCTTGCTCCTGCAGCCACTGAGGTGCATCCTCTTTGGGAAGCACAACAGGTGTAAGAGGCAAGGACCATGTGCTCCATGCTTCTGTTAATGGCTGAGATGCTATTCCATATCCAGCCATATCCAGCCCCCTGACTGATAGAGAGCAGATTAGCAATTATTTTAGGGTCATTTTTAGTTGAACAATTAAATACCTCCATACCTATTTAATCACACCTGTGTAAATATCAAATTAATTCTTGTGAAATCTCTTTTAAGATGTTAGCATTGTCTTCCCAATTTTATGCAGAAAGACACGTAGGTTTACACCTTGGCTAACAGACATCTGAAAAATCAGATTTTGGTGTCAGGGCTTACTAATTCTCTGTTTCCAGGACACTGATTTTGAAGTCCAGCTATGAACTTAACCAAAATGAAGTTAGAGGTGCAATAATAGAAGTGGAAAACAGTCCACATATTTTGGCTAAAATGCCTTCTCCAAGGTCAAAAAGAGAACCAGTAGCAGAGCCAGGAATAGAACGGTTATCTCCCAGGCCTTTTTCTTTTGCTTCTGTCCCAAAAGACACTATGAAAGGTACAATATCCATCTGACAAATTGCACAGTTATGTGATGAATTGCATTTTTAATGCACATTTTATGGCCTCTTTCGGCCACTTCCTACTAATCTGTCTTTCCTGGGGTATGTTCTTAACACTCCACAGCTCTCAGTGGCTATTAGACAACAACACAAAAATGTTCTTCTCTCCCAAATGTAGAATTTACCACAACTTCTCTGATCTGAAGCAGAGGCCTTGAAATATCCCAGCCTGCTGAGGTGACAGGTTTAAAGCGTGATTGTCTTCAACCTTAGGGGGTAGGAAGTAAGATGTGTATGGCAAAATGGAGGTGGGAATTCCTAGTTTCTCCTTAAAAATATAAATTCTTTCTCCTCCTGCATGTTTATAAGGTCTGGTATTTATACACAGTTTTGTGATTCAGTACTAAATGCAATCTGGACTTTTTTTCATAAGATTTGTATCCGTCAGCCAAAGTGTTGCCTCTCATTACTCCTGTCAAATCTGTAGCAATCAGCAAGTTACCAATTGCTTCTTAACTTTAAGAATATAACGTTCCACATATATACATGCACATACTGACCTACCAGGAACATGAATATTCAGAATATAAAATGGATATTTACTGTGATTCTAGCTTCTTGGATTTCTTGAGGTAAATATGAATGTACTGTGTTGCAGAGTAAAGTGACTGGACTGGGGCCCAAATTGCTGGAACATGTATGGACTTATGCAAAGGAAAAACTTCCAATCAGGGCAGCTGAGTGAACAAAAACCAAGTGTTTACCTTTATTCTGAATTAACACTGTGAATGCACCCAATTTCCAGCAGACCTGATGACCCTTTTTGCCCCCCAGTCTTTCTCCCAAGAAGATTGGGAGAAATAAACTTGTTACCACATCAGCTTTATCTTCCTGCCTTTGGCATTTTATACTGTGTTGCAGAAAACATGAACCATGAAAAAAAAATCATGTTGATTTTTAAATATGAAACTATGTGGACAATATTATTGCATTTCTTGAAATGTGTCCAGAATTCAAACCTGGAGGCAAGAGACGTTTGAGAGGGAAATTGGCCCCAGCAAGTTAATAAATTCTGTGCAGAGATGCATAAATCAGCGAGAGTATTTCAAACTTTTTTTTTTTCCAAAGGGTGGGCATGGGAGAGGGAAATGTCTTTGGAGAATTGTTTTCTATCAGTTCAGAAAATAGAGAAAAGTATTCAGCAATACCCAGTGCTGGTTAGCAGATTGTCATTTTTGGGTTTGATGTTCCTGGGTTTAATTGTCTTTCATGTGAACAATGGCAGGAGCTCTCTAGTGTGCCATGCGAGCATGATAAAAGGGGGCCATTCTTGCATAGCAATGCCTTTTTTTTATTATTAGCGTAAAAAATTAGCAAGCTGGAAGTCGTTAGAAGGAGTTCCATTGGCATTAATTGTAATGCAGCCTGAATTTGTTTGCAGACCAGTGCGGCAAGACAATAGCAGCAGGGGAAAAAAGCAATATTAATAGCCTTTTACTTATTGTATCATTTTAGTGAGCCTTAATAAGGTGTCTGCTGTCAACTGGAATTTATTAAAATAAAAAAAAAGACATGGTAGTTGATGTATTGCAGTAAGTATGGATGAGAGCTCCACTTGATTAATGTATGAGTTGGCTTTTTAAGGCATTTTAAAAAGGCTTCTTAACTGGGTCTTAAGAGACTGGCACAAGCCCACTGTAAACTACCTCATTGCAGTTGGAAAACAGCCTGACAGCTGCTGATGTCTCCTGTGGCTTTGCTTTTTTTTCTGATCAGAGAAAACTGAAGTAATATAGTCCTCGTCAATAATTGCAGTGCTTAAAAATCTTATAAAGGGATTTCTATTCTTCCCTCCGGAGATAACTTTTCAAAGGTTAAATTAGTTTTACTTGTGTGTACTTCAAATATCTCAGCTCCCAATAAGGATCAAGTTTTGTTTTAAATAAACTGCTCGTTTGTGTGCTGCATTGGATTAGCACCTTGCTGAATACCCTCTCTTTCAGCATGAGATGGACACTACAAAGCACTCATTTTAAGTCTAGCTGGAGTCTCCCAAAAACCCTCAAAATATCGACTCACTTGGGCTAGTTCAGTTCAGAGAGGGGCCCTGTCTTTTGTTATTCTTTGTGGTGAACACCTGAATTTATCAGCTTTGCTGTGCCATCTTACTACTCAACTTTAAGTAGTGGAGGGAAATGGGAATTAGAGACCCAGCTATCTTTTTTACTTCAGTGTGATTTCAAGAAGGTGTCAGCCTAAAATATTCTGTGTAGGTGGTTCTCACCCTGCCAAAATGCCAAAGCATATGTGATAACAGGAAGACCCTAACTTATGAGGAGGCTGGTTTATGTGGATTATGAGGAAGCAGTTTTGTGGAAGTATGGCTTGTGAAACAATAGTATTTCTCTAACTACACGTTGTCTTTTTCCTTTGCCTACCTGTCTTGTCCTGGATCAAAATCCCAAGTGGATTTGATGGAGCGGTCATTTGTGCTTGCTTTGTGTTGCATTTATATTTTCCAGATAGTCTGTGGACATGCAGACAAATGCCTTGTGAAGAACAGATGGAGGTGTCCCCTACAGAAGTTGTTCAGTTAGTCTGAATTAATATGTTCCATACTTTCAGCTGGGGTCACCATAAGCATAATGTATAAGGTGAAATGACAGTGTCTAGTTCTGTTAAGCATTTCAAAATTTGTGTCCTAAGATAAACTGGCTAGACTAATCAAGGTTCTTCTTTCCATACTATTGTCTCCATAAATGCTGCCAATGTCATCCGAGTAGATATCAAAGTCAAAGGGAGGGAAACAGACTCTTTAATTTGTTATGGTGCCATGTTGTCCTTCCTGATGGTTCTGGGCCTTTCCCAGAGGAAGTGCTCATGCTTCATTAAGGATGTAAGCTTTATTAGGATAGACGTCATCAGGTTCAAGTGTTAGGAAAAGTCGCTGCTTGTTAACAAAGGCCATGGCCTTGGATAATGCAACTGTTCTCCTTACTGAAGGCTGTAAGCCAGTGTGGGTGATACTGTTCTCCTTGTATTTTTTTCTTTTTAAAAACATCCTGATCCTGCTTGGAGATCTTGTGTGATGCAACTCTCCTTTTCCAAAGACTAAAAAGGAGAGCTTGTGTCCTCTGTTTTCAGCAAATTTGATCACTCACCAGAGAAAAAGGCTACCTGAAATTATTTTAGAAATCTATGTGTAACTTATAGTCAATTAATCCACAGCCTGCCATATTATAACAGTTATTTTCCTTTAAGTTTTTCTTCTTTGAGTTTCGAATAGAAGAAGTGCAGCAGCACAGCATATGCACTGGCAAGATTTTTTTGCCTTTTCCTTTCTGTCAGGTTTGCTATTAAATGAAATTATTATATGGCTCATATAAATATCAGTTTCAATTTCTTTTATGTTAGAAGTGTGAACTTCTACTTTTTCTATGCAGGCTCTCTTGCATAGGAGATGGAACTGTGGTGTGATATTTCCAGTGATGTTTTTTCCTGTCAACTTTATTTTATCCAACAACACTTCCTTCTCCAGTAGCTGTTAGGTAAAACCTTTCTTCTTTCTCTGTCAGCAGCTGAGAAGAAACTTGAATGAATTGATAATGATACAGCATTGCATTAATTGCAGTTCCTGCTCCTTCTTTAGTCCATTGGCCTCTCATGCTTTCCTGTTCAAAGCAACACTCCAGTAGCTCTAATATGGCATTGAGGATAATATTTAAATATAGCCATCTTAGATATTTACTCTTCTGGTTACACCACTGTGGCAGATATGCTGGACCACTGCAGTATCTCTGTGATTTGTGGAAAAAAAAACCCTGCTGTCCCAATGATTTCTTTATTTAGCCTAATTCACAGTTTGCATAGTAATTCACTCCAAGGTATGATTCACCTCGAGTCATTTTCTCCTCATCTCCTCCTCACCTTCATTTTTAGGCATGGATTTTTTGAAATCTGTTCCTGAATATACCCAAAGGTTGCAAGCACTTGAACACTAAGTGTGGATTCTGATCAAAATTTTACAAATGGTTTCCATTTTATTAAGGAGTCAGATTGAAGACCATTAATAAAATGGAAACTCTGCAGCTTAATCTAACCTTGATATATTTCCAGCCTAATGCATCTGCTTATAGCCCTGTCACCGCTGGATCTGAGCACTGAGAGCATTGTTGAATACATTTTCATACCTTTGCATTTTTTCCCCCCCATCCCAAGATAGGCCAATTCTCCACTGTTCCAGGCGTCTTTCTTTCTTCCCCTGACTCTGGCTATGATTACAAGAGCAGTGCCAGCTTTCATTTGATACCCTGTTTGCTGCTAAGTGTATAGTTTGTTTAGTGGAGGAGGAGTGCTGCAAAAGGAACATTGAACTTGTGGCAGATTTTGGAGGTGTTCAAGACCAGGTGCCACGTTCCTTAGCTACCTGCACAGAGACTTGTGCTACTGAGCAGCTTCATAGGACAGCCCCTGTCCAAACAACCAGCAGTGATGGGGTGACCTGCAGCACCAAGCAGGATTCTGCAGGCCTGACATCCATTTCACAGAATTCATGGTGCCCACCGCCTCTGTCTGCTGAAGCACCTCTGCTTCTGCTGAAGCTTCTGTTTTACCATGATATGGATGTGGGGCCTTGTGTGTGCTGGTGGCTTTGCTTCCTCCCACCCAAAATTCCAGCTTTCCCAGCTGATGTACAGAGATGACCTCAACTTCTTGGGCTGCAGGTCAGCTGCAAATCTGAATGAATGGATTTATCACTGAATTGTGGGTCATCCCTGAGTGAGAACTACCGCATAGATGCAAGATATTGATTCAGTGTTTGGGGGTGATGGCGAATTTGCTTGCACTTGCAGTTTTTGAGGTGTGTGCCTGAAAAAACCCCATTTCCTCTTTTGCTCAGGTGCTGTTTCAAAGCCTGGTGTAAAGTCCTTTCAGTGGCACCGAAAGAGGACTCGTCTCTCACCGCATCAGAGCACAAATCTCAGATTCCCTCTTCAGAAAGTGGCCTCTAGTTATTACACGGGTAAAATAGAGACGCTCTCTGCCAGACGTACACGGAGCCTAGGTGTCTGTGCTGACACATCAATACAAAGAATTGTTATCAGAGGAAAATTTCTCCTTCTAAATCAGGGCTTAAACTAATATGAACAGACATATAAAGGCCCCAGTGGGTGACCTTTCTTCACACGAGAATATGTCTGCTCAGGGATTTCTTAGTTCATGTTAATTGATTGCCTTATGGGATTGATTAACTAATTGATTCACTGTGGTTTGTGATTTAACACAAAGATTGGCCTAGAGTAATCTTCAAAAGTTTTCAATATGGAAAAGATATTTGGAAAAATCTGGCAGTAGCAATGAGTCTGAGTGCAACTCTGGTATCTTGTGTTGGGTGAACCCCATTACCAAGGGTGTAATACTTGGCATGAGGGGTGCTATATAGGCTGGGTTTAGAGCAAAGCAAGCAGAAGAGAGGAGTGAATTTACAGCATCTTTGTTAACTTGTATTCATTTCGTATATTCCCACTTCATGTGCATGTTAATAATTCCAGTGGGTGAAGTACCCATCCTCTCTTACGCTTTTGCAGGCAGAGGGAGAGGGAATACTGAGAGGGTGTGTGCTTAAAACCATTGTCCTTTCCTCTCTTTCTGCTAGAGTGGGCTCCTAAGCATTATTCTCTGTGTGGCTCTGCTCCCCCCTCACCACCTTGTGCAGATTCTCACAGAGTTTTTACCATGGAGGTGCAGGGAGAAGCAGGAAAATCCCCTCAGGAGAGCAGCCTTGCAGCAGAGAGTACCCCCGGTGTTGTGGTTCACACGTGCCTCTGCCTCCTGGTGAAAAATACCCTTTTGTGTGAGACACCAGAACCAAAATTTATGTCTGTATGATAACTTTAAGAGCATGGTCCAAGTGCCTGGTGACTGTAGTTGGAGTGGTGTTCCTCTTGCTTGTATAAACTTGTTTCAAAGAAATCATGCTGTAGACACACAGTGAGGGCGCAATAGACTTTCTGTTTGTGCTCTGGGTATTTCTTGGGAGACCTGGGGAAAAAAAAATATATATATTTCCTATTAACCTGTTTTGAAAATAGTCTTCCCATATCAAAGTGTGTTTAAAAAGCAGATTGCATTTGATAGCAGTAGCTAAAATGCAGTAAGAAGCAGCCTTTTGATCTGTTGCAAATAAACTCTTCTGCAGATAAATACATTACAAGTGTATTTTTGTTCATTTGCTATCAAATTTAATAACAACCAGTGGAATTGAGTTCAACCAAAATGGGCTCATATCAGACTTTGAATACATACTTTTAAATATTAAAAGATAATGATTTGTATGGCATTGTTATATAATGCATTTCTTGTCTTCTCTTGTGTGCATGTGACAAATTCCAGTCGATAAGCCCAGGACTCTGGAGTCAGTTGTCTGGCTAGTTATTAAGATTAAGATAAGTGCTGAGAAGGGAAAGATACAGCACATTGTACTGCCCTGCTGGGACGGGGCCACCTCGGATTCCAAGTGTAAGCAATGCATTAATTCTCCCTGGCTTATTTCAAACCCGAGGTGTACACTGTAAATATTTGGGAAATATGATGGAAAGAGTGTGGAAAGACTTTTCTTTTTTTTATCCATTAAATGTTATTGCTAAAAAGTGAACCTAACCTCCCTCTTGGGTCCTAATCATTATGCATCTGTAAAAACCCAAGACTAATTTTTGTTAATTACTTATGAAAAATAACTTTTTTCTCCTTACCCAAGCCATAAAAAAGTAGACAGACATTTGGACGTTATCATGAGTCACTTCATGCTGGGTATGCCACAATAACAACATAATTAATGCTCACACAGCAGAGCTCACTTAGGGTTCGGGGAGAAGTGGGGGCAATAGGACTGGAAGTTCTGAACTGAAGAATGCTGAAGCTAATGCAAAGTTTCCTTATGGCTTCAGTAAACTTTGAATTGACTCCAGGATGAATGCTAGTGAGATCAGGGCTTTCTGAGTGTGTTGGAGCTGTTATTGCTGGTGTCTCTGCAGGGGAGCCCTCATGATATCACTGTGCCTCTGCGCGAGGGAGTAAAGGAGAAAGTTTTCTGTTATTCCAAAATATTAATAGGATATTAAAAACAAGACAAATTTCCTGAAGTTCAGTTGTTATTTCTCACTAACTTAACTGCAAGCTTTGCTACAAATTGGTCGTCAGTGCCTTCAAGGCAGTAAAGTTTAACTTGTCTGTAAGATTGCTGGGAGGAGTGACAGGAAGCAGTAATTTAGAAAGTGTATTGAAGCTGTGTGCAGTGTAATGTAGACCACTGGGTAGCAATTAATTTTTGTTAATGAATTTAAAACTAGATGTATGGAAGTGGTTATATGAAATGTATATGCTGCTAAACAGCTAACTAGTCCTTGGGGTCTGCATTGTCATTATCTGTATGTAAATCATTTCAGCCAGCACCATCTAATGAGTCAAAAACCACTCTGAAACTGTTGCTGAAATGTGCAAGGCACTTTTTGAAAAACCTTATGCCCTGCTTCAACGTTTGGCCCTTACAATGAAACCATTTTGTCCTCTGATTAATCCTGTCTTATGTGGAGACAGTTTATAGGTTTTCTTGTGTTTCAGAGTGGTTATTTCTAAACTCTAGGAATATCCCATATTAATGGAAATGGGAAATTAAGGAACATTCAAAACTATTTAAGAGAAAGAAGGAGCACAGCTGAAAGGTCCCCAGTGACCCCTCCTAAATCTTACAGTTCTTACGTGGTGGGAGATAGATTTAAAAATAAAATAAAGTGTTTAACTGTGGAAGACTATCTGACTAAACCATGCAAACTGCTTTTTCTTGAGCATCGGAAACTTCTGTTATTGAATTAGAAGCTGTCTCTTTCCTTCATATGCTTGTTAAATCATTGTGCTTCCTTAGCTCCCCTAAGGTATATACTACAATTTCCTCTTAACCAGCAGCGAAGATAAATAGCTCCTGTATCTTTGCTGTTTACAGTTATCTTAAGCAAAACCAAATTTAAAGCAGAATCACTGCATCATTATAGTTTCTTTACAGAATCTTGAGTATAAAACAAAAAGTTCACATACCTCAGAAAGGATATATAATACATGAGAATTAAAGTATTCATGTGTATATAGATTTGCAACTAATCACTAATAAGACCTCAAAAAAAAAGTAATTAAACCAATATCTGAGCCTTATGTACTGTAACCAGATAAATGAAATGTACAGAGCAGACTGGAATATTTGGAATACCATGCTCTGTTTCTCACCTCTTTTTTCACAGCGTGGGCATTATATCATCGTTGTGTACATTCCAGTTAGCTGCAAGTGAGAAATCACCGCCGAGGTCGCTGAAATGTCAGTGCCACAGCTGCTGAGGACAAAAATGGATGGAGTTCCCCGTTTAAATTCTAATTATCAAAACTCAGATGATCCAAGAGGAAAATGCGTGTGTCCTATATGCTCTGTACTGTGGTCTAACAGAGACACTGCCTGGCTGAAAAGCCATACAAACAAACCTGTGCCATAACCTATTTCAGATTTTAAAACACCGACTGAATTTTGTCTGTGGCACACAAATACAGCTTTATGCTGTATGTTCTCTGAATACTCTTGAAAGCAGCTATATGGTTTTTAAGCTCTTTAGCTGAACCCTCTATGGTCTGAAATACCCAGGTAGTTAGCATTCCTGCCAGTTTGATATGATGGAGACCTTTACTTGAACTGACCTCAGAAGGAATAGAAGACTAATTGAGGCAGCCCTAGTTCTAGCTCTCTAGAGGTGCAAAACTGCAAATGGTATCTGGTGCATGCATAAAAAGGTTTACATAGTGGAAGAGGGATATAGGAAGGAAAAGACAGACTTTTCTTTCTCTGTGTCTCAGCAGCCTATTTCCCCTTACCCCTGAAGCTTCAAAAAAAAAAAAAAATTCCCATCTTGATGTCATAGCATGGTAAAATAATAAGCAAAATAAAATATTTTTAAAAGTGCACCCAAACAATCCAGAAGGTGAAATTAGGACAGTATTTGGGTGCCTCGGGGCTGTAATTAAAACTATCTAGATTAAAAAAAAAAGGATATATTCTGCCTCAGATTTATGCTCTAAGAATAAGAAGAAAAAGGCTGAAAGTGAAACACAGCAAAAGAAGTCTGTAATTCCGATGTATTCAAGTCGCCCATCAGAAGAAATGGCATTAATTCAGGTACCCAATTACTGTAATGTGGTTCAGAGCACCTCAATAGGTGTTTCAATCTCAAGCCAGGACTAACATTTGTAATCCTTTAAATGCACTTAAGAAATTGATGTTACAGCCCCACAATCTGTTAGGGGCCTTGCTTCCTGGCTGATTGCAGAGTATCCCACCATTAATTGGATCATCAGAATGTGATCCGCGTTCTGGTCCCCGGATTATGTAAGACTGACTTTGCTCTGACGCGCTGAACCAGAGGCTTCTTTTGCTGGATATTTTGACCCTTAATGTAGATAAGTGGTATTTTTCATCAATCTTAGCTTGCATTAAAAAAGGGAAATGTCAGTTCAATGTGGGGCGTTTAACTTAATTCAACATCTTTTAATTTAATACCTTGGAAAAGTTAGTCCGTCTCCGACCTGCTGGAGACTTCTGCTGATGGAATGGTTTGTGGAGCAGGGCGGAAGGCACATCATTCCTGCTCCATAACACAGTCAGGTCCCAAAACTCTGTGTGTGCTTCATCCCTATATGAAAGGGAAAAGTAGAAAAAAACCCAAAACCCAAAAAACCCTAAACCAAAACAGCACCACCCTCCCTCAAAATGGTAACAAGGCCATGCTTTACTAATAATGTGTTTCCTCAGCTCCTTTGGACTGTTCCCTAATGACTGCTCTACATGCCTGAGGGAAAAGAGACAAAAAAAAATTAATTCAGTGTTTACTACCCTTTTTTTTTTCCTTGAGCTTCAGGTTTTCTTGATTTTTTTAAAACTTTTTTATTTTTTTAATCAGAGTGCTTTGATTAATTGCCTCAATATTCTTAATGTGCTTAACTGCTGCAATAAAGGCTGGTCGGAAAATCCTCTACATAGACTAAACCCAAAATCCTGTTGAAAATAATGGGACATTTTTTCTAACAAAAGGAGGCTTTATGTAAAAATAAAAATATTAGCTGAATAGGAACGGGACATTTCGTAACAATTTTTTCCCCTTTCTTTTTTTCGTGTAGTACATCATAAAAGCCCTCCTAGTGCTTCTTTTCCTGATATTGAGTGCGTGTATCCCAGTGGTACAGACAGAAGTTCAAAGGGGACTGCAAGGTTGCCTTTTTTTTTTTTCCCCAATGAAAATAGTAAGTTTTCCAGTTTTCTGAGCATTGCAACAGGTGTCAGATTGATTGGAGTCTTTTTAGGAAAACCATTATGGGTATGGTGTCTCTTGGGCTTGTGATTGTTAGAAGTGAAGATGTTGAGGTGAAGAGAATAATATCAGGTGTCTTGACCATGGCTTAATGTTAATAATCTTAATAATGCTTAATAATCTTGGGTATGGCAATGATTTAAGTAAAATTAGTATTCACTGCCTATGTGTGTGTTAAAAATAAGGCGTGGAATCTGACATTTTTGGTGTCTCAGAGAAAGAGCAACCTCTTTGTGTCACACAGAGGCAGAAGCTCATGGAGACCATTTGCAGCCAAAGCTGTCTGACTTAGGTCACCAATGGTGAGGAGGTGGTTTGACTTCATGTTTCATTGTCATCTTCTAGGCTGTGGAGACTTTTTATGAGATCTTTAGAACTTTACAGGTTGAGTCAAAAAAAAAGCTTTTGAGGAACATATTTGTTTTGTGAGAAATGTTTGATCACAAGGAGAAGCAGATGGAAGAGTGTGCCTCTTGAATTTCCTCCACTGTCCTGCTGGTCAGGACCAGTTCAAAGTCTGCCATATAGGGAACAAAAGGTAAAAATTTTGAGGCAGAGTTTAAATGTGAGGTTTGGGACAGTCTTGTTAGACATCTCATCCATAAGGATTTTGTAGTCACATAGGACGACACCCTGTGAGTTTCCTTAGCGTGGCAGAGGACACATCTCTCCATCCACACTACTTAGGTTTTGTAAATTGGCAGAATACCTAGACTAGCCTTCTTGCTGGCTTTGGAGACAGTAAATACAGATATGTGGAAAGCCTTTTGGTGGGAGATATTTTTGATTTTAAATACAGACAGGAAGAGAACTGTCATTTGGAATGAGATGAGTTGTTGATATTAATTGCGAATTGAACAGGAGGCAGTTTCTGGTGCTGCTTTGGGGATTTGGGTCCCTGTTGCTGTTACTCATACAAGATATGTGGCTCATACGTAAGTGCCTGACCTTGCTTGCTTTTTCCCCCTCTCTTTTTTTCTCTCTCCTTTTTTTCCTGATATGAACTGAATAGGTAGGCAGATAGATCCAGTTCTGGTCAGCCTAATTGGTGCTAGAGGTGATATGGTGCTACACCAGGACAGGGTCACCTTTAGGTTTAAGCTCCTGGCTGGAGCACAAGAAATACATGTGCTCCCAGCAGCTCTCTGGCTGGTCCCTTTGAACTGCAGTGTGTATTGGTTATGGTGGTCTTCTCTCATTGCACTTGGTGCATTGTTCCTGGTACAGAAGTATTTAACCTGGAAAAATAGATACCCCTGAACTGTAAATAAGAGCCCTGGATAGAGATTCCTATAAGCAGGTAACCAGCTTTCAAAAATATTATATTCTATCAAGCATATTTCATGTCACAGTGTTTGAATCTGTGTTCTCCTTTAGAACTGCCCCCATGGAAGAAGAATATGAGTTCCTCCTGCAATTTTATATCGTTGCTACACTAATGTGAAGAGAAGTCTAAAAATATATACTTTAATATATTATCCATGGGGGAATTACACTGTTTAAGCTTAAATATTTTAATGGGCAGTATTGACTATTTGGCCATGTTCAGTCTTGGCATACATAGAATCATCTTTCCTGAAGTGAGTGAAGCTCTTTCTACTTCTGCCAGACCTATGTTTAGGTTGGAGACTTCCAGTCTCATAACTCGGCTTGTTCAACACCAATACAAAGCTCTTTTATGAGAAGAGAAATATAAAGCAATATACACAAGCCTATAATTACTTTGGCCACAGAACAAACATATTGTTTCTTCCTGCTTGGAAGGGCCAAACCTTCTGCAGGGAGAGTAGGACCTGTGATACTTCTGGTATTGATAGCATTCCTACAGCAACTGCATTTTCCAGCAAGTTTATACTAGCATAAGATGCTTCTGGTTTATTCCATTGTGTGGAGGGGAAAGGAAACTGTTTGTAGCTCGTGGCAATGCCTTCCTGGGCAATGGATTTTAAACAGTGCATCTCAGGGTGTTTTGCTGCATGGAGTTGCACTGGAAGTGCATCACTTCCAATCTATTTAATTGGAGTCTTGAGTGACATTTCTTTGCTGCCTTATCCACAGATAGAAAGATCATATACATTTTGGCTTTAAGTACACTACAAGGTTGGGAAGTAAAGTTGAGTTTGCTCTGAAGCAGATATATTGGCTTCCCATGCTTTGAAGACAAATGGAGGCTCATCCATCGCTGCTACACAAGTATGCTGGTGCTGTTTCAGGCTGCTTTGGGTTAGGATTTCAGTTTGTCCTTCCTTCCTAATGGGGTCCCTTGGTGGAGAATGCCATCCAAGTGCAGGATGGATGAGGTGCCCTAAGGACCTGTATCATGCTTGCCTTTTAAGCAGTTCCTTGCTGAACTGTGAACCAGACTTGTCTTGGAGTGCTGTTTGAAGATATGAATTCGACTTTGAGATGAAAAAACTAAACAAACACCATATACACTAGCATATGTCAGCCTGAAAGCATACAGTGTTTGGTGGCACTATTCATATGCATCTAAAATTATTTTCTTGTAATGCCTTCAGTGTTTCCCCAGAGCTCCTTTCTTTGTTCCAACTCCCTGTGGAAGAGACTGAGAAAAATGGCTGGTGTGTTTGCTCTGGCCACTGTCAGCACCAGGCTCACAGCAGAATTAATTCTGTCCTCCCTAATGACCATCAGTTACCTCACTGCCAGGGAAGGGGCCCCTCTGTCTGCAGGTTCACAGTAATGAAGTAACACGCTGCAAAGGCTGGAGGGTTTCTGCGTGCCTGTGTAGCTGGGTGACACAGATTTCTCTGTTGGTTGACACTTACCTGTCCCCAGGGTGGGCTTTCCAGGAACAGCTGGCATGCCTGATGCTTGGAGTGTTACTGGTTTTGGTTTTGCTTTGAAAACTTAGCCCCATGTTTCCTTCATGTTATGGGGAAAAAGATTTAAAAGAAGGGGGCAGGATGAAACAAACCCATGTGCTGTACCCTTTGTTATTGTGTCCTCCCTTGGGGTTCTTGGTTCCCTGAGTATGTTTGCGAGACCAAGTGGGTTTCTATACATATGGAATGTTTCTTTGCGTAGGGATACATGCTTTTTTGAGGTTGGACTGGTCTTTAAATTCAGAGTCCACCTTTCACACAGGTCCACCTGCATGCAATGCAAGTGTTTTTCAAGGCAGTGTTGCTCAATTTCAGCAAATTCAGACCATCTTACACAGTGGTGCAGAATTCATTCCCTCTTTCTATTTCCCAGACTGGCACACACTAACCTGTGCAGTTAGTTGGATGCTGTTGGCAAAAATGTAGGACAAAAGTGTCCTAGAAGGGAGCAGTAATTGGCAGATTCTGTTGTGTTGAGAGCAGTAGCTCACATGTACTAGGGTGTGAAGCTGAGCACATCCCTTTTAAATGGTTGGTTTTGGTTTTAGTGTTGAGCCCAGCTGTTCCTTGAAACACTCTGTACAGTACAGTAATTTAGAGTGTAATGATCTCGTATAAGGAGGCAGATGTGAATCACAGGTGAACTATTTCTGAATGATGGCAAGGGTGTGAGCACTCCCCCTGTCCTTGTCTTTCCCCTCCCAGTCTCTGTCTCCTAGATTTATTTTTTCATCTCCCAAATTTAGTTTCTCATCTCCCACTGCTTTTTTTGCAACACAGGTGGGCATGTTCCAGTATGAGTCTGATGAGCCTGCTATGTGCTGGTTGATCTGGTTCTCATGGTTGATTTTGTCTTTTTTCACTTTGTGTACACTAAGAAGTGCATACTGCCTCAAGTAGCTTTGACTATACCAACAATTGTATGTCATAGTGAGAAGCAAAACAGAGAACATGTCTTCACCCAAGATTTGGAAGTGGTAGGAAATGACCTCTTACCCTTCTTTTGCTTTTTAGATTTTTAAGCCCTAAGCCACCCTAAATCTACTGTCCCTATAAAAAGCTGCATTTTAAAAGGCTTTAGGAGGCTTGCTGACCTTGCAACCTACTTTGTAAGGAGTCTGCACCCACAGCTATTAAACAAAATTAATTTCAGCACTTTTAAATTGTTAATCTTGCAAAAGACAACTTGCTTGCTCTCCAGTGATCCCACAGGTCATCATTCTGTGAGCTGCAAGCCATCACCAGGGTTCATGGCTCTCAACATCATGAGAATGCTTGTGGTCTCCCAATTGCCTTACAAAATTAATTCTTCTGCCCTCCACATTTCCTCCCCAGCAGTTCTTTGAGATCTGGGCTCTTTGTGAGCTGGTTGTGTGTAGCAGCTGTTCATGAGTAGCCACGCCACAGATTATTCCCATTTTGAAGTTATTCTGTCCTATCTCAGTTGCTTCTCAACTCATGGGAATGAACTTGGGGCAGCAGGACATGAATTCAGGTAGAAAATGACAGGTTTTGTCTTTGGGATGTTAGGGTTCCTATTGAAAGGGTGATATCTCTTAAGTTACATTTTCCCATATATATATGGGGCAGATGCTTTACCAGGTATTAATTTATTTTGAATCTTCTTAAGTTTATTTGTTCTTCCTGGCCATGAAACTTGGAAATATTGCCTTTTTTCCTCCAGGTGGGATATGTGTGAATGAACTGGGGGTGGGGGAGAAAGTGCATGCTGTATCCACTATTATCATGTCTGGTTGTCCCTGCTCCTTCCACCTCTTTTGTCTCTGCCACTCAAGCCAATTCCAGCCATCCGCCGACTCTCATTTGGGATAATAGCCTCTCTTTTTACTGTTGTCTTGTCATGTTTGATTCGGCAGCACAAGGGTTTTAAATTAGCCAAAACGTTTGCATGCTGGGCTTACTCCGCTGCCACTACCAGTTGTAGAGCCACTAAACCACTTGATGCTGAAATTGATGATTGCTCGGAAGGAATAAGAAATTGTTGGTGGCTACCGGGAAGATTCATTCACACCGAGCCCCTTTTAAGAAGCCTGGGGGGGAGGGAGAGAGAGATTTCCTTCAGTTTGCTGCTGCCTGGCTGGTGGTTGCATTGTGCTTGTGCCAGGTTCCTGCTGAGTGATTACAGCCTTGCTAGGCTGCGTAGTTCCTGTGATTTCAACATAAAAACAGAAGAGGAAAAATATAGAGGGAGGGGAAAGGGGGAGGGATGAAGCTCCAAAGACTTGTAGTTCAATTCAGTAACATAGAATTGTGGTGTTTTAACTCATGCCTGCCTTGTTGTTGTTGTTTTCTAATTTATTTCCCTTGGCTGAAAGTTTACTTGTTAGAAGTTTTACTCTGTAGAAAAATTACTGTATTGGCCTGCCTTTGTTGGTGATACTAAACCACAGCTGGGCTGTAAGCAGTTTTTAATACTCTCTGGATTAAAAATGATCCATCAACAATGGGATCAGGGATCACCAAGAAACTATACAAACTGCCTAATAATACCTCCACATGCCCCCCTAAATGCCTTTTACTTGTTTACATTCGTGTTATAAGACATGAGGGCACAGAAGTTAGAAGGGAAAAGAAGATGAGAGTGCTTGAGAAGCCATAAAAAGAGAAAAATAAATGTTGGATTAAATGTGAACTAGGGTTGTATGATGGATATTATTTTATTTCAGAACTACATACAATCACATTTGCAATATGAAAGAATCTTTTATTTCTATTGCGTGGATTTCTGTTTGAAGAGGGAGTATTTTGTTATTTGAGTTTATTTTTCATATCTCACCATTAACTCCTGGATTCCAGTGATGACAGATAGTTAAATGGTCAGAAAGGTCAGCAAGAGACTCCTGTATAATGGCTCAGGGTTTCCAAGTCCAAAGACAAACACTATCTGTCAGAAAATAGTAGCAATTGTTAGTTTAAAACAAAACAAGCATCCAGACCCTCTATTAGCCACATATGCAAGTTCCCAGACAGTTAGAAACATGGCTTCAGATATATAATTCATTCTACAGTGCCACAAGTAAGACCCTAAATAAACACGTGGGAATATGATTGCATAGCATCCAAGCCAAGAAAGATGTTCTCATTGTATTTAATGTTGCCAACATTATTGTTACTAATATTCTAGCACTTTTTTCCTGATTACTAATCCACATGTTCTCTTGCAAAATAAAACCTTTTTCTGCCAAAAGGAAAAAAAATCTTGTAAATTTGAAGGTGTTGGCATCCAACTTTATTTCTCCTGCATGTAATAAATTGTGAAGAAATCACATAAATGACTCAAGCTCTAAAAATACAAATCTAACTAAGAGGCCAAATCTCTGGGGCCCGGCAGTGGTGTGCTGTTGTGCAAGCCCAGCTCTAAGGACTTCTGTCCATGCCAATTAGCAGTAGATTGGAAAGCCAGGTGACCATGATGGGTTTAGTCCTGTTATCTAACTGCTGCACTGTTCAGAATTGCTGATTTCCCTGCAAAATCATGACAGATGTATTACAGGAAAATATATTGGCTGAGTAGCTAGTGAGAGAGTTAATGCAAGGGATAATAAGTAGCTAAGGCTACGTCCTCCAGAAGACTTTGATGTGGTTTGATAATATATGGGATGGGTCAATCTGCCCTATTAGCAGATGTAGCCAGTTTATGCTCTACATACAAACTAGAGATTTGATAAAGCACTAAATTAGTTTTCACAAGGTATTAGATGTTAGATACTTAATGGGATCATCATGCTTTTGCTACACTTGGTTAGGATGTGTTCTGTAACAGAAGCATGCAGCAGCATGACATTTCACCAGGAAAGGAAGCATGTCTTGTGACTGAATCACGAGTCTGGGAATTAGAACGTCCAGGCATTGCTTGGCTTCTGAATTACCGTCTCTCTGACTTGCAGAAAGGTTTCTCTTTTTGCATCTGCAGAATGCGATTGCGTTCTTCCCTTTCCTCTTTACAAAGCCGCCACTGCTTTTAAAATATTTTTTTTTCATCCTTGGAGCAAGTAATCGTAAATCTGTGATGCTTCAGTCATATGAGACTATCCTGTCCCACTCAGTAGGTGCTGGGAAAGTCCCTAGATTTGATATCAGAGAATGTACAAGTTCAAGCAAATCTGGATAAGAAACTTTAGTAGATTGTGAAAGGAGAAGCTGTGGGTTTAGATGTACTTCTGCAGTCTGCATTTCCTCCGTGCCACTGGTCAACTAGTAATTTAAAATGTAACTAAGACCAATAGTTTAGTGAAGCCAATAGCATTTTTATAGTCTAAAATCCATTGGCAAGATATGTCATGTGGGTACAAATCTGCATACTCGTACCCATTCTAGCAGTGGAAAATGTGAGTGAAGTCAGCCTTCCTGGGGCCACACAGGACCTTCAGAAAACTTTGCTTTAAAACCCATTAAGTACTTTGTGTTTCTCACATGGATCTAATTTTTTGCTAATGTTATTTTACCCTCTGTTTACAGACAATGTTCTTAAATATGTTTGGAATGCATCATTTTACTTTCTCTAGCATCTCACTGCATATACAAGTAACTGATCCTGAATGATCGCTGCCAGGCTTTGCACTTTGAGTGCTAGGGAGACGTTCTTGCCTTTTTGTGAAATGCATCAAGAGTGTCATATATAAAATGATCCTGTTTGAAAGGATAGAAGCTGTATCCCAATATAGATCGCAGTGGAAAATGACTCAAAATTACATGACAGCTTGTCCCCCATTTACCTTCCTCCCCTCCCTTTCCCTTTCTCAGCCTGTTTCCCAGTTGGGCTGTGTTAAGAAACACATTTGTGTATTGTGACATTTTAGTTTACTGTTACTAATAATGCCCTTGCATCTTTCATTAGTGTGTTATTTACAGGACTGCAAAAGGGCATTGGTACCACTTGGCATCTGAGGTGGTACTGCCACTGTCCCAAGAACTGAGATGATTTTAAAGGGGGCTGGGGTTGCATCCTGGCCTTGGCAGTGGGCTTACCTAGCTCCAGCAGAAGCCTTGGGTTAAAATCCTATGGTTTAAAACCTGCTGAGGCCAGTCTGGACTTTAGATGCTTTTATAAACAAGAAGACTTTGCCTTATAACTCCTGCTAAGCTGGCACCTGATGAGCTGCTCGGAGCTGGAGGGCTGTGTTTTCCCTAATAAATTCCTTTTTTTGAACCCACTTGTTAGTCAAGCATTGTGCACACTAACTACAGCGAGGGCCCTGGGCATAAATTACTGTCACGTGGCACTGTCTCCGAGCAGCCCCCCAGTTATGGATTACTTTGTTCTCGACTTGACAGGAACATAATTAGAACTGTTGATGAAATCTACCAAATTGTTCCTCCGTGGCCTCAATGGTCAGGAAATTTGGCTGAGTCGTATTTGTCACCGACGTAAAGGCTCTAAACACTTCATATTAACTATGTTATTAATGTGCCCTCTAATCTGTCCATGAATTGGTAACACTTGGAGGGAGCTTGTGCTCTAATAGCACCTTCTGATGAATTCATTGTAATGCTGTTCAAAAGTTTCTGGAAGGTGATGGGGGGTGGGAGGGGTGGGAAAGAAACCTTAATAAAAAGTGCATATTTCTAGGCTGTTTCTTTTTTTGTATGTGCATTTTTATGTTATACAGTTTTGTTTTGTTTTGTTTAACTGGAGATTCGTTTAGGCTTTACATTGACAGACCCTTTTCTGTTCTATAGGATTTGCTGACATTTGGGCTGTTTCATTGCCAGAGGAGGCTTTGTGTGTCCCAAAGGAAGTGAGTGATCTGGCCATAACAAATCCTGCCAAAATATTTTAACACCGTTACGATTTTCTAATGCAATGCGTAGTGAATGTGACTAGAAAAGGATGGTGAGTCCATGAAGGGGGTTTGCTCCCTCTCCTCTGTGATTTGTCTGGTGCAACAAGCACGCTGTAGCTGCCGGGGGGTGGGAGACTGCAGCCAGCAGCGGGGGGGGGTGTTTGCCTCCTGAAGAGTGTCCCTTCAGGTGCAGCAAGGGCTCAGGCTTAATCTTGAAACCAACCATTCAAATTTTGCTCCTGCTCTTGAACTTTGTAGAGTCCTAGGGTTGTCAGAGATAACGTTTTAGTGATGTTAAAAAATGTGTTTTGGCTGCTGTAGGTGTTCAGTGAGTTTAAAAGGGGAACGTATTAGACACTTATGGATGAGAGAAGGGTTAGTGGCTGAAGGTCCTAGAAGTTGACAGATTCTTACCTTCAAAACAAAGGGTTGTCTTGTATTTCAGAATAGTTTTGAGGAACATTAAGGTGGCTCTTAACTGTATAAGCAACTCTAAAGTGCTAGAACACAAAATTAAGTTCTCACATGTAGTGTTCAGGGGATGAAGACAATTCAGAAAACCTAATGTTTAGCTGAGAGCTGTAGGTATGGGAAAGCTAAAATTTATATTCCTGAATTATTCTCTAGAGCAGCAGGTAAATTAACTGCTCTTTTTATAATACCTTGGTGATTTGTTTCTATTAAATTTAATACCATCCACTCCCCTCTCTCAACCCCATCCCCCCAAAAAACCTAACCCAAATATAACTGCAGTTAGTCTTTGGTGAGCAATTTAAAACCCAAAACCAGTAAGCAATTTGAAATGTGCTGACTGCAGAATATCAGCCATCATCATGTGTCCAGCATGCACCATGTTGGATTACTCTGGCAATTGGCTTCTGCAGCAGGGTAAACTCATGTGTCTTTAGCCAATTTTACATTTATATACTTAAAAATAAAGTAACCGTGTGCACCAGAAAGTTTTACTGAAGGTAGAAAAGCTACAGAGAAATAGAAAAGTTGAGCACGTCCACAGCTTTTGCTCGGGTGGGCATAAGTAAAGTCTGGCCTTTTGCTGTTGATGGTGTTTACCTCTTGGATTTCTCTGTGTTTGTTTGTCTTTGAATATCAGATAGAATTGCAAGTTCTCACACTCATCTCCTGAGTCCTTGTTCGGGTTTTCAGGGCTCACACAAACATTCTGTTCCCTGTGGCCACCATATATGGCATTTCCCAGGTCCCAGGGGCAATGATGCTGTCACCAACAGGAGGGAAGTGTTAGCCTGGGAGTTAGAACTTACTTTCAGACTTTATTTTAGGATTGTAATATTCGTAAATGAAATGGGAATCTTAACTCTGTATTTTTCTCATGCAAATCAATCTATTTCTAGTAATGAGCAATTTAAGTTTTTTTTTGTTTTTTTTTTTAATATTGTACTTGCCATCTCAGGATCAGGATTCAGGATGCGCAATTTAGGTGTTAGTGCATACAGATATTCTGTTGATGAATCTGTTATTAGAGTGAAATAGTGCTTTTCCTGGGTCTGTTTCTTTTCACTGCTTTTGTCTCTTTTTCTGTCGCAGGTCATCTTGTCAAAGTTTATTTTTCTATTCTTTAATTTCATCTCACCATTTGATTCATTTCTACGAAAGCCATGGGCTCTTTAAGGACTTTCTAAATTATTAGGTCTGTTAGGAATGAGTATTGTATTATCCTTGAATGTCATTAATTTTCTGAGTTTAGGGTTATTTTTTGATTTTTTTTTTGTTAGTTTCTAGTGGAAATGTCATGATATGCATCCTGTACATACAAATCTGATTTGTCACTCAGTAGAACAAAATGCATGAGAAGCAGAGCTTAATCTTGATTTCACTTGTTTAAGAATAGGAAGTAAAACTACTTCTATAGAAACCAAGGCATTTACTCAAGGCAGGGAGGTGAGGAATGGGATTCTAATATCAGAATTGAATATTAATTTGGTAAAACTGTATGCTCTCATGGTGTCAGCTGTGGAAAGCATATGCTAGGAGATGCTAGTGTTCAAAATCAGGTTGCATAGTTAATCATTCTAAGAAATAGACTTACCACTTCATAAACTCTAGCAAAGACTGTTTTCTTTTCCAAACATTTAAATTACTGAGCCGTTTTATGCATTAAAACCCAATTATGGCTTGCATGGTATTTCAAAGAGTTTTCAAAGCTGTTTCTTTTAGGAACTCTGCATAGTCTGAGGCTTTAGCACTGAGTTGTTCATATTTTCAGCTGTATCAATTGTGCGGTTTTTTTCCTACCGAAATACTGTTTTGAGAATGTTCATAACCAGACTAAACAGTACAAATCCCAAGTAGCCAGTTCCAGAACATGCTGCATGTCCTCTAAAACTAGCAAACTAAAATCCCAATGTGGCCATTGAGCTCCAGAATATAGCTTAAAAATACTTTATTTCCTTTTTCTAAGATGGTGAAGACCAGGTTAAAGTAAAGGTTTTTTCTGCCACCTCTTTTCTGCCACATTATGCAAACTGTGGGCAAAGCACATTCAGAGAGGAATAAAAATCAAGATATGTTGCAGGATTTTAGGGAATGATATTTACCTGTTACGGATCAGAAATGCTTGTTTTAAACACCACCTTCTTTTTTATAGGGGCCAGCTTAGTACTTGAGCTAGATATCAGTTTAAAAAAACCCCCAAACCATCCAAACTCCAGAAAAATCTTTTGTCTTACTCATTTGGGTGCTGGTTTGTCAGCAGAGAAGTATATGTGAATCAGATCACACTGATTTGGTCAGGAAATGACTACTGTGGTTGTGTGTAATGCAGTAGCTAGGAAGAGCTGTGTTATAAATATGAAGATATAAAAAATGCACATGACACTGGCACGATGATGAGACTACTTACCAGAGGCACCCTAGTCCTGAGCATAGAAAGTTATTCCCAGACCTTTTGGGAATTAGTAGGATGGTGTTTGGTAAATGTTATATTCCCAAATCAAGGCTTAGCTACCATGGATATCAGGGAACTGAAGTTTATAAGATGAAGTAATCCTACTTTAAGGGCCAAGTAAGAGAGATAATAAGTTTTCAAAATCAGGAAGCTGTTTTATGAAGACTATTATGGACCCACGATCCCTGTATAGGAAGGAGCAAAGCTGTTGGCTTTAACAAAAAGCACTAAAAGGGAACTAGGCAGTTCCTCACCCCACTCATTCTGCATCTTAGAGCAGAGCTGGAGTTGAGATGGGAGCCTGGTGCTTGTCTTCATGAAGAGATTGTATGAATGGAAGGTTGCAAAGATATTACAATTTACTAAGTCAAGTCATACTTGTCAATGACTTCTCTTGCTAGATATTTAAAGTTCAAGTGCTTGTTTGCTTTAGTTAAGTGCTCTGAAGTGCTTTTAAAAGTGTTGGCCCATTTATATAAACAAATTGAGAAACTCTATTGATAGTCTTCCCAGTCAGAGTGTGTTACCCAATATTTGAATATCCTTCCTTGAGTCCCAAAAAGATTTGCACTAGCAACTTCTAAAACACGTGAGGCTTTGTTAATGGAGCTTTGTGTTATTTTATCATGGGCATTGCCAGAAATGCAGCTTCTTGGTTGCACACAACTGCGAGGAGGAAATAGAGGGCAGTCAGTAGCTCAGAAACTTATTTGTCCAGAACTTAAGTGTGACTTGAGAGGAAGAATGAGCTGGCGGCCTGATTTCCTCTTGGAACATTTGCAGTAGGGAATTAATACTTACATCTCTGCCACAGTTCTTCCCCATTCCTGCTTAGCTGTGCTAACCCAGGAATCTCTTTTAGTGCTCTGAGTCAGGCAGACAAATTTAAACACATTCTCAAACCATGGGAAAATCCTGTTTGCACGCCTGTGACCACTCACAGAAAGAAAGGAAACTACCAGCACTCTTGGTGAAGGTGAATGCTGGGATGGTGTTTATGTGCTTCCCCACAGTGATCCCTACCTGGCAGTGCTGTAGTGCTTCCTTACTAGTTGTTCTCCTCAAAACATTGCTTTTCCGGAGTGATGTCCTTTAAGCTAATGACGCTGTTTGATACTGAAAGCCAAAGCATGTCATAAGATTGTATATTAAAATTTAGCCTCTTTCCGTGGATAAAGAAATGAGCATTATTTGGAGGGATCACTGGGGAGACCTTATGAAGTAAGATCAGGGCACTTTTCTCTAGAAAAAGTAAACTGAATGCCATCAGCAACTATCCCCCAAAATGCAGTGTAGTATGAGCAATAGAGAATGCCATCTTAAACTAAAACTGCATCCTTAAAAAAAAAAAAGCAACAACCAGCTTGTCCTAATCATTTTAATCTTCATGTGCAGTCTTTTTGCCTACATTACATACTGTTGGCAAGATTGAGGTGGTGTCATAAGCAGGTGAATTTAGAGATGTTACTAATTTAAACTGCATTTAATAAAACACAAGTTTGAGATATCTTACAAATCAGTGAATGTAGCATAGTTTGAAGATTGCTTTTGTCAAGTTTCATTAGCTCAAAGAGAAACCTTTTCTAAATATTGGTTGAGAGATTAATCAGACAATGTAAGACCTTGAATTATTCCTCATCACAGGAAAACAACATAATGTATTATCTCATTTGAAGACTGGAAAAATGCGACTTTTGAGGATTTAAAATTTGTGTTTTAAAGGTTCTTAAGGCATCTCAAGATTTACTAAAGGTAAAACTCTCAGGCTGTTCTTTTTTTAAACTGACTTGTAATTTTTCCATATTATACTTCACTTTCTACAGCATATTCCCATATTAGAAGCTGATAGTACCGGCATCATTACATTGAAGGATGTTCTCATTATTGACTCCATTCTCAATTAATTATAAGTTTGTCATGTTTTAATGAATAGGATTAAACTTTCATATTCCAAATATATGTCTTGCATTGCTTACTTAGAGGCTTTCTAAAGAATGTGGCTGATCGAGTTCTCTGAATCTGTACAAGGAAACAAAATATTCTTTGTGCACATTAAAAAGTGTTTACTGTATTTACAAACACTTGCAGAAAATGTTTAATAGCTCTCTGCTTTGGAGCAAAGTATAGAATTTGGGCAAAAGCTGTGCTGCTCTTTTCTAGCCTTCCTTGTCACACAAACTGTTGTCTTCTCTAGAATAGAAACTCAGGTAGAGCTCTGTTTTGTCCTGTGAAATAAAGGATGGCAAATGGGAGAGTAGCACTGATGTATTTCAGGCATACCCTAATTTTCACTGGGTGAACTGTATTCCTCTTCAATAAATCCCAGCTTCCTTCTGTGGCCTTTTTCACTCTCCCCCCAAAATGAGAAGGTACTTTGTACTTAATTGCCCTGTCTTACGAAAATGTGGCACATTTGCATCGAAGCTGCTGCCACCTGTGCTTTTCAGATTCGGTCCAGTGCAGCTCTGCAGGATATCTATCAGGCTTTCTCTCCTAACTTCACTGTGCACTATTAGATCCTGTTTGCTAACATAGATCTTGGTCATATTTTCTAGCAGAAGTTTTATATTCATTTGTCTTTTATTTCAGTGTACAGATTCACACTTTTCTCATTAGTACAGCTCAAATAATTTCTAAGAGCAGTTCTTCTTTTGCTTACTTGTCTGCAAAACATACACACAGGATGGGTGTATTCTAGACCTGTTGTGGGTTCACTTCTGCTGATTTCAGTATGCTTAGGGGTTTTTTCCTCCCCCCAGTATATCAGTAATAATTAAATACCTGTAAACAATAAGCACCAGTAAGTTTGGTGTCTGTGTCAACGTAGATAGGTGTCATAGTAAGGACAGGTAAGCAGATTCCTCAGCAAAAAGAAAATCTTTCATTAAATATGTTTTTACATTGCTTGTTTAGCCTATGTTGAATTAAAAGTAACCTTGCAATGTGAATAGCAATGTCAACTGATATCACAGTCTGGCTAATAGCACAAGAGCAAGATTTCAAGAGGGCTGGACCAGCATGGCCCACCCCAGGTAGGAACCCAGAGTCCTGGAAAATGCTTGGCGGCAATCGACACCCCAGGGCATTTCTCATGAGACCTGTTACTACAAATAGCCAGTGGCTACATTTGGGTATTCAGGTTTCGACAGGATGTGGCTGCTCTTTCTCACTTACCAGATGGCTTTTCATGTACCATCACCTGTCCTCCTTCGCCTCACTAACAGAGTTGTGACAAGAGCTGTCCTGGTGGTTGCGAAAGCTGCTTTCTGCATGTGGCCATCATAATTATCACATGTGAGCGCCGTTATTTAGCAAGTCCACACATACATTACTGGTGCAAATGTCTTATGTTTGGGTACATTCATTTTATATCTTCATTTTATATCACTTATACAATGAGTGTGGGATGGTGATATTTCGCAGCCTAATCAGGGAGTTAAACCTGTGCAAAACCTGCTTGGTCTAAGAATCAGACTCTGCATTTCTGTATGACAGGGGATTAATTTCTTCATACTCTCCTGTTTGGAGGAACATCTATGGCTCAGTTGTGTCTTTGCACTGGTTGAAAGTAATTTGGTAATCCCAAGCATGGCAATGGAAGTTTTATACTCCACTTCCACCTCTCCTGTCCTCAAGCACGTTTTGTGCGTGGACCACCCTTATCATCAGCATCTGTCTTTTGAGTGATGATTTACTTGTCTCTAAGTCTCTTTATATAATACCAGATCTGAAATTACATCTGTCTGGAGGGATAGGCATGATCTCAAAGAAGTAATACTGATTTCAACATTTTACTGCCAGGACCTACATGTAATATTGCTTTAAATTAACCAGTAATTTTTCAGAGTCATGTAGGAAAGAGTTAAAAATACTAAACAAAAAAAATCCCTTTTCCAGGCAACTGGACTTCTTCCTTTCAACACAGCTGTTGCAGGAGGTTTCAATGGTATGAATAAATGTATTTCTTTTAACACTTTTTTTGTTTAAAATGCTATTGTTTCATCTGAGGTGTGAGGAGATGTGCTAACCTTGTCAATGTGGGTGCAGTAGAGCAGAAATGATAACTGTATATACTTTTTTTTAATAAATATACAGAGTGTGTGTGTCTGAGACAGAGAGAGAGACAACTTATTTAAATCCTGAATACAGTCAGACCTCATATGCATTGTTAAAAAAAAGCCCTAAAGAATTGCATATGGATTAGGGGGATGAATATTCTATTATTTCAGTCTGTTCTGCTGATCTTCTTATTGTGACTTTGTGCTTCAGAAATCTGCCAGGAATTTGGCTTTGCTGTACTAGACAGTAATTTTAAATGTGTATCAAGCACTTGATAGTGTATGATTTGCGTGCTGTTGCATTCCCATTCCCTAAATTTTCCACCAATTTATTACTTTTTTCATACTGTTTTAATATTTCAGGATGATGAATATATACAGCATCATTAAAAGTAAATAAAAAATGCATGAAATTAAAAAATGGAATATTAGATGTTTCTTTGCTGTAATCCCTAGGTCCAATAGGAATGAAATGTCTCTGTTCTGTCAAGTAATCCCTAAACATGATTAGGGACCTTGTAGTTTCCACATAGCCCACATAATATTTGTATCATATAAGCCTATTTATGTAAGGTTTGAATAAAAGTTGTTATTAGAAGACCTATAAACCTATTCTACAATTCAAAAATATATGCTTGCCTCTTAATCTCTGTACTTTTATTATTTTGCTGGAGATGGCAATACGTCCTTAATTCATATTTCAGAATTTTGTTGCATCTTTTGGGTACTTATATCATGCATTAGCAATCCCAGTGAAATGTATTTTTAAGACAGAGGACTGAGTTCAACAGTTCATCTACTCATGCAGCTTCTCCTTAAATCCTCATTGGAAGGGATGTGCACCTCTTTCTAGGTCCCTCCTTTGACATCTGGGTTTAATCTGACCTGGGAGTCTGGAGATGGAGAGATGGTTTTTCTCATTTTGGGGAAAGAAAAGTGGAAAGAGGGAGAGGATTAATTTTCTCTGTTTAAATCCTGTGATAATATATTTTCAATGATGGAGGTGCTTCTGGCAGCTCCACAGAAAGTTTTAAATCAGCTTTTGATTTGATGAGCCTATAGCAGAATTTTCAGGAGAAGTAGCTAGGAAGAAGGAAAATGGGGAAAAGCTTTGAATGACAAAACATAAGACAGGTGAGACAATGGGCATTCCCAGATGTTTCTGGTAACACAGTTGTGTTGCAGGTACAACAACCCAACACTTCCTATTCCCTGGCTCAGCTTCTTGCCTGGGCAGCAGAAATGCTCACAGTCCCATCTTACATGTTGTTAGGCTGAGTTCATTAATGTGCAGAGGTATTCCAGTTCCATGGTAGCACAAGGAAGATATATATAATAAATAAATAAGAATAGTAACTTATATACTTCTATGGTTTGAGTAGGCTTTCACAAAGAAAATACTTTTAAATGATACCGGGGTCAGCTGTGGCAATTCCGCATTTCCCGTAAGAAAATTTGAGATTATATTAACCTTGGGCTATCTACTCAGAAAAACCCTGTGGAAATACACCTGTGGAAATACACTGTGCTTTCCACACTGCACTGAAATTTACTTTTATTTCATTTTTGGCAGTTAAGGTGGCATTTGAGCAATAGCCCTATTCTTGTATTTATGAACTAAGAGAAGCAAAACTGCTCACTGCTGAGCCCAGGGATCTTCTTCCAGGAAAACTGAGATCAATAATGGTTATCAAGTCTTCATTTATAGGGAGTGTTAAATGACCACAAAGTCCTGATGTTCTTCAGTTCATAGGTTATGCTTAAAACCAGGCTATCTACCCTCTGCCCCCCGCCCCAAGCTACCACAGTCAGAAATGTTGATCTTTGATATAATTTTAAACAGTCACTTTCAGTTGTTACAATTCCTTTTAGCTGGAGAGACTGTATTACAGCAGTACCAATAAGTTGGAGGTGAATGATGGCTTCCCTCACCAGCCTTCTCCTTCCTGCAAGTCGTAGAAGGTGGGAATGAGATTATGATATTTGAGGCTCATTTTATCATCCGAAGCAGGGATTTACAATTGTTATTGCAGTTACTTCTGGGTTTTGGTAATCAGCAAAAAGGGACGTGCACACCCCAACCAGAGCAGTAACAACCCCTGAAAGCTGAAAAGCCTTGCACAGATGTGTTTTTAGTTGCCTTTATTCCCTCAGTTTAAGTGGAAAAGAGGGATTTGGAAAGCAAGAGCTTAATTTAACAAAATAATATTATGCTTTTGATCCTTAAAATGAATGAATTATTTGGATACTTAGCAGCATAATGTCTTTGAATAATGCTGGTACTTAAGTTGGAAAAAATTATATTGTCAGTGTTCTGTGTTTTCCTCTTATGATGTTTTTACCAATTTGGCATTTATGGGAAGCAATATCATTGTTGAGAAGTTTCCAAATTGCTTTTTATAGAAATCTGCAGAAATTAAATCTCCTCCTTGTTATGAAAATGAAGTGATGTCTTGAGACACTGGTATATTGGCACAAATCTGTGGAGACAATAAGCCAAATTCTGCTTACAGTTATTGTGTGTCCACTTTTAATAGCTTCAGGAAGCTGTGTTAGGTATAGGCTGTTGCATTGTAAATATGCATCTGCTTAACTTCAGCATTTGAGCAGCACTGAGAGGCAGTGTAACATCCCTGCCCTTTTCCCTGTCCCCTCAGACTGTGTGGCTCAGGACATATTGGAAAGAAACACAAAAAATGGGTTGGAAGTAAGACCATTTCATGGGCAGTCCAAGCAAGACACTCTTTAGAGGGGTGCAATGCAGAATTATTTTAACTCAGAACCGTAATGGGTCTTCATAGCTGAATTTAAACCACATAAAAGTGCTATATGTGATGTGTTTAAATTCATTGTCAGAATTAAGGCAAGACTAAGTAAAGGGCATGATTGATTTTCACAAATACAATCAAGTCTAAGAGATGGAGATGCAAGATGGATCAAATTTTAAGACCTGATTTACCTACATCAGATATTTAATGGGATGCTTAATTTGATTGCTTCACCAAAAACTACTCACAGTAGTAAAGCCACTGACTGAATGTCTCTGTAATCAAGGGATCTGCGTGCATCTAGATCTTGATTTCCATGTACAAATAACCAGCAATTAATGGTTCAGAATGCAGGGAAAGGTTTAAGGTTCAAAATAGCAATTCTAGGGTTTTGGGGGGTCCTTTAGCATTATTTCACAATGTTTTTTAGGAGTATATACAGGCTTGTGCAAGTCAATGTAAACAGAAGAATTTTAACTTGCATTACAGAAGGCTCTTCGTGGCTACAGCTAGAAGCCATCTCTCTTCAACAAGGTTGGATGCTTTTAATAATGAGATTTAGGCTCTTAATATTAAACCAAACATATTAACCTACTTCTGTATAGCCTAAGTGTCTCATTACATAGGTTTGTTAATAAAAAAAATCAGGAAAGATCTTTGAACAGAGGGATGATGGCTGTTACACGTATTTTAGCAATCATAAGACAGTGTATATTTTCTTCTTGGGATTTAACACATTTCTGAGTGAAAAGTTAGCAGTCACTATTGGCACCCTTTTTATTTTTTCTTTTTTAATTTTTCTCATTGTAATGTGTTTGAAATACATTAGGCTCTCGGACCAAGAGTCTTGAAAATACTGATACATCCTCATTAGTTTTACTGTAGTATTTCTATAATAGTGAGTCATCAATTACATTTAGTCTTTTTATTTCCCATGGCACAGCTACAACAATTGAAATTAAGGGTGTTATGCTCTCAGTCCTTTTCAGCACTCATTTGAGTTCAGGCAAACTTTGGCTGTTTTCTCACAGTAACCTTTACAATGCAACCGATAAACATTATTTTTGTTTTAATGACTCCCAAATAATGTCATATTTAAATGAAATGCAGTTTGCCTCAGCAGGGTTCTTTGAATTTATGAGCATTTTTGTCCCATATCCTACAATAATGTGACAAATATTTGCATTTTTACTGTTTTCTTGAACACTTTTAAACACCCATGTTTAGGAGACTTCAGATTGCTTTTGAACATATTTGAATGCATTTTTAGCTATCACCAAGCTTAAAATAGGAACCCCTTTTTCAGCTTATCTTTATTCAACACCTGTAAAAATCAGTGGTATTTCTTTCTTCTTATAAAGCTTTCTTCCTTTAACAAATGCCAGAAATGCTGCACTGTTTGTTCCAGTATGGGCTTCTTCTCTTGGTAGTAATGGGCAATAAATGGTCTGGTAATGTCTCTTCCATACACACAGGCATTTACCTGCCTGAATATCATAAACAGAAACTTAACTTGTGGTGAAATGCATCTGATCTTTAACTATCATCAATTAATATTAGAAATGCTAGGCAGCTTTTAGAAGATAGCCAGAATTAAGTCTTCGAAATTGATCATTCTGCACAAATGATCATGCTTACAATAAATCTCTGATTTAAAGAGTAGGCACGGCAGTGGCCAATTATTTATATTTTCTTATTGAATATTCACTTTCATTTTTTGTCAGGGGAGGGACTTCTCTGGTGTTTGGGGTGTGTCTTTTGTTTGGGGTTTGCTCAGATAGGTACTTCATAATACTTTCAGCATCTTTATAATGTAAGTGTGGAGTTAGCAAGTTAATCTTGCTCTTCTTGCAGGCAGCTTCACAGAGTTCATGTCTTGGCTGGCTCAACTTTTCTGGTTTCTTATGGTTTTTTTTTAAAGAATGTACATTGGCTGCTTATTTTTGAAGTAATGTTTTCATGTGTTGGATCAAATTAAAAAGAAATCAATCACATTAATTCATGCATCTTCTTACAATCACACTAAGAACTCTCTAAGGGGAAGGTTTCTCTATTGTTCTCCTGGAAAAATAACTTCTGTGTATGGTTTTTAGTAAAAAACCCCTGCCAAATACCCTGTACAGAATTTTGTAAGTGAAAGCAAATGATTTAAAATGAGATTGTGGTTACTCACCAGTGTGTATTTGAGCACTGTGTTAGATGTTAGTTAAAATTAGACTTCCTTAATGGACTAGTGAGGGAAGGTGGGAGTGAAAACTAGAAAAAGATGACAGAAGTAAATATGCTTATAAATACAGAAATGCTGTGTTTGCTTTTGTGGCCTTTGATCAAGCCCAGGAGTTTGCTTTCAAAGGACGTCGCAGGATGCTTGGGAAAGCAACAGCCACCTGGCGTAATTGGAAAGGGGGAAGGTCTGCAGCACGGCGGCTGCTGCTGCTCCTGCCTCTCTGATAAGATTGTAAGAGTTGCCAATATCAGTATTCAGCCTTGTAGCGTGTCAGGGCGCTTTCATGTGAACTGAAGTGAACTGTCTGTACGCGCTACCTCCCGCGCTCCTTCCCAGCACTCGGCGCCGCATTGAAGTCAGGGGAGAGGAAAAAAAGATTTGAGGATTGCCCAATTTGTTCTGACATAAAGAGATGTTTAGCTCTGTGAAAGGTGGTAGAGGCAGAGTGCCTGACTGACATTTCAACAGGCTGTCTGCTGGGATTGCTCACTTCACGTCCCTTCATATTGCTGCTGTGTCCTGCGCGAGTGCTCTTGTCTAGTCTTCACAGTAAGAGTACCAAGAGTCCCCTGGGCTTTGGTGCTCAATACCTTGTTAGACGGGGTGTACGATGGCACAGCTCCTTCCTTCGTGTTTGCTTTTGCTCTAATGTTTCAGGCTTCGTTCAAGTCTAATTTTTTTTTTTTTAAGTGGTTTGCTAAAATAACTGTGTGTATCTCCTAATCGCCTTGGTCTTCTCTCAGCAATGATAGATTTGGGTGATAAAAATACATGGAGGGGAAGAGAATAAAAAATCCCAGTTAGTTAAAGCTTTAAGCGTCGTTCTTTGTTTTTAAATTAGGGTACGTTGACCTCCTTTGGCTGGTTTAGAAAACAGATGAGAGAAAATACTCATTGAACAAGCTGTGGGAGGTATAACATGTTGATAATAAAACTGAGACAGTGCCTGATCAGGAATGTTGAACTCCATACCAGGGGCTGCAGGGAAGTTTAGTTTTTGAGGGTCTGTGTGCTTTTACAATTCCAAACATGTTGTGATGCATTCTGGCATGCCACATTCTGTTACATCACATCAGGGCCGCCCATGGAGCCAAATAACACTAAGAACATGAATTAATGCGAGCTAATGCTCACCTCTTATTCCAGGGGCATTATCAGGTACCTTTTTAGCCACAGTTCCTATCTGGATTCAATCCTCCTAAAGCAGAGATGACATTAAAGATATATGTATTATGTTTTGGACAGATAGATATGTAATTTTTCATTAACTTTCTTAAAATACATTAATTTAATGGATGCAGTTTAATCCTTGTTAAATCATTAAAATTATTCACATACTGCACTCATGGTCTTCCTTCACATCTTTTCAAAGGCACTTCTTTTCCTCGAGTGTACTATTGCTGGTGACAAAAAGCAGATTGGTATCATACTCTTTCCTTCTTGCAGATCTGGGATCTCCATACTGTGAACCCAAAACCACATGGCATGGATTCCATGGTGCGCATGGTTGCCATTGTTTAAGTTTCCCCTCAGTTTCAAGTTCTGATAAACATCTCTTCATCCCTCTCTCATCTGGAGGTGCAGTCATGTGTCTCACCAGGCTAGAGATTCCTAATGCAAACCCCTATCCCCAGATATACCGTCCAAACTTTTGTGTGTAAAGCTGCACCCTTGTTCCTTCCACAGTGCAAGGACAGCAACAGAAGCCAGTGACCGTGAGTAGCTGCATGTTTTCCCTCAGCCAGTGGCATATCTAGTCTCACATTCTGTTTGCTAGGAGCCAGGCACAACTTCTTTTCCTGCAACAGACTGAACAGGTTGGGTATTAAAACTAACATCTTATCCTTTCTGTAGCACCTACAGCCCAGAAGAGCTGGACTTATATCAGCACGCTATCATGATTTGAGGGTGTTGTATATGTGCTGTAGAGGTCTCAGCAGGCTATTCAGAAGACAAAATTCCAGACCTTTGAAATTAAAATTGCCAGGGAATTACCCAGTGAGGTTTCTACTGCAGGTATGGTCCAGGTGATATCAGGAGGTTTTAAAAAGGGGTTTGATGGATCTCAGACACACCAGAAAAGGCTCTCACATCCACTAGGATTATTTAGAAGAGGAGATACCAAGGAAATAGTGCCAGTTGTGCCCATCTTAATTAGCGGGGTATCCCAAACTCCTATGGATATTTCAGCATGGAGAAGCATACTGGCAAAATGTCTTCATCCTTCAGGCTGTGGTCCAGCAGTTTGTGGTTTAAGTCTAATTTAAACACGTGAGCAGTTCAGGAGATGTGTGGGGACAGGTCGTGTGTAGTGTTACATACATTTAGTGGTTTACTGTGTTGAATGCTACGTAGGAGCTGTATGCTCCCAGTAGGAAGGAAACCAGTGCACGTGAAATGTTCACAGGTACAGACAGACAAATGCCTGTTGGTGTGTGTGTGCTTACAGGCTTGCTTCCTTCCTATTTGCTTTTGTCTGCAGGTATCATTATGTAATATTTCACCTTTATCATTAATTTGTTTTATGAAATTTGTACTTGCCTGTGCAAGCATAGCAGGGAAGTCCATGCTGTTAACTGAGGCCGATTGTTTTCAAACCTCTGTTTACAGAACTTACCATCAATTTAACAGAAGTTGTGTTTATTTAAAAATTGACTTAAGAGACAGTAAATGACTTGATAACTCATTAAATCAATTTAAAAATTGACTTGAAGTGCAGTAAGTGACTCATTATGTTAAGCTATAGAAAGACACCCAATAAAAAGAAGAAGGAAAAAAAAACAACTGGCAGGAGGTTGTAGGTTCATATCCTGATCTATTTTTGTGCAGAATAAAATGGTCTGATTACCAAAAGTGGATGTATAGACATCTACCTGACTATTACAAAATACTCAGGTAGTAAAAGCACTGCCATTAAGCAAGGGGCCAAGTGTCACTGAAATACTTCCCTGATTTTTGTATCAATAAATGAAGTTTGCAATAATTCTTTGGCTGGGAGATACTGAGTTGCATACCAGGATACTATTAAGTTACTAGTATTGAATAACTGTTCTATATGTCTCACATTTGTTGAACATAGTGTCTATATGTTAAACAGTTTTCTATGGTATTTAAAAATTGACATTTCAAAGAGTGTAATAGCATAATGAAATGTAAACTGAAAACAGGAATGAGTTAATTAGACTAATGATCCCTTGACTCCTTTATTAGCCAGCTCTTTAGAAATTGGGATTAGCTTTGTTTTCTCTGCTGAATAAAGACAGGAAGGATGATGTTGATTCTAGTAAATGACAGCATCAGAAGAAAATAGTGTTTTCCTGTTCGTTATAGGTTTCATCATCTGAGATAAAAATTTAGCCTTCCTGCATGCATACCTTATTTCATTGCACTCTGAGTTTCACTTGGATTGAAAGAGAAATCAGGAAAATAATTTAGGAGTGCCTACTGATTTCATATAATGATTTTAAGGGTGATCCACTCTGTGTGATTTCTGAACTTGAAACTTTGATTCTGTGCAAACCTGGAGTAGACTGGGTTTGACTTTAAATGAAGTCTTCAGAAAAGGCCAGCTTAACAACTTTTTGATCTAGGTTTTGAACACTTAATTTCCTCTCTCTATAAGAGTGTGATTTGCACATCTCTATTGCTTTTAAGGGCTATCAAGAAGCATGAGAGTTATCTCTATAGTGGTTCAAACCAAGCATGCACAGAGAAACAAAATAGTTTTTACGACAAATAGGAGGATTCGTAAGCAACTGCTAGTGAAACAACATCATTAAAACTTCCAGCAATTCCAGACCTTGCTCTCGGGACTCGCTCAGGCCAAGCAAAACCTTAAATAAAGTGCTGAATTATAGGCAGGAAAAAGAAAACCAGAATTTAAATTGGTAGGAATTAGCGATGATTCACTAAGCTAATTTCTGCCCTCCGTTTCCCTTGTGTGATGGCATGTGGAGCAGCACTGGGATGAGGGAAGGCAGAGTGGGAGCTGCTGACAGCCAGCTTTTAAGTTTGGATTCTTTCTGGTGGATCTTTATCCTGCAAAGTAATGAGCTCCTCAGCTTCCCCTGAAACCTATAGGTATAGAGGGCACCCAGTGCCATGCAGGATCAGATCTTTAACGAATGCCCAAGGAACACAAAATTTATCACACAAATGAGGCGACAGAGAGGAGGTGGCAGCAGCTGAGTTATGAAGCTTTTTAGTTACAGGCAAGGTTCGTTTGCTATCCTGCACACCCTTGTTAAGCGTTCTGTGAGCACCACACTGAAGCAGAAGTAATAATGCCACTTGTTTATAGTTCAGTGTTTCCAGCTTTCTGGAGGGTGCTTTTGGAGAGGTGTGGCGGGATGGCAGTCAGCACACTCGGGTGTCACTGCTCCTCTCCCTTAGGGAAAGGAGCATCTGGAACCCATCACATGCCTATTAGTTGTCCCCTAGGTGCTGCTCGGTGGCTCTTTGGTGTGAGGCTCACTGGGTGCTTGATTTTGGGCTGTCCTGGGCAGGGGGTGCAGGCCGTGCATCATGCGTGGCAGAGCCGAGCGCTGCTCGCAGTCCATCGCTGCGCCTGACCTTGCGGCTCGCTATTAATTTGAAGTAGTGGAATTAAAATTTTCCATTCTTTTGCATTGTCATGCCTCACGTTGATAAGCACAAAGAAATGTAAATAAAAAAGACCTATTTCACAACCCTATCTACAACCTTTTTGTTTTATGACAAAAGACAGTTAATTAGCATACTAGCAGTAAGCAGCCTTCCCAAACTCGTGCTAATTATGTATTCTGTTGACCGTGACTCCAGTCATAAGGTAATTGGCTTGCAGCAACATGACATTTCAAATCATCTCTTGAAATTACATCAAAAAGCCAGCCTGTTTTGTTTTGATAGGGGAACAATCAATTTGATAAGTGGTAACACAGCTCATTGTTTCACATTAATTAGACTAATTGCAGCATGTTAGCCTCTGAAATAGACAGAACTTGGAGAAGACAAAGGCTGTGGCCTTTAGCATGCAGTGCATGTGGTGGTTCCACTTGCTTGCACATACTGTAGGCAGAAAACAGAGTTGTTAGGATTCAGCCTTGCGGGAGACTGGGTGTTCACAGTAGTTAGATGTGTTATGCTTAATCCACTGGCTTTCAATTATAAGATCCACGTTCAAAAAATCCCAGAGAGAGGGAGGGGGGAAGAAAAAAAAAAAGCCATTGCAATACTAATGGTGACAAAAAGTTTTTGGTGATCTTCTGTTTTGTGTCTCCTGAAAGACAGAGGAGAGATCTGGCCACAAGATCTCTTCTGTGCCGTGGCACTGAGGGATATGACTTAGTAATGGACTTGGTACTGCTGGGTTTATGGTTGGACTTGATCTTCCAGTCTAAATAATGCTATGGTTCTATGTTTATGGATCAAAAGACCTTTCTTTGAGGAACATTTACTTTTGTTCTTGCTTTTCCTACTAACGTTCTCACTAACGTTTTATTTCTTAGGATACCTCAGTTGGGCTATTTTTATTTTCGCTTATATATTTACTTAAGAATAATGGATGGGAGGGGAAAAAATAATGCATAGTGGACGGATTACTGAAAACAGATAGTAGAGATGCATAACCCACCCCCGCATTTCTAATTTAGAGCCCGCTGTTGAGATTACCATTTGTACTTAGCTCTGTGATGATTTTTATGATCAAGCTATGTGATCTGTAGATTGACATGACCAAATGAATTTTGCTTGTGACCTAATTGAAATGTAAACCAAAGTTTTAAGAGATGAAAAGTTTAAGGGGTTATCTCAGTCCACAGGCTAAGCTAACTTCATTGCTGCCCACAGCTTGGTTACAGTGGTTCATGCATGTCAAACCCAACATCAGACCACTGGATATGTAAACATGTTTTCTTTGACCAGTACATTACTAGTATGTTTGGTAAACAGCGTAATAGTCAGCAACTTTTCAAAGAATGAAAAGCATCAGAGACTGGATTCCAAAACTGTGTGCATACTGATGAAATCATATGCACAAGACCAACTCTGCCTTTTTCTTCTACAGTTCTGTAGTCCACCTGTACCATCAGAGTGTTTTACCTTTTGTAATTATCTCAATTTCACAAAATCTTTCATCACTTGAAAAAAAAAGGTAGATTAAAAACAAACAAAAACAAAAAAAAAGAGATTAGGGGACAATTCTTAATCATTGAATTGCTTACATGAAAGCTGTAGTTCTTCAGTTGCTCTCCATGGAAAGCGTGATTTTTTTTTTAAAGTGAGATGAAGAAATTTAGGCAAGTCTGGGTACAGGCTTTGCTTACACATCTTTGCTTCTGTTACTCTCCCTCACAAACAAGTCCCATTCATTGACTGGTTAGACAGTAAAACCTCTGGGGCAGAGATTTTGATAAAGTCACCTGTAATCTGTGTTTGGAGAAGTGTAATTTCATTTAAACCAAAGACCTTATTCTAACAGCTGAACATTCTGTTTGCTCATGGAAGCTCTATTTTTATTAGTTTTGCTTATGCTTTATGTTGGCCCCTTAACAAGTGGTCATAAACTGTGTTTTAGGTCCAGCTACCAGTGACTTCATACTACTGATTTATTTCAGTCATTTACTGGCAAGAGTATATTTTTTAAAATGTATTCTGAGCAAATCATGCCTCTCCATCACGGCTCTCCTGTGCCTCCCTTTACTTTGCTCCTCCTTCAACATTTAAACCACCTTTCATTGAGCTTAAAATTATGCCCAGATTAGCGATGTAACTACCCTAATGTGCTGCTCTTACTAAAAAGTCCTGGGCTTATACAGGAGGTGAATTGGAAAGAAGCAGAAGATTGGAGCCTTTTAGCATTCAGCTTAAGTGCTGGTTCCACTTGCCTGAGCACAAGCTGGAGCTGGTGCTGTTAGGATGCAAGCCTGCACCCTCGCTGTCACTGCTGGTCCTTCTGTAGTCAGGTTCCCGCTTGGAGCAGAGCAAATCTTTGCTCAGTTAAGCGAGCGTCAGTCACTCGCAAGCTTGGCTGCCAGCCCAGGTTTGTTAGACTTTTCTGTGCTGCACCTGAATGAGATATTGCAAAGACATGGCTACATAAACAGAGCCTAGAAGCCGTAGATGTATTAAAAAAAAAATAATTAAATTGTCAAGGGGATGACAGAATAATTTTGAGAATATAACTTACACTTCCAGTGCTCGCCTGGGAGGTTTGCAATAAGGAACCTGCACTGCCTGCTTGGTGACACATCCTGTGTGAGCTTGTTTAAATACCTTTCTCTGTTTTCTTGAAATCCAAGACTAGAAGGTATTGCTGACTTCTGTCAGAGAAACAGGGGCATGAGCAAAATGTAGCTTAGCAAGCTAAAACACATTGATACCATCCTGCAAAGGTGCTGAGCTCATTCAAAGGTGCCAAATGACTGCTTTTGGCTTACATCAACAGTGGGCACTTAACTGCATGTAGGATTGTGCTTTTAAATTGCTTGGCTACTATCCAGTCAAAGTCAACAGGACCATCTTCAAATGGAAAAGGAATGGTGAGAAATAAAGTTGCAAAGTTTTTGGGTTGCATGAAGGCCACAGACAGTGGGTATTCTGCACAGCAAGTTGAGGAAAATCAGGGACAGGGTAAAAAGAGATAAAATAGGAATAGTTTTTAAATAGGAGTTGCTGGCAGAGCTATTAATCACACAAGTCTTTGAGCTGTAAGGATTGCATGAGTGAAGCTAGTACGAAAGAAGAGAGATACTTTGCCAATATCCTGAAATAGACTATTAAAAGCAACAAGGAAAATTAAAGAGAGATAATGTCTGAACAGATTAATGACATGTAATGATAATTTTAAAAACCCGAAATATACAGAAAATCCCCAAATCTCTTCAAATATCCAAATTCCCACATGTGACTGGTTTTTTTGTATGGGACAGCCTCGTAATAATAAATTTTGCAAGTTGCTGGTCTTGTTACGCAGTCTCAGCTCTGAGCTTTGATCTCATTTGCACTAGTCAAATAAATCAAACTTTCTGCTGTTTCTTTGGCTGTACACTGCAACAGGGACCAGAATGTGGACTCTGCTAGAGTCTGTGTAGTTTTTGGCAGGAGATTTCACAGCACTTCTGAAGCAGGTTTGAAAAGGAGGAGAAAAAAAGCATTTGTCATTGCTGTCTAAGGTAGGCTACCACCTGCTTTTTGCAGATTGCTGAACTAAATGGGAACTTAATGCAGGTGGGGACCTTTTGTCTGAAAAGAGGAATCAAGAATCTGTGAATATAAGGCAGAGACCTGAGACATAACTTGTATTATTGTATTTCTTGTCAAAATCTACATCTTCATCTTTGAAATGGCATCATAGCAGTAGATTCAGGATAAATTGAACACAGGTTGAGGACTTTGCACAGGGGATTAATCTTTTCCTCACATGGGATGATTTTTTTTAAAAGTCCTCTTCTTGCTATTTCTATGACCTTCCACCTCTAATGTGCAATTGTAGCTGTTTAATGAAAGAAAACAAACTTAAATTCTGCACTGACCCAGACTTGTGAAACAAGCAGGGTTTTCAGTGAAGCTTTCATAAGCTATAAATCAGTGTAAAATTTAGCTCATATTACATTCTCATTGAAAATGGGTTATATGATAATTTATGTTGAGCTGATCATAACTAAGCACCTCATAGTAGTGTCCTTCAAAAAATTTTAATCAAGATTGTCTTTCTCTCTCCACCTCTCTTGGTGCAATTTCAAGAGGTTTATTTGCATGTCAATCCGCACGTGTCACTGGAGTTATTCCACTGAAGCAAGCACAACATCCCAGCTGCGTACGTGTTTTACAGCAGCATAATGTCAGGTGACTCTCTGCATTTATTTCTGATTTGTGCTAGTGGAAGAGTCAGGCCCTTAATTCTCTTAAGCCCTGAAAACAGGGGTATTTCCAAGTGTCTCTCAGATCTGTTTTCCAAGTCTTTTTGTGCTTTGCAGTTACTGTGCAATGAACAGAGTGGGGGAGAAACTGTGGATCCTATGAAAATCACTGAACTGGTCCAACCTTTTATTTTAGAATCATTGTCAAAAGATGTTTCTGTTTAACATTTACTTTTAGAGGACTGTTTTCTCTTGAGGTTTTTCCGCTGTTTGTTGTATGGTGAACAGGAAAGGGGTTCCAGAGAGGTGTCTTGGGCAGCAAATACCTGGAGAGTCCTCTCTAGAACCAAATTGCCAAAAGCTCTTTACATCAAGGGCCATCTTATTTTACCGTATTTATGCAATCTTTAATATGGTGGGGTTGTACAGCAAGGACAATTGCTCCATAATTGGTGATAATTAACAGTTTCCCATCTAAGTAT
Source organism: Passer domesticus (assembly GCF_036417665.1). Lineage (NCBI taxonomy): Eukaryota > Metazoa > Chordata > Aves > Passeriformes > Passeridae > Passer > Passer domesticus. The sequence continues at coordinate 88,349,134 of NC_087476.1, forward strand.
GTGTAATCAAGACAAACAGGGTGGGGAGGGGTGTGTTAGTAAGAGTGGGTGTGTTGATTTCTCATGCAGGCTTTTTTCTTTTTCATAATTAAAGGCTTATAGTATGAAGTTACACATGGGTGGACTCCTAGTAGAATCCTAGAAAGGATAAACAAGTTTTAAACAGATTTTGAATGGATGTTGAAGACAAAGACTATGATCAGGGACATTTGGCTGGAGAAACACAGCAGAACAGAATTTTAGTTAGATAAAGCATTAAGCTCACTACGTGTCAAGTTTGACAGCCAAGATCTAAGTAGTTTTCATGCCATGGTGAAGCTTTGGATTTGAAGGTAGGAGACTTGGGATTTGTTGAGCAGTGACAGAAGTGGAGGAGTAGGAAAACCAAGGTACAGGAAACATGGTTGGAGAATGGTAGTTGTGGCCACAGTAGGTGAAGTGATTTTAGGGGAGGCTGGGACAGTGGCAGTAGAGATGCTGGTTCTTTGTCAGACACTTTGCAGCTTTTTCTGTATGAAAAAGTGAGGAGATGCTCAGTGTATTTTCCCTAGAGAAATCAGTAGTCACTACCAGGCTTCAGATTTTGTAAGTCTCATAAAATTAATGGAGATATTGCTGCAAACCACTCCTTCTCTCTCCCACCCTTTTGCTGCATTTTGTAGTTTTTTGGGTTTTGGTGGTTTTTTGGTTTTTTTTTAGCTTTTCCTTCCTGCCAGTAAACATTAGAAGTTCAGGCTGAGGTATTTTCAAATTTCTTTTCCTTCCCACCAGTTGTTTCTGGCTATATTCCAGAGAAGGAGAGAAGATGACAGGTTTTCATTGGTCACTTAATTGTGTGTGTCCATTGGTTTTTATGACTTTCAAATTTATATTTTTGTGTGCTTAGGGGCTTTTGTGACAAGGTGCTAATGGGTTCCTGGCTGGGCAAGCACCTGTGTCAGAAAGTGTTTCATTGTGTCCCGTGTTTTTCCACCTCTGACTGCTTTTATTAACTTGCATATATACGTTTATTGCAATCCCCAATGTATTTTTGTTTTGGTGGGTGGAGGGGTGGTGGTGGTCATATAATCTACATGTACACAAAGGAAACTACTGGTCCTGTGTGGAAAAGAACCTTTTAATATAGAAAGAAAATGGGAGTTGGAAAATGAGTTTTAGATGTGCCTGAGAGACCAAAAAGCTGGAAGATACAGAGACAACTTGAACCACTGACTTGGCCAGGAGTTTTTCTCATATGATCTGAGAAATTCTGCAGGGTGGGCTGAGGGTAGCTGGTAGGTATCCTGCTGCTGGAAGAGCTCATTTGCCACTGCTAGGCTGCATGAAATGGTAGATAACAGTATCCTACATGGTTTCCTAATAAAGTGCTTCCAAATGAGCACTTGCTGTAACTGCTCCAGCCTAATGATTGTGAAAGCGAGGAGAAATGGCATCTGTGGCTTTAAAAGAGAGGCAAAGCACCCACAAGGTGATCTCTGCATTAGACTGTAATCTACATTAGGAAGAAGACCTTAAGTTCCCTCAGGATATTGTATTTAAACCTGTGCTTCTGTTGCAGTAATGCAAATTCTGCTTCTGTAAAGAAAAAGGCGAGCTTTTTTTTTTTATTTTGCTGATATTTCCTCTAAGATGTTATATGTTGATGACCTGATGTGTTTAGGGAAATGAGGTTTGTTCCCCATCTTATTTCTATGCAATAATTTAGCATTTTATTCCAGTCCAAATGTTGAAAAAAATTGATGCAGAAAGTGGCCATTTTAGCACTACAGCTAAATAAATCACTATTACAGAGTATTCTGGCCCTTGTTCTAAAGAGCTGTCATCACCTCTTTAATAGAAAATTATTAGCCTTTTTTATGCTTCCTAGTTTGCTCTTGCATGTGGTTTTGCCCTCTGCACTTCTCCAAAGGTAAAAACCTGCTGATCAACTTCTAGGTGGGAGCAAAAAAACAAGGTTAAGTGAGCTTGGGGTTCCCTTAAGATAGAAGTAGAGTAGCATTAGAAATGTATTTAATCAGCAGACCATCTGAATAGAACAAAGATCTTAACTTCCAAATCTATAGGAGGAGCCATGAACAATAAAGAATCTCTTGAGACCCATAGAGTGTATCCTGGAATAGGTCTTACAAATGGGTTTTGTATATTAGTTTATACAATCATGTTATAATGGAGAGATGGCCAAGAATAGGGGAACAGGATATATAAATGAGATTTTTATGACACAAATGTACATATGAAATGTAGGACAGACTGGATTCAAAATCAGTTCTGTATTGTGGGACCTGCCTTTAATACTGGAATTGCAGGTTTTTTCCATTGCATTCCAAAGACAAAAGATGATTATATCTAAGCCTTTACAAATTCAAATGCATCTGTTGTTTTTCACTGCCTTTCCAGACAGATTAGCAGAAACTATACTGCATGTGTTGTCCTTTCCAACTGATAGACATCTTTCATAATTTTAACTGATCTATAAACATCTTTCTTAGAAGAAAAATGTCCATTAAAAAACAAGTGTGTCTGATTACTGCTGGTCTGGTGATGATGTATGGATGGTTTTGTTTTCTCTGTACAAGGAGGGAGAGAGATGATTTTTCTTAAAATTTTCTGTCTCTATGGTTTTTTGCGGATGATACTTTATTGGTTGTTGTTTTTTAATTCAGCAGGGTGTTATAAAAGCTTGTCTCCTAAGAAGCCTTCCATCTAGCCCTGGCTAATAACAATGACAGTGCACTGGGAGCTCATTTAACACGTGGGCTGGACTGCAAGCTGTGCCCTGCTCCTTTTCTTGGGAAAGCAGCTGCTGAGATGCCTTTTGAGACTCTTTGGGCTGACTTCTCCTCCATCCCAGCACTGCTGTACCTTGCAGCAACTTCAGGGCTACCCTCTGTTTGTAGATGGATGTTTATACCTGATACCCACAAAACCAACAAATTACAGAAAGAAATCTGTTCTGGTGGTCTCTGTCCAAACCCCATCACAGTGCTGAGGAAGCAAGGCAGCACTTCAAAGTGAGATGGGTATTTGGGACTTGGAGCTTGTACCTTGAATCCTCATAACCTGTTGTCCCCACAACCAAATTCACCTTCCAGATACACTGCTGTGAGAATTTGAGTAATTCAATGCCATTAATTAAGTTATTCTAGAATTACTCCAGTGTAGCTGTGAACAAAATTAAGCCTCTAGTCTGTTCTGGGAAATTAGACAGATCTGGGTTTTTTTCTAGGTGGTTTCTAATACATTTCATTAGGAAATCTTTTTATTAATATCATCTAGTTTTTGGGCATTGGTTCAGTGTCTGGGGTTTGAACACCCTGATAATTTGTCTCTGGCTAAAAGGAATGAAAGGCCAATTTCTGCACAGAACATTTCAATTTTTTTTTTTCCTGAAGTGTAGAATGCTTTGAAGGTGTCACAAATACATGGATGGAATAGGAGGTTAATTCCTAAGCACCTCAGAATGCTCCAACTTATTTACCTAAATGATCTTGGCTTGTTCAGTTCAGTTGTTTGGAGCATGATGCTAATAACACCCGGTTGTGGGTTCCCCATATGGGCCAGTCACTTTTGAGTTGGGCTAGATAATCCTTGTGGGTCCCTTCTGACTCAGAATATTCTGTGACCTGTGATCTTAAAGCTCAGCCTCATCATGGTATTTGTTTGTGTTGTAATTATTGTAGTTAGTGTTGTTGTAATTTTCACCAGTAAACAGTCTGCAAGTGAGAGGCAGAGATTCAACTATACTTTTCTTAAAATGCATAAAAAAAGAAATCACCTAGGTGTGACTCTTCCATGACTTCACAGTTTCTAAGGTCCCAGAAAAACTTTATGCTAAGGCTGATGCAATGTTCTTGGCCGAAGAACAACTTATCTAAGTTCACTGGAAACCCGAAGGGAGGTGAATCCACCAAGGTCAGTGGCACAATTATATAATTTTTGCCTTGTGAATAAAACAGATGTTCTATTTCACAAGTATTCACACCTATAGTATTGGACATTAGGTGAAGTATCCCAGCCTGCTGATGCATCTAAAAAAGCTTTGTTGCTGCCAAAGCCAGGGAAAACTTCTAAATTCTGTTGGATGCAGTCATAAATGCTGAATATATGTGACTTTTGTTGATTTTCAATCCTATTTCACTCATGTTGGGAATAGAGGAGTAGACCAGCCTCTTGATTAAAATTGCAAATTTCTTAGTTTTATTTTGGAGATTTTTAAAGGTTTTTGAATTTTTGTTTTAAATATTAGTGGGGTGCTTTGGATTTTTGCAAACACAAGTGAAATTTGAACCAGTGAACTTCTGTTGCTTCCTCAAATTAGGATGTTAAATGATGTTAAAAATTACAAATTCCTGCTATATACAGGAAACAAAACAACTAGTCAGCCAAGCAGTGGGCCTTGAATTGTGCTTGGGGCCATTTTTTCAGATACTATTACTGCATATTAAATATTTTTTTCTGCATCAAATTGGTATATCAGATTTTTCTGGTTTCTCCAGTTATTCTACATGACACTGATGACACAGGAAAAAAAAAAACTATCCCTGTTTTGGCTGATTATGTGACCGTGTTTCTCTTAAACTGTCAGAACAGTGCTGAGCTATTGAAGTTTACCTGTAACTTCCGCATAATGAATTCTTATTGCTTTGAACACATGAGCTCTTTCCTTGTCTTGCCTATTTCCACTATTGCCTTTAAATCCTCTCCTCTGCCACTCTCTTCTCAGGTCTGTTTCTCTTTTATTACATGCCTATCAGGTAAATAATTCTTCTTCCTTCACAAATACATACCTGACATTAAGTGCGTTAATATTTGCTTGCCAGAGAAATGCGTGGAGGGGTGAAAGAGGATCAGGATAGGCAAGAAAGTGTGTGAATGAGCACATTTCCCAGTCTGTGTGTCCAGTCTTTGTCTTCTAGACTAAACTGTATTGACTGTAATGTTGATCATAACTTGTTGGCAGCATGAAGCATCATTTCAGAATGCACCTGCCTGGCCTCTTTGGCTGCTGCCTTCCAGTGACAGGGACAGAGTAACAGTAAGAGAAAAACAAGAGATAAGTAAGTGGGGGATCATTTGCCATGTATGAATATTTGCTTTTCTTTTTATTCTTTCAAGATTCAAATGTTAGCTTGACAGTGGTCAAAGAGAAATGTCAAGAAAGGAAATGGAAAAGTTGAGAGTATTTGTTGTGCTGATATGTCAGTCTCTTATACGCCCTGCATTAAAGCCAAAAGAGTTCAAGCCTATTACCTGAATCCTTTAAATTGTATTAATAAATGTTGAGTGTTATCCAGCTCAGTTAGAGCCTCACCACACCTGTATGAATATCTTCAGCTATGCTCAAACCACTTCTTACAAGAAAAGCCCCACCCTTTGCATTTTTTGTGGAGGCACTTTGCCTTCCTCTGTGCCTTTGGTCTCCAGTCTCTGTGGTTTTATCTGTAATCAACAACAGCACCTGGACAGTTGTGTGTAAGACCATCAACTTAATGTTCACTGTGAGCTTCACCAAGTTAAGTGGACACACTATGGTTAATGAAAAGGTTTTCTTAAAGCTTAATGAGGCTCAACAACAAATGCAAACTGGGGAATGACCTTTTTTCTTTGCCTTTCTTTGAAAAAGTATGAAAAGCAAGAAGACAGTTTGTTCCTCTAGAACCTTTTTGGAAGTATGTCAGGGAGCAGAAAAAGAAAGTTAGAAGAAAATATTAATATCTGATACTTGGTGCAAGGTTTATGATAATTTAAAAGATGTGTAATTGTTGAAGTCCCAGTGAAGTCTGTCTGCTTTTACGAAAGGACTGCTGGAGAGACAGGCAGATTAAGGGACTGTGAATGGGACTCGAGAGTCACTCACTTGTAAAATCAAAAAGAGGAAAATTCCTCACATTCATCTTCTGTTCTGACCCACTTACTGTGTTGTTGCAAACAGATAGAGTGAAATAACTCAGAATGTGGTGTTTAAACCAATTTTCCTAAGGAGAAATGAGCCCAACTTAAAGGTGGCCATAGCTAAGTGAATTATTTCCTTTTTTTGACTATGACAGTTATCTTGAAATAGCTCTTTGATGAAATCCCCTCCTCTTTCAAGTCCTTGGAAAAACTCCTACGATGAGATTCATTTCATCTAAGTTTAGACATCTCTAGAGTAAACTTCTATATCTGAGCTCCACATCTTTGACTCTCTTTATAACTGGTGGAGAGAAACAGGGCCTTCTAGGGTGCAATTCATCTCCTTTGTTTCACAGGGCTACTTTAGAAGGGAGAAATT